>NC_052068.1:13867435-14581602 GCF_015852505.1 Tachyglossus aculeatus
TAATATAATATAATATAATATAACATAATATAATATAATATAATATAATATAATTAATGTAATATAATTAATATAATATAATATAATATAATATAATATAATATAATATAATATAATATAATATAATAATAATATTATAATATAATATAATATAATATATATAATAACAATAATAATAATGATTATGGAATTTGTTAAGTGCTTACTATATGCCAAGCACTGATCTAAGGGCTGGGGTAGATACAAGATAATCAGGTTGTCCTATGTGGCACTCAGAGTCTTAATCCCCATTTTACATATGAGATAACTGAGGCACAGAGAAGTTCAGTGGCTTTTCCAAGGTCACACAGCAGACAAGTGGCAGAGCTGGGATTAGAACCCACGTTCTCTGAATCCCAAGCCCGGTCTCTTGCCCCAACTTGTACTTCCCAAGTTCTTAGTACAGTGCACACAGTAAGCGCTCAATAAATACAACCGAATGAATGAATGAATGAATGAATTAAGCCACGCAGCTAGATGCACTGAACAAAAACAATAACATTTTTTAAGTATTATCATTAGGTTATTCGTTGATTCAAATCTTCTAGAATGCACAATAGTTTCCACAGAAAAAGTAATGGACACTTCAGAAATTAAGTTGTAGCAGTTCTTAAGCCTGGAGAAAACATTGGAGGAGCTGGCCCGTAGGGAGAATGGTAATTTTCATGCTACCCTTTGTAAATATAATAAAAGGAAAAAGAAAAAAAAAGAAAACCTTACCCTTATTGTGTCCAACCTGATTACCTCATATCTACCCCAGCACTTAGAAGAAGGCTTGGCCCATAGTAAGTGCTTAACAAATACCATAATAATAATCATTATTATTATCCAATAGGAACCTTTTTTAATGGTATTTGTTAAGCGCTTATTATGTGTCCGACACTCAACTAAGCACTGACAAACAGCTTGAATGCAGCCCATGACCAACATAGGGCTCACAGTCTTACAGACGAGGAAACAAAAACACAGAGAAGTTGTGACTTGCCCAAGGTCACACTGCAAACAAGAGGCTGTGGGAGGAGAAGCATCACGGCCCAGTGGTTAGAACACAGGCCTGGAGGGCAGAAGGACCTGGGTTCTAACGCGGCTCAGTGGAAAGAGCCCTGGCTTTGGAGTCCGAGGTCATGGGTTCAAATCCCGGCTCCGCCAACTGTCAGCTGTGTGACTTCGGGCAAGTCACTTCACTTCTCTGTGCCTCAGTGACCTCATCTGCAAAATGGGGATTAAAACTGTGAGCCCCTCCGTGGGACAACCTGATCACCCTGTAACCTCCCCAGAGCTTAAAAGAGTCCTATGCACATAGTAAGCGCTTAACAAATACCATTATTATTATTACTTGTCCACTGTGTGAACTTGAACAAGTTACTTCTCTTTGACTCAGTTACCTCATCTGTAAAATGGGCATTCATACTGTGAGACTCCTGTGGGACATGGACCGTAACAAACTTGAGCAGCTTGTATCTACCCCAGTGCTTAGTACAGTGCCAGGCACATGGTAACAAATACCATAAAAAAAAGAGGTGATGCAGGGATTAGAACCCAGATCAATGTTCTTTCTACCAGGTCTTCAAAGCCCTACTGAGAGCTCACCTCCTCCAGGAAGCCTTCCCAGACTGAACCCCCTCCTTCCGCTCCCCCTTCTCCTCCTCCTCATCCCCCCACCTTACCTCCTTCCCCTCCCCACATCACCTGTATATATGTATTTATGTTTGTACATATTTGTTACTCTATTCATTTTACTTGTACATATTTATTCTATTAATTTATTTTGTTAATATGTTTGGTTTCGTTCTCTGTCTCCCCCTTCTAGACTGTGAGCCCGCTGTTGGGTAGGGACCATCTCTATATGTTGCCAACTTGGACTTCCCAAGCGCTTAGTACAGCGCTCCACACACAGTAAGCACTCAATAAATGCAATTGATTGAATGAATGAAAGGTCACACTGCCTCTACCATCAGATCAAGGACACCGATATTTTCTGCTTCCATTGCACTCACAAGTGCTTGTTAGAGCGCTCTGCACCTAAGAGGTGCTCAGTAAGTCCTTTTGACTGAATGATAATAATGAGAAGCAGCATGGCTCAGTGGAAAGAGCATGGGCTTTGGAGTCAGAGGTCATGGGTTCAAATTCCGGCTCCACCACTTGTCAACTGTATGATTTGGGGCAAGTCACTTCACTTCTCTGTGCCTCAGTTACCTCACCTGTAAAATGGGGATTAAGACTATGAGGCCCATGTGCTCCCTCTTCTAGACTGTGAGCCATACGAACTGTCTCTATATGTTGCCAACTTGTACTTCCCAAGCGCTTAGTAAAGTGGTCTGCACACAGTAAGTGCTCAATAAATATGAATGAATGAATGAATGAATGAATGAATGTGGGACAACCTGATCCCCTTGTAACTGCCTCAGTGCTTAGAACAGTGCTTTGCACATAGTAAGCATTTAATAAATACCATCATTATTATTATTATTATTGTAACCTCCCCAGCACTTAGATCAGTGCTTTGTACATAGTAAGTGCTTAATAAATGCAATGATAATAATAATAATAATAATAACAACTATGTGCCCAGCACTGTGCTAAGTGTTGGAACTGATGCAATAAAATCAGATTCAACAGTCCCTGTCCCACATGGAGCTCACCACCTAACAGGGGAGGAGAACAGATGTGTAATCTCCATTTTAAAGGTGAGAAAATTGAGGCACAGAGAAATTTAAGTGACTTGTCTCAGGTTGCACAGCAGACAAGTGGCAGAGTTGGGATTAGAACTCTGAATGAAGTGATGAAATCTATGTTGTCATCCATAAATTGGGCTGTAGAAAAGCATTAAACTAATATCACATGTTGTAGTGCAGCAATTCTGTCCATGCCAGGCAGAAAAGTATATACTTAGATCTGCACAAAGTACTTGATAAGTACTATTCATTCATTCATTCAATTGTATTTATTCAGCACTTACTTTGTACAGAGCACTGTATTAAGTGCTTGGAAAGTACAATTCAGCAACAAATATTGATAATTGATACTAATAAATAAGTATGAATAAATAAATGCTAATAAATCAGTTCTAATCCCCACTCCACAATTTGTCTGCTGCGTGACCTTGGGCAAGTTACTTAATTTCTCTGTGCCTCAATTCCCTCATCAGTAAAATAATAATAACAATAATAATAATAATAATAATAATAATGGCATTTATTAAGCACTTACTATGTGCAAAGCACTGTTCTAAGCACTGGGGAGGTTACAAGGTGATCAGGTTGTCCCACATGGGGCTCACAGTTTTAGTCCCCATTTTAGAGATAAGGTAACTGAGGTACAGAGAAGTTAAGTGACTTGCCCAAAGTCACACAGCTGACAGTTGGCTGAGTCGGGATTTGAACCCAAGACCTCTGACTCCAAAGCCCGGGCTCTTTCCACTAAGCCACGCTGCTTCTCTAGAATGCAAGGTCGTTGTGGGCAGGGTTTGTGTCTGTTTATGGTTCTATTGTACTCTCCCAAGCACTTAGTACAGTACTCAACACATTAAGTGCTCAATAAATACGATTCAATGAATGATTGAATGAGATTTTCTTGTAATAGAATTCTAATGAGGACAGACCACTGCTCTGCACTGAGAAAGCACTCAATAAATACTATTAATTGATTGATTGAGGACAGATTCTCTACATCCACTGCCCCAAGGGAGTTATAGAGAGGGGTGGGACCTCCCCAGTAAGTGATTATTAGGGGAAACCTCTTATCTTAGGTGAGGAGTGGAGGAGAGGAAGCTTTTGAGGTGTGGGGGAGGATGCGGACAGGACTCCTACCTGGATTCCTGGGCCCATACCCGACCAGAAACTTAAAATGATCCGGAGCTTGCCCTGGGGCCATGAGGAATGACAGGAGACTAAAGATACATACGTCAATGCAGAGTGTTAGCCCATGGATAACAACATTAGTTTTAGCATTTAAATGACTCTGGTGAGGCTTTGAAGTTCAAAATGAGTGAAGTGGTCATTGCTCTTTCAGAGTTGGAGAACGGGGGTTGCTTCCAGGGTATCAGGGATCAGTTTAAAACCCAAATACAATTCTGTTGGAAACAGAGAGCTCCCCTCTCTCAGGTTTGGATCAACCCCTAAACTTTCCTCCCTTGAGAAACAGAAAAATCCTACCAGTCCCAAAAGATACCAACCACCAATCACAACTGTAAGCATAGTTGCCGTGTTTCTACTTTCTTGCTATCCACAGAGTGCTGTCTTTCCAAAATAGAACCTGAAAAGAACATTCGTCTTACCCAAACTCTGGCATTTTTAGTGGCATTGTCACTCTGAGGCCCCAGAACGTTTTCAAACTTCATGAGAATGCCCTTCATTCCTAATAATAATGGTATGTACTCAGCACTTACTATGTGTCAAGCTAATCAAATCAGACCTGATCCCCTTCCCACAGTTTTAAGGAGAGAGGTCAGTCATTATATCCTAATTTACAGGAGAGGAAACTGCAGCACAGAGAAGTTGTGACTCACCCATGGTCCCCGACAAGGAAGTGGCGGAGCTGGGATCAGAACTCAGTTCTCTTGAGTTTCAGGCTTGCGCTCTATCCGCTAGACTATATCGGGAAAATCTAAAAGCTACTGCCAATAAGCTAAAGAGATGATGGAGAATGGGGTGCTGAACAAAATGGGATGAAATGAATTCTTCTTTAAAGAAGCAGTAGGGTTTACTGGAAAGACCACCAGCCTTTGAGGCAGACCACCTGCGTTCTAATCCTGGCTCTGTCACTTATCTGCTCTGTGATCTTGGGCAAGTTACTTAACTTCTCTGCCTGTCGGGTTCCTCATCGTTAAAATGGGGACTAAATACTTCGTTCCCCTCCCTCTAATATTGTACTCTACCAGTCTTGACTATAGGAGGAGAGAGAGTCAAGCAGAGACCCCCTAGTCCATTCCTAGCTTGGGCAGTGGCTAGAGAGTGGAAGACAATTATGTTTTGTTGTGTTGTCTGTCTCCCCCTTCTAGACTGTGACCCTGTGGTTGGGTAGGGACAGTCTCTATATGTTGCTGACCTGTACATCCCAAGTGCTACCATCCTTCCCGTCTCACAAGCCCGCAACCTTGGTGTCATCCTCGACTCTGCTCTCTCATTCACCCCTCACATCCAATCCGTCACCAAAACCTGCTGGTGTCACCTCCACAACATCGCTAAGATCCGCCCTTTCCTCTCCATCCAAACCACTACCCTGCTGCTTCAGTCTCTCATCCTATCTGACTGGATTACTGCATCAGCCTCCTCTCTGATCTCCCATCCTCCTGTCTCTCCCCACTTCAGTCTACACTTCACGCCTCTGCCCGGATCATCTTTGTGCAGAAACGCTCTGGGGATGTTACTCCCCTCCTCAAAAATCTCCAGTGGCTACCAGTCAACCTATGCATCAGGCAAAAACTCCTCACTCTCAGCTTCAAGGCCGTCCATCACCTCACCCCCTCCTACCTCACCTCCCTTCTCTCCTCCAGCCCAGCCCACACCCTCCGCTCCTCTGCCACTAACCTCCTCACCGAGCCTCATTCTCGCCTGTCCCGATGTCGACCCCCAGCCCATGTCCTTCACCTGGCCTGGAATGCCCTCCCTCCGCACATCTGCCAAGCTAGCTCTCTTCCTCCCTGCAAAGCCCAACTGAGAGCTCACCTTCTCCAGGAGGCCTTCCCAGATTGAGCTCCCTCCTTCCTCTCCCCCTCTCCATCCCCCCGCCCTACCTCCTTCCCCTCCCCACAGCACCTGTATATATGTCTGTACAGATTTATTACTCTATTTATTTTACTTGTACATATTTACGATTCTATTTATTTTATTGTGTTAATATGTTTTGGTTTGTTTTCTGTCTCCCCCTTCTAGACTGTGAGCCCATTGTTGGGTAGGGACCGTCTCTGTATGTTGCCAACTTGTACTTCCCAAGCGCTTAGTACAGTGCTCTGCACACAGTAAATGCTCAATAAATAAGATTGAATGAATGAATGAAAGTGCTTAGTACAGTGCTCTGCACTCAGTAAGTGCTCAATAAATACGGTTGAATGAATGAATTAATGTTACCAGTCAAAACTCACCTGGGCTGGGCAGCAGCGTCACGGGAGAGAGTTGAGAGACTGACTTGAATGCTGGAAAATGTGGGAGTAGGGAGAGGAGCTTGATAATAGCAATAATCACAATAATAATAATAATGATAATAATAACAATTAAAGTGTTTATTAAGCAACTACTACATTGGGAGCACTGTGCTAATTGCCGGGGCAGACCATCCTAGGCTCACAATACAGCTATCTATGGAGCCCATCCGTTCTGCCTAGTTGATGTAGCCAAGAGGAATAATACAGTTTGGAAGAAGATAAATCACTTTTTCAAGTCAAGTGTTGAGTTAAATTAAACATCTCCAAACTGGCTGTAAGTAAGAACATCACTGCTGTTTCAAGAGCAGAAAGCATCATCTATAACCACTTGGAGAAAGACCACTCAGCAGATTCCCTTCCACAATAAAGACCTATTTTATTTAATTTGTCCCCATTTCAAGCAGTCCGTGGTGTTTATTGAACACCTACGATGAGTTGCAAGCATTTGGGAGAGTATAATGTAATTAAAGGGCATGATCCCATCCCTCAAGGAGCTAACAATCAAGTGAGGAAGGATGCACATTCAAATAAATTACAGATAAGAGGTGGTAATAGAGTATAAAGGTATGTAAGTAAGCTGTGAGTACTTAAGTCCTAAGGTAGCACAGAAGTGATGAAATGAGAGTTGAGGAGTTAGGTGGTGAGGAGGTGGGATTTCTGAATGGCTTTGAAGCCAAGGGAGAACAGTGGTCTAGTGGGAAAGGGGAGGAGGGAGGGTAGAGATGAGAAAGAGGTACAGTGAGTAGATTAGCTCGAGAGGAGTCAAGTGTGCAAGCTGCAGTATCCTGGGAGATGTGGGACGAAAATGGGAAGCAGCATGGCTTAGTGGATAGAGCAGGGGCCTGGGATTCAGAAGGTCCTGGGTTCTAATCCTGCCTCTGCCACTTGTCTGCTGTGCAAACCTTGGGCAAATCACTTTATTTCTTCTGGGCCTTAGTTACCGCATCTGGAAACTGAGGATTAAGACTCTGAGCCCCATGTGGGAAAGGGCCTGTGTCCAACCTGATTAGTTTGCTTCTACTCCAGAGCTTAGAACAGTGCTTGACACATAATAAGCGCTTGACAAATACCATCAGCATCATCAAGTAGAGGGGAGAGTCGATTGAATGCCTTAAAGCCGATATTCATAAGTTAGCTCTCTTCCTCCCTTCAAGGCCCTACTGAGAGCTCACCTCCTCCAGGAGGCCTTCCCAGACTGAGCCCCCTCCTTCCTCTCCCCCTCACCGCGCCCTCCATCCCCTGTCTTACCTCCTTCCCTTTCCCACAGCACCTGTACATATGTATATATGTTTGTGCATATTTATTACTCTATTTATTTATTTTACTTGTACATATCTATTCTATTTATTTTATTTTGTTAATATGTTTGGTTTTGTTCTCTGTCTCCCCCTTTTAGACTGTGAGCCCACTGTTGGGTAGGGACTGTCTCTATATGTTGCCAACTTGTACTTCCCAAGCGCTTAGTACAGTGTTCTGCACACAGTAAGCACTCAATAAATACGATTGATTTGATTGATGAGGACAGGAATGGATATGTAACCATTGGAGGCTTTTCATTCAGTCGTATTTATTGAGCACGTACTGTGTGCAGAGCATGTACTAAGTACTTGGAAAGTAAAATTCGGCAACAAATAGAGACATTCCCTACCCAACAATGGGCTCACACTCTAGAATTGTGCACCTGTTGTTGGGTAGGGACCGTCTCTATACGTTGCTGATTTGTACTTCCCAAGCGCTTAGTACAGTGCTCTGCAAACAGTAGGCACTCAATAAATATGATTGAATGAGTGAATAGAAGGGGGAGGCAGACAACAAAACATAAAAAGTTTTGCGAAGGAAAAGCATTAAATAAATCCAGGTAATAAACAGATAATTATCTCTAAAATAGTATGCCTATTATAAGACTATGCTGGGAAATTCATATTATCCAGGGAAATTAAGTGGCAGACTTGCCACTGGGAAATTCATTCAGGCATCAATAACATCTATATAAATGAATAGAATTATAGATATATACAGATCATTAATAAAATATATAGAATAACAAATATGCACATATATACGTGAGTGTAGTGGAGCGGGGAGGGGGGTAGAGCAGAGAGAGGGAGTCGGGGTGATGGGAAGGGGAGGAGGGGAAGAGGAAAAGGGGGGCTCTGTCTGGGAAGGCCTCCTGGAGGAGCTGAGCTTTCAGTAGGGCTTTGAAGGGAGGAAGTGTGCTAGTGTGGTGAATGTGAGGAGGGAGGGCATTCCAGGCCAGAGGTAGGACGTGGTTTTTGAGATTGGGGAGCCTTCTATAAAGCACTGAGCTAGAAAAACGATCTGGACAGCAGAGTGAACTTCGCTTACTGGATGAGCTGGATCGTATTGCCTGATAGAAACCCATGGAGCCAAAGAGTATTCAACAGAATCTCTTGAGCAATCTGGGTGATGATGATGATGATTCATTAATTCATTCAATCATATTTATTTCGTATTTATTGAGTGCTTACTGTGTGCAGAGCACTGTGCTAAGTGCTTGGGAAGTACAAGTTGGCAACATATAGAGACGGTCCCTACCCAACAGCGGGCTCACAAACAAAATAAATTAACAAAATAAAATAAATAGAATAAATATGTGCAAATAAAATAAATAACTAGAGTAATAAATATGTACAAACATATATGCATATGTACAGGTGTGTGGGGAGGGGATGGAGGTAAGGCGGGGGGGAATGGGGAGGGGTAGGAGGGGGAAAGGAAGGAGGGGGATGATGAGGATGATGAAGCCTCCATTTTGTACCGTCTGTTTTTTTACTCTTAAAAAATTTTCCAGTGGCCTCTGCTCCCTTCAGCAGCTGTTGCAGTTGAAACCGGCCAATTCAGATTCAGTTTGGCGCCCCGGAGAAAAACATATATTTATGCCTCTTGCAAAGTTTCTCTTTGGTCAGAGCATTTCCCAAAGGTTTATCTGAGGTGGGTCACTAGTCTGAGGCTTCCAAGTTATTTGCCAAGGATGTGAAGAGGAAGAACAAGCTTATCCATTCGGTTCCCTCCCCCGGATTCCTCTGGCTGTAAAGAGGTCATTTGCAGGATTTTTGTTTGAGGGGAGAAAGTGGGGGCGGGAAGCAAAACCCTGAAACAAACACTGCCCCAGGGGCTGGGCTGAACTCTGTGTCCTCCTTGTTAGTGCTCCCTGGGAGGAGGAGGAGGAGGAGGAGATGAAACAGGCCCAAGCAGCAATCTGTAGACAGAGGGAAGAAGAAGGGTGGTCTGCCTCGATGGGGTCTATGGCTCAGGCTAGGTTTATGCCGTTCCCATATGACCTGCCCTCCCTTTGACAGATGACATCTCTCAAGTCAGTAATCCCTGGCACCAGACTCTTCTGACCTCCCTCTAGAATTGCTTTTCTCACACTGAGGTTTCTTCTTAAATTTCCCCAGGCCAGAATGTTTGCTGCTAATCCTGATGTGTGTTCCCAAATTCCAGTGGAATTCCTGAAGTTCACAATCAACTCAACAGACAGAAACAGTACAGCCTGGTGGAAGATGGGCCTGGGAGTGAAAAGACCCGGGTCCTAATCTCTACTCAGCCACTTTCTTGCTGTGTGACCTTGGGCAAGTCACTTAAATTTTCTGTGCCTCAGTTATCGTATCTGAAGAATGGGGAGTCAATACCCGTTCTTCCTCCCCCTTAGTCTGTGAGCTCCTCGTGGAACAGGGACTGTGTCCAACCCAGTTATATTATTTCTACCCCGGTGCTTAGTACAGTGCTTGGTTCATAGTAAGCACTTAACAAATACCACAATGAATGAATAGGTGAAGAAATGAATGAATGCAGTCAGTTTCCTTGGGCATTATTTAAGCGCAGGATGGGGCCCAGGGAACTGTGTCTTTCCTATGGGATTTTCCAGAGACAGGTTATTTCCTGGTTATAAAGAGAGCCAGACTTGTGTTTACGTACCCTATTATACTCTCCCAAGAACTTAGTACAGTGCTCTGTACAGAGTAAGTGCTCAATTCATTCATTCATTCAATCGTATTTATTAAGTGCTTACTGTGTGCAGAGCACTGTACTAAGTGCTTGGGAAGTACAAGTGAATACTATTGATTGACAATAATAATCAATCATATTTATCACTCATATTTATTCATTCATTCTATCACATTTAATTCATACTTGGGAAGTACAAGTGAATACTATTGATTGATAATAACCATCAATCATATTTATCACTCATATTTATTCATTCATTCCATCATTTTTGCTGAGCACTTTCTGTGTGCAAAGCACTGCACTAAGCACTCAGGAAGTACAAGTCGGCAATTTATTGAGCCCTTACTGGGTGTAGAGCACTGTACACTTAGGAGGGATCAGTACAACAGAGTTGGCAGACACGATCCTTGCCCAAATTATTAGTAATAATAATAATCAGGATGATGAAGATGGTACTCACTGAGCCTGTACTGCACACAATGAGCTGAGGTCAATAAGGAATAATAAGATCGGACATAGTTTCTGTCTCACAATCTAAAATGAAGTAAGATAGATTTTTTTTAAGCCTCTCAGGGTCACACCTGGAGAGTTTCCAGTCCTCTACCAGTCTCGACTATGGGAGGGAGAGTCAAGCAGGGGGCTAACCATTCCATTCCTCGCTTGGCCAGTGGCTAGCCGAGAGGAAGGTAATCTGCTACAAGTCAAACTCACCCGTGCGGGCAGCAGTGGCCTGGGAGAGAGTTGAGGGTGGAGACTCAAGTTTAATCAATCAATCAATCATATTTATTGAGTGCTTACTGTGTGCAGAGCACTGTACTAAGCGCTTGGGAAGCACAAGTTGGCAACATATAGAAACAGTCCCTACCCAACAACGGGCTCACAGTCTATAAGGGGGAGACAGAAAACAAAACCAAACATATTAACAAAATAAAATAAATAGAATAGACATGTACAAGTAAAATAAATAAATAAATAGAGTAATAAATATGTATAAACATATATACATATATACAGGTGCTGTGGGGAAGGGAAGGAGGTAAGATGGTGGGGATGGAGAGGAGGACAAGGGGGAGAGGAAGGAGGGGGCTCAGTCTGGGAAGGCCTCCTGGAGGAGGCGAAAGGAGGCAATGGTCAACCAATTCCAGGTTTTGAGCAAGAAAACTCTATGTATCCACTACCAGGGCGATTGGAGATGGAGGCGGGGTGTTCTAGGAGAGATGTGTCTATGGCATCACTATGGGTCAGAGACCACTCGACAGCATAAGACAATACTAGAAAGTCAGGTAGGTAAGTGGGAGCTCCAGTGAAGCAGCTGATCTCCCCCAGCTTCTACACTGTGAGCCCATTGTGGGCAGGGATTGTCTCTATTTGTTGCTGAATTGTACTTTCCTAGCGCTTGGTACTGTACTCTGCACACAGTAAGCGCTCAATAAATATGATTGAATGAATGAATGAATGAATCCAGGGTTGTGGAATTTCCATTCCTGGAAATTCTGGCTAGACAGCCATCTGTTTTGAATGGTTTAAATTTGGACCTTCTTGGAGACAGGAGACTAGACATCTTGTCGTCTCTTCTAGCTCTCCGATCCTATCTGCTAAATCCCACGGACCTGGATTAGAAACCTGCTGTAGAACCCACAATTGGAGAGCATTTTCTCCTGCTCGGGATTGAAAACCATTTATTTTCCTTGGATTGTTAAATTTCGCTGATTGCTCAGGAACCGCAAATCACCGCAGCTTTGAACATATATTCATGGGAGTTTAGCACTCCACTTTTTACCCTTCACTCTCAATTGTTTGAAACTTGGCAAATCGATTTCGACAGCTCTCCTTCTAGGGGGTCCCAGCACCGCCTCACTTTAACAGAGAAGGCATTGCTGTCTTCTAACCACATGTTCTCTCATCCAAGATTTTCCTTTTTTTTTTTTTTTAGTTCAAATATAAAATAGAAAGACAGAAAGAAGGAACTATCCCACCAGGAAACCTCCCAGAGTGTTGTTCTTAACACAAAACCAAAAAAAATATACACATATATATATAAATCAGAGACAGATAAGACAGTTTGGCAAATAATACTCTTTCCCGTAGTGTGAGTCATTTTCCAATTCTCAAATAGAGCCTGAAAGAAGTATTTTGGACATTCTGTAGCCCTGAGGGGCTATAACCCCCTTATTATCACATTCATTCATTCATTTAATTGTATTTATTGAGCACTTACTGTGTGCAGAGCACTGTACTAAGTGCTTGGGAAGTACAAGTTGGCAACATATAAAGATGGTCCCTACCCAGCAACGGTTCACAGCCATTTGGCAGTTCTTGATTCCAGAGAATCCAGGCCTAGTGGGGCACTGGCCTGGGAGTCAAAAGTCATGGGTTCAAATCCAGATCCACCACTCCTCTACTGTGTGACTTTGGGCAAATCTCTTCACTTCTCTGGGTCTCAGTTATCTCATCTGAAAAATGGGGATTGAGACTGTGAGCCCTATGTGTGACAGGGACTATGTCAAAGCCGATTACCTTGTAAATATCCTAGTGCTTAGAACAGTGCTTGACACATAGTCAGCACTTAATAATAATAATAATAATAGTAATAAAGGTATTGGTTAAGCACTTACTCTATTCCAAGCACTGTTCTAAGCACTGGGGGAAATGCAAGGTAATCCGATTGTTCCACGTGGGGCTCACAGTCTTAACCCCAATTTTACAGATGAGGTAACTGAGGCACAGAGAAGTTAATTGACTTGCCCATTAAGCCACGCTGGTTATACAATTATTATTACTATTGTTGTCATTATTAACAATGAAAAGCAGCATGGCCTAGTGGATAAAGTACAGCTCTGGGAATCAGAGAACCTGTGTTCTAATTCAAGCTCCATCATTTGTCTGCTGTGCGACCTTTGGCAAGTCACTTAAATTATCTGTGCCTCAGTTACGTTATTCGTAAAATGGGTGTTAAGACTGTGAGCCCCATGTCAGGCATGGACTGTGTCCAACCTGTTTAGCTTGTATCTACCCTAATGCTTACTACAGTGCCTGACACTTAGTAAGCACTTAAATACCTTTTGGAAAAAGAAAACCACTGTGCTGGAATACATTGAAGAAGGAGACAGATTTCTTGATATTTATGATTTGATAATAGTAATAATAATAATAATAATAATAATTATGGTATTTGGTAGGCACTTACTATGTGCCAAGCACTGTTCTAAGCACTGGGGGAGATACAAGGTTATCAGGTTGTCCCCCTGCAGCAGAGCTGGATAGCTGTGAGCATTGCTTCGTTGCTCAGCTTACCTTAGCTTTCCAGACACTTTCCTCTCCTGGTCCTCCTCCTATCTCTCTTAGCTGTTTATTCTCAGTCTCTTTTGCAGGCTTCTCCTCTGCCTCCCACCCTCTAACCTTAGGAGTCCCTCAAGGTTCAGCTCTGGCTCCCCTTCAATTCTTCATCTGCACTCACTCCCTTGAAGAACTCATCTGTGCCCACATCTTCTCTCTCTGTAAATCCCATCTCTGTGCGGATAATTGCCCAATTAACCTCTCCAGCCCTGATCTCTCCTTCTCTACAGTCTTACACTTCCTCCTGTCTTCAGGACATCTGTACATGGATGTCCTACTGACACCTAAAACATAATATGTCCAAAATAGAACTCATCTTCCCACCCATCCTTCCCCTGACTTTCCCATCATTGTATACAACATCATCATCCTCCCTCCTTCATAATCCTATAACCTTGGCACTATCCTCAACTCATCTCTCTCATTGAACCAAATGCACATATTCACATATTCACCCACATATTCTTCTATAATAATAATAATAATGATGGTATTTGTTAAGCGCTTACTATGTGCAAAGCACTGTTCTAAGCGCTGGAGGGATACAAGGTGATCGGGTTGTCCCACGTGGGGCTCACAGTCTTAATCCCCATTTTACAGATGAGGGAACTGAGGCACAGAGAAGTGAGGTGACTTGCCCAGAGTCACACAGCTGACAATCGGCAGAGCTGGGATTTGAACCCATGACGTCTGACTCCAAAGCCCGGGCTCTTTCCACTGAGCCACACTGCTTCTTCTAGGCTGTGAGTCTGTTGTTGGGTAGGGACTGTCTCTATATGTTGCCAACTTGTACTTCCCAAGCGCTTAGTACAGTGCTCTGCACACAGTAAGCGCTCAATCAATACGATTGAATGAATGAATGAATTCAATCTGCCACCAAATCCCTTCAAGTCGACCTTCACACCATCTCTAGAATCTGTCCTTACCTCTCCATCCAAACTGCTATCATATTAATTCAAGCACTCATCCTCTCCCACCTTGACTACTGCATCAGACTCCTTGCTTCCAGTTTCTTCCCATTCCCGAACACACTCTACTCTGGATTATTTTTCTAAAAAAAGTCCCGTCCACATCTCCCCACCCCTCAAGAACCACCAGTGGCTACCCATCCATCTCCACAAGAAACAGAAACTCCTTACCATCAGCTTTAAAGCACTCAACAGCTGCCCTTCCTTTCTTTGACCAAACTGATTTTCTACTACAACCAATCCATCAATCAATCAGCCAGTGGTATGTATTAAGTGGTTACGGTGTATAATCGCTTAGGAGAGTACAGTGTAACAGCACTGGTAGACGTGATCCTTTCTGACAACAAGCTTACAGTCTAGAGGTGGAGACAGACAATAAAAATAGGTTACAGACATACATAAGTGCCAGGAGCTGAGGGACGGGTGAATGAAGGATGCAAATTCAAGTGCAAGGGTGATGCAGAAGGGAGTGGGAGAAGAAGCAGTGAGGGCTTAGTCGGGGAAGGCTTCTTGGAGGAGATGTGCTTTCAATTAGGCTTTAAAGGTGGGAAGAGTGATAGTCTATCAATTTAAAGAGGGAGGGAGTTTGGAGCCAGAGGCAGGGCGTGGGCAAGCTGGGCAGGGGGTGTGAAAGGTGAGATCTAATCTGCACACTTCGTTTCTCTAACACCAGCTTACTCATTGGACCTCAATTTGTGGAAAGAGCCCGGGCTTTGGAGTCAGAGGTCATGGGTTCAAGTCCCAGCTCCACCGCTTGTCAGCTGTGTGCCTTTGGACAAGTCACTTAACTTCTCTGGGTCTCAGTGACCTCATCTGTAAAATGGGGATTAAGAATGTGAGCCCCATGTGGGACAACCTGATCACCTTGTAACCTCCCCAGTGCTTAGAACCGTGCTTTGCACATAGTAAACATTTAATAAATGCCATCATTATTATCATTATTTCACCTTTAACTCCTTGCCCATGTCCTTCCTTTGGCCCTAGAGCTTCCTCCCCATTCATGTACAATAGATAACCACTCCCCCTAAATTCAGAGCCTTATTAAAATCCCATCTCCTCCAAGAGGCTTTCCTTGATTAAGCCTTCATTTCCCCCTATTCTCCTTTCTGTATCACCTATGCTCTTGGATCCGTACCCTTGAAGCATTTGATATTCACTCCACTTTCAGCTCCTCCCCTGACACAAATGTACATATCCATAATTCAGTTATTCACTTTAATGTTTGTCTCCCCCCGTAGACTTTAAGATCCCTGTGGGCAGTGAATGTGTCTACCAGCTCAATTGTACTGCATGCTTCCAAGTGCTTAGTAAAAATGGAGGAATAAATAAATGATGATATTTGTTAAGTGCTTACTTTGTGACAAGCACTGTTCTAGTACAGATTTATTACTCTATTTTACTTGTACATATTTACTATTCTATTTATTTTGTTAATGGTGTGCATCTAGCTTTATCTCTATTCATTCTGATGACTTGACACCTGTCCACATGTTTTGTTTTGTTGTCTGTCTCCCCTTCTAGACTGTGAGCCCGCTGTTGGGTAGGGACCATTTCTATATGCCAACTTGTACTTCCCAAGCTCTTAGTACAGTGCTCTGCGCACAGTAAATGCTCAATTAATAGGATTGAATGAATGTATGAATGAATATGCAAAGCAATTAAGTTGTCCCACATGGGACTCACACTCTTAATCCACATTTTACAGATGAGGTAACTGAAGCACATCATCATCATCATCAGTCGTATTTATTGAGTGCTTAAGCACAGAGAAGTTAAGTGACTTGCCCAAAGTCACAGAGTTTACAAGTGGTGGATCCGGGATTAGAATTCACAACCACTGTCTCCCAAGCTCGTGTTCTTTCCACTAAGCCACAGAAACCTTCACATATTAAGTACTCAATAAATACCATTGTTTGACTGCTTCAACAAGACACCCAGTCAGCTCTCTCCCCCCTACTTATCCTCACTCCTATCCCAGTACATCCCAGCTTGCACACTTCGGTCCACTTAAGTCAACTACTTAAAGAAGCAGCATGGCTCAGTGGGAAGAGCCTGGGCTTTGGAGTCAGAGGTCATGGGTTCAAATCCCGGCTCCACAACTTGCCAGCTGTGTGACTTTGGGCAAGTCACTTAACTTCTCTGGGCCTCAGTTCCCTCATCTGTAAAATGAGGATGAAGACTGTGAGCCCCCCGTGGGACAACCTAATCACCTTGTATCTCCCCCAGCGCTTAGAACATTATTATTATTCTCTGGGCCTCAGTAACCTCATCTGTAAAATGGGGATTAATACTTATGATCACATAGGAAGTGCTTAATAAATGCCATCATTATTATTATTCCTCACAGTGCCGCCTTCTTTTCTTGCTTTTCACCACAGACGGAAGGCTCATGTCCTCCCTCTTGCCTGGAATTCCGTCCTCTTTCCCATTCAGCAGATCATATCTCTCTCCATCTCACAACCCTTGTGAAATCACACCTTTTCCAGGAGGCCTTGCCTGACTAATCGCTCATATCCTCACCCTTTATTTACCCACCCGCCGGTTCAGTGCTTCATCTAAGAACTTGGGCAGTCTCATCCTGATATCCATATCTTTACACTCTATTACTTCCCCCAACTGTAAATTATTTCTGTATCTGTCTCCCTCAGAGCGTAAGTTCCTTGAGGGCAGGGATCAAGTTCAATATCACAATTGTACTGTCGCCAGCGCTTAGTATAGAGCTGGGCACTGAACAAACTGTCAGTAAAAAAAACTATAGATTGCCATAGGGGCGTTAATAATTTATTCCTGTCTTGCCATTTGCATTTGATTTTGAATTTGGTTTAAGGGAGGCTCTGATCCAATTACTTCAGAACCAGGACATTCCTGAGGAATGAGAGGCAGTGTGGCCTAGTGGTTAGAAAATGGTCCTGAAAGGAAGAAAGACCTGGGTTCCAATCCCAGCTCTGTCATTCATTCATTCATTCATGCATTCAATTGTATTTATTTATTAATAAAATAAATTATTTTATTTAATCAATTTATAATTATTTATAAATAAATAAAATTTATTTTATTTAGCGCAGAGCACTGTACTAAGTGCTTGGGAAGTACAAGTTGGCAACATATAGAGACAGTCCCTACCCAACAGCGGGCTCACAGTCGTCAACTGTTTGCATTTGGGGAAGTCAACTTCTCTTTGCCTCAGTTACCTCATCTGTAAAATGGGGATGAAAACTGTGAGCCTCACGTGGGACAACCTGGTTTCCTTGGATCTTCCCCAGTGCTTAGAACAGTGCTTGGCACGTAGTAAGCACTTAACAAATACCATTGTTATTATTATTCTCTGGGCCCCAGTAACCTCATCTGTAAAATGGGGATTAATAATTATGATCATAATTGTTCTGGTATCTGTTAAGTGCTTACTATGTACCAGGCACTGTACTAAGTGCTGGGGTGGATACAAGCAAATCAGGTTGGACAGAGTCCCGGTCCCATGTGGGGTTCACAGTCTCAATCCCCATTTTACTGATGAGATAACTGAGGCACAGAGAAGTGAAGTGACTTGCCCAAGGTCACACAGAAGACAGTGGGGGAGCCAGGATTCCCGTGACCTTCAGAATCCCAGGCCCGTGCTCTATCCACTATGTCATGCTGCTTCTCCTGCTGTGAGTCCCATGTAAGACAGGGACTGTGTACAACCAGCGTGGCTTAGTGGAAAGAGCACGGGCTTGGGAGTCAGAGATCATGGGTTCGAATCCCGGCTCCACCGCTTGTCAGATGTGTGGCTTTGGGCAAGTCACTTAATTTTTCTTTGCCTCAGTTGCCTCATCTGTAAAATGGGGATTAAGACTGTGAGCCCCACATGGGACAACCTCATTGCCTTGTGTCTACCCCAGCACATAGTGTTTAACAAATACCATAATAATAATAATAATGATATATTATCATATAATGATTATATAATATATTATTATTATTGTCATTATCATTAGTCTATATCCACCCCGGCAATTAGTACAGTGCTTGGTAAACATTAAGCACTTAACAAATATCATAAAAAAATGAAGAAATCAAATAGGTATGTTTCACCAGCTAAGCTCCCGAAGACCCAGATTTATACTCCTTCCTTACTCCTAGCATGTTTAGCTGAGGAATGCAGGCTGCCTGTTCTCTCCCATTAATAAATAATAATAATAATGGCATTTGGTAAGTGCTTACTATGTGCAGAGCACTGTTATAAGCACTGGGGGGGGGGGGTACAAGGTGATCAAGTTGTCCCGTGTGGGGCTCACAGTGTTAATCCCCATTTTACAGATGAGTTAACTGAGGCCCAGAGAAGTTAAGTGACTTGCCCAACGTCACACAGCAGACTTTTTAGACTGTGAGCCCACTGTTGGGTAGGGACTGTCTCTATATGTTGCCAATTTGTACTTCCCAAGCGCTTAGTACAGTGCTCTGCACACAGTAAGCGCTCAATAAATACGATTGATGATGATGTGGTGGAGCCGGGATTTGAAACTATGTCCTCTGACTCCAAAGCCCGTGCTCTTTCCACTGAGCCATGCTGCTTCTCTAAAATGTACTGTACTCTCCCAAGCACTAAGTACAGTGCTCCATAAGTAATAATAATAATAATAATAATAATAATAATAATATCATCTATTAAGCACTTACTATGTGCAAAGCACTGTTCTAAGTGCTGGGGAAGTTACAAGGTGATCAGGTTGTCCCCCGGGGGGCTCACAGTCTTACTCCCCATTTTACAGATGAGGTAACTGGGGCACAGAGAAGTTAAGTGACTTGCCCAAAGTCACACAACTGACAAGTGCGGAGTCAGGATTTGAACCCATGACCTCAGACTCCAAAGCCTGGGCTCTTTCCACTGAGCCACGCTGCTTCTCTTACCACTGATGATGTTGATTCTCCCTACCTCATCATCCCGGTGGGACACTGACGACTGTCCTGTCTGAAACTCCATCCAAGTGGGCAGCTGTGAAGTTTCCACTCTCTGTTGTTCAGTGAGGGCCTTGAAGCTCCTCTATTTTGGAGTCCCTGCTAGGGTTTAGGGAATAAATTCTGTGTTTTTCTTACTTCAACAGGATATTTCCTCCCTTTCTGCTACTCTGCTATTTCACCCTAGTTCCATCAGGGTCAGAAACTCTGGTGCCTGAGAGCCTACAGCCTGAAGTGTTGTGTCCTGTGTGCTTAGGGACAGCTTGGCATAGTGGATAGAGCACGGGCCTCAGAGTCGGAAGGTCATGGGTTCTAATCCCGGCTCTACCGCTTCTCTGCTATGTGACCTTGGGCTTCTCTGTGCCTTAGTTACCTCATCTGTAAAATGGGGATTGAGACTTTGAGCCCCACATTCAACAGAGACTGTGTCCAACTCGATTTGCTTGTGTCCACCCCAGCGCTCAGTACATACTTGGTACCTACTAAGCACTTTACAAATACCATTTTCATATACAAAAAGTAAAAGATTTGATTCTAATCCTCTATGGATTTACAATCAAATGGAGAGTCTTTTGATAGAAACTGATGTCTATACCAAAGTAAAGAGCGAGAGACCAGGTACAACATGCAAAATGAATAAACCAGGGACACATAAACAAACATACATTTAGAGTTGCTTGGATGGTTGATGGGAAGGCATGCTAAATTCATTCATTCATTCAATCGTATTTATTGAGTGCTTACTGTGTGCAGAGCACTGTACTAAGTGCTTGGGAAGTACAAGTTGGCAACATACAGAGACGTTCCCTACCCAACAGCGGGCTCACAGTCTAGAAGACTGTGATTGAAACAAGGCATTCTGATAACAAAGGACTGTCATTAGGGGCAGATGTTGTTACATTAAAAACATGAAAGTGGTTTAATGCTTTTCTTTCACATGGGTTTTTCTTTTGCCTCCTGCAGACCCGGTTACAGACTCAGTCAGTGGAGCGAGCAAAAGAAACGTCTTGTTCATCCTATCCACTTCAGTGCTCCATTTCTCATCATCTCTTTGGTTTGTTGACAGGAGCTAAAAATGCTTTGGCCCTGAGGATTTTTCCTAGATCAACAACATGGCCTATTTTTTTTAATGGTATATGTTGAAGTGCTTTTTATACGCAGTTAGTGTTCTAAGTGCGGGTGTACATGCAAGCAAATTCAGCTGGACACAGTCCCTGTCCCACATGGGGTTCGCAGTCTTCATCTCCATTTTACAGATGAGGCAACTGAGGCCCGGAGAAGTTAAGTGACTTTCCCGAGGTCAGAGAGCAGACAAGTGGCAGAGCCGGGAGTCTTATTGACTCCCAAGCCCACCCTCTATCCACTAGGCCACGCTGCTTCTCTACTTGATAGTGCAAAGAACTGAGAGTGAGGAACCCTGAGTTCTAATTCCAGCTCCACCACTTGTCTGCTGTGTGACTTTGGGCTAATCACTTAACTTTTCTGTGCCTCTGTTTCCTCATCTGTAAAACGGGATTAAATACCACTCTCCCTTCTTCTGAGACTGTCACCTTCATGTAGGACAGGGACTGGGGTATCTCGTGAATATCCCAGTGCTCAGCGCAGTTCTTGCCATTCATTCATTCATTCAATCGTATTTATTGAGCGCTTACTGTGTGCAGAGCACTGTACTAAGCGCTTGGGAAGTACAAGTGGGCAACATCTAGATACGGTCCCCACCCAACAGTGGGCTCACAGTCTAGAAGGGGGAGACAGACAACAAAACAAAACATATTAACAAAATAAAATAAATAGAATAAATTTCTAAATTGGCACATAGTAAGCACTTAACAAATACTACAGTTATTAGCATTCCTTGGAATTTCTCCTGTTTTTTCATAGAATGTGATTCCAAAACATTTGCCATAACAAGTACAAGAACAGATATTTCCATTCACCGCATCACTGATGTCCAGCCAAACGCAATATGGACGGCAGTCATTTTAACTGAATACATATTCCTTCTGCAGAAGGTAAATAGTTGAGAAGCTTTCTATGTAGTAAGTTTTCAAATCATTACTCATATCATTCGAGACTCGCGTATCTCTATAATTGAAGCTACGAGGGAAATAGGATCGGTTTAAACACACCACAGTGATCCTCCTCTGGAAAATATTTCACTTAGGAGCTGTCAGAATTCATTAAATACGTAGGAAGTGAATGCCCTACAAAGCTCAGCTTCCACTTATCTCCAGAAATCTAAATGATGTACGAGGTGGAATGCGGCTTATACATCTCCCCAGTGCCCTGAAGGCCAGCTCTTCCCATGTAGTATTCTCCTTCTCAATTCCAGAAGCATAATTAGATATCGTGAACTCGGGGAACTAAAGATGGAGAAGGACATGAAACATCATTTTGCTGATCGCTTCTGTGTCACATGGAAATATTCCACTCAGTCGGTCACCTTTATTGAGTGCCTATTGCATGCAGAGCACTGTACTAAGCGCTTGGGAGAGTTCAGTACAGCAATGAACAAGCACATTCCCTACCTACAATGAGCTTACAGTCTAGAGTGGAGGAGACAGAAATTAATATAAATAAATAAATGACAGATATGGATATAAGTGCTGCAGGGCTGGGAGGGGGGATCAACAAAGGGAGCAAGTCAGGGCAATGCAGAATAATAATAATATGCCGGGGAGATTACAAGGTGATTAGGTTGTTCCACGGGGGTTCACAGTCTTAATCCCCATTTTACAGATGAGGTAACTGAGACACAGAGAAGTGAAGCGACTTGCTCAGTCACACAGCTGACAATTGGCGGGGTTGGGATTTGAACCCGTGACCTCTGACTCCAAAGCCCGGGCTCTTTCCAGTGAGCCACGCTGCTCACTGGATGGGAGGAGAGGAAAGGGGGCTTAGACAGGAAAGGTGTCTTGAAGAAGCCATGACTTCAATAAGGTTATGAAGGCAGGGAGAGTAGAGAAGCAGCGTGGCTCAGTGGAAAGAGCACGGGCTTGGGAGCCAGAGGTCGTGGGTTCTAATCCCGGCTCCGCCACCTGTCAGCTGTGTGACTTTGGGAAAGTCATTTAATTTCTCTGTGCCTCAGTTCCCTCATCTGTAAAATGGGGATTAAGACTGTGTGCCCCACGTGGGACAACCTGATCACCTTGTATCCCCCCCAGCACTTAGAACAGTGCTTCACACATAGTAAGCATTTAACGAATGCCATCATTATTATCATTATTATAATTGTGAGCGTGGCAAAGAAGGTAATAGGGAAGAAGTGTGGCTTAGGACTGGTGGAAAAAACATGGTCCTGGGACTCCCGACTCTGCCAACTGCTCTGCCAATTTGCTAGCTGTATGGCCTTGGGCAAGTCACTTAACTTCTCTGTACCTCATTTTCCTCAACTGTAAAATGGGGATTGATACCTGTTCTCCCTCCCACTTAAGACTGTGAGCTCCTTATGGGGCAGTGACTGTGTCTGACCTAATCAACTTATACCTACCCCGGAGCTTAAAACAGTGTTTGGCACATAATAAGCACTTAAAAAATATCATCAAACAAACATCAAGGAGGGAGACTCTCCCCACCACTTTGGCCATGCTATTCTCTCCACCGTACACTGATAAGAACATAAGCAATACTGTCATTGGATTAGATCAGTGGGTCACAGAATAAAGTGTAATGTTTTGAAAAGTGGCAACTGGATGCTTGGAGGAAGGGTATGATGGTTACTCACTTTGATGTCCAATCTAATGTCAAAGGATGGAATATCTATACCTACCCTTTACCCCTTAAAATTTATTCATTCATTCAGTTGCATTTATTGAGTGCTTACTGTGTGCAGAGGACTGCACTAAGCTCTTGGGAAGCACAAATTGGCAACATATTCATTCATGCAATTGTATTTATTGAGCGCTTACCGTGTGCAGAACACTGTACTAAGCGCTTGGGAAGTACAGGTTGGCAACATATAGAGACGGTCCCGACCCACCAGCGGACTCACAGTCTAGAAGGGGGAGATAGACAATAAAACAAAATAAGTAGACAGGTGTCAATACGATCAGAATAAAATGAGTTATAGCTATATTCACATTAATAAAATAAACAGAGTAAATATGGACAAATAAAATAGAGTAATAAATATGTACAAATATATACAAGTGCTGTGGGGAGGGGAAGGGGGTAGACCAGAGGGAGGGAGGGGGGCGGTGGGAAGGGGAGGAGGAGGAGGAGAGGAAAAAGGGGGGCTCAGTCTGGGAAGACCTCTTGGAGGAGGTGAGCTCTCAATAGGGCTTTGAAGGGAGGAAGAGAGCTAATTTGGCAGATGTGTGATATCTTAAAATATCTTCTAGTATAATAATAATAATAATAATAATGAAGATGATGACATTTATTAAGCACTTACTATGTTCCAAGCACTGTTCTAAGCGCTGGGGAGGTTACAAGGTGATTAGGTTGTCCCATGGCGGGGGCTCACAGTCTTAATCCTCATTCTACAGATGAGATAACTGAGGCACAGAGAAGTTAAGTGACTTGCTCAAAGTCACACAGCTGACAACTGGCAGAGCCGGGATTTGATGGTATTGATTTGATAGCCTGGTATTGATAGTAGTAGTAGTAGTAGCTTTTACTACTAATACGGTAATAATATTAGTATTTGATACACAACTATTATGTGCCAAGTACTGTGCTAAATGCTGGGGTAGACACAAATAATCAGATTGGCAACAGTGATCGTCGCACACAGGCCTCACAGTCTAAAAGGGAGGGAGGCAGGTTTTAATGGTTAGAATACGGGTCTGGGAGACGGAAGGTCATGATTTCTAATCCTGGCTCAGCCACTTGTCAGCTGTGTGACCTTGGGCAAGTCACTTCACTTCTCTGTGCCTCAGTGACCTCACCTGTAAAATGGGAATTGAGACTGAGAGCCCCATGTGGGAACAGGGGCTCTGTCCAACCTAATTTGTTTGTATCCACTCAAGTGCTTATAACAGTGACCGGCACGGAGTAAGATCTCAACAAATATCACAATTTTTTAAGTCCCATTTTACAGCTGAGAAAACTGAGGCACCAAGAAGTTAAATGACTTGTCCGAGGTCCCATAACAGGCAAATGGTGGAGCTTGGACTAAAACCCAAGTCTCCTGTCATCTGGATAATAATAATGATGATGGTGATGATGACGATGATGATCATAATGATAGTATTTGTTAGACCAGCATATTTCAGTGGAAAGAGCCCGGGCTTTGGAGTCAGAGGTCATGGGTTCAAATTCCAGCTCTGCCAAATGTCAGCTGTGTGACTTTGGGCAAGTCACTTAACTTCTCTGTGCCTCAGTTACTTCATCTGTAAAATGGGGATGAAGACTGTGAGCCCCCCGTGGGACAACCTGATTACCTTGTATCCTCCCCAGCGCTTAGAACAGTGCTTTGCACATAGTAAGCACTTAATAAATGCCATTATTATTATTATTATTATTATTATTATTATTATTATTTGTAAAGCACTTACTATGTGTCAAGCACCGTTCTAAGTGCTGAGCTGGGTACATGATAATCAGGTTGGACACAGCTCCTGTCCCACATGAGGCTCACAAAATAGGATGGAGAACAGGTATTGAATCCCATTTTACAGATGAGGAAACTGAGATACAGAAAATTTAAATGACTTGCGCAGGTCTTCTGACTCCCACAGGTTTGTGCTCTTTCCACTGTGAGCCCATTGTTGGGTAAGGACCATCTCTATATGTTGCCAGCTTGTACTTCCCAAGCGCTTAGTACAGTGCTCTGCACACAGAAGGCACTCAATAAATAGGATTGAATGAATAATAATAATTACGGCATTTGTTAAGCCCTCAATATGTGCCAAGCACTGTTCTAAGTACTGGTGTAGATACAAGGTAAACAGGTTGTCCCACTTGGGGCTCACAGTCTTAATCCCCATTTTATAGATGAGGTCACTGAGGCCCAGAGATGTTAAGTGGCTTGTCCAAGGTCACACAGCAGACAAGTGACAAAGCCAGGGATTAGAACCCATGACCTGTGATTCCCAAGCCCACACTCTTTCCACTAAACCACTGTTGCTAAAGTCATGTTAGTAACCCATGTTTCTTCACGGTTACTTCAGATTCTCGAATGGAGAATTCCATTCATTCAGACAGCGTTGGGTTGATAATGAATGTCAGGTTTTTTCACAAGCAAATCATGGCTAAAATAGACATTTTCGGTGGAAAATGCAGTTGGGCATAATACTGCTTCCCTGTGGAGACAGGCTATAAGATTGCCAAGTTTTTATTAAGTGCAGTGAAGCAGTAAGTTTCTAAATCTATCCAAAAAGGCTGAAAAAGGTAATGTACCTTCAAAAGGACCGAAATCACTGCCAGCATTGAATCCATAGGATTCAAGCTACTCCGATGCGGAATTCCCAAGGGGATCAACACAGCTGCATAGAACTGGCAAAATAGAAAAATCATCTTTCAGTAATCCCTTAAAATAACCAAAATGCCAGGGAATCACACATTGCATTTCTGTATTTCTTCACTTGTGTTTACATTTTTCAGATTTTGTGGTCTCCCCAGTTCCCTCTCCTTGACTTGGTTGACCAAAAACCCTGAAAACAGTGTTTCCTGGCTGGGTAGTTAGTCTGAGAGTTTCACACCACCCTGGAGAGATGTTTCTCGTGTCTAACATTTCCAACATTTCAGGTTCAACAACAAATAAAAATCAAGAAGTCTCGTTTGGCCAACATGGGCACCCATATGGGTTCTAAATTTCAAAGCAAGCTTGAACTTCCATGGCTCATTTTCACTTGGTCTTGCCAATCATTTCTGTGCTGAAAAAAAGTCCTGGAAAGTAATTCTGGGCAGCCAACAGCACAGAAACACGCACACTCTATTATAAACTGAATTAGAACCAGAAAGACTAAACTTCCAAAAAAATATAAGCCAAAAAAATTAAGGGAAAGACATTTAGGGTTCTGAACTAGTTTGTGTAGGCCTATGGTTCAAACAGTTCTTAGGTGGATTTCCATTACATAGTTTGGGGAAACTGTTATTAAATGACTACTGAACATTCTTCCTACTATGCACATCTGTCTTCATGGCAAACGGTCCACAAATTGGTGCAGGTTCATCTGCTGAAGGAGGAATTGTAGGTGTACATGCCTAGCAGCCATCAAAGTATTCGTTCTCTTTTGATATTTTCTGAATTATGAGGTTCTCTGAGATCACAAGTGCATTTGTAGATATAATCACCTGTTTCTATGTTTTGTTGTCTGTCTCCCCCTTCTAGACTTCAAGCCCGTTGTTGGGTAGGGACCGTCTCTATACACTGCCGACTTGTACTTCCCAAGCGCTTAGTACGGTGCTCTGCACATAGTGAGCGCTCAATAAATTCGATTGGATGAATGAATGAATAATTGTCAGTTGAAAATTCACAAATGGAACCACTGAATTATGGACATGCGTAAGTCAGGAAAACCCAAAGATGGAACTTAATCTACAAGTTTAGAAACCCTGAAGGAAGAAATCAGTTCATCATCCTACCTCTCTCCTTATTTATTTACTATTAATGGCATTTGTTGATGGTTTACTTTGTGTCGAGCACTGAACTAAGTCTTAGGGTAGCCACCAGCAAGTCAGGTTGGACACAGTCCATGTCCCACATGGGGCTCACTGTCTTGATCCCCATTTTCAGAAGAGGCACAGAGAAGTTAACCGATTTGTTCAAGGTCACACAGCAGACAAATAGTAGAGCTGGGATTAGAACCCAGGTCCTTCTGACTCATTCATTCATTCATTCAATCGTATTTATTGAGCACTTACTGTGTGCAGAGCACTGTACTAAGTGTTTGGGAAGTACAAGTTGGCAACATATAGAGACCGTCCCTACCCAACAGTGGGCTCGCAGTCTAGAAGTGGGAGACAGAGAACAAAACAAAACATATTAACGCCCACCATCTACCCAGTAGGCCATGGTCCTTCTGTGTACCTCTCTTTCCTCGTGTACCTTTCAGTCAGAGAGCTCAGTTCAGGCCAACTGTTGGGGAAAAGATCCGGTTGACTTCCAGCCTCGGTCAATTTGGGAGAAAAATGACCATTATCGACTCAGGTCAAGTTCAGACTGGGCCATGGAGAACATGTGAGGTCAAGAAGGGCTTTGCACGGACGGGACATTTACACCTGTTGTCCCAGCAGCTCACAAAGAAAACCGTACAAGGGAATTCTTGGCTCTTGCACATTCGTGGAGTGGAATACTATGCTCTGACTTTTTTTGTGTAAAGTGGAAATTGCTCCTCCAGCAATAGCCCAAGAGGTAAAACCACGAAAAATCCTGTCCTGCCCAGTAGAGCATGTTGGAGAGACAGGGGAGAGCATTGGACCTCCTAAAAGGTTGACATTTCCTTGTGTCTTTACAATGGCGAACATTAGAGGAGCAGCTTGGCTCAGTGGAAAGAGCACGGACTTGGGAGTCAGAAGTCATGGGTTCTAATCCTGGCTCTTCCGCTTGTCAGCTGTGTGACCTTGGGCAAGTCACGTAACTCCTCTGTGCCTCAGTTAGCTCATCTGTTAAATGGGGATTAAGACTGTGAGCCCCAGGTGGGACAACCTGATTACCTTGTATCCCCTGCAGTGCTTTGAACAGTGCTTGGCACATAGTAAGTGTTTAAAAAATACCAACATTATTATTATCACTGCAGTAGCTCTTGGTGAGGTTAATCCTTTGGTTTTGTGACTGGAAAATTCAGCCAGCTCTCATTTAACTTTTTTTTTTATGGTATTTGTTAAGCGCTTACTATGTGCAAAGCACTGTTCTAAACCCTGGGGAGGTTACAAGGTGATCAGGTTGTCCCACGAGGGGCTCACAGTTTTCATCCCCATTTTTCAGATGAGAAACTTGCCTTTTTCCCTTTGCAGTGTTGGTTTTTCTTGGTTGATTTCTGTGAAAACTATATCTTTGACTTTTCATGGCTGTTCTCGGTGGGAAGATGACTTTTTCCTCTAGATTTTTGTAGTAGCAGCCTTCTGATATGGCTGTAGTCTTTGTCAGAATGCATTCTCCCCCACATAATCTCATTCACACCAATTAGTCAATTACACTTACTGAGCACTCACTATGTGCAGAACACTGTACTAAGCACTTGGGAGTGTATGATATAACAATATAACAGACACATTCCCTGCCCATCCAAGAACTTTTGTACTACAAAATCTGTTTTCCTACACACAGGTCTTGTTCTAAATTGCTACCGTCACACCACACTGGATCAAAATAATATTGGTTCCACCCAAAAATCATTTAACACCACGATTAAAACTCTCCCCTCTAGACTGTGAGCTCGTTGTGGGCAGGGAATGTTTCTGTCAATTGTTGTATTCTACTCTCCCAAGCGTTTAGTACAGTGCTCTGCATACAGTAAGCACTCAATAAATACAGTTGAATAAATGAATGAATGAATGAATGAGTGTCTACTGCGACTAGGGAACTGTATTAAGCACACAGGGAAGTTCAACAGAGGGAGTTGATTCAATTCCTAGCCTCAAAGGGCCTGTAATCTAGTGGGAGGGACACACTGAAGTAAATTAAAATTAACCAAACAAGTTAATATTATTTATTGAGTGCTAACTGTATGCAGGGGACTGTACTAAACACTTGGGAGAGTACAATGTAACAGAGTTGGTGGATTCATTCATTCATTCATTCAATCGTATTTATTGAGCGCTTACTGTGTGCAGAGCACTGTACTAAGCGCTTGGGAAGTGCAAGTTGGCAACATATAGAGATGGTCCCTACCCAACAACGGGCTCACAGTCTATAAGATAATAATAATCATGGTATTCATTATGTGCTTACTATGTGCAAAGCACTGTTCTAAGCACTGGGGAGGTTACAAGGTGATCAGGCTGTCCCACAGGGGTCTCACAGTGTTAATCCCCATTTTACAGATAAGGTAACAGAGGTACAGAGAAGTTAAGTGACTTGCCCAAAGTCACACAGCTGACAATTGGTGGAGCCATGTTCTCTGCCCAATCAATCAACCAATCAATCATATTTATTGAGCGCTTACTGTGTGCAGAGCACTGTACTAAGTGCTTGGGAAGTACAAGTTGGTAACATATACAGACAGTCCCTACCCAACAGTGGGCTCACAGTCTAGAAAGGGGATCACAGTCTAGAAAGGGGAAGACTCCCTGCCCACAGGGAGTCTACAGTCTAGAGGATAGGAGGAAAAAGAAGTGGGTATGTATGAGTTAATGCTTAAATGATAGGGTTTGTAAACAGATATATACTGAAGCGTTATGGGTGGTTTTGAATACTTTGGTTTAGAAGTGTTGAAGCAGAACCAGGGAGGCTATAGCACATCATATTATTTGATGTGTTGAGTTTGGAACCTATTGTCTTTTCCCGTTGACTTTCAAGAACTCACCCATTCACAGATCGGCTGTTTGCAGCATTGTGGTGGAACATAACCCCTGGGAACATCCAGGCCAGCCCTGGCCCACTTTCCCCTCCAACTCCTAGAAGCCTCTCCGGCAGCCACAAACGTGACCCCATCATGCGTGGACCGATAGGCCTCCGAGAGGACCATCTGGGCGGCTTTCCAATCCAGTTGGGTGTTGGTTTGGACCAGGTTGCACAGCCCTGGGGCTCCACCACATCCTTTTCTAAGCCTCCTGGATCAATGGGCATCTAGCCTGTTTTTAAATGCTTCCACAAAGGAAAGCCATTCCAGTAGGCAACCAGCTGTGGCTGTTGGGGAATCTATGAATAATCCATTTAAAGATGCATAAAAACCATCAAACCAATTATGGTCTTTTAGGGTTGCCCGGAGAATTGCGAAATGAACACGTTTCTATTTCAGCCCAGGCCCCGGGGTAACCTCTTGACAAGGGTTTATAGCTTTCCGCCCTCCTCACACCTTTGGGCTCGTTATTTCAGACCGTTTTTAAAAACCTAGAAAAAGCCCCGGTTAGCCACAACCCTAAAACGAACAATTAGGGGTCTAGAGGCTAGGGCCCTCAATTTCCTTTTAGTCACTGAAATCCAAGACCCCCCTTTCCTGTGTTTATTACACTTTTAAGAGCAGGCTCCTGGATAGTTTCAGGAATCAGATGACACTGTGTCAATAAGTTGCATTTTAAAAAGGATCCAGTGATGGGTACATACCTCCTTGCTGGCAATGATTGATGGGCTTAAAGACAAACACAATGCATTCAATGGTTCTTTGCACGGAGGGTCAGGCTAATGTCACCCCAAAAAACATCCTGAGGGATTCTCCAGGAAAAAGTCCCAAATGAAAACCCAACCCCACAGCACTTCTGCACACATCTTTCAATTATATATTATAAATGACATGTTTATTTATATTGATGTCCACCTCTCCCTCTAGACTGCAAGCTTGTTATGGGCAAGGAACCAGTCTTCTAAGCCTACTGTATGGTATTCTTCCAAATGCTTAGTACGGTGCTCTGCACATAGTAAGTGATCAATAAATACCATTGATTGATTAAGTATCATTGAAGTTTAGGAGAGAGTTTGAACCAGCTGAAAAAATAGGGATGTAGTGCTCCGCACACCGTAAGCACTCAATAAATATGACTGAATGAATATGAGTCTTTGCAGCACTGATGGTAACACAGATATCGAAATTTTGAAAAGAGATAGAAGTGCTTGGCCTCAGTCCCTGCAATCACTCTTGCAATTCATCCACAGGGCGAGCTCCGTAGAATATATATTTACTTCGCTCCACTGTGCTCCTGGTGGCTTATTTATTAATAAAGTTCTATCATTTGCTATTTTATGTATCTTCGTCTGTTCTCTTCTCCATATTGGAGAATCACTGTGCCCTAATAGAAAGAGCACAGGCCTGGGAATCAAAAGACCTGGGTTCTAATCCACTCTCCACAATTTTCCTGATGTGAGCCCTTGGACAAGTCACTGAACTGCTCCGTGCCTTTGTTTCCTTATCGTGAAATGGAAATTAGATACCTATCCTGCCCCTGCCCTTAGACTCTTCCCTATGTCTGAGAGGGACAGTATCTGATTGTATTGCATTTACCTCAGTGCTTGGCACACAGTAAGTGCTTAACAAGAACCATTATCATTCATTTCTGGGAGCATATTGTGCTTGTATTTATTATGTTTCCACCATCGGCATTTAAGGCCCTCAAATGGGGATAAACTGCCTCGTCTCCTTCCTATGTAATTCCCCATGGGCCAGTATCCAGTGCTCAAAGGGACTTGGCGAAAAATACACGAGGAACCAGAGACTATCTGAAATCCTTAAGCCCAGGGGAGGAGTCTACCTGTGCTTTTACAGCAGTGATGGGAAGTTCAGAAGCCACTGATGAATAAAAAAGCAGTATCTAATAATAACAATAATAATTGCAGTATTGGTTAAGCACTTACTATGTGCCAAGCACTGTACTAAATGCTGGGGTGGATGCAAGCAAATTGGGTTGGACACATGGAGCTCGCAGTCTCAATCTAAATTTTACAGATGAGGGAACTAAGGCCCAGAGAAGTGAAGTGACTTGCCCAAGGTCACCTAGCCAACATGTGGTGGAGCCAGGATTAGAACCCAAGATCTTCTGACTGAAAAGATAGAGCCCTGGAATCAATTATTCAGTTCCTCTCATTTTCCGAAGACTGTCAGTCGGTCATTTTCTGAAGAATGTCGATCAATCAATCAATCACGATTAATAATTATAATTACGGTACTTGTTCATTCATTCATCCATTCAGTCGTATTTATTGAGCACTCACTGTGTGCACAACACTGTACTAAGTGCTTGGGAAGCACAAGTCGGCAACATATAGAGACGGTCCCTACACAACAACAGGCTCACAGTCTAGAAGGGGGAGACAGACAACAAAACAAATTATGTAGACAGGTGTCAAAACCATCAGAATAAATGGTTAAGCACTTAGTTTGTGCCAAACACTGTTCTAAGCACTGGGGGTGGATACAAGATACATGGGCTCGGGAGTCAGAAGGACCTGGGTCCTAATCCCGGCTCCTCCACGTCAGCTTTGTGATCTTGGGCAAGTCACTTTTCTGGGCCTCAGTTACCTCATTTGTAAAATGGGAAATAAAACACTGAGCCCTATGTGAATCAGGGAAAGTATCCAACCCAGTTACCTTGTACCTACCCCTGCATTTAGTACGGTGCCTGGCACATACTAAGCCCTTAACAAATATCACAATTATTATTATTACTACTATTATCATTATTTTCCCATTTTTGGTGCAGTCAGGAGAGTTGCTCTGCGTTGGGCTATTCTACTCAACATTTTGTCCTGGTTTCAGTAACGTTTTCAGAATGGTTTGTCGGAGTCGACCCATGTTGTATTGACATGACTATCAGTAGGGTGGGTTTGGAGATTGCCAGCCATGACCTTTTTTGCTTTTTTAAATGGTATTTGTTAAGCGCGTACTATGTACCAGGCACCCTACTAATTGCTGGAATAGATACAAGCTAATCAGATGGGACACAGTCCCTGTCCCACACAGGGCTCACAGTCTTAATCCCCATTTTAAAGATGAGTAAACTGAGGCCCAGATAAATGATGTGACTTACCCAAGGTCACAGAACAGACAAGCAGCAGAGCAGGAATTGGAACCCACGACCTCCAATTCCAAGGGCTATGTTCTTTCCAAAAGACCACGGTGTTTTCATTTTCCTCCTCCCTTTCCTTTGGGCCTCCCTATCCCATATATCCTGAAGATCCAGTGAATCCTGGATAAATTTTAACTGAAGCAGCCAAACACCAACCCCCAAACTATAAAACCTTGAGAGTTATGTGTGGAGCCCTCATTCAATTTCAGCTGGTTACACATTTATTATTAATATTATTGTTATCATTATTGTTACTATTATATTTGTTAAGAGCTTACTATGTGTAAAGCACTGTTTTAAGTGCTATGATGGATATGTCACACAACAGACAGTGGTATTTATTGAGTGCTTACCATTTGTAGATAATAATAATAATATTGATGGCATTTATTAAGCACTTACTATGTACAAAACACTGTTCTAAGCATTGGGGAAGTTGCAAGGTGATCAGGTTGTACAACGGGGGGCTCATAGTCTTAGTCTCCATTTTACAGATAAGGCAACTGAGGCACAGAGAAGTTAAGTGACTTGCCCAAACTCACACAGCTGACAATTGGCGGAGCCGGGGTTTGAACCCATGACCTCTGACTCCAAAGCCCGTGCTCTTTCCACTGAGCCACACTGCTTCTTGAAGCTGACACATGCTCACTTTTGGTAATCATAGGAAGCCCTCTTGACCAACTTTTAATGGTCACAATACTGCAAATAAAATTGAGAGGTTTCTAGAAGGATGAGTAATCATATGATAAAAAGAAATGTTTGAATTCCACTTACCCCTTGTTATTTCCCTATCGCTTCCTATCTTTCTAGATTCCTCTGAAAATAACCCAGCTAATTTGTATACCTTTCCCTGTGTTCTCTATATTGTGCCATTCTCAGTCCAGGCCAGATTTCCTCAGGAAATTCACAAGAGAGTGCTTTTTGGCTGAAAGAATCAATCATGAACTCTGGCAATTACTTTTTTTTTCCTTAAGGAGTAACCCCTGATGTATACTCAGCTGAGTTATTTATCAAATAAAAATTCCTTTGCCAATACATAACTGAATTTCTTTCTAAGCTCTAAAATTGAAATATCCAATAGACTCGATTTTTTAAAGCTCAGTGAAATGTAAGACGATGGGAATGAGAGGGACAGGGAAGTTAGCACTTTTAAATAAAGGCCTTCTTGGGCCTAATTCAGCATAGGATGAATTGCGAGGGAAGAAAACAAAAAGATGGATAAAAGGGAAGGGGAGGGAAAACCATATGATATGGTTTAACACAGATTTTCATGGGTTGCTGCATTCTGCATCAACAGCAAAATTCTAATGGGTACAGCCAGTATTGATAAAAGCTCTTCAACGAAAGGAGCATGGATTGGAAGAGTTCGGCTAGCCGACCATTGGATTATTTGATCCAGAGATGATGGGGAGTCTCTAAACTACCACGAATCACAAAAAAATGGCAAATAGAGTTAACTAGATGGAGTCTTTAACTCCTCTACATAACTGCCTGAAAAATAGGCTAACAGTAGTTGTGTTTACAGAACCTGCAAAATCACAAAGGGTGAGGGATTTTGCACTGGAGCAAGGACATAGATGCTTTAATTATAACAGAAAAACTTATGATATATTTTTTGTTTGGGCTGTGTAGATGGGGGGGGGGTCGGGGCAAGGGGCGACAGATGAGGGTTGAAATTAATTGAAGGTAGCACTGCCTAGTAGAAAGAGCACAGGACTGGAGGACCTCAGCAATAAACTCAACTCTGCAACTGGTCTGCTGTTTGACATTGGGCAAGTCATTTAACTTCTCTGTGACTCAGTTTCCTCACCTCTAAAAATGGGGATAAAATATCTATTCTCCCTCCCTCCTAGACTCTGAACACTGTATGGGACAAGGCCCTGTGTTCAACTTAATGTATTTCCCCTATCTGTAATTTATTTAATGTGGGTCTCCTCTTGTAAACTGGAAATTCCTTCTGGGCAAGGATCATGTCTATCAACTGTATTGTTTTGTACTTTGCCAAGCACTTAGTTCAGTGTTCTGCACGCAGTAAGTGCTCAATAAATGCAATTGATTGAATATGCATCTATTCCCATGCTTAGCAAAGTGCCTGGCACGTAGTAAGTGTTCAATAAATCTGCCTATAATTATAATTATAAAAAAATGCAAGTCCCTGCAAAGAGTAAATTTGCTGAAGGTCTCTCAATTTCAGTAAATCAAACTAAATTTGAAAGGATTCAGTCAATGTATTCATTGCGTGCTTACTGTGTGAAGAGCATTCATTCATTCGTTCATTCAATCGCATTTATTGAGTGCTTACTGTGTGCAGAGCACTGTGCTCAGTGCTTGGAAAGTACAATTCAGCAACAAATATAGGCAATCCCTATTTATTCATTCAATCATATTTACTGAGCGCTTACTTTGTGCAGAGCACTGTGCTCAGTGCTTGGAAAGTACAATTCAGCAACAAATATAGGCAATCCCTATTCATTCATTCAGTCATATTTATTGAGTGATTACTGTGTGCAGAGCACTGTACTAAGTGCTTGGGAAGTGGGCACCCAGTCTCTGTAATTAGCGCTAGGTAGAGTACAAGTTAGCAATATAGCAGACACATTCCCTGCCCACAACAAGCTTACCATCTAGAGGGGAGACAGACATTAATATGAATAAATAAAACTACAGATAGATACATAAGTTTAGAGGGGGAGACAGACATTCATATAAATAAATACAATTTCAGATAGGTACATAGGAGCTGTGGGGCTGAGAGGGGGGACGAATAAAGGGAGTCAAGGTGCAGAAGAAAGTGGGAAAGGAGGAAAAGAGGGCTTTAATCAGGGAAGGCCTCTTGGAGGAGATGTGCCTTCAGCAAGGTTTTAAAGAGAGGGAGAGCAATTTTCTTTTGGATGTGAAGAGGGAGGGCATTAACAGGCCATATGTCTAGAGTTCGGTGGCGAGATAGGTGAAATGGAGGTATATTGAGTAGATTAGCATAAGAGGGGTGAAATGTGAAGGCTGGATTGTAGTAGGAGAGTAGTGAGGTGAGGTGGGAGGGGGCAAGGCACTACAGAGTCAGAGAATCATAGGGTTGGAAGACATTTTGGGAAGGCTTCTTGCCCATTTCCCTTCCTAATGGCAGGACTCACCTTAAAACTGCCTCCAACTTCATGGGACACCCCATCCCCTCTCTCCACCCTTCTTGGACAATCCAGTGGTCAGACACTGTGGTAGACACTAAGCTCCAAACATAACGTACCGAAGACTGTCATTTCATGGGCGAGAGGCATTTTGTGAACTTTGGATATCGAGCTCACCTCCTCCAGGAGGCCTTCCCAGACTGAGACCCCTCCTTCCTCTCCTCCTCTCCATCCCCCCAACCCTACCTCCTTCCCCTCCCCACAAAACCTGTAAATATGTTTGTACAGACTTATTACTCTATTCATTTTACTATTTACTACATATTTACTATTTTATTTACTATTAAGTATAAGGCATCAGACACATCCTTCATTAGATCAGAGTGTCTCCTTTGGCATGCGGTGAGTATCAAGGGAGGACGCAGAGAGATGTACCATTGTAATATTGTCATAAATTGCAACTTATATTCTGCTTTGTGTGACTTGGACAGACAGCATTAGTGTTGCAGTATTTGGACATGACGTTATCCTCTATAGTGCCACAGGCACAAGTAATTCCAACAATGATAATAATTCCCTTTGGTCATTTACAGCTGTCAAATCACCTTAATATTTGTTTCCACATATACTGCATGGAAATACATGCTTTCATCAGAGCGAGCAGCTTGAGGACCCTCTGAACTACGTAGGTTGTCACACTAATAGATTTAGCATTTACTATTTACATTTTTACTATTTACTATTCTATGCATTTTATTTTGTTAATGTATTTTGTTTTGTTGTCTGTCTCCCCCCTTCTAGACTGTGAGCTCACTGTTGAGTAGGGACTGTATATGTTGCCAACTTGTACTTCCCAAGTGCTTAGTACAGTGCTCTGCACACAGTAAGCGCTCAATAAATATGATTGAATGAGTGAATGAGATTAGCAGCATTCCTGAGTAGAGCCGAGATTTCCTCAGCCGTCTTGCTGAGAGCCTTTTGCTACTTGCTTATTTCATCCACTGAGTTATCCGGGTTAAGACACCTAGAGGCTCAGTGAATAAGCTAAAAAAAGGGAGCCGTGGGATTGTAAGTCTTGCCCCGTGGCCTAGTGGAAAGAAAGTAGGCCTGAGAGTCAGAGGACCTGGGTTACAACCCCAGCTCTTTCAATTGCTTGCTGTGTGACCTTGGGGAAGTCACTTAATTTCTCTGGCCTCAGTTACCTCATCTGTAAAATGGGGATTCAATCCTACTCACTCCTATTTAGACATGAGCCCCTTGTGGGACAGGAACTGCGTCCAACCTGTCACACTTGGATGCACCCTAAGGCTTAGAACAGTGCTTGACACATAGTATAAGCACTTAATAAGCGCTTAGTACAGTGCTCTGCACACAGTAAGTGCTCAATAAATATGACTGATTGATTAATACTTAACAAGTAGAAAAGTAGTGTGGTCTAATGGATAGAGCGTGGGCCTGAGAGTCAGTAGGAACTGGGTTCTAATCCTGGCTCTGCTACTTGTCTTCTCTGTGACCTTGGACAAGTCACTTAGCTTCTCTGTGCCTCAATTCCCTTATCTATAAAATGAAGATTGATACAGTGATCCCAATGTGGGACACGGACTGTGTCCAACCTGATTAGCTTGAATCTACCCCCAAGTGTTTAGTACAGTGCCTGGTGTGCGCTTAAGCGCTTAACAAATGCCATAAAAAAATAGGACCTATATTTGGATAATCAATCACTGGTATTTACCCAGCGCTTAGAACAGTGCTTTGCACATAGTAAGTGCTTAACAAATGTCATCATTATTATTATTACTAAGAGCTTAATATGTGCAGAGACTGTACTAAGCACTTGCGAGAGGCTACTAAGTCAGTGGGCCAGCAATAAAAAAAAAAGAAAACCAAAATTCATTCCACCTAGGAAAAGTGTGATATTAACAACCAAAATAAACAACTTAAAGCAAACCATTAAGACAGAATTTTCAGACTATAAATAGCTCGGTCTGAGTCTGCAGCTTTTCCAGAGATGAATGAGGTAGAAAATTCGACTCTGTGGCAGAATATGTTAAAAACACAGTCTGGGTGGTCCAATCGTTGCTCCTGTGGGTGGATTCAATAAACTGAGTTTTATTCCCGTGTCTGCCAAGGATCTTGCGTGGCCCTGGGCAAGTCACCTCCTCTCCCTCTCAATCAACTTCCCCACTCTGAAATGAGGATAATGGCTTGGCTGGTCTGGATGCATTAGAGGTTGTCTCTTCAGTTCACATTTAAGGGGATGGGGGATTTAAAGAGGTGACAAGGGGAAGGAATGGATGATTATGGGGCACAGGGGAATTGAATAACAGGGTGGGGGTCTTGGTGGGGTTGTTAAAAGCCGCTGCCAGAATTAGAGACATTTGCTAAATCTATTAGTGTGACGACCTACCTAGTTCAGAGGGTCCTCGAGCTGCTCGCTCTGATGAAAGCACGTATTTCCATGCCGTATATGTGGAAACAAATATTAAGGTGATTTGACAGCTGTAAATGACCAAAGGGAATTATTATCGTTGTTAGAATCACTTGTGCCTGTGGCACTATAGAGGATAGCGTCATGTCCAAATACTGCAACACTAATGCTGTCTGTCCAAGTCACACAAAGCAGAATATAAGTTGCAATTTCTGACAATATTACAATGGTATATCTCTCTGCGTCCTCCCTTGACGCTCACCCCATGCCAAAGGAGACACTTCGATCTAATGAAGGACGTGCTTGATGCCTTATGCTTAACAAAGCTTCACAAACTGCAAACAGCAGGAGACGTTTAGAACTTGTAGGGAGTCAGTCTGGAGCAGAGAAAAGGAGGGGAGAAAGACCCAAGACATTTCTTACTTCTCCAGATTTAAACATCATTTCCAACATGCCCTAAGGTCATATACAAGCAGACACCCCCCTACCCCCGGACAACACACACACACACTGCACACAGAGACACATCTTCAATAAATACAAAGTAATAACTTCCTGAAAAACAGGCAGAATTCCAAGTTTTCCCAAATTCAGATTGGACTTCAAATTTGCGAGGCTTCACTATATTACAAAATTAAATAACCAGATGTTTCGGAATTTAAGTGGAACAGGATGGAGAGGTTGCTGGGGTGGAAAAAAGGAAATGAGAGGAGGCGGAAGTCGCCGAAGTACGTGCTGGGGAAAGAGTAGAGTCACAGGTAGGAAAGAGAGAAGGAGGGAGAAAGTGAGAGGGAGAATGAGAGGGTGATGTGGGGAGAAGGGGAAAGATGGAGGAAAACAGGGTGATTAAGAGAATGAGAGAGAGAGAGAGAGACAGAGACAGAGACAGAGACAGAGAGACAGAGAGAATCAGGGAATAATGTGGAAGACAGGCCCTCAAATATAAGCCGGAGAAACAATGTGGCTCAGTGGAAAGAGCCCGGGCTTTGGAGTCAAAGGTCATGGGTTCAAATTCTGACCTCCAATTGTCAGCTGTGTGACCTTGGGCAAGTCACTTAACTTCTCTGTGCCTCAGTTACCTCATTTGTAAAATGGGGATTAAGACTGTGAGCCCCATGTGGGACAACCTGATCACCTTGTAACCTCCCCAGCGTTTAGAACAGTGCTTTGTACATAGTAAGCACTAAATAATGTCATTATTATTATTATTATTATTATTATTATTATTATTATTATCATTATCATTATTATTAGCCCTTCAGAAACAAAAAGAGTTAGGCTGTCCAGTGATAAAATCAATAGTCTGGACCGGAGCTCCTCTTAAGCAGGAATAGCATCTACCAACTCTGTTATAGTGTGCTCTACCAAGCACTCAGTACAGTCTCTGCACACAGTAAGTGTTCAATAAATATCATTCATTAATTGAGTGCTAATGAATTCATTAACCTTCCCCCACGGCAATGTATTCCAAACCCCCAAGAGGAAAATCCATTTTCTCTGGCTCCCTCCCAGCTTCCCCAGGGTTTGACACTCATCCCCTACTCCTGTGGTGATTGGGGGAGGGTGAGAGACAGAAATGACCTTTTTATCAGACCCTTTGGCACTTTGGGCAGTTGAGAAGAAAGTGAGAATGGAGGAAGGTGACCTCAGATTCGCTGCTGAGCCCCAGTTCCACCACTGATAGGATTGTTTCCTGACCCACTCCTGCTAGAAGGTCAAAGGATCACTCTACGGTGAATTCCTTGGAACTCACACCCTGTGTTTTTCATAAGACGGCCCCTCTGCCGGTAGCTATGGCTGTAAGAAACAATGCAAGAACTGTGAGAGGGAGAGTGGCTAGGCTCCATCCATCTCGTCTATCACACCACTGACCTCTCTCCCACTGACCTCTCCTCTCGCTTTCCCTGGAACGCCCCCCTCTTCATAGCAGACAGACAATTCATTCATTCAATCGTATTTATTGAGCGCTTACTGTGTGCAGAGCACTGTACTAAGCGCTTGGGAAGTACAAGGTGGTAACATATAGAGATGGTCCCTACCCAATAGCAGGCTCATTACTCTCCCCACCTTCAGTCAGTCATCAATCCATCCATCAGTCAATCGGTCATATGTCTCTAGAGAAGCAGCATGACTCAGTGGCGAGAGCTTGGGATTTGGAGACAGAAGTCATGGGTTCAAATCCCAGCTTCACCAATTGTCAGCTGTGTGACTTTGGGCAAGTCATTTCACTTCTCTGTGCCTCAGTTACCTCATCTGTAAAATGGGGATGAAGACTGTGAGCCCCCCATGGGACAACCTGATCACTTTGTAACCTCCCCAGTGCTTAGAACAGTGCTTTGCATATAGTAAGTGCTTAATAAATGCCATTATCATTATTATTATTATTATTATGTATTGAACTCTTATTGAGTGCAGAGTTAGGAGAGTACAGTACAACCAAGTTGATAAACACATTCCCTGGCCACAATGCTTAAAGTCCAGAGAAGAGTTTGCAGTCTTTCACCATTCATTCAATCATATTTATTGAGCGCTTATGGTGTGCGGAGCACTGGACTAAGTGCTTGGAAAGTACAATTCGGCAACAGAGACAGTCTCTACCCAACAACGGTCTTTCGAAACCAGATTCATGACTGGTAGACAACCTTGTTTTGTTTTGGTGTTACTTGATTACTGCATTAACCTCCTTGCTGACCTCCCTGCCTCCTGTTTCTCCCCACTCCAGTCCATACTTCACTCTGCTGCCTGGATCATTTTTCTACAAAAAACATTCAGTTCATGTTTCCCCTCCCCTAAGAACCGCAGCGATCGCCCATCCACCTCCACATCCATCAAAAACTCCTTACCATTGCCTTTAAAGCCCTCAATCACCTTGCTCCCTTCTACCTTAACTTCCTGCTTTAATAATAATAATAATGATGGCATTTATTAAGCACTTACTATGTGCAAAGCACTGTTCTAAGCGCTGGGGAGGTTACAAGGTGATCAGTTGTCCCACGGGGGGCTCACAGTCTTAATCCCCATTTTACAGATGAGGTAACGGAGGCCCAGAGAAGTGACTTGCTCAAAGTCACACAGCTGACAATTGGTGGAGCTGGGATTTGAACCCATGACCTCTGACTCCAAAGCCAGTGCTCTTTCCATTGAGCCATGCTGCTTCTCTATTACATGCTGCTTTACTATTAAAACCCAGCCCACACAATTCACTCTTCTAATGTTAACCTATTCACTCTACCTCGTTCTTGTCTACCTCACTACTAACCTATGTCCTGCCTCTGGCATGGATTGCTCTTTCTGTTCCTATCTGGCAGACAATCACTCTCCCTGCCTTCAAAGCCTTATTGAAGGCCCATCTCCTCCAAGAAGCCTTCCTCAATGAGGCCCTCATTTCTCCTTCTCCCACTCCCTTCTGTTTCACCCTTGCACTTGAATTTGCCCCCTTTGTTCACCCCTCCCTCAGCCCCAGAGCACTTATGAACGTATGAACTCATGAATTCATTCATTCATTCAATTGCATTTATTGAGCACTTACTGTGTGCAGAGCACTGTACTAATCAATCAATCAATCGTATTTATTGAGAGCTTACTGTGTGCAGAGCACTGTACTAAGCACTTGGGAAGTACAAGTTGGCAACATATAGAGACAGTCCCTACTCAACAGTGGGCTCACAGTCTAGAAGGGGGAAACAGAGCACAAAACCAAACATATTAACAAAATAAAATAAATAGAATAGATATGTACAAGTAAAATAAATAAATAAATAAATAAATAAATAGAGTAATAAATTTGTACAAACATATCCATATATACAGGTGCTGTGGGGAAGGGAAGGAGGTAAGACGGGGGCGATGGAGAGGGGGACGAGGGGGAGAGGAAGGAGGGGGCTCAGTCTGGGAAGGCCTCCTGGAGGAGGTGAGCTCTCAGTACTAAGCACTTGGGAAGTACAAGTCGGCAACATATAGAGATGGTCCCTACACAACAACGGGCTCACAGTCTAGAAGGGGGAAACAGACAACTAAACAAAACATGTGGACAGATGTCAAGTCATCAGAACAAACAGAATTAAAGCTAGATGCACATCATTAACAAAATAAATAGAATAGTAAATTTGTACAAGTAAAATGAATGGAGTAATAAATCTGTACATATTATATATATATATATATATATATATATATATATATATATATATCTACACAAGTGCTGTGGGAAGGGGAAGGAGGTAGGGCAGGGGGGGTGGGGAAGGGGAGAGGAAAAAGGGGGCTCAGTCTGGGAAGGCCTCCTGGAGGAGGTGAGCTCTCAGTAGGGCCTTGAAGGAAATAATGATAATAATAATAATAATAATAATAATAATAATAATGGCATTTATTAAGCGCTTACTATGTGCAAAGCACTGTTCTAAGTGCTGGGGAGTTTACAAGGTGATCAGGTTGCCCCACGTGGGGCTCACAGTTTTAATCCCCATTTTCCAGATGAGGGAACTGAGGCCCAGAGAAGTTAAGTGATTTGCCCAAGGTCACACAGCTGACAAGTGGCGGAGCCGGGATTTGAACCCATGACCTCTGACTCCAAAGTCCGGGCTCTTTCCATTGAGCCACACTGCTTCACAGGAAGAGAGCTAGCTTGGCGGAATTCATTCATTCATTCAATCGTATTTATTAAGAGCTTACTGTGTGCAGAGCACTGTACTAAGCCCTTGGGAAGTCCAAGTTGGCAACATATAGAGACGGTCCCTACCTAACAGCGGTCTCACAGTCTAGAAGGGGGAGACAGACAACAAAACAAAGCATGTGGAAGGTATCAAGTCATCAGAATAAATAGAAGTAAAGCTAGATGCACATCATTAACAAAATAAATAGAATAGTAAATTATGTATAAGAATAGTAAATATGTACAAGATGTGTGGAGGGAGGGCATTCCAGGCCGGGGGAAGGACGTGGACTGGGGGTTGACGGCGGGACAGGTGAGAACGAGGTACAGTGTGAGAATGTGAATGTGTTTTGAATGTGAGAAGCAGTGTGGCTTAGTGGAAAAAGCATGGGTTTGGGAGTCAGGTTCTAATTCCGCCTCTGGCACTTGTTTGCTGTGTGACCTTGAGCAAGTCACTTAACATTTCTGCGCCTCAGTTACCTCATCTGTAAAGTGGGGATGAAGACTGTGAGCCCCACGAGGTATAACCTTCTTACCGTGCATCTACCGCAGTGCTTAGAACAGTGCTTGACACACAGTAAGCGCTTAACAAACACCATCGTTATTATTATTATTGTCATTATTATCCATAATTTATGTATATTAATGTCTGTCTCCCTCTCTAGTATGTAAGCCCATTATGGGCAGGGAACATGTCTTCCAACCCTATCATACTGTACTCTTCCAAGCATTTCAGTACAATACTGCACACACAGTAAGTGCTCTATAAATGCAATTGATTGATTAATTGATTAACAGTATTAAGGGCTTTATTGAACTTTCCCAAGTGCTTAGTGCCATGCTCTGCACATAGTAAGCACTCAATCAATATCACTGATTGATCCCTGAGATGGGCTTACATCTCAAGGCAGTTAGCAGAGTAAGAGACAAACCCAAGTGTTCAGAACATTTGATCACCTTATTGATACTACTGACCATAGTCAAACACACCCATAAATTCCAAACTTTCCCAGAATCATTGGCTCCCAGAATTTTTTTTTAATCTATGTAATTGATTCTCACTCTGCTGCGGCCCCAGAACTCAGAATTCCCTTCCCAGTCTTCTCTCCACTAGCCTTGAATTCTCCTTAGCCTGTCAACCTTTACAACCTAATAATAATAATAATAATAATAATAATAGTTCTGGTATTTGTTAAGGTCTTACTGTTTGCCAGGCACTTATAAGCATTGGGGTGTATACTGGAAAATCAGGTTGGACCAGTCCCTGTCCCACATGGTGCTCACAGTCTTAATCTCCCTTTTACATATGAGGAAACTGAGGCACAGAGAAGTGAAGTGATTTGCCTAAGGTCACACAGCAGAAATGTGGTGGAGCTGGGGTTTTGTTTTGTTGTCTGTCTCCCCCTTCTAGACTGTGAGCCCGTTGTTGGGTAGGGACCGTCTCTATATGTTGCCAACGTGGACTTCCCAAGTGCTTAGTACAGTGCCCTGCACACAGTAAGCGCTCAATAAATATGATTGAATGAATGAATGAACTAGCAATCTTCTGCCCCTCAGACTCTACCACACTCCATCCACTGTGCCATGCTGTTTCCTATATAGTTTGCATTTGACCTGCTTATATATCTCTTTGACCAATTTAGCAAAATCTAAGGCAGTAGAATTTCCGAAATAGAGATTAAATCACCACCCCTAGAGGCAAATCCTATAACCCACGATTTGCCGTTACTGTAACTTAACAAAGCAACACACAAATGCCATGAACACAAAGTGTTAGTGCTAACGCTGCCTGTTGTGCAGACTACTGTTGTGTTAGGTGACTGTTCCGATGCCTCTGTTGTTGCTGCAGATTTTTAATGCGATAAAACCAAGGGCTTAGGGCTATTGAGGTGGACTCTGCTCAGGGGATTTGTAATGACTCTTATGCACATGGTTTAATTCACTGAGGTGATCTGAATGGCTTCTTCCCACTTCCCACTGGGAAATCAATAAATAACCACAAAACACTTAACAAATATACAGCTAATACGAGAGAAACAAAAGGAACTGCTCTCCTGGAGGAAGTTGAACATGGGAATCAAACTCTACCCGGCGGATTAGTTTGTAAATCTCTTATACCAGGTTTCTTTTTTCTCTCTGAACTGGAATCCTTCTCCAGTGCTCCCTTTTTCTCCACCTGTTTCAACAGCTTTTTTTGTGAACTTAGACCAGGGGTCAGAGAACTTTCCCCTTTCGGCAAGTATCCTCCCACTGTTCTCGTTTTAGGAGTTTGATTTTGAATTTCTGGATCGCTGGCACTTTCCTCTCTTACAAAGTGTTTCATACTCGAAGCTATTCCCAAAGGATTAAGGCACTGGTCCCATGAACACAGACAATTTACTGAATTGGATTCCCCTTTGGACTGGGGAAGATGTGATTTATCCTTCCTTTCAAGGGCAGAAGGGAGCTGAGGCCCTCACTGATGCTCTTGTGTTCTCCAGGGCTTGGGATAATGGGGAAAGGGTCCAGTTCTGCTCAGATGTAGTCCTGAGTCCAGTGGAAAAATCTACCCTGCTGTGAGCCCGTTGTTGGGTAGGGACCGTCTCTATATGTTGCCAACTTGTACTTCCCAAGCGCTTAGTACAGTGCTCTGCACACAGTAAGAGCTCAATAAATATGATTGAGTGAATGAATGAATGCAGAATCCCTCAGGTGTTTGCTTGTGGCTCTCCCCTGCCACATCCCAGCTATATTTTGGGGCACACTTCCCTTGGACTTGCTTGTACCACACTTTTTTTTTAAAAGATATTCATGAAGTACTTACAGTATACCAGAAACTCTGCCAAGTTCTGGGGTAAGAACAAGGTAATCATTCTTTCATTCATTCAACCATATTTATTGAGCACTTACTGTGTGCAGAGCACCATATTACGTACTTAGGAGAGTACGATATACCGGAGTTGGTAGAAATGTCCCCTGCCCATAGGGAGCTTACAATCTAGCTATATAAATGCTAAAGATGGCTGATGGATTTATTTGATTTGGGAGTAGCCTTCTTGATTTGATTTGTACTTCCCAAGCGCTTAGTACAGTGCCCTGCACACAGTAAGCACTCAATAAATGTGATTGAATGAATGAATGAATATATATATATATATTCATTCATATATTCATATATATATATATGTTTGTATGTATTTATTGCTCTATTTATTTTACTCGTACATATCTATTCTATTTATTTTATTTTGTTAATATGTTTTGTTTTGTTCTCTGTCTCCCCCTTCTAGACTGTGAGCGGTAGGGACCGTCTCTATATGTTGCCAACTTGTACTTCCCAAGCGCTTATTACAGTGCTCTGCACACAGTAAGCACTCAATAAATATGATTGATTGATTGATCGAAATAACTGGGATATTTTTTAAGCACTTACCCTTCTCAGGGTTGCCCATAGAGAGTTCCCAGTCCTCTACCAGTTTCGACTGTGGGAGGGAGAGTCAAGCAGAGGAACACTCATTCCATTTCTAGCTTGGGCAGTGGCTAGCAAGTGGAAGGCAATCTGCTACAAGGCAAAAGTCACCCATGCTGGGCAGCAGCAGCACAGGAAAGAGTCAAGGGTGGAGACTTAAGTTTACTGTGCAGAAGACGGCCACGGTAAACCACTTTTGTATTTTTACCAAGAAAACTCTACGGATGCATAACCACAATGATTGCAGATGGAGAGAAGGACGTTCTGGGAGAGATATGTCTGCGGTGTCACTATGGGTCAAAAACGACTCGATGGCCTAAGACAAGTTAAGCACTTATTATATATTAAGAACACCTATCGGTTAAGGTCACCTTGTAACCTCCCCAGCGCTTAGAACAGTGCTTTGTCAATAGTAAGCGCTTAATAAATGCTGTCATTATTATTATTAACTGAGCTAAACGCTGAGGCAAATACAGTACAGACAGATAAGACTCAGTCACTGTTCTGAATGGGGCTCTTAATCGCCTGTTTACAAATGAGGGTATTGAGGGAGTAGCCCAAAGTCACACAGCATCATCATCATCATCATCAATCGTATTTATTGAGTGCTTACTATGTGCAGAGCACTGTACTAAGCGCTTGGGAAGTACAAATCGGCAACATATAGAGACAGTCCCTACCCAACAGTGGGCTCACAGTCTAAAAGGGGGAGACAGAGAACAAAACCAAACATACTAACAAAATAAAATAAATAGAATAGATATGTACAAATAAAATAAATAAATAGAGTAAAAAAATATGTACAAACATATATACATATACATATATACAGCAGGTAAGTGGTGGTGCCAGGAACAGAACCCTGGTCTACTGACTCTCTGCTGTTAAATAATAATAATGATGGCATTTATTAAGCGCTTACTATGTGCAGAGCACTGTTCTAAGCGCTTGTCTGTTTCCATCGGACCACACCATTTCCCCTAACAATTGTCTCTTTGTCTATCCTGGCATCATTCAACTGTGTGATTTTCCATTAATAGCGACAACAATCACATCTAGTCCCTGATGTTAACCTTGCGCTGTGGTTACAGTATGCCAGATGCATGATGGTACACATCACCTCTCTTTTTCAGATTAATAATCCTTCCATAACATTCTGTCTATTCGGGGAAGAGTTAAGTGAAAGAGAGGATTTGGGAGAGAAGATGTGTTCTGCTTTGGACGTACCGAGTTTGACGTGCCAGCTGGGTACCCATGTAGGACACTAGAGGTGGGAGGAAATGCAGGAATGTGGAGGAGGGGAAGGTTCAGTGCTCGCAAAGTAGATCTGTTCATTCATTCGTTCAATCGTATTTATTGAGTGCTTACTGTGTGCAGAGCACTGTACTAAGCGCTTGGGAAGCACAAGTTGGCAGCATATAGAGACGGTCCCTACCCAACAGTGGGCTCACAGTCTAGAAGGGGGAGACAGAGAACAAAACAAAACATATTAACAAAATAAAATAAATAGAATAAATATGTACAAATAGAGTAATAAATACATACAAACATATATACATGCATACAGGTGCTGTGGGGAGGGGAAGGAGGTAAGGCGAAGGGGGAGAGGAAGGAGGGGGCTCAGTCTGGGAAGGCCTCCTGGAGGAGGTGAGCTCTCAGTAGGGCTTTGAAGGGAGGAAGAGAGCTGTGAGTCACCAGCATGGAGGTGGTAGTTGAGACCATGGGAGGAGATGAGCTCTACAAAGGAGTGAGTGTAGAGTGAGAAGAGGGAACTCATTACAGAGCCTTGAGGGAGGCCCAGTCTCAGGAAGGGGCTGGCGGAGGGAGATCGCGAGAAAGAGACTGATAAGGAGTAGCCAGAGACAGAAAAGAAGCCAAAAAATTAAAATGAGCTGGTGTTTCTAGACCCTTTCAGGGTGGCACTTGGAGAGTTTCCAGTACTCTACCCATCTTGACTACGTGAGGGAGAGTCATGCAGAGGACTACCCATTCCATTCCTAGCTTGGCCAATGGCTTGCAAGGAGGGCAATCTTCTACAAGTCAAAACTGTGCCGGGCAGCAGCAGCATGGGAGAGATTCAAGGGCGGAGACTCAAGTTTACCAAGTGGAAGGAGACAATGACAAACCACTTCCACATTTTTATCAAACAAACTCTATGGATACACTACCAGAACGATGGCAGATGGAGGTGGGGCGTTCTGGAAGAGATGCATCTATGGTGTCGCTATGGGACAGAGACGACTCGACAGCATAAGACAAGAGAAGTGTTTCTAGAAGAAGGAAGTGGTCCCCAATTTCAAAAGCAGCCTACCTGGAGGTGAAGGAAGATTAGGACTGAATGGAGTCTTTTAGTTTTGGCAAGGAGGTGGTCAGTGGTAACCTTGTAGATGGCAGGCTTAAGAGAGAAAAGGGGTGCAGCTGTTTTCTAGACCATGAGCCCATTGTGGGCAGGGATTGTCTCTCTTTATTGCTGAATTGTACTTTCCAAGCACTTAGCACAGTGCTCTGCACACTGGGTAGAAGAAGGAGAAGCAGTGTGGCTCAGTGGAAAGAGTGGGCTTTGGAGTCAGAGGTCATGGGTTCAAATCCCGGCTCCGCCAATTGTCAGTTGTGTGACTTTGGGCAAGTCACTTCACTTCTCTGGGCCTCAGTTCCCTCATCTGTAAAATGGGGATAAAGGCTGTGAGCCCCATGTAGGACAACCTGATCGCCTTGTAACCTCTCCCAGTACTTAGAACAGTGCTTCGCACATAGTAAGTGCTTAATAAATGCTATCATTATTATTATTATTATTATTACACATGGTAAGCACTCAATAAATGCGAATGAATGGATGATTGTACAAAGTAAAGAAGGGAGATTCTTCGTATTGGGGGTCAGAATCATCTGCATTTAATATCCAATTTATCACAGAACCCTAGGTTGGAGGTTTATTATTATACACATTCACTCCAAATATTCTGACGATCCTCAAAAGCATACCCAAATTCAAAACATGTTCAATTTCTGAAAAATCTAAGGGGTGAGGAATCCCATGAAGACAGGTTTGCAGCATGCAACTTTACCACTTTCTCATCTTAAGAAAAGCAGCATTAAAAGAGAGGTTGGGTCTCTTCTGCTGCTCTCTGCAGTGCAGGCCTCTTCTTCTCCCACTCCCCCAGACTCACCGGAAAAGGAGGAGGTGTCGGTTTCCTTCTCGCCCCCCAATGTCGCTTTCGCACTATCCCTCCTCCCCCTTCCCTTTCCTTCCCTTCCTTTGAAGCCCACATTATTCGCCTCTACCACCCCCTCCAGATTCTTGTAGCCGTCATCTACCGCCCTCCGGGCCCCACTTCCAACTTCTTTAATGACTTTGACCCCTTCCTCACATTCCTTCTCTCCTTCTCCATGCCCACTCTGATCCTCAGAGACTTCAATATCCACATGGATATCCCTAACGACTCCTCTGCCGCCCGCCTTCTATCTCTCCTTGACGCTGCCAACCTCTTCCTCCACCCCACCTCACCCACTCACCAACTTGGTCATACCCTCGACCTCATCATCTCCTACCGCTGCACTGTGTCCACCCTCACCAACTCTGTGATCCCTCTCTCTGATCATAATCTTCTCACCTGCCTCCTCACTCACACTCCTTTCCCCTGTAAATCAGTTTTACTCCCTCACAGAGATCTCCGCTCTCTGGACCCCACCCATCTTTCGGAGCGCCTCACACCCCACCTCGCCGCCCTCTCCTCTCTACCCAGTCTTGATGATCAGATTACTGCTCTCAACTCTACCCTTTCTACTCAGCTAGACTCGCTCGCTCCCCTTTCCCTTCGCCGCTCTCGCACCACTAACCCACAGCCCTGAATCACTGCCACTGTCCGCCTCCTTCGCTCTTATGCTCGAGCTGCTGAACGCTGCTGGCGAAAGTCTAAACACCATGCCAACCTCGTTCACTTCAAGTTTATCCTTTCCTGCCTTAACTCAGCCCTCTCTTCTGCCAGACAAAACTATTTCTCCTCCCTTATTGACACCCATGCCCATCACCCCCGCCAGCTCTTCCGTACATTCAACTCCCTTCTCAGGCCCCCGGTTCCTCCCCCTCCTCCTTCCCTCACCCCCAACGATCTGGCCTCCTACTTCATTAACAAAATTAAATCCATCAGGTCCGACCTCCCCAAAGTCTCTTCCCCCCTTTCTCCAACCCCCCAGCTCTCAACACTCTCTGCTACTCTCCCATCCTTCCCAGCAGTATCCTCAGAGGAACTCTCCTCCCTCCTCTCAAGTGCTACTCCGGCCACCTGTGCTTCTGACCCCATTCCCTCTCATCTTATGAAATCTCTCGCTCCATCCCTTCTCCCCTCCTTAACTTCCATCTTCAACCGCTCACTCTCCACTGGTTCCTTCCCCTCTGCCTTCAAACATGCCCATGTCTCTCCCATCCTAAAAAAACCCTCTCTTGACCCCACCTCACCTTCTAGTTATCGTCCCATATCCCTCCTACCATTCCTTTCCAAACTCCTTGAACGAGTTGTCTACACGCGCTGCCTAGAATTCCTCAACAACAACTCTCTCCTCGACCCCCTCCAGTCTGGCTTCCGTCCCCTTCATTCCACGGAAACTGCGCTCTCAAAGGTCACCAATGACCTCCTGCTTGCCAAATCCAACGGCTCATACTCTGTCCTAATCCTCCTCGACCTCTCAGCTGCCTTTGACACTGTGGACCACCCCCTTCTCCTCAACACGTTATCTGACCTTGGCTTCACTGACTCCGTCCTCTCCTGGTTCTCCTCTTATCTCTCCGGTCGTTCTTTCTCAGTCTCTTTTGCAGGCTCCTCCTCCCCCTCCCATCCTCTTACTGTGGGGGTTCCCCAAGGTTCAGTGCTTGGTCCCCTTCTGTTCTCAATCTACACTCACTCCCTTGGTGACCTCATTCGCTCCCACGGCTTCAACTATCATCTCTACGCTGATGACACCCAGATCTACATCTCTGCCCCTGCTCTCTCCCCCTCCCTCCAGGCTCGCATCTCCTCCTGCCTTCAGGACATCTCCATCTGGATGTCCGCCCGCCACCTAAAGCTCAACATGTCGAAGACTGAGCTCCTTGTCTTCCCTCCCAAACCTTGTCCTCTGCCTAACTTTCCCATCTCTGTTGACGGCACTACCATCCTTCCCGTCTCACAAGCCCGCAACCTCGGTGTCATCCTCGACTCCGCTCTCTCATTCACCCCTCACATCCAAGCCGTCACCAAAACCTGCCGGTCTCAGCTCCGCAACATTGCCAAGATCCGCCCTTTCCTCTCCATCCAAACTGCTACCCTGCTCATTCAAGCTCTCATCCTATCCCGTCTGGACTACTGCACTAGCCTTCTCTCTGATCTCCCATCCTCGTGTCTCTCTCCACTTCAATCCATACTTCATGCTGCTGCCCGGATTATCTTTGTCCAGAAACGCTCTGGACATATTACTCCCCTCCTCAAAAACCTCCAATGGCTACCGATCAATCTGCGCATCAAGCAGAAACTCCTCACCCTGGGCTTCAAGGCTCTCCATCACCTCGCCCCCTCCTACCTCACCTCCCTTCTCTCCTTCTACTGCCCAGCCCGCACCCTCCGCTCCTCCACCACTAATCTCCTCACTGTACCTCGCTCTCGCCTGTCCCGCCATCGACCCCCGGCCCACGTCATCCCCCGGGCCTGGAATGCCCTCCCTCTGCCCATCCGCCAAGCTAGCTCTCTTCCTCCCTTCAAGGCCCTGCTGAGAGCTCACCTCCTCCAGGAGGCCTTCCCAGACTGAGCCCCTTCTTTCCTCTCCCCTCGTCCCCCTCTCCATCCCCCCGTCTTACCTCCTTCCCTTCCCCACAGCACCTGTATATATGTATATATGGTTGTACATATTTACTACTCTATTTATTTATTTATTTATTTATTTTACTTGTACATTTCTATCCTACTTATTTTATTTTGTTGGTATGTTTGGTTCTGTTCTCTGTCTCCCCCTTTTAGACTGTGAGCCCACTGTTGGGTAGGGACTGTCTCTATGTGATGCCAATTTGTACTTCCCAAGCGCTTAGTACAGTGCTCTGCACATAGTAAGCGCTCAATAAATACGATTGATTGATTGATTGATTGAATGCTCTCCGAACATTAATACTCGAGACAAAGCAAAGCTCAAACTTATGAACTTGGGTTTTCAAGAGCTGCTTCAGCTTTGCATGATAGGAATTAGATATTAGAATCTACTCTGGACTGCCTAGTTTTGTGATCAGTCTGAACAAAGCATATTCATTGTTCAGGGAAAATGCTTCTAATTTGTTCACTTTGAATGAGGAAAGAGGCATACCGAGAAGAAAACTCACAAGGAAAGGTTCTGATCCCTACTACTGGCAGATGGAAATGATTTGAACTCCTTGAATATCATTTTACACTCAGGGGAAATCAAGCAGGTGGTGATGTTGTTACCTTTAACCAATGCTTGAAAGCAATTATATTCCAGTTTATTACCCAGAATGATTTTGGTTTATAACCGGTAGGGTTAGAAGAAAGTAAATTAATGCATCAATGTCATTTCCCCCCTTCCAGTTATTTCTCCCTCTGCTGCTCTGACGTTTTGACTCAGTGATCATAGTTCTTAACACAGTGGCATCTGGGCCATAAATTGTGACTCTAATGAGCTCTGGATTAAACAGCTGGATCCGAAGGAAAAGAGCAGTCTCCAGAAGAATGAATACAGCAAACCCCGACTTGCCTTTATCAGAGGGCTAGTCCACAACAGGAAGCAATGCTTTGTCACTCTGAATAAAGTTGCTATGTACAAGATACAGTTCTGGGGAAGATATTGCTTAAAACCTTTTGGCTTAGTTTTGGATTCACTCTGCAGTGCAACTTGATCTATGAAGCTGCATCACAGGAGCACTTACTGCTCTTGCACAATTTGGGATTTAAGGGAAAGAGGGCTTTCCTTCCAGAAAGTTTATAATTTTTTTCCAAGTGATTTCTGCTGAGTGGTTGATTTTTTTTTTTTTTGTATGGAATTTGTTAAGCACTTATTGTGTGCCAGGCACTGTACTAAATGCTGGGGTAAATACAAGCTAATCAGGTTGGAATCAGTCCATATCCCACATGGGACTCATGTTTTTAATTCCCATTGTAAGATGCGGTACCTGAGGCTCAGGTAAGAGGAGTGACTTGCCCAAGGTCTCACAGTAGAAAAATGATTTAATGGGATTAGAACCCAGGTCCTTTTGACTCTCAGGTCTCTACTCAATTGAATCCCCTCTTGTTGTGGAATACTCTGCCTATTGTCTGCTGTGTGACCTGTGTAACTTATCTGTGCCTCAGTTACCTCATCTGTAAAATGGGGATTAAGACTGTAGGCCCCACTTGGGCCAACCTGAGTACCTTGCATCTACCCACACCTTAGAACAGTGTTTGGCATATAGTAAGTGCTTAACAAATACCATTAGTATTATTACTACTTTTTCAAATCACAAAACACTTCAAAGTTAATATTTGACATTTCTAGGTAATTTTAAATATCCCAAAATGAAGGAGTATTAAGAGAGTGGAAAGTGGGCAAAGATGTATGCATAGGAGATGTTTAGCCTCAGGAAATGTAATTGGTGTTGGAATGTTTCAGTTTCTCCTGGAATCTGGGAAAGAAAAGAAACCTGTGCCAGGAGCCAACACCATTCTTGACTGCCACTCAGTTAACTGAGGAAGTTCTTTGGTTTTCCTCCATTTTTTTCTTTCTTTTAAAGTGATTTTAAGACTTTCCATCTCATAGGGAATCAGCAAAGTAATTCAATGAGCAGTTGTATGGAAGCACATCAAGTTCTTATACGTGGTGGGTGAAGAGTTGGTTACACCAGATTCAGAATGACAAGCAGCAGGAAGAACAAAAGGAAGAAAAGCGCTACTATAAGCACGTTATCTGGCTCATTTGGGCCTAAAAATATACTTTGGCTTTCTTTAGATGGATATTTCAGGCTAAACCATTCTTTTTAGGCTAGAGGTGTCTGGTCGTGTTTAGTCAAAAAACACTTTTAGTTTCAAATTATTCATGTAATTTGGAAGCAGTGTGGCCCCATGGAGAGGGCTAGGGCCTGGGAGTTCTAATACCAGTTCTGCTACTTGTCTGCTGTGTGACCTTGGGCAAGTCACTTAACTTTTCTGTGCGTCTATTTCATCATCTGTGAAATGGGGATTAAATAGTTTTTCTCCCTCCTACTTAGACAATGAGCCCTATATGGAAGAGGGATTGTATCTATCTCATTCATTCATTCATTCAATCATATTTATTGAGCACTTACTGTGTGCAGGGCACTGTACTAAGCACTTGGGAAGTAAAAGTCGGCAACATATAGAGGCGGTCCCTACCCAACAATGGGCTAATATTTAGTGCAGTTTTGGGCACATAGTAAGCTCCCAACGAAAACAATTACTATTATCATTCTTCACATAATTCGCTAGTGTAGACCTGGGCTATATCTTATTTTTGATTCTCAGTCAAACAAAACATCTGTTGGGATGTCTTCCTGTTTGGCTTTGAAACAAGACTCTCGTGTTCTGGTGGAATTAACAAGAATATGGGAATGATGTTTCTCTCTTTCTACAATCCAGACCACACACTTCACTCCTCTAGTGCTAACCATCTCACTCTGCTTCCGTCTCTCCTATCTCGCCACAAACCCCTAGCCCACGTCCTGCCTCTGGCATGGAATACCCACCCTCTTCATACCTGACAGACAATCACTCTCCCCCTCTTCAAAGCCTAATAATAATAATAATAATAATAATAATAATAATGACATTTATTAAGTGCTTACTATATGCAAAGCACTGTTATTGAAAGGCACATCTTGTCCAAGAGGATTTCCTAGACCAAGTCCCACTTTTCCTTATCTCGAACTCCCTTCTGCGTCACCCTGACTTGTTCCCTTTGCTCTTCCCCCCTGCCCAGCCCTACAGCACTTATCTACATATCTGCAATTTTATTTATTTGTATTTCTGTCTGACTCCCCTCCTCTTGGCTGTAAGCTCATTGTGGACAAGGAATGTCACTGTTTATTGTTGTGTTGTACTTTCACAAGTGCTTAGTACAGAGCTCTGCACACAGTAAGTGCTAAATAAAGAAGATTGAATGAATGATGGAGCAGGAAGATGGTCTTAGGATGCCTTTTGTGTTTCTATTTTTAGCCTTCTAGACTGTAAGCTCCTTGTAGGCAGGAAAGATATCTACCAACTCTGTTATACTGTTGATTCCCAAGAGCTAGGTACAGAGTTCTTCATGTAGTAAACACTAGTAAAGTGTTTTACTAGTAAACACTCAAAAAGTAGTACTGCATGTACTACATGTACATGTACTGCATGTAGTAAACACTCAAAAAGTTTGATTGCTAGACTAATGGAATCAGTAGTTTAGGAGTTAAAGGCATTTGGGGAGGCTGGAGTTGGTGGGGGAGGGGTTTCTGCTCTAATATCTTGGCATTCATGCCAAAATGACTCCTCAGAGATTAGGCAGAAAAATAAATTGATTCTCAATTATTCAGGCACAGATTTTCCAGTTTCCATTGAAAATGTAGCAAAAGAGCCTCAGACAATGCCTTATCCTAGAGAGAAACTGGAAGTCATTGCCAAGGGTAGGCCATCATGGTGAACCATTATTAAGAAAGGGATGGTTCATTTTGAGTAAAAACTTGGTAAGGACCAAGAGACAAGGAGAAAATAGAGAAAATAGCACCAGGCCTAACAACCATTAAACATAGTGCAAGAAGGGATGGTCTCTGGATAATAATAATGATTATAGTATTTGTTAAGTGCTTATTACATGCCAAGGACTGTTCTAAGCTCTAGGGTAGATATAAGGTGATCAGGTTGCCCCATGTGGGGCTCACAGTCTTAATCTTCATTTTACAGATAAGGTAACTGAGGCTCAGAGAAGTTGAGTGGCTTTCTCAAGGTAACACAGCAGAAAAGTGTCGGAGCCAGGATTAGAACCCACATCCTCTGACTCCTAAGCCTGTGTTCTTTCTGCACGGCCATGCTGCTTCTCGGATGTATAATGGGGCTGTGTCTTTGGTTCCCACATTGGCCATTTAAACCCCCCAACACACTCACAGGGGAATTTCAACAGTGGTGTCTCCTTCAAATACAAAGGACAACTCTATGTTTTAGTTTGTGTATTTTCCAATTCTTCACTTCTCCTCTCCACTTGCCTGATTTATAGTGCCTTCTTTGGTGATTTAGTATCTCTCCCAGAGGGTAGGTAAGAGAGGTAAAAAAATCAATTGTATTTTCTGAGTTCTTACTGTGTGCAGGGCACAGTACTAAGCACTGGGGAGAGTACACCATAGCAGCGTCGATAGATATGTTCCCTGCCCACAGTGAGCTTACAGTCTAAAGGGAGAGACAGATATTAATATACATAAATATATTATGGACATAATTGAGGTCAACTCAATATTGCTGTGGGTTAGCACTCTGGTTAAAAAACAGGGGTGAGATATTAGATTGCAACTATTGGTTTTAAAGTGTTTTTGAATTATCTGGGAATTTTAATTATTCACCAATTCGTATAGCTGGAGAGATACACACAAAGTTGTCTAATTCTATTCTTTATTCTCCAACATTATCCCCAACTCATCTTTCTCATTCAGCCCATACAATCCTAAGTGCAATCCTTATTGCCTTTACTCTTCATTGCTCAAATAATTTATAAATATTCCATTGACTGTATTATTGACTGTAATTAAGAGGCAGTTGAAAATCTATCCCAAAGTCCCAAAAGCTACAGGTAGTAGTGGTAGTAATATAATGTAATAAGCACTTACTGTGCAAAGCACTCTATCAAAGTACTTACATACAAATCTGTAATTTATTTACTTATATTAATGTCAGTCTCCCGCTCTAGGCTGTAAACTCATTGTGGGCAAGGAACGTGTCTTCCAAATCTGATGTATTGTACTCTCCCAAACGCTTAATGCACAGTGCTCTGCACATAGTAAGCACTCAATAAATATGATTAATTAGTGATTGAATGACTAAGCACTGGATTAAACAGGATTTCTGTCTCTCGAGGGATTCATTGTCTAATTATAAGGTGGGAAGGGAGCTGGCGACAAACACATAAGTAAAAAATAATAAAAAGTAGAAACACAAAATCAACATTAGAGATGAGGAGAGGGATAAATACAAAATCAAAGAAAAGCTGTAGGATACTGTGGCTGAAAGAGCAGAGTTGCAGGGTTCTTGTGGATTTGAGTTGAACAGACTTCTGGTAAAACGCTATTAGCAAATAGTATTAATAGGAAAGGAATTTATTGAGCATCCATTAGGTTCAATGCACTATACTCCGTACTTGGGAAAGTTCATAATAATAATAAAACGATGGCATTTATTAAGCACTTACTATGTGCAAAGTACTGTGCTAAGCGCAGGGGAGGTTACAAGGTGATCAGGTTGTCCCATGGAGGGGGGGCTCACAGTCTTAATCCCCATTTTACAGATGCAGTAACTGGGGCCCAGAGAAGTGAAGTGACTTGCCCAAAGTCACACAGCTGACAATTGGTGGAGCCGGGATTTGAACCCATGGTCTCTGACTCCAAAGCCCGAGCTCTAAATAGATAGGTTCCTTGACCAGAGTATATCAGGAGAGATGAGAAGCAGCCTGGTCTAGTGGAGAGAGCACAGACCTGGGATTCAGGAGGACCTGGGTTCTAATTCCCCCTCCACCAGTTATCCACTATGTGATGTTGGGCAGGTCACTCTCTGTGCCTCAGTTCCCTCATTCACATAATAGGGATTCAATATCTGCTCTCCCTCCTATCTAGACTATGAGCCCCACGTGAGGCCTGATTATCTTGTATCTATCCTAATGCTTAGTACAGTGCTAGGCATATAATAATAATAATAATAATAATAATAATAATAATAATAATGGTAATTGTTAAGTGCTTACTAAATGCAAAGCACTGTTACAGGGTGATCAGGTTGTCCCAAATGGGGCTCACAATCAATCCCCATTTTACAGATGAGGTAACTGAGGCACAGAGAAGTGAAGTGAATTGCCCAAAGTCACACAGATGCCAAGTGGCAGAGTCGGGATTAGAACCCATGGCCTCTGATTCCCAAGCCCGTGCTCTTTCCACTGAGCCATGCTGCTTTCCCTTGCCATATAGTAAGCACATACCAAATAACCAAAATTATGATTATTATGACATACATGGAGGTACATGAGCAAGGAAAATAAGGTGTTTTCAAATTGACTGAGTTAGTTCCATATTAAAATCTTAGCACTTTCTTCATTCACCTTACCCAGGCCCCAATACCCTATGTAGTTCAAGGTGTAGACAGCAGGCTAAAGGCAGTTAAAATTCAATTTGCTCTGGTTTAATTGGCACATTGTTGTCTTTGACTACTGTACTAAATAAATCATCCCCATAAGTCACAAAATGGAATCCATTGTAAGAGATAATGTAGCAGATGGTTCCCTTCTTATAAAGAGCTCAGGATGAGCTTTTAAGTTAAATGCAATCAGCAAATACCATTAATTTGTCCCATTTTTATATATGCCATAGACTTCCAAGATTATAGGAATCCCAAGGGACTAAATTCACTAGACCCTTGTAAAACGAACAATGTAAAGTTAAACCCGACAGTACGCAGAAAGCCTATGTCTCTTGGAAGCAGATGTGCTCTAATAATTCTTGTGTGTGTCCTGGTGAGTAGACAGTGCTTTAAGTTTACCAGATCCTCTAACAAGAGCAAAGTGGCTTTAAGCAGTGCTCAGCTGATTTTAAATCCAGACATACATAAAAGAATATTAGCAGACTTTAAATTGGTATTTTTATGACTTTGCAAATCCTTTTTTTGCTTAATGCAAGACACACCCGCTACACATTTTTCAGGTGACTAGACAGATATTTGGGAACTGAGCAGAGAAATGAGTTTTATAAATGAGAGTCCCAACCCACCCACCAACCCACCCAACAGCAGTTCACCCTCACCCCAGTCTTTGACAAAGTTTCAGAGTATTCTGCTGGCATATATCCAGGAACTAAGGGGGAGAGGGCATTCAAAGGAATGAAGGAAATTTATATAAAACTCCGTGACAGTTGTAAACCTCATGATACTAATGCTAGACTGGAGAAGTAGGAAGGGCACCAAAAGTATCTTCAATTTAGAAATGGAGAAAGAACAGCAGAGGCAAACCAAGGCCTTCTGTAGGTTACTGAATGATAGCAAAATAAGAAAGAGAATCTATGCCCCCGCCGATAGCAGGCAGAAGGCAGTCCCAGCTGCACTGTAAATCACATCTCAAAAATAATTAGCAACTCAGGCATCAGCTAATGTAGCCGATTGGGTTATGCACTGGAGACCCGAGTAGCTAGTTCTGCTACCGTCTCAGCATATGACCTTGGAAAGTCACTTAATCCCTCCCTGCTTCACTTTCCCCATTTGTAAAACAGAGATAATAATGCTTGTCACTTACAGGATTAATGAGATGAAGTTTGCAAATGCTCTGAGTTCCTTGGGAAAAGAAAATGTGCTTTATAATTTATTATGATCGGTCACATTTGCTTCAAGGCCCTCTGTGCAGGGACTGTATCAAAACCGAGCATCCCTGGGAGGGCATGGAATGTTCCAGAGTTCAGCAGATGGACAAATATTAAACAACCGGGAGGAGGAATAGTAAATTGCCCCTGGAGAGGGATTTCAAATGGCTACCTCCCCATTCATTCATTCAATCATATTTATTGAGAGCTTACTGTGTGCAGAGCACTGTACTAAGCGCTTGGGAAGTCCTGGATCGGAGCATGTGAGACATAGATTTTGTTCAAAATGATTATCTTCTATCTACCCCTGTGCTAGGTACAGAATCAGACACACTTACTGTGTTCAACAAATAACATAAAAAGAAAAATCCCCGTCTTCTTGGAGGAGAAGATACCAGCAACATGAGGACCCTGCTAATCCCCTTCTCCTCTGGCCCACCAAGCTAAATTTTAGAAGGGAATCTGCCCAACCCTTATGGGATTTCCCACCAGCCCTTCTCCCAGCCTGGCATGGGTGAGGAAACAACCATTGCAGCAACAACTCTTTGGACTACTGGACTCTGATTCATGAAGAGCCTCTAGCCACAGCATTTTACTGCTCCTATCACAGTCATTGTCATCCTTGCCTTTTTTTCTTTTTCAATTTTGATTCATTCATTTTTTCTTATTAATCTGCCATCAATCCCTTACTACTGGACTCTGATTCATGAGGAGTCTCTAGCCAGAGCATTTTACTGCTCCTATCATAGTCATTGTCATCCTTGCCTTTCTTTTTCAATTTTGATTCATTCATTTTTTCTTATGAATCTGTCATCAATCTCTTTCCCCTACCTTTTTTCTCAGATTTTGAGCCCCCTGGGGAGCAGAAAGCATGATTATTTCTCCCTTAGTATTGCATAGAGTAGATGCTTAATACATTTACAATTACTCAAAGATTGTGCATAATTTATAAAAGGAGAATAAAGAGAATAGAAAGAGGAAGATGTGGCTAATTGCTTATATTGTTTAGAATTTAAATTGATATGTAGAAAAGTGCTCAGTTGGTCACTGGGAAGGGACCTAGGGAGAAGAAAACGAATCAGGAAGAATCTTCTGGAGGAGGAGGGCTTTCAGGAAGGTATTGAAGATTGGGGAAGCTGAGGTTTGGCGAATTTGCATGGGGAAAGTGTTCCCATTTATCAATAGTATTCATTGTGTGCCTACTGTCATTGTGGGGGCAAGTCACTTCATCTCTCTGTGCCTCAGTTACCTCATCTGTAAAATGGGGATATAGACTGTGAGCCCCATGTGGGACAAGCTGATCACTTTGCAACCTCCCCAGTGCTTAGAACAGTGCTTTGCACACAGTGAGCACTTAATAAATGTCATTATTATTATTATTATTACTATTATTATTATTACTACTTTGGGCAGTGCATTGCCTTAAGCACTGAGGGACCATAGTAATATTATATGATATGATTCCTCCCTTCAAGGATTCTACAATTTGGCGAGGGCAGAATCAATGGATCTGGGGCTAGAATTAGTGAGAGTGAGAAAGTAAGTCTAGGAGAGAAGTGATTCGGGATTTTTTCATCATATTCTAGATTCCTTGGTGTTTTCTCAAACACTGTTGGTTTGAATAGGTTGAACAAAATTGGGTCTAGTACACAGCCATGATTACTACAATTATAGCATCTGTAGGGGAATTTTTCCTTAAAAAGAAGCAAATCAAAAAAATTAACATTATACTGAGAAAAAAGAAGCTACTTCCCTTTCCCCTTCCCAACTGCCTTGAGGTGGCTGAATGGCTTTTTCTGCTCTCCTGGTGATCTGTTTTATGGTTCCACTGATTCCCTCACAGAATAAGAACCTCACAGCAACTGAGGAGTCCCTGCTGTCAATTTTTTTTTTATTGGAATTTGTTAAGCCCTTAAAACATTCAGACACTGTATTAAGTTCTGGGGTAGATACACACTAATCAGGTTGGACACAATCTCTGATCCATGTGGGGCTCAGAGCCTTAACCCCTGCTTTGCAGATGAGGCAACTGAGGCACAGAGAAGTTCAGTGACTTGTCCAAGATCACACAGCAGGAGAAAGATTTAGAAGTACGTCCTTTTGAACCCAAGCCCAGGGAAACACTGTTTCCCTTTCAAAAGTGGACTCTTCTTCTGGAAATTTCCTTTCCTTTGAGTATACTAGAAGCTTAAGAATGCTGGCCTCTAAGGATAGAAGCAAGATCCATTACACCAATCAATCTATTGGTGGTATTTATTGAGCACTTACTCTGTGAGGAGAACTGTACTAAGCTCTTGGGAGAGAACAATGCAATAATACTATTAATTATGCTAGTTGCTAAGTGCTTACTGTATGCCAAGCACTGTACTAAGAGCTGGGATAGATACAAGTTAATTAGGGTGGACACAGTCCCTGTCATCATCATCATCATCAATCGCATTTATTGAGCGCTTACTGTGTGCAGAGCACTGTACTAAGCGCTTGGGAAGTACAAATTGGCAACATATAGAGACAGTCCCTACCCAACAGTGGGCTTATAGTCTAAAAGGGGGAGACAAAACCAAACATACCAACAAAATAAAATAAATAGGTAGAATAAATAGAATAATGAGGTTCATGGTCTTCATTCCCATTTTTCATTTGAGGTAACTGAAGCACGGAGAAGTTAGCTGACTTGTCCAAGCACATATAGCAGACAAGTAGTAGAGCTGAGATTAGAACCCAGATCCTTCTGAATCCCAGGTTCGAACTCTATCCACTAATCCAAGCTGAGATTTGATAGACACGTTCCCTGCCCACAACCAGCTTAAAGTCTAGCATCTACAGTCAACAGACTCGCCTATTCAAGCAAGCACATTCCGGATGATGATGTGGGAGATTTCTTATCTTATGCTGTCAAGTCATTTCCGACCCATAGCAACTCCATGGACACATTTCACATCTCTCCCAGAATCATCATCATCATCAATCGTATTTATTGAGCGCTTACTATGTGCAGAGCACTGTACTAAGCGCTTGGGAAGTACAAATTGGAAACATATAGAGACAGTCCCTACCCAACAGTGGGCTCACAGTCTAAAAGGGGGAGACAGAGAACAAAACCAAACATACTAACAAAATAAAATAGAATAGATATGTAGAAATAAATTAAATAAATAAAGAGTAAAAAAATATGTACAAACATATATACATATATACAGGTGCTGTGGGGAAGGGAGGGAGGTAAGATGGGGGGATGGAGAGGGGGACGAGGGGGAGGGGGGGGAATGCCTCATCTCCACCTGCAATCGATCCGATACTGTATCCATACGGTTTTCTCAGTAAAATTATGGAAGTGGTTTACCATCACCTTCTTCTCCACCCTAGACTCTCACCCATGCTGCTGCTGCCCAGTGTGGGTGAGGTTTGACTTGTAGCAGGTTGCCTTCCTCTCACTAGTCACTGGCCAAGCTAGGAATGGAATGGGTAGGCCTCAACTTGACTCTCCCTTCCATAGCCGAAACTGGTGAGAGTACTGGAAACTCTCCAGGTGCAATCCTGAGAAGGTGAGGGAGGTTGAGGGAAGGAAAATCAAACTAAAAGACCCTTAAATATATTTTGTTGTTCTGTGTGCCTAGAAATAAAGTCCTAGTTGCATAACAAAATTAATACCATAGTATTTTCCTAACTTTAAGAACAAAGAAGACCCAAGACACACATATTGTAGACCATAAATTATTTGTGCATCTGGCCATTTTCTACTAATTCATGCAGTCTCCAACTTGGGCAAACCCAGCTAAAAATGAACAAATGCAAGATTATTCGAGCCTTATGACATATATAATGTCTCGTGTTAAAATCCAATTTCTGTTGTAACTAAGAATTTACAAGTTGGCTTCCCTTGCTAGTCTTTTTCCTTGGGGAATTGTTCAATATGCTCATTAATTTCAGCATCAGATGATTAGTTCCTAATTATCTGAGTAATTCTTGTTTAAGTAGAGTTGTCCTTTTTTTCACAGAAGACACTACTACGGGTGAAATTTACCGGCGAATGTACGTGTGTTCGAAAAAGCCAATCTGGGACCCAATCCTGACCACATTATACGTATTAAAATGGCATCCCATGTTCTCTTGTCATCTGACGTTTGCAACATCTGGTGCTACAGTCTCTTACATGTCCATAGATCTCATTCCTTAGGAAACATTTTATTCAAACTGCGACTACTCTGATCCAAGCATTATCATATCCCGCCTTGATTCTGCATCAGCCTCCTTACTGACCTCCCTGCCTCTTGTCTCTCTCCCCTCCAGTCCATACTTCACTCTGCTGTCTAGATCATTTTTCTAAAAAAAGTTCAGTCTATGTCTTTCTACTCAAGAACCTCCAGCAGGTACTCATCCATCTCCGCAGCAAACAGAAATTCCTCACTGTCAGCTTTAAAACACCCAGTTGAATCTCTGCCTCCTATACCTTACCTTGCTGATTTTCTACTGTAATTTAACTTACATACTTTACTCTTTTAATGCCAACCCACTCACTTTAACTCGATCTCATCTATTTTGCTGCTGACCCCTAGTTCACATGCTCTCTCCGGCCTGAATCTCCCTCCCCATTCAGAGAAGCAGCATGGCCTAAGAGAAAGGACATGGGCCTGGGAGTTAAAGGATCTGAGTTCTAATCATGCCTCTGCCACTTGCCTGAGCTATGACCTTGGACAAGTCATTTAGCTTCTCTGTGCTTTGGTTAACTGTAAAATGGGAATTAAAATTGTGAGTACTATGTGGGACAGGGACAGTGTCCAACTGGACAGTCTTTTAGACTGTGAGCCCACTGTTGGGTAGGCACTGTCTCTATATGTTGCCAATTTGTACCTCCCAAGTACTTAGTACAGTGCTCTGCACATAGTAAGCGCTCAATAAATACGATTGATGATGGATTTTCTTGCCCCTACCTTAGCTCTTAGCAGACTACAGAGTCTGGCACATAGTAAACACTTACCAAATCCCATAAGTATATACCTGTGACAGATTACCACTCTTCCCACCCTTAAAGCCTTATTAAAAATCACAATTCCTCCAAGATGCCAACCCTGACAAAACCTTCATTTCTTCTGCTCCCTCTCCCTTCTGTAATAAAAATAATAATGATAATGATGACATTTGTTAAGCGCTTACTATGTGCAAAGCACTGTTCTAAGAGCTGGGAAGGATACAAGGTGATCAGGTTGTCCCGCATGGGGCTCACAGTGTTAATCCCCATTTTACAGATGAGGCACCTGAGGCCCAGAGGAGTGAAGTGACTTGCCCAAAGTCACACAGCTGACAATTGGCAGAGTCGGGATTTGAACCCATGACCTTTGATGACAAAGCCCGTGCTCTTTCCACTGAGCCACGCTGCTTCTGTGTCTCCTACGCACTTGGGTCTGTACCCTGTAAGCACTTGATATTCACCTCACCCTCAACCCCACAACACTTATGTACATATCTGCATTATTTATTTATACTAATGTCTTTCGCCCACTCTAGACTTTAAGCTCCTTGAGGGCAGGGAAGAAGTCTACCAACTCTGTTGCCCTGTTCTCTCCCAAGTGCTTCGTACAGGGCTCTGCACGTAGCAAATGCTCAATAAAATGTTGCTGATAGTTTGATTGTAAGAGGTGGAGCAGGGACTAGAACCCAGGCCTCCTATTTTGTCTGCTTCCTACCTGTTAGCCTGTCTTGATGTGCATTGGTTGCAGTCTGTGAAAGCAATGCTACATCCTCCTCTTGCTTGGACTGTACAACTTTTTGAGAATGACATGCCTTCCAAACTGCCAAAGAGGCTCATGCTGCTAGCTCTAAATTCACTGTGATTTTTCTTTAAACAAAGCCTTGACTGGAATAAAACACTTTCCTTAGAGTAATCATCTATGACGGGATCCAAATGCACCGTTTTCACTCAAGCAAGTTGACGGTGAAATGATAAACACAAACTGTAATTTTTAAAAATTGTTTTCCAGAGGAAATCTGGAAGTTGTCAGGAGCATGTCCCTGAAGTTACAGAATTTACAGAAATTTACAGAAATATTGCCTCATGAAAAGGGAAGATCTTCAAATGATGACAAACACTAAACCTCTCTAATTTTAAGCACACTCTAGGCTAAAAGTCACAGAATGTCACGCGTTTCAAATCTTGTAGCTGTTCATTCTCAGAAGAGATCACTGGGGGAGAGTTGGCAGCTAACGACATTAGTGATGGCTGTCGGTTAGGATTCATTTGTTGTGAGATGGATTCTTAGAAATTTGGTTAAGGCAGCCTTTACTTAATACTGGGGGAAGTGTATTCTTTCCCAGGCCAGGGTCCGGCACCTATTAAGAACTTCATAAATGCAATTACTACTATTCTGAAAAATACTCACAGTCACTTTACTGATCTCCCTGCCTCCTGTCTCATCCCAGGTGATGAATTGGTCAGCTGGGAGCATCTATTGAGCATCCACTTGTGCAAAGAGAACTGTACAAAGTATTGAGAAGAAGCGTGGCTTAGTGGATCGAACATGGGCTCGGAAGTCAGAAGGATCTGGGTTTTATTCTTGGCTCTGCCACTTGTCTGCTATGACACTTAGGGCAAGTAACTTCACGTCTCACTTACCTCATCTGTAAAATGGAGATTAAGACTGTGAGTCCCAAGTGGGACATGATCTGTGTCTAACCTGATTTGCTTGTTTCTCCCCCAACACTTAGTACAGTGCCTGGCACATAGTAACCACTAAACAAAGACTAAATATTTTTAAAATACAGCGTTCAGGAGAGTATGGAGGTAAAATGCACAGTCCCTGTGCTCAACTAGTTTATGCTCTAATCTATCAACTGTATGCAGAGTGCTGTACTAAGCACTTGGGAGAGTACAACACAACAATGTAGCAGACACATTGCCTGCTCACAGTGAGTCAGAGACAGAAAGACGTAAATTGTATATAAATAATGAGAGCAGGAGAAAAACTGTTGATAGCAGTAGCAATGTCCCTTCTGGAGGTATTAGAGGAGAAGCTGAGCAGTGAAAGTTTCTCTATGCCAGTCCACCTCTTCCCTCACAAAACTGTGATGCACCCTGCCAGTTTCACAGCTTCCCCGCCATGGCCGACATGACTTTTGGGGCCAGTCAACCCTCCTCCTCAATCACCCAATGGTATTTACTGAGGGCTTACGGTGTGCAGAGAATTGTACTTGCCATTTGGGAATGTAGAGAAGCAGCGTGGCTCAGTGGAAAGAGCACGGGCTTGGGAATCAGAGGACGTGGCTTCGAATCCCTGCTCCACCACTCGTCTGCCGTGTGACCTTGGGCAAGCGACTTATCTTCTCTGTGCCTCAGTTACCTCATCTGTAAAATGGGGATGAAGACTATGAGCCACAAGTGGGACAACTTGATTACCTTGTATCTACCTCAGCACTTAGAACAGTGTCTTGCACATAGTAAGCACTTAACAAATCCCATTATTATTATTATCATTACTAGAGAAGCAGTGTGGCATAGTGGATAGAACACAGAGCTGGGAGTCCGAAGTTCATGATTTCTAATCCCAGCTCCTCCACTTTTCTGCTGTGTGACCTTGGGCAAGTCACTTCACTTCTCTGAGCCTCAGTTACCTCATCTGTAAAATGAGGATTGAGACTGTGAGCCCCACATCGGACAGGATCTGTATCCAATCCAATTTGCTTGTAACCACCTCGGTGTGTAGTACAGCACTTGGCACATAGTAAGCACATAATAAATACCATAATAATAATAATGATTATTTTTATTATTATTATTTCGACAGAGTTGGTAGATACATTCCCTGCCCAAAACATGCTTATGGTCTACAGGGGGAAATTCTTACTATTTGCCAGGCACTATACTAAGTGCTATATAAACAGGTTGGGCACGATTCCTGCCCACATGGGGCTCACAGTCTTCATCCCCATTTTAGAGATGAGGTGACTAGGTCACAGGAAAGTTAAGCAACTTGCCCAAGGCTGCACAGCAAACAAGTGGCTGAATTGGGATTTGAACCCAGGTCCTTCTAATTCCCGTGTCCTGCTCTATCCACTAGGCCAAGCTATTTGGCCTTAGATTAAGTTTATTTCACTCAGAAGCTACATGGCTCTGTGGACAGAACCCGGGCTTTGGAGTTGGAGGTCATGGGTTCAAATCCCAGTTCTGCCAATTGTCATTCATTCATTCAATCCTATTTATTGAGCGCTTACTGTGTGCAGAGCACTGTACTAAGTGCTTGGAAAGTACAAGTCGGCAACATACAGAGACGGTCCCTACCCAACAACGAGCTCACAGTCTAGAAGGGGGAGACAGACAACAAAACAAAACATGTAGACAGGTGGCAAAATCGTCAGAACAAATAGAATTAAAGCAAGTGCTGGAGGGCTAAGGGAGTGGTGAATAAAGAGAGCAAATCCAAGTGCAAGGTTGATGCAGAAGGGAGTGGGAGAAGAGAAAATTAAGGCTTAGTCAGGAAAAACCTCTTGGAGGAGATGTGCCTTCAAGGTGGGAAGAATGATTGTCCATCAGACACCAAGAGGGAGGTCAGCTGTGTGACTTTGGGCAAGTCACTTAACTTCTCTGTGCCTCAGTTCCCTCATCTGTAAAATGGGGATGAAGACTGTGAGTCCACTGTGGGATAACCTGATCATGTTGTAACCTTCCCAGTGCTTAGAACAGTGCTTTGCACATAGTAAGCACTTAATAAATGCCATCATTATCATTATTATTCTCTCAAGGGCCTAAAAAAAGGAGTGAAGAAGGAGAAAACAAATGATGCAGCCTAAGAATATCCTTCTTTCAAAGAAACATGGAGGGAGCACTGCTTCTCTGAAAGTGGAAAGTGCAACAAACCCATGGTCTGCAGTTGAGCTTCTGCTACTTCCACTTCCAAAAAGTTAACACCCTAGAAGGGCTGTCTTGCTTCACTTCTGTCCCTTATTCTGAGAGATCAGAACTGTGCAGAGCCTCTGGCACCCAGTTTTAAATGACATGACTGCCACACATTCACTGGCTGTGGGACCCTGGGCAAGTCATTTGACTTCTCTGTGCCTCAGTCTCCTCATCTGAAAAATGGGGATAAAATATCTGTTCTTCTTCCTCCCTAGACCTGGAGCCCCTGGGGGACAGGGACTGGGTTCAACCTTATTATCTTGTATTTACCCAGTGTTAACAGAGCATGGTAAGTGCTGAACAAATACCACTTTTGAGTTCTTCTGAGAAGCAGATCTGATTAGGAATTAGTATGCTCCTTTTCACTCCCCCAAGATGGCCTGTGGGGCTTTTCACCTGTCCTCTCTGCCCCCATCCAACCTCCATAGTCTCAGGCCGAAAATCTGAGAACCATTGAGAGAGTATTAGAAAGTCAATATAAATAACTGTGGCATTTGTTAGGTGCTTACTATGTTTCATGTGTTGTTCTAAGTGGTGGGGTAGATACAAGTTAACCATGTTGGACACAGTCCCTGTCTCACATGGGATTTATAATGTACCAATCAATCAATGTAATTTATTGAGCACTTACTGCATGCAGTCTGTTCTTTGTACAGTTCTCTGCATGCAGTAAATGCTTCATAGATAACATTGATTGATTGTAACATTACATTATATAGTAACATATAACAGAGTTAATAGAGGTGATCTCTGCCCAAAAGGAGCTTACAGTCTACAGGGAGAGTCTGACATTACAATAAATTATAGATAAGGGAAATAGTAGAGTATACATCATCATCATCATCAATCATATTTATTGAGCGCTTACTGTGTGCAGAGCACTGTATTAAGCGCTTGGGAAGTACAAATTGGCAACATATAGAGACAGTCCCTACCCAACAGTGGGCTCACAGTCTAGAAGGGGGAGACAGAGAACAAAACCAAACATACTAACAAAATAAAATAAATAGAATAGATATGTACAAGTAAAATAAATAGAGTAATAAATATGTACAAACATATATATATATATATATATACACACAGGTGCTGTGGGGAAGGGAAGGAGGTAAGATGGGGGGATGGAGAGGGGGACGAGGGGGAGAGGAAGGAAGGGGCTCAGTCTGGGAAGGCTTCCTGGAGGAGGTGATTTATAAATCACATGGGATTTATAATGTACCAATCAATCAATGTAATTTATTGAGCACTTACTGCGTGCAGTCTGTTCTTTCTACAGTTCTCTGCATGCAGTAAACACTTAATAAATAACATTGATTGATTGTAACATTATATTATATAGTAACATTAGAGTACAATATAACAGAGTTAGTAGAGGTGATCTCTGCCCAAAAGGAGCTTACAGTCTACAGGGAGAGTCTGACATTAAAATAAATTACAGATAGGGGAAATAGAGTATACAGAGATGGACAGAAGTGCTGTGGGGCTGGGGTGAGGATCAAAGTTCTTAAGAGATGCACAGAGCCAAAAGCAATGTTGATACAGAGAACTGACTCTGGTTTTTTCATTGTATTTGTTAAGTACTTGCTTTGTGCCAGGCACTGTGCTAAACACTGGGGAAGATACAAGTTAATCAGGTTGGATGCAGCCCCCGTCCCACATTGGGCTCACAGTCTTAATCTCCATTGACAAATAAGGTAACTGGGACACAGATAAGTTAACTGACTAGTCCAAAGACACACAGCAGACAAGTGTCAGGCCACGATGAGAAACCAGGTCCTTCTGACTTCCGGGCCAGTAAGGAGATAAATAGTCAGTAGTTCTGGGCATTTTTTCATGATTTGGTCGAGTTATTGAACTTCCCTGAATTTCCAAATCCTCCATTCTTTTCTGCACTTCCCTGTTAGCAGACTGAAGAGTTTGAACTGATGAGTGACTGGAAACCCAAAGTAGAAAGGTACAGCAGACCTAAACTTATCCTCCTCTTCCTCTTTCTCCTCTTCTTCATCATCAACTATAGTTTTTCTTCAGTTTCCTCACTTCACCTGCCACAAAGTCATGAAAAGTGAGGTTTAGAACCAGGCTGCTTTTTAAGTAGCCCGTTCAATCAATCAATCAATCAATAGTATTTATTGAGTGCTTACTGTGTGCAGAGCTCTGTACTAAGGACTTGGGAAGTACAAGTGGGCAACACATAGAGACAGTTCCTACCGAACTGTGGGCTCACAGTCTAGAAGGGGGAGACAGAGAACAAAACCAAACATATTAACAAAATAAAATAGAATAGATATGCACAAGTAAAATAAATAAATAAATATAGTAATAAATATGTACAAACATATATACATATATACAGGTGCTGTGGGGAAGGGAAGGAGGTAAGACAGGGGGGATCTGATGAAAATGTGTACGTGAGTTGGAAGGGAATACCTTGAATATTTTCTGTCTCAACAGAGTATTATCTAGTGGTTTTCAAAGACTTGTCAGCCCATGAGAATGGGGCCCAGGAACCCCTAGATTCCAGAATGCCACAGATGATTCAATAGCATCCTTAAGTGAATCATTCCCTTCATGAAATTCTCCATAGCTGATAAGGCGCTTTATCCATTTTCAAAAGATGTAACACATCCTAGAGCAATCCCTAAGTACATCCTATGACACGTTTGTCGTGCCCTCGGAGGTTGTTGAAATGTGATGTTCCCTGACATGACTCAACACCTGCAGATGGAGAGGAGGCAGGTGCTGGAAGCGGAAGCATGTGGACCTTCATTAACCACCTCAGGGTGCTGGAACTCTGGAATAAGGACCAGGGGAAGGGATGACCTCTCCATCCCTTGAGACCTTTAAGAAACAACTGACATTCTCCTGGTTTGAATGGCTTAGCCAATCTCAAAGCAGGCTGAAGGGCCCTCTGGGATTTGGAGTGACATTACAGTGCTCATTCAATTGTATTTATTAAGCACTTACTGTGCACAGAGCACTGTCCTAAGCGTTAAGACTCAGTGTTAAGACTCATAAATTGTGAGCCCTGTGAGAGGCCCATAAGCCTGGAGTTATCCTTGACTCTTCTCTGTCATTCAACCCATATCCAGCACTTAGAACAGTGCTTTGCACATAGTAAGCGCTTAATAAATGCCATTATTATTATTATTATTATTATTATTATTATTATTATTATTATTATATTCAATCCCTTAACCAACCCTGCCAGTCCCACCTTTACAACATTGCTAAAATCCACCCTTTCTTCTTTATCCAAACTGCTACCATGTTAATACAGTCATTCATCCTATCCCTCCTGGATTACTGTTCAGCCTCCTGGGTGACCTCCCAGCCTCCTGTCTCTTCCCACTCCAGTCCATACTTTACTCTGCTGCCCAGATCATTTTTCTTCAAAAAACGTTTAGTACCCATCTCCCCACTCCTCAAAAAACTCCAGGGGTTGCCCATTCACCTCCGCATCAAACAAAAACTCCTCACCATTGGTTTTAAATCACTCCATCACCTTATCCCCTCCTACCTTACCTCAGTACTCTCCTACTAAAACCCAGCTCACACACTTCACTTCTCTTGTACCAACCTTCTCACTGTGCCTCAATCCCACCCATCTTGCTGCTGACCCCTTGCCCATAACCTCCGTCCAGCGCTTAGAACAGTGCTTTGCACATAGTAAGCACTTAATAAATGCCATAATAAAAATCCAACAGACGATTACTCTGCCCCACTGTCAAAGCCTTACTGATGGCACATCTTCAGAAGACCTTCCTTGACTAAGTCCCCCTTTCCTTTTCTCCCACTCCCTTCTGCATTACCCTAACCTGCTCCCTTTTCGTTCAGTTGTATTTATTTTGAGGGGTTTTGGGCAACCCAATCTCAAGAAGAGAAATCAACATTTAGTCTAAGATCAATAAGCGTCCACCACGGACATCGGATTAGCCACGGATTTTCTAGGTTGGATGCTCTATCTGATTAAATTCCGCTCTGTCCCTTGCTGTTTTACATCTGCTTTCTAGGGCTGTAAATCAGCATGAGAAGGAGCATGGCTCAGTGGAAATAGCACGGGCTTGGGAATCAGAGGTCATGGGTTATAATCCCGGCTCTCCGCTTATCAGCTGTGTGACTTTGGGAAAGTCACTTAACTTCCTTGTGCCTCAGTTATCTCATCTGTAACATGGGGATTAAGATTGTGAGCCCCACGTGGGATAACCTGGATCACCCTGTATACCCCCAGCACTTAGAACAGTGCTCTGCACATAGTAAGCATGTAACAAATACCATTATTAGTATTATTTATTGAGCGCTTCCTCCCCCAGACTCACAGTACTTATGTACATAACTGTACTTTATTTAACTATATTAATGTCTATTCCCTCCCCATCCCACCCACCTTTTTATGGCATTTATTAAGCACTTACTATGTGCAAAGCACTGTTCTAAGCGCTGGGGAGGTTACAAGGTGATCAGATTGTCCCACGGGGGGGCTCACAGTCTTAATCCCATTTTACAGATGAGGTAACTGCGGCCCAGAGAAGTTAAGTGACTTGCCCAAAGTCACACAGCTGCCAATTGGCTGAGCTGGGATTTGAATCTATGACCTCTGACTCCAAAGCCCGTGCTCTTTCTACTGAGCCATGCTGCTTCTCACCCCCTGACTCTAAGCTCATTGTGGGCAGGGAATGTGTCTGTTTATTGTTATATTGTACTCTTCAAAGTGCTTAGTACAGTGCTCTGCACACAGTAAACACTCAGTAAATATGATTGAATAAATGAATGAATGAAACAATCTGTGTCCAATACCTACTTTTATATTTTTGCCCTGTGCTTAATACAGAGAACTCTGCAGAGCCCACAGTAGGTGCTGAATGATGAATACTCTCCCCCTCCTCTCCCTCCCTATCGCCCCGATTTACCTCCTTCCCCTCCCCACAGCACCTGTATATATGTACATATGTTTGTACATATTTATTACTCTATTTATTCATTTATTTTATTTGTACATATTTATTCTAATTACTTTATTTTGTTAGTATGCTTTGTTTTGTTGTCTGTCTCCCCCTTCTAGACTGTGATCCCACTGTTGGGTAGGGACCGTCTCTATATGTTGCCAACTTGGACTTCCCAAGTGCTCTGCACACAGTAAGTGCTCAATAAATACAATTGAATGAATGAATGAATGAATACTAGTACTGAAACAAAAGGCTCTTTTCCGGATCGAACCTGGAGAGTTTCCAGTCCTCTACTAGCCTCGTCTACAGGAGGGAGAGTCAAGCAGAAGCCTACCCAGTCCATTCCTATCTTGGCCAGTGGCTAGCGAGTGGAAGGCAATCTGCTGCAAGTCAAAACTCACCTATGCTGGGCAATAGCGGCATGGGAGAGTCAAGGGTGGAGACTCAAGTTTACTGTGAGGAAGGTAATGGTAAACCACTCTGTATTTTTACAAAGAAAATTCCATGGATACATTACCAGAACGATTACAGATGGAGGTGGGGCATTCTGAGAAAGATGAGTCCATGGAGCGGCTATGGGTCGAAGATGACGCGACAGCAAAGACATACACATGACAAGAGGGAAACAGCATGGCCTAAAGGAAAGATTACAAACCTGGGCATCAGGGGATCTGGGGTCTGATCCTAGATCCTCAATTTGTCTGCTGTGTGACCTTGGGCAAGTCACTTAACTTTTCTATGCTTCAAGTTACCTCACCTGTAAAATGGGGATTAAAATGTAAGCAGTTTTGCCTAGTGGATAAAGCATGGGCCTGGGAGCTAGAGCACCTGAGTTATAACCCCAGCTCCTCCACTTTCCTGCTGTGTTACCTTGGGCAAGTCACTTCACTTCTCTGTGCCTCAGTTTCCTCAAATGTTACCTGGGAACTCAATACCAGTTTTTCCTCCTACTTCCCCCATGAGGGGCAGGGACTGTGTCCCACTGGATCAACTTATACCTACGCAAGAGCTTAGAACAGTACTTGACACATAGGGTAGGGACCATCTCTGTATGTTGCCAACTTGTACATCCCAAGTGCTTAGTACAGTGCTCTGCACACAGTAAGCACTCAATAAATGCAATTGAATGAATGAATGAATATATCAAGCGCTTAACAAATACCATTAAAAAAAAGACTGTGATCTCCATGTGGGACACGTACTGTGTGCAACCTGGTTATTATGTATTGACGTAGCTACATATTACGTTGAGAAGCAGTGTGGCTCAATGGATGGAGTCAGAAAGACCTGGGTTCTAATCCCAGCTCTTCCACATGTCTATTGTATGACCTTGGGTAATTCACCTAACCTCTCTAAGCCTCAGTGACCTCATCTGAAAAATGGGGATTAAGAGTGTGAGCCCATGTGGGACAGAGACTGTGTACAACCTGATTAACTTGTATCTTCCCCAGTGCTTAGAACAGTGTTTAGAGCATAGTGAGTGCTTAACAAGTACCATAATCATTTATAATAATAATAATAATATTGGTATTTGTTAAGCGCTTACTATGTACAAAGCACTGTTCTAAGTGCTGGGGGGATACAAGGTGATCAGGTTGTCCCATGTGGGGCTCACAATCTTAATCCCCATTTTACAGATGAGGTAACTGAGGCACAGGGAAGTTAAGTCAATCAATCAATCAATCGTATTTATTGAGCGCTTACTATGTGCAGAGCACTGTACTAAGCGCTTGGGAAGTACAAATTTGCAACACATAGAGACAGTCCCTACCCAACAGTGGGCTCACAGTCTAAAAGGGGGAGACAGAGAACAAAACCAAACATACTAACAAGATAAAATAAATAGGAAAGAAATGCACAAGTAAAATAAATAAATAAATAAATAAATAGAGTAATAAATATGTACAACCATATATACATATATACAGGTGCTGTGGGGAAGGGAAGGAGGTAAGATGGGGGGATGGAGAGGGGGACGAGGGGGGAGAGGAAGGAAGGGGCTCAGTCTGGGAAGGCCTCCTGGAGGAGGTGAGCTCTCAGCAGGGCCTTGAAGGGAGGAAGAGAGCTAGCTTGGCGGAGGGGCAGAGGGAGGGCATTCCAGGCCCGGGGGATGACGTGGGCCGGGGGTCGATGGCGGGACAGGCGAGAACGAGGTACAGTGAGGAGATTAGCGGTGGAGGAGCGGAGGGTGCGGGCTGGGCAGTAGAAGGAGAGAAGGGAGGTGAGGTAGGAGGGGGCGAGGTGATGGACAGCCTTGAAGCCCGTTGTGAGGAGTTTCTGCCTGATGCGCAGATTGATTGGTAGCCACTGGAGATGTGACATGCCCAAAGTCACACAGCTGACAAGTGGCAGAGCTGGGGTTAGAGCCCATGACCTCTGAATCCCAAGCCCAGGCTCTTTCCACTGAGCCATTCTGCTTCCCAGTAATTTATTATTACTCCAGCCCTTAGTACAGTAACTGGCACACGTCCGTCAATCAATAAATAGCATTTATTGAGTGCTTACTGTGTGCAGAACACTGTACTAAGTGCTTGGGAGTGTACAATACAACTGAATTAGCAGATAGCTTCCCTGCCCATGTTGAGCTTGCAGTCTAGAGGGGGAGACAGACATTAATATAAAAACTTAATTCATTGTATATAATTTAAAGGTATTTACATAAGTGCTGTGGGCGATGAGGGTGGAGCCGATATCAAATGATCAAAGGTCACAGATAATAATTATCATAATGATGGCATTTGTTAAGCTCTTACTAGGGGCAATGCACTGTTCTATGCGCTGGGGGGGATACAATCAATCAATCGTATTTATTGAGTGCTTACTGTGTGCAGAGCACTGTACTAAGCGCTTGGGAAGTACAAGTTGGCAACATATAGAGACAGTCTCTACCCAACTGTGGGCTCACAGTCTAGAAGACTGTGATCAGGTGATCCCCTGTGATACGAGGTGATCAGGTGGTCCCCTGTGGGGCTCACAGTCTTAATCCCCATTTTACAGATGAGGTAACTGAGGCTCAGAGAAGTTAAGTGACTTGCTCAAGGTCACACAGCAGACATGTGGCAGAACTGGGATTAGAACCCATGACCTCTGGCTCTTTCCACTGAGCCACGCTGCTTCTCTAAGCAAGATCCAAGTGCAAGAAAGAGTGAACTGGGGAAAAGAGGGGAAAGCCTCTTGGAGAAGTCACTTTTGTAAGTCCTTAATAAATACCATTAAAAGAAAAAGAGAGAGAGAGAGAGACAGAGAGAGAAATACTAATGGTAGACACATAGTTAATCAAGTTTCTCTTCAGTTTCCTGTTATCCCCGTCAACCAAAGCTGCCCAGAAGGCTACAAAAGTTCATTCAGAAGATTCACACCATCAAGAGTCATAATGATGATGATGATGACAATGCTGTTTATTAAGCACTCAATCTGTGTCTAGCACTGTGTTAAGGTTTGGGTTAGATTCAAGATGGTCAGTTGAACACATTCCCTGTCCACCACATGTGCTAACAGTTTAAGAGGGAGGGAGGAAAGGAATTCTATTCTCATTTTTACTGATGAGCAAACAGGCTCAGAGAAGTTGAGTCACCCCAGGTTTCAAAACTAGGCAAGTGTCAGAGCTGGGACTGAGACTCTCCATCTCATGCTCTTAGCCCCACACACTGCACAGCTTCCAAGACTGAGGCCATGGCTCAGCCACTCAAATGCCTAAAAATGTCCCTGCCAGATTCTCTCTTTGCCCTCCATTAGAGGGAAACTTTCCCTGTGTTCATCCTGGGACAACCAAACGGCAGGATTAGACTTTGCCCTCTGAGAGATCTCATTGAAACTCTAACTCGAAGTGACAGCAAGTCTACTCCTGGACTGTTCTTGGGCTCACTGATATCTTGTGGTCTAGTAGAGCACAGGCCTTGGAGTCAGAAGATCACAAGATCTAATCCTGGCTCTGCCACCTGTCTGCTTTGTGACTGCAGACTTTTCACTTCACTTTTCTGGGCCTCGATTACCTCACCTGTAAAATGGGGATTGAGACTGTGAGCCGCAGCTAGGGCAGGGACTATCTCCAACCCAATTTGCTTCTATAATAATTATGATATTTGTTAAGCGCTTACTATGTGCCAGGCACTGTTCTAAGCGCTGGGGTGGATACAGACGAATCAGGTCGGACAAAACAGTCTTCGTTCCATGTGGGGCTCACAGTCTCAATCCCCATTCTATAGATGAGGTAACTGAGGCACAGACAAGTGAAGTGACTTGTCCAAGCTTATACAGCAGACACGTGGCGGAGCTGGGATTAGAACCCATGACCTTCTGACTCCCAAACCTGTGATCAATCAATCAATCAATCAATCGTATTTATTGAGCACTTACTGTGTGCAGAGCACTGTACTAAGCGCTTGGGAAGTACAAGGTGGCAACATACAGAGACAGTCCCTACCCAACAATGGGCTCACAGTCTAGATCTATCCACTAGACTATGATGTTTCCTCACCAGGCCATGCTGCTTCTCCAGTGCTTAGTTCAGTGCCTAGTACATAGGAAATACTGAATAAATACCATCTCTGGATACAATTTTACACTGTCCCACTATTGGGGAATTCTTCAAATATTTGAAGGGAATCCTTCAAATAATTCTTACAACTTCTTCCAGGAGCATTTCATTAGGGAGAAGTAATGAAACAACTTGATCCAATGTGAGAAGCTTTAATAAAAAGGCTATTATGAAACTCTAGGGATTGGACCGACTCCTCAAAGGAAACTTTGTCCCAAGGCTATTTCCAGCCATTCATGAATTTATGTCATATCCCTAGTCATAATAATCAGTAAACCAATCAATAGCACTTATTGAATGTTTAGTCTGTAAAGAGCACTGTATTGAGCACTTGGGAGAGTAATAATAATAATAATAATAATAATAATAATAATTGTGGTATTTGTTAAATTATTACTGTGTGCCAGGGGTGGAAACAAAGTAAATCAGATTGGACACCATCCCTGTCCCAAATAATAATAATAATAATGATGGCATTTATTAAGCGCTTACTATGTGCAAAGCACTGTTCTAAGCACTGGGGAGGTTACAAGGTGATCAGGTGGTCCCATGGGGGGCTCACAACTTTAATCCCCGTTTTTAGAGGTGAGGTAACTGAGAAACAGAGAAGTTAAGTGACTTTCCCAAAGTCACACAGCTTATAGCTGGCTGAGCTGGGATTTGAACCCATGACCTCTGACTCCAAAGCCCGGGCTCTTCTCACTGAGCCATGCTGCTTCACCACAGTTTATAGATGAGGTTACTGAGGCACAGTGAAGTGACTTGCCCAAGGTCAAATAGCAGTTAAGAGAGTACAATGAAATTAGCAGATGCCTGCCCTCAAGGAGCTTAAATTGTATAACTATGCCTGCACACTGTGGACTGTAAGCTCCTTATGGGCGGAGATTGTATCTACCAACTCTGTTTTATAGTATTCTGACAAGAGTAAAGCACTCAAGAAACATGACTGATTGACTGATTACCTTTGGGCATGGATCTCTGGCAGATCCTAAATATATCCTGACAGTTTGGTGGAGATCTTTCTAAAATTTAAGCTAATAAAGCCGTGAAAATATCAGAAAAGCAATATGCCAAAAAAAGTTAAAGTGTAAAAACATATGCCAACAAAGGCGAACATCAATATCATCATGATGGCATTTGTTAAGCGCTTACTATGTGCCAAGCACTGTCCTAAACGCTGGGGCAGATACAAGGTGATCAGGTTGTCCCACATGGGGCTCACATGGGGCTCACAGTCTCAATCCCCATTTTACAGATGAGGTAACTGAGGCATAGAGAATAATAATAATAATAATAATGGTATTTGTTAAGCACTTACTATGTGCAAAGCACTGTTCTAAGCGCTGGGGGGATACAAGGTGATCAGGTTATCCCACATGGGGCTCACAGTCTCACACCCCATTTTACAGATGAGGGAATTGAGGCACAGAGAAGTTAAGTGACTAGCCCAAGAACACACAGCAGACAAGTGGCAGAGCCGGGATTAGAACCTATGACCTTCTGAGAGGAGGGAAAAGAGAGAGGAGGAGGGGAAAGGGGCAAAGGAGGGGAGAGAGGAAAGAAAAGAGGGGGGATGGAGGGAAGGAGATAAAAGAGAGACAAGAAGGAAAAGAGAGCGAAGGAGGGGAAGGGGAAAAGGAGGAGAGGAGAAAGGAAAAAGGGGGTCAGGGAAAAGGGACAAAAAGAGGGGGGAGAGAGGAAGGCAAAAGGGAGGAAAAGGGCAAAGGAAGGGAGAGAAGGGAAAAGATTATCTCGTTGGGGGCAGGAATTTGTCTGTTGTTATATTGTCCTCTCCCAAGCGCTTAGTACAGTGCCTCGCACACAGTAAGCACTCAATAAATATGACTGAATGAATGAAGGGAGAGAGAGAGAGAGGCAAAGAGAGGAGAGGAGAGGAAAAGGGCAAAAAGAAAGGGAAGAGGGCAAAGAGAGGGGTAAGGGAGAGAGGAAGGCCAAGGAGGGAGAGGAAGGGCAAAGGAAAGGATAGAAGGCAAAGAGGGGGAAAGAGGGGAAAGGGGGAAAGGAGGAATTAATCATTATTAGCCACTTAATAGAAGTGCTGCCATGAGGAGATTGCAATTTGAGATTTCTATAGTATTTTCGCTTGCAATCCCCGGTAACGTTTTTCTGTTTCAAATGAAATGGTGTATTTTGCCACAATCCCAAACATGTACCCCAAAAGTGTTTCGAACCAATGACTTAAGGTAAATTCATTCTTGAAACGATATTCTAAAGTGTGTGAGTGAAGGAGAATGCACCACCCTTTGCCCCAGCCCCACAAACCACGCTCCCGCATACACCCCCCGCCCCCCAACGCACACTTTGGGGGTAGTTTGGTGTCACTAACGTGAGCTGGATAAGATGAAACCCCAGGAAAATAAGGAAAAAAATGCAAAAACCGTCTGCAGTGCAATTCTCTCAGGAACAGCTGCCTCCCTGAATACTTCCCAAAAGAACATCTAAAACATTTACTGCATTTTAAAAATACAGAGTTGCCTTTGTTTCGAGGGTTGTGAAGTAGCTTTGATGCCTGGCAGGCATATTTTTCTTGCTTCTCAACTGCATCACTTGGGGCTGCAGAATGATTGGACTCAACTTGTTTAAAAAGCAGATAATTTGGGGAAAATATCAAAACAGACGCGCGCCCAGTGATTGCCATAAAATTGCTTAATGATGTTTGGATTCTGCGGGAAAATTTCAGAGTGCAACGCTGAAAAGAAGAGGTCGCAGTTTACTTAGCAGTGAAGAAGGAAAGTTTGAAGTTTCACAAGTAGGACACGTGAAATTGTTTCTGGGACAAGCTGAGATCCAAGAACTGTCGGTGCTAATCTGGAAGCGGATATTTGCTCACAACGCTCCGAATAAATTATTCCAAACAGTCCGGATACATTGTAGAGCCACTGGCATTTTTGCATCCATTTTTTTCTGGCTTGGCTGTGACACGGAATGAGCTGTGCTTGTATGACGGCCCCCTCTGAATTCAAAATATCTTCTCTTTTTCTCCTTTGTCTATGCACTGCAATGTGTAACTCTTAACACTTAATGAAGCACTTAGAGAGCAGCATGGCCTAGTTGATAGAGCATGGATTTGGGACCCAGAAGGACCTGGGTACCAATCCCAGCTCTGCCATTTATCGGCTGCATGGCTTTGGGCAAGTCACAATTTCTTGGTGCCTCAGTTGTCTTACCTGTAAAATGGGAATTAAGACTATGAGGCCCACGTGGGTCAGGGACTATCTCCAACCCGATTTGCTTGTACCCACCTCAGCACTTGGAACAGTGTCTGGCAGACAGTGAGAACTTAAATGCCATTATTATTATTATTATTAGTAGTAGTAGTAGTAGTAGTAGTAGTAGTAGTAGTAGTAGTAGTAGTAGTATCATCACTTTGATCTATAAAATGGGGATTCAATTCCTGTTTTCCCTCCTAGTCAGACTGTAAACTCCAGACTGTGTCCTACCTGATTATCTAGTACAGTGCTCTGCACATAGTAAGCGCTCAATAAATACAATTGATGATGATGATGATCTTGCCTCTACTCCAATGTACAGTGCTTGGCAGACAGTAAGTCTTTAAAAAATACATCATTATTATTAGCCCACTCCTTGCCCCAAAGCACATATAGACATATCCCTATACTCTTTGCTGCTTCCCCTGTCTATAATTCATTTAAACATTCATTCATTCAATCATATTTATTGAGCGATTACTGCGTGGAGAGCACTGTACTAAGCACTTGGGAAGTATAAGTTGGCAACATATAGAGACGGTCCCTACCCAGCAACAGGCTCACAGTCTAGAAGGGCGAGACAGACAACAAAACAAGTAGATGGTGTCAATACAAAATAAATAGAATTATAGCTATATACACATCATTATTAAAATAAATAAAGACGTATGTACAAATATACACAAGTGCTGTGGGGAAGGGAAGGAGGTAAGGCAGAGGCGGGGAGGGGGGCGATGGGGAGGGGAGGAGGAACATCTGCCTCCCACTGGATTGTAAACTCCTTGAGGGCTTGGATTCATTCATTCATTCATTCAATTGTATTTATTGAGCGCTTATTGTGTGCAGAGCACTGTATTATGCGCTTAGGAAGTACAAGTTGGCAACATATAGAGACGGTCCCGACCCAGCAATGGACTCACAGTCTAGAAGAGGGAGACAGAAAACAAAACAAAACATGTGGACAGGTGTCACTTGGATTATCATGTCAATCAACTCGACTATATTGTACTCTCCCAACAACTTGGTATAATCAATTAATCAATGCTACTTATTGAGTGCTTACCATGTGCAGAGCACTGTAGTAAGCACTTGGGAGAGTCCAATACAACAGAGTGGGCTAACATGTTCCCTGCCCACAAGGACCTTATAGTCTAGAGGGGAAAACAGACATTATAATTAATTATAGTATGTACATGGTGCTGTGGGGCTGAGTGTGGGGTGAATATCAAGTGCTTGAAGAGAACAAATCCAAATGCCAAGGTGATACAGAAGTGAGAGGACTTAGGGGAAATGAGAGCTTAGTTGGGGAAGTCCTCTTGGTAGAGATGCAATTTTAATAAAGGTTTGACTGTGAGGAGAGTGGTGGTCTGCCAGGTATAGAGGGGAGGGAGGTCCAGGCCAAAGGGATGTTGTCGGCAAGGGATAGGTGGTGAGTTAGAGTAGATGGAGGTCCAGTGAATAAATTGGAGTTGGTGTTAGAGGAGGTTATTGTAGTAATAATAATAATAATAATAATGATGGCATTTATCAAACACTATGTGCAAAGCACTGTTCTAAGTGCTGGGGAGGTTACAAGGTGATCAGATTGTCCCACGGGGCGCTCACAGTCTTAATCCCATTTTACAGATGAGGTATCTGAGGCCCAGAGAAGTTTAGTGACTTGCTCAAAGTCACACAGCTGACAATTGGCGGTGCTGGGATTTAAACCCATGACCTCTGACTCCAAAGCCTATACTCTTTCTACTGAGCAACACTGCTTGTCTAGTACTAATATTAAAGTAGTACTAGTATTACTAGTACTTTACATACAGTAAGCAGTGTGGCCTAGGGGAGTCAGAAGGATCTGAGTTTTAATCCTGGCTCTGTCACTTGTCTGTTTTGTGACCTGTGTCAACTCAATTTCTTGGTGTCTCGGTCACCTTATCTGGAAAATGTGGATGAAGACTGTGAGCTGCACGTGGGATGTGGATTGTGTCCAACCTGATTATCTTGTATCTCCCCTAGTAGAGTGCCTAGCAGTGTAAGCACTTAATACCATAAAAAACAAAAAGTAAGCAAATACCATTGCTTGATTGATTAATCAATTTTTTCCCACTATCTGGCTTTCATAATAATAATAATAATGATGATGGTATTTGTTAAGATCTTATTATGTGACAGGCACCGTAGTAAGGGCTGGGGTGGATACAAGCAACTCATGTTGGGACTCACAGTCTTAATCTCCACTTTCCAGATGATGTAACTGAGGCACAGAGAAGTGAAGTAACTTGCCCAAGGTCACATCGCAGATAAGTGGTGGAGCTGGGATTATGTTGCCAACTTGTACTTCCCAAGCGCTTAGTACAGTGCTCTGCAAACAGTAAGTGCTCAATAAATACGATTGAATGAATGAATGAATTAGAACCCATGACTTTTTCACTCCCAGGCCTGTGCTCTGTCCACTAGATGCTTCTTTTTACCTTAACCCTCCACATCACTTGCCTATGAAGCTGAGGTCTCTCTCCAATATCTTGGGCTGAGGAGAGAAGAGGCATGAGTTTAAACTTTGGAATAAATTTAGAACTGAAATATCAGGAAAAGCTTTTGATGTAAAGTGAAACTGGCACTGTGAGCCTCGGGCTGCTCTATCATTAAAAGGAGGGAAGCAAATATTCTCCAATAATAATTGAATCAATCAATGGAATTGAGTGCTCCCTCTGTGCAAAGCTCTGTAATAAGCACTTGGGAGAGTACATTAGAGAAGGTAGAAATGATCCTTGCCCTCAAAGAGTTTATAATCTGGAGGCAATAAGGTGATAACAAAAATGCAAAATCAGTGGTACGTAAATTAGAGCGATAGTGATTTAGACATACCCAAGAGGATGGTTAGTCAAAAGTACACAGGCCCAGCCATCAATAAATCAGTCAATCATATTTATGGAGAGCTTATTATGTGAACTAAGAGCTTGGAAGAGTACAACATAAGAATATAATAGACACAGTCCCTGCGCACACAAGCTAATAGTTTCAGAAAAGCAGGCCAGGATGGATGTCATTTTTTCCATCCATGTTTTCCATGTTTTTTCCACCATTTTTTCCATGTTTGTTTGCAAACTCCTTCAGGGCAGGGATCATGCCAAGTAATTCCAATGTAGGCTCCCAAACGCTTAGTACAGTGCTCTGCACACTATATGTGCTCAAAAACTACTATTTTGATGGATAGATTTGGGTATCCACAGGCCGGACACACTGTTTTTCCTGGCAAGGATGGCACTGCAATGTTGTTATATTGCTGTGCATGATTGGAGGATCAAACCCGTGGGTGTAGAGGGCGGGGATATGTTCGCTGGTACTGTTAAGTTCCCCAAACCCAGAACATCATAACTAGTGGGCGCTCAATAAATGCTAACACTAGTTTGGACAATTTTTATATGGCTCTCACCACATCTTCGCAGCCTCACCCTCCAAGAAATGAGGTCTAACCTGGTCAAATCTGACTTGTTCAATTTCAAACTTCCAAATCCATGTGGGGTGGAAATAAGTTACTGAAAAATTTCAAGTTATTTTTCTTATGGTGCAGCTTAGAAGACAGCAGGGATATTCATTAATCACTAGTATTCACTGACTGCTTACTCTATGCAGAGCTCTGTATTAAGTGCTTGGGAGAGCACAGGAGAGTTAGTAAACATGATCCCTGCCCTCCGGGGCAAGCAACCTAATGAGAGATGATGTACAAAAAAAGAAATGTGTTACTCAAATATGCTCTTCCATCTCCTTGAGATCAGACTGAGGAGAAGCCAAGACTGGCCAGCTTCAAGGGAAAGAATTAGCCAATTTCAATGTTGCGATAAGCTATTCACCCCTTATGGATTTTGAAGGAGTTTTGATTTGGCAAAGTAGCACAGGGCAAAATCATGAGTCTGAATTGCATATGAAGTAAAGAGAAATGGAAACACTGGAGCAATGTAAATGTGTGAACATATTTAAATATGAGGTTTATGTTGTCTGTGTTCATTATATTTTTGAATAATGGGTTTCCTTGCATGCATTCAACTGTGATGGGTTTTGTGAGTTTGTGTGTTTATGTGCACACCAGGAAGAGAGTGAGAGACAGAGAGTGAGAGTGAGAGTGAGAGTGAGAGAGAGAGAGAGAGAGAGAGAGAGGGAGAGAGGGAGAGAGGGAGAGAGGGATGGGATGGGATACAATAAGGATAAGAAGAAATAAGATCATGAAATCAGGAAAGAAAAAAAGAATTGCTCCCAACATCAGAAAACCTATCTTTAGAGTGACAATTTATAGGCTAATGGAGGGGATGTAGGGGAGACCCCATTACTTAAAGCGTTTCAAAGGAAACTTGACAAGACACTCTCTCCAAAGGGATGATCTAATAGATATTATATTCAGACCAGTCTTACAAATCACAATTATCATTATTATCAAGTGCTGCCGAGGTTTTTCCAATTCATAGCAACTCTATGGATCTATTTTCTTCAGAACGTCCTGTCTTCTGCCATAATCCATAACCTTGCTAACGGTTCTTCCCTTAACGTTATGGTCTCTATCCTTCTAGCTGCTGGCCTGCCTTTTCCACATTTTCCCTGGTCTTTTCCTAGCATTAGTGTCTTCTCTAGAAAATTAATCCTCCTGATTATGTGTTCAAAATATGCTAATCTTAGTCAAGTCATTTGGCCTTCTAAAGACCAACTTGGCTTAATTTGCTCCAAAATCCGTTTGTTTGTTTTTCGGGCAGTCCATGGTATTTGCCAAAGCCTTCTTCAACACCACATTTCAAAAGAATCGATGCTCTCTCTATCCTGTTTTGTCACTGTCCAGCTTTCAGATCCAAACATTGTCACTGAAAACCACAAAAGACATTTAATAATGAGGCTAAGAAAGGCAAGGTTTTGTTCAGTCTAGCTGTGACTACTGAACATACCAGCCCAACCAGCTTGGTAGGAAACCACCAATGGAGAAAACAGAATGGGGCTGGCTAATGGATGGTGAATTACAGGCACTGTCAGATTGGTTAGGGACAGTGTTTGTTCACCATTCAAACTCTCATGGGTAAAGGTGAAACAGACTTTATATGCAGATTTCATGGCAACATGCTAGTGAATGACTTTGCCTTGTTCTTAAAATGCATAGGTGAAAACTTCTAGTAGAAAGCATCCTCGTTAGTGAATAGAAAATCTTTTTTCTCAGCTCCTCCATGAGGCCTTCCCTGAGTAAGCCCTCTTTTCCCAGACTCTCTCACTTCTTGTCCAGGGACGTAGGCCTGGTTGGTCATACACCTGGGAGACTTATTATGGCCGTCTCAGATTCCCTTCCAGGACATTTTTTTTAAAAAGATTTAATCAATCAATCGTATTTATTGAGTGCTTACTGTGTGCAGAGCACTGTACTAAGTGCTTAATGGTATTTATTAATAATAATAATGTTGGTATTTGTTAAGTGCTTACTGTGTGCCAAGCACTGTTCTAAGTGCTGGGGGGATACGCGGTAATCAAGGTTGTCCCACGAGGGGCTCGCAGTCTTAATTCCCATTTTACATATGAGGGAACTGAGGCACAGAGAAGTTAAGTGACTTGCCCAGTGTCACACAGCTGACAAGTGGTGGAGCCAGGATTAGAACCCATGACTTCTTACTCCCAAGCCTGTGCTCTTTCCACTGAGCCATGCTGCTTCTTAAGTGCTTACTATGTGCCAGGTGCTGTTCTAAGCACTGGACTCGATGAGAGTTAATCAGGTTGGACACAGCCCGTGTCCCCTAAGGGGCTCACAGTTTAAATCCCCATTTTCCAGATGAGGTAACTGAGGCACAGAGAAGTTAAGTGACTTGCCCAAGTTCATACAAGCGCTCGATAAATACCATGTATTGATTAACAACATTTTCTCTCACACTGTGCAAATACTGAGTACCCAGATCCACCACTCATTTTTCGTTTATGCCTAACAATAATTATATTACTTGTTATGCGCTTACTATGTGCCAAGCACTGTTCTAAGCCCTGGTCTAGAAAATAATAATAATAATGTTAATAATATTATCTGTTAAGCGCTTACTATGTGCCTGCCACTGAGATGAACTAAAGCACTGAACTAAGCGTTGGGGTGGATAAAAGCAAACTGAGTTGAACACAGTCCCTGTATCAACAGTCTTCCAGACTGTGAGCCCACCGTTGGGTAGGGACCGGCTCTATATGTTGCCAACTGTGCAACTGTTACTGTGCTCTGCACACAGTAAGCGCTCAATAAATATGATTGAATGAATGAATGAACCCCCATTTTACAGATTAGATATAAATGAGGCACAGAGACGTGAAGTGACTTGCCCAAGTTGACACAGCAGGCATGTGGCAGAGATGTAGCTACAAGTTAATCAGGTTGGACACAGTCGCTGTTCCACATGGGACTCACACTCTTATCTCCCATTTTCCAGATGAGGCACAGAGAAGGTAAGTGACTTGCCCGAGGTCACACAGCAAGCAATGGGTGGAGTCACGATTAGAACCCACATCTTTCTGATTCCCAGGCCTGTGTTCCTTCCACTAAGCCACACTGCTTCTCAATGGTAGGTGAATTGCCTCTGCCAATTATCTGGGCTTGGGAGTAGTTCTTGCCCTGGGTCTACCCAAGCCTCCAGGAATAGTTTTCGTCTGTGGATGGGGAATGGAGCCGTGCTCTTAGCCCAGGGTACGGAGCCTGTGGTTCTTCTTTCAAGCCACATGATTGCGTTTAGCAGGTAAGGAGTCTGTTTACAATTAAGAGAGGCCACGGCTGTTAGAGGTTCACTTGTCATGACTACAGTTTCACTCCACTCTCCTTCAGCAGACTGCGGGCATCCAAGAAACAGCAACAATAAACATCAATTTCTATTTTACGGGAGAGGTACATTCGTTTAGATTTAAACTACTGAACTTCGTGAAGGCAGAAGACAGCCTTTGGAACCCAAGAATTTCCCCACAGGGAAGGTGAGGCGATAGCCCAGTCGAAACCCACCGAGGAGTCCATTGAAAGGAAGCCAGTCAATCGCCACGTGGGGGTCTCTGCGTTAATTCCCAAACGAAATGATCTTTACGTTCTCAATCAAAACTGAGCAATCACTGATGTAAATGATCCAGTTCACAGAGAAGACAAATCTCTTCGCTGCTCAAAAAAGGACTAAAAAAAAATCTATCCTTCAATGTGGGATAAATCCTTTGCTAGCTTCACACAGAGAGGGTAAAAGAGGAGTATGTGTATCAGTAAATCAATGTACTTATGGAGTGCTTATTGCGTGCAGAATACTTGAGACAATACAATATGACAGAGTTAATAGACATATTCCCTTCCATATTGAGTTTACACTGTAGAAGACTTTGTGTACACTATTACCACAGAAAAGAACTCTTGTTTGTAGCAGAAACCTCCCATTTGTGTCTTTAAACAAAAGGCAATCCTACTCCTGAGTTCACAGTTCAGTGTCCCCCCGGCTCAGGATTAAGCCACATTTTACTCTCTGCAGCTTTGACAGCTGGACCAATAGACCAACTCCACTTTCTATCTTACAATTGGGTGTTAGGATGACATGTGCAACAGATGAGATACTGAGAGTAATCAATCAATCATATTTATTGAGCACTTATTGTGTGCAAGGCACTGTAACTACCTCATCTGTAAAATGGGGATAGAAACTGAGCCCCATAAGGGACTGGGACTATGTCAAACCTGGTTTGCTTGTATCCACCTCAGCCCTTAGTTCAGTGCCTGGCACATAGTAAGCACATAAAAAATACCATGATTATTATTACTAGGCGGTTGGGAGAGTACAATATAATAATATAACAGAGAAGGTAGATACATTCCCAACACACAGTGAGCTGATAATCTAGAGGGGGAGAAAGACATTAGTATAAATCAATAAATTAAGAATATGTACATAAATGTTTTGGACTGAGGGAGGGGTTAATTAAGGGAGAAAATACAAATGCAAAGGCAATATAAGCAGCAAAGCTTCAGAAACAGAATCTCCTATTTTGGAACTTTGTATATCCAAGTTTGCCTCTATTTTGTGCAGTTGAGAGGTAGCATTGCCTAGTCGATAGAGCTTGGTCCTGGGAGTCAGATGACCTGGGTTCTAATCCTGGCTCTACCACTTGCTTGCTGTGTGAACTTGGGCAAGTCACTTCTCTGTTCCTCAGCTACAAAATGATTAAATCCTCCTTCGAACAACTTTGTGAGCCCATATGGAACAGGGACTGTGTCCAGCCTGATAAAATGGTATTGATTTAGGAAAATGTTTGACACATAATTGCTTAACAAATACCATTAAAAAATAAAATAAAATGAATTGAGAACCTCAGTCTCAGTACGGCAGGGACAATAAATCAATAGTATTTATGGAGCACTTGCTGTGTGCAGAGCACTGTACTAAGTACTTGGTAATTTACAGTACAGTAGAGCTGGTAGATGTGATCCCTGTTCACAAGGAATTTACAGTCTACAGATACTCCACATTTAGGGAAGTGAGAAGCACTTTTGAAATAATCATTTATTGAGCACTTACTATTCATTCATTCAATCATATTTATTGAGCGCTTACTGTGTGCAGAGCACTGTACTAAGCTCTTGGGAAGTACAAGTTGGCAACATAGAGAGACGGTCCCTACCCAACAGCGGGCTCACAGTCTAGAAGATTGAAAGCACATCTCCTCCAAGAGGCCTTCCCTGACTAAGCCCCCCCGTCCCCACTTTCCTCTTTTCCCACTCTATTCCGTATCAACCTGACATATTCCCTTCACTCCTCCCCCCTCCCAGCTCCACAGCACTTACGACCATATCTATATTTTTTAATTTATATTCATGTCCATTTCCCCCACTCTAGACTATAAGCTCATTGTGGGCGGGGAATGTGTCCATTTACTGTTATAGTATACACTCCAAGAGCTTCATACAGTGCTCTGCACACAGTAAGTGCTCGATAAATATGATTTAATGAATGAATGAGTCGAGTGCGAGGTACTGCTTGAAAGTTGAGTTTCGGGGAGCAAAGACAGTGAGTTGGGGAAGAGCATATTGCAAGATGCTGCCGTCCGGTCTGCTTGCTCATTGCACTCTGGGCACTGGAGAGGTGCGACTTGTAAGTGTAGGAGCTAGAGTCACATGGAGCAAAGAACTGACACTTCAATTGACAGGAGAAGTGGACTGGCCTAGTGGGAAATGAACAGTCCTGGGAGTCGGAAGGAACTGGATTCTAAACCAGGCTCCACCACTTGCCTGTTGTACGATCTCAGGCAAGTCACTTACCTTCTTCGTGCCTCAGTTACCTCATCTGTAAAATGAGGATTAGGACAGTGAGCCCAAGTTCTATGTCCAACCTGAATCACTTGTATCTACCCCAGTGCTTAGTACAGTGTCCGGCATATAACAGGCATTTATAGACTGTGAGCCCACTGTTGGGTAGGGACTGTCTCTATATGTTGCCAACTTGTACTTCCCAAGCGCTTAGTACAGTGCTCTGCACACGGTAAGCGCTCAATAAATATGATTGATTGATTGATTAATTGATTTAACGAATACCAGAAAACAAAAAAAATTGATTCCTCAGATTCCTGTCCCTGACAACTCAGGACTGAGACTCATCACTGCTCCCCACAGGAGACTCCATCAGCCAACAGATGGGAGGCTGGTATTATCTCTTTTCGTTCATTTGACTCATCATCATCAGTCATCATCATCATCATCATCAATCGTATTTATTGAGCACTTACTATGTGCAGAGCACTGTACTAAGAGCTTGGGAAGTACAAATTGGCAACATATAGAGACAGTCCCTAACCAACAGTGGGCTCACAGTCTAAAAGGGGGAGACAGAGAACAAAACCAAACATACTAACAAAATAAAATAAGTAGAATAGATATGTACAAGTAAAATAAATAAATAAATAAATAGAGTAATAAATATGTACAAACATATATACATATATACAGGTGCTGTGGGGAAGGGAAGGAGGTAAGATGGGGGGATGGAGAGGGGGACGAGGGGGAGAGGAAGGAAGGGGCTCAGTCTGGGAAGGCTCCCCAATCGTCACTCCCCCAAGGAGATTCTATCATCCAACAGATGGGAGGCTGGTATTATCCCTTTTCATTCATTTGACAAACAATGTAGCTCAGTGGAAAGAGCAGGGGCTTGGGAGTCAGAGGTCATGGGTTCTAATCGCAGCTCCGCCACTTGTCAGCTGTGTGACGAGCCCACTATTTGTCTACTTGTTTTGTTGTTGGTCTCCCCCTTCTAGACTGTGAGCTGGTTGTTGGGTAGGGATTGTTTCTGTTGCCGAATTATAATAATAATAATAATAGTATTTGTTAAGCACTCACTATATGCCAAGCACTGTTCTAAGCACTGGGGAGGATACAAGGTGATCAGGTTGTCCCACATGGGTCTCACAGTCTTAATCCCCATTTTACAGATGAAGTAACTGAGGCACAGAGAAGTTAAGTGACTTGCCCAAAGTCACACAGCTGACAATTGGCAGAGCCGGGATTTGAACCCATGATCTCTGACTCCAAAGCCTGTGCTCTTTCCACTGAGCCACGCTGCTTCTGTATATATATATATATATATATATACACCTATATAATTGTGTGTATATATTTTTGTATATATATGTATACACACACACACAAATCTTACTAGATATGCCAGTATGGCCTCTCAAGACGCTAAACTATTGATTTTGATGAGATGAGGATCAGATCAAAGCTGAAGACTTGAGGAATTCATCTGAATTCCTTCTCTGACAACAATATGCATCAGATTCCTTTAAAAGGCTAATCTTACATCTCCTTCATGGATAGGAGAGCTCAGTTTAGCTATCTTTTGTGATTTTTTTTTAAAAGGGGCTGGGGAGAGATTGCAATGTTATTAACCTTCCTAAAGTTTAATGTTTTAATTTATTGATTGTAAAATTCAATTCACTATTGGATTTAAAATCCTTCACAGATTACTTTCAAATCCCTTTACTAGCCGGGCAGTAAAACAATGACTGCGCCTAAAAATGTTGTTAATATTAAGTCTAGAATCCCACTTATTTCCCTATAAAGAGAACTTCTTTATACTCTGGCCTTTTATTGCTTCACCCACTTTGTTTGCATAAGGGATTTCTACCTTTTGTCATTGGACTTAAGCTTTCTAAATCTGGTAAAGATGGATAATGAGTTTAACTCTTTTCATCATTAACTGCAAAGCACAAGACAAAACTTAACTGTTTTGTTTAACTACTGCTACACTCTTTAACATTCCTGAAGTAAATGGGACCCCTGAAATGCATCCTCCCCCTATCCCCCCTTCCACCACGGAATACTCCCCCCCTTGTCTCAGAGTTGGGGACTCTATTTAACCCTCCTCCAATTTTGTTCCGGGTGTTACAGGGCCCCGGCCTGCCCTGTCCACCATGGTGGGATGAGAGAAAAAAGCAAAAGTGAGCGGCCTTCCAAACTATGAGAATGCTGGTGTTGGGTTCATTCATTCATTCAATCATACTTGTTGAGCACTTACTGTGTGCAGAGCACTGTACTAAGCACTTGGGAAGTACAAGTTGGCAACATATAGAGACGGTCCCTACCCAACAGCAGGCTCACAGTCTGTGGTACTGCCTCTCTGCTACTCTAGACTATAAACTCATTGTGGGCAGGGAATGTGTCTGTGATATTTTTATACTGTACTCTCCCAAGCACTTAGTACAGTGCTTTGCACCCAGTAAGTGCTCAATAAATACGACTGACTGACTACTCAAGATCCCAACTTAAAACCAGGAGCCCATTGTTGAGGATGGGCTTACATGGTATGCTGCCTTGAAGAAGAGAGTGGCTCTCTTTGAGTAAAAACTCTGCTTGGGAAGAGAGGCTATAAGCTAGCTGCAATCCCTCTAGACTGTAATAATAATAATAATAATAATAATAATAATGGCATTTGTTAAGTGCTTACTATGTACAAAGCACTGTTCTAAGCATCGGGCGGATACAAGGTGATCAAGTTGTCCCATGTGGGGCTCACACTCTTAATCCCCATTTTATAGATGAGGGAACTGAGGCTCAGAGAAGTTAAGTGACTTGCCCAAGGTCACACAGCAGACATGTGGCAGAGCCGGGATTCAAACCCATGATCTCTGACTCCAAAGCCTCTGCTCTCTCCATTGAGCCACGCTGCTTCTCTAAGATCACTGTGGGCAGTGAATGTGTCTATTATATTGCTGTTTTGTACTTTCCCAAGTGCTTAGTTCAGTGTTTTGCACACAGTAAGCACTCAATAAATACAACTGATTGATTTACTAATTGAAAGACAGACAAGGTGGCAAAAGAGAAAAGAGCGCCAGGAGCTAGAAACATTAAGTAGAATACAACAACAAACGTCAATCCCTTTGGATGTTCAGTGTGACCGGGACTGTGATCCCACTTGTCTTCTGTGTGACCTTGGGCAAGTCACTTCATTTCTCTGTGCCTCAGTTACCTCATCTGTAAATTGGGGATTGAGACTGTGAACCCCACGTGGGCCAGGGACTGTGTTCAACCCAATTACTTGTATCCACCCAATTTGCTCGTATCTACCCCAACACTTAGTACAGTGTCTGGAACATAGTAAGTGCTCAATGAATACTCTAATCATAATATGAATCTAACAAGTGCTGTGGGGAGGGGAAGGTGGTAGGGTGGGGGGGGTAGGAGGAGGTGGAGGTCATGGATTCTGATACCAGCTCTGCCACTTGTCTACTGTGTGACCTTGGGTAAGTCACTTAACTTTTCTTTGCCTCAGTTCCCTCATCTGTACTACATCAGCCTCCTCACTTATCTCCCTGCATCCTGTAGCTGCATTTCAGTCCATACTTCCCTCCACTCTCTGGATGATCTATTTATATTTTTATGTTATGGTTCTGTTTTCTATTGTTTCATCTTTCCTGTATGCCCGTCACAGTCCCTCCACCTCGTAGTTAAGATTAGATTGTGAGACCCTTGAGAACCAGGGACCATTTCTAATTCTCCTCTGCTTCCTTCCACCCAACCCCACCATACTTAGTAGAGTGCTTTGCATACAGAAGATTCTTACTTCATACTATCATTACTTCTACTCAAAGGGTGAAAGTACAGCAGCGTAGCTCAGTGGAAAAGAGCACGGCCTTTGGAGTCAGAGGACATGGGTTCAAATCCCGGCTCTGCCAGTTGTCAGGTGTGTGACTTTGGGCAAGTCACTTAACTTCTCTGGGCATTAGTTACCTCATCTGTAAAATGGGGATTAAGACTGTGAGCCCCCCGTGGGACAACCTAATCACCTTGTAACCTACCCAGCACTTAGAACAGTGCTTTGCACATAGTAGGCACTTAATAAATGCCATTATTATTATTATTTCCCTTACTCTCTCTCCCTTCTGCATTGCCTATGCACTTGATTTGCATCCCTTATTCACTTGGTATTCACCTCACTCTCAGCAGCACAGATCCTATGTACAGATCGACAATTTATTTTAATATCTGTCACCCCCCCACTCTGGATACCCACCTCCTGAGAAGCAGCTTGGCCTAGTGGATAGACTACAGTCTGGGGAGTCAGAAGGTCTTGGGTGCTAATCCCAGCTCTTCCACATTTCTGCTGCGTGACCTTAGGCAAGTCACTTCACTTCTCTGGACCTCAGGTAAAATGTGGATTAAAACTGTTAGCCCTATGTTGGCCCTGTCTAACCTGATCAATTTGCAACTACCCTTTAGTTTAGACCACTTCTTGGCACATAGTAGGCTCTTAACAAGTACCATAATAATTGTTATTAAACCGTAAGCTCCCTGTGAGCAGGAAACATGTCTACCAACTCTGATGTATTGTACTTTCCCAAGCTTAATACAGTGCTCTGTCCACAGTAAGCACTCAGTGAATATCATTAAGTGAAGCTTCGAGAGGTGACAAAAAAAAAAGTCCTTCAGCAGATGGTCCAAAGATGTCAACCATCCACAGTTGTAACCATCAACTGGGGAAATAGTAAGTGGAGGGAGAAGATTTAGAAAATCTAGCCTTCCCCCAGCCAAACAACTGCTCAAAGTTATTTCCAGCTCCAGCATCAGTCTTAAACTCTTTGTCTCGCAGCCCAGAAGTCAACAGATCTGGATTTTTTCCCTTAGAAAGCACTGCACTGGTGATAGGTAAAATATGAGACTTTGGATGCTCCTCCTGAGGGAATGATCTTTGTGATGACCTCTGCATGAACCTTTAAATTCTGAAGTAATAGTTTAGAAGTCTGTCTGATCAAATTCTCCCTTAGCTTGGCTTCATCTGGAAATAAATGCAAGCCTACTTTAGAAGAAAACAGGCTTGTTTTATGTTTAAGTTTATAAGAAGAATAAAAATAATATTGGGAGCATGTTGATGAAAAGGGAATTGCGGCATGTTAATTGTAAATGTTAGTCTTTCAGGAGCAACTTTCAAACTTCCAACTGTATAGAAAATGAAATTATAACTAAGGCATAAGAAAATTTCCAAGTCACAATTAGCCAAAAGGTAGCACAATCAGAGGAAACTCATATGGCTCACCTTATCCTAGTAATTATGAAGCAGAAACAGTATTCAAAAGTCACATCAGAGGCAAATCCCTACTTAGTGGTTATCTTTTGTGGGGATTATTCTTTAATGAAAGGGTAACTTCATATTCCTCTACCAAGTTAGTTAAGAAAAGCTATTTGATTGAAATAATGCATGAATTCACCTGGAAAGATTGCCAACTGTTTCTAATGGGAGCATTTGGAATGTCCACAACAATGCATCCTTTGACTTCAAGTTTCAAGGGCTCCCAAGATTTCCTTGATAATTTGTAGTAAATATTGACGTTGGCTTTGCTTCATTTGGCATTTACCTCTTGGGGTCAATGAATCTTGGTGTCCCTCTGAAAAAGAGTCCCGATCTGTGTATCATTTGACACAGAGCCCCAGACTCCAAGAAGTTTCCTGCCTTTCAAGTCCTCTTTTTTTTTTATTTTGATTTTGAGCCACTGATTCCTCTGTTTTAGGCTCCAAATCCCTTCCTCCTGGGTCTCTTTGCTCACCAGCTTTGCCCTGATGACTCCTTTGCACAAACACATTTCAGGGCTATGAATAAAATTTCTCTGAGGTGGGAGTGAAAGACACGGCTAATCGCTATCGCAGAATTCTCCATGAATGTCCTCTGACCATTTTAGTGAATGGAATTGTTTTTCAGTGCTATTGTGTGTCAGAACCACTTTTCAATAATTCTGTCAGCATGAGAGTGAGTGATAGTTTAAAGATGTTTTATGAGGGAGGAAAATTCTGTAAATTAAAAATAAAATAACATGATGTTTTTCCTAAAGGGGAAAGGGGCTTGGATCTAATTCAGGAAAGTGATTTTTTTTTACCCCTATTAGAGATTTCACCCAAACTTGAAGGGCATGTTATCAAATCTGCAAAGTACTCAATCATTCGGCGATATTTATTAAAGACCCACTGTTGGCAGAACGTTATGCCAAATGCTTCAGAGAATATATCAGATCAATAAATAGTATTTATTGAACTCTAACTGTGTGCAGAACACTGTACTAAGTGTTTAGGAGAGTACGGTACAACAGAGTTGGTAGGCATGTTTCCTGCCCACAATGATCTCAAAGTCTAGAGGGGGAGATGGACGTTAATATCAATAAATAAATTACAGATATGTGCATAGGTGCTGTGGGCATGAAGGTGGGGTGAAAAAAGGGTTCAAATCCAACTGTGAGGGTGACACAGAAGGCTGTGGGAGAAGAGGAAATGAGGTACTGGCTGGAGAAAGCCTTTTGGAGGAGATGGGCAATTAATAAGGCTTTGAAGGTGGGGAGAGTTCATCTGTCAGATATAGAGGGAGTTAAAAGAGGGAGATCCAGGCTGGATGCAGGATTTGGGCAAGAGGTCGGCAGTGAGATAGAAGAGATTGAGGTACAGGGAGTAGGTTGGAATCAGAGGAGTGAAGTGTTCAGCCTGGATTGGAGTAGGAGATTGTAGTAGGAGAGCAACAAGGTAAGGAAATAATAATGATGGCATTTATTAAGTGCTTACTATGTGCAAAGCACTGTTCTAAGTGCTGGGGAGGTTACAAGGTGATCAGGTTGTCCCACGGGGGGCTCACCATCTTAATCCCCATTTTTACAGATGAGGTAACTGAGGCACAGAGGAGGGGGCATATGACTGAATGCTTTAAGGCTGATGGTAAAGAGTTTCTGTTTTCTGTGGAGATGGATGGGAAACCATTGGAGGTTCTTAATAATAATAGTAATAATAATAATGATGGTATTTGTTAAGTGCTTACTATATGCAAAGCACTGTTCTACGCACTGATGGGATACAATAATAATGATAATAATGATGGCATGTATTAAGTGCTTACTATGTGCAAAGCACTGTTCTAAGCACTGGATACAAGGTGATCAGGTTGTCCCACGTGGGACTCACAATCTTAATCCCCATTTTACAGATGAGGGAACTAAAGCTCAAAGAAGTTAAGTGACTTGCCCAAAGTTACACAGCCGATACGTGGTGGAGTCAGGATTAGAACCCATCACCCCTGACTCCCAAGTCTGTGCTCTTTCCACTGAGCCACGCTGCTTCTCTGACCACACTTCTTCTTGTAATAACGAGGGTATTTTTTGAAAGCTTGTAATGTGTGTCGGACACTGTACTAAGTGCTGGGGTGGATAGAAGTAAATTGAGTTGGACACAGTCCCTGTCCCATGTGGGGCTCGCAGTCTCAATCCCATTAGGGAAGGAGTACGGTCTAATGGACAGAGCTGGGGCTTGAGAATCAGAAGGTCATGAGTTCTAATCTCCCTTCTGCCACTTGTTTGCTGTCTGACCTTGGGTAAATCACTTCACTTATGTGGGCCTCGGGTCCCTCATCTGTAAAATGGGGATTAAGACTGTGAGCCCTATGTGGGACAGGGGCTGTGTCCATTCAGATTAGCTTGTATCCACTCCAGCACTTAGAACAGTGCCTGGCACATAGTAAGCGCTTAACAGATACCGTTATTATTACTGTGATTTATTGATGAGGTAACTGAGGCGCAGAGAAGTGAAGTGACCTGTCACAGATCACACAGCAGACAAGCAGCAGCAAGGTTTAGTGGATAGAGCTTGGACCTGGGATTCAGAAGGTCATGGGATCTAATTCCGGCTCCACCACTTGTCTGCTGTTTGACCTTGGGCAAGTCACTTCACTTCTCTGTGCCTCAGTTACCTCATCTGTAAAATGGGGAGCAAAGCTGTGAGCCCCATGTGGGAATGACTGTGTCCAACCCAACTTGCTTGTATCCACCCCTGTGCTTTGTAGTATGTCTGGCAAGTAGTAAGTGCTGAACAAATACCATAATATTTATTATTATTATGATTAATTGACTCCCATGGCCATGCTCCTTCTACAAGGACATGATGCTTGGACAGAACAGTTTTGTAGAAAAACGATCCAGGCATCAGTGGGAAGTGGACTGGAGTGGGAAGAGACTGGCAGCCCACTGTTGGGTAAGGACCGCCTCTATTTGTTGCCAATTTGTACTTCCCAAGCCCTTAGTACAGGGCTCTGCACACAGTAAGCACTCAATAAATACAATTGAGTGAATGAGACAGGAAGCATGAAGGTCAGCAAGGAGGCTGTTGCAAGTAATCAAAACGAGATAGGATAAGTGATTGGATTAAAGTGATAACAGTTTGGATAGGGAGGAAAGACCAAATTTTAGTGATGCTGTGAAGGTTGAATTGATAGGATTTGATGACAGGTTGAATATCTGTGTTAAGCGCAAGAGATGAGTCCAGGATAACTCCAAGGTTATGGGCCTGTGAAACAGGGAGGATGGTGGTGCTGTCTACAGTGATGAGACAGTCAGAGATTATTCAGGCCTCAAAGTGGCATCCCACAAAACCCCCTCTAATAATAATAATAATAACTGTAGAATGGATACAGTGTGATCAGATCAGACACAGTTCCTGTCGCAGTCTAAAAGGGAGGGAGAACAGGTACTGAATTTCCATTTTGCATATGAGGGAACTGAAGCACAGAAGTTAAGTGACTTGACCAAGGTCACACAGCAGGCAAGTGGAAGAACCAGAAATAGGGCCCAGATTCTTCACTCCTAGTCCTGAGCATTTTCTACTAGACTCCCCTGTTTTCCCTCCCATGCTTCCCTTTAGCCAATATTGCCCAAATACACTAGATCATTGCTCTACTTTTTCTGGGGGTTGAAAAGATTTAGCTTTAGAAAGCTGGAGTAAGCTCATCATGGGCAGAAAAAGGATCTACCAACTCTGTTCTGATCCAGACTAATATTCCTTAAATTTACTGAATAACTGCTCTGGTCTGAGGTTCTCTTTGAGCTCATCGTAAGCAGGAAGCGTATCTGTCATATTGTTCTATTGTATAATAATGATAATAATGATGGTATTCGTTAAGTGCTTACTATGTGCCAAGCACTGTTCTAAGCACTGGGATGGATACAAAATTAACAGCTTGTTCCACATGGGGCTCAGAGTCTTAATCCCCATTTTAAAGATGAGGGAACTGAGGCACAGAGAATAATAATGATGGCATTTATTAAGTGCTTACTATGTGCAAAGCACTGTTCTAAGCACTGGGGTAGATACAAGGCAATCAAGTTGCCCCACATGGGGCTCACAGACCCAATCCCCATTTTCCACTGGAAAATTTCCATTTTCCAGGTGACAGAACTGAGGTGCAGAGAAGTGAAGCGACTTGTCCAAAGTCACACAGCCGACAAGTGGCGGAGCCGGAATTAGAATCCATGACCTCCGACTCCCAAGCCCAGGCTCTTTCCACTGAGCCATGTGTATGCTCCCAAGCGCTTAGTAAAGTGCTCTGTATACAGCAAGCATTCAATAAATAGATCCACTGGCTGACTGGATAGCCTTGACCTTCAAAAATAACAGAACTCATAATAAGAATGCACCATCCATTTTGATAAAGGAAGCAGCATGGTCTAGTGGATAGAGCACTGGCCTGGGATTCAGAAGGACCTGGGTTCGATTTCCAGCTCCACCACTTACCTGGGCAAGTCACTTTACTTCTCTGTGCCTCAGTTCCTTCATCTGGAAAATGGGCATAAAGACTGGGAGCTCCATGTTGGATAGGGACTGGGTCCAACCTGATTAGTTTGTATCTATCCCAGTGCCTGGAACAGTGCTTGACACATAGTAAGTGCCGATAGCTCCTTAAAAGAAAGGAGCTCAAAGCATCTTTCATATAGATCCTTCAATAGTAGTAATAATAGAATTTTGGGGTACTTTAGGGCAAAGTACCAACTACCTGAGAATTGCCAAAAGGAATTGTCTCCAACTCCATATCACCGATCCTCTGCTGCACCCCCTACTTGTCCACAGTGTCTGTCTTCCTATATAATAATAATAATAATGGTATTTATTAAGTGCTCACTATGTACAAAACACTGTTCTAAGTGCTGGGGAGGTTACAAGGTGATCAGGTTGTCCCATGGGGGACTCACAGTCTTCATCCCCATTTTACAGATGAGGGAACTGAGGCACAGAGAAGTGAAGTGACTTGCCCAAAGTCACACAGCTGACAATTGGCAGAGCTGGGATTTGAACCCATGACCTCTGACTCCAAAGCCCGTGCTCTTTCCACTGAGCCACGCTGCTTCTCTATGGACACTGCTTCTCTAGGGAGAAGAGAGATATCTGTCTTCTGTCTGTCCTATATCTGTCTCTATCTACCCAGTGTAATAATAATAATAATAATGATGGTATTTTTTTAAGTGCTTACTATATGCAAAGCACTGTTCTAAGCACTGGTGGGATACAAGGTGATCAGGTTGTTCCACGTGGGGCTCACAATCTTAATCCCCATTTTACAGATGAGGTAACTGAGGCACAGAGAAGTTAAGTGACTTGTCCAAAATCACACAGCTGATAAGTGGCGGAGCTGGGATTAGAACCCATGACCTCTGACTCCCAAGCCCATGCTCTTTCCACTGAGCCATATTGCTTCTCTAAATAATAATAATAATAATAACAATAATGATGATTGTATTTGTTGAGCGCTTACTATGTGCCAAGCACTGTTCTAAGCACTGGGGGTGAAAGAAGATAATCAGGTTGTCCCACATGGGGCTCACAGTCTTAATCCCTGTTTTACAGGTGAGGTAACTGAGGCACAGAGAAGAGAAGTGACTTGCTCAGAGTCACACAAGTGGCAAGCTGACAAGTGGCAGAGGCAGAAATAGAACCCACAACCTCTGACTCCCAAGCCTGGGTTCTTTCCACTGAGACAATCCAGTATCTTTCTTTCTGTAGTATTTTAGTATCTGTCTTCCCTCAATCAATAATTATAATAATGATGATATTTGTTAAGTGCTTACTTAGGTGCACCAGGCACTGTACTAAGCGCTAGGGTAGATACAAGCAAATCGGGCTGGACCCAGTCCCTATCCCATGTGGGGCTCACAGGCTTAATCTCCGATTTACAGATGGGGCAACGGAGGCACAGAGAAGTGAAGTGACTTGCCCAACGTCACACAGCAGACAAGTGGAGGATCCAGAATTAGAACACATTTCTGACTCTCAGGCCTGTGTTCTATCCACTGTGCCCTGCAGCTTTTCATTGAGTGAATTCACTCACTCAATCAGTGAATGGTGTTTGTTGAGTACCTACTGTGTGCAGAGCACTGTACTAAGCACTTGGGAGAGTACAATACAACAGACATGTTCCCTGTAAGATGTTAAGCTCTTTGAGGGCTAGGGTCATGTCTACTTATTCTGTAGTACTCTCCCAAAGCTTAGTACACTAATCTGCACCAGGTTAACAGTCAATATATAGCGTTGATGGATTGATTAAAGAAGTGATATGCTTTCTGCCCTCAATGTGTTTAACACTAACAGGAGGGAGACAGGCATAAACATATTTACTATCAGAGCAGCAAAAATACACGTGGGCTACACATGGCTGATAGGTTTAACCAGCATTATCATCTTGTGAAGATGTAAAGCAACTAGAGCTGACTTCAATCAATCAATTACATTTATTGAGCGCTTACTGCATGCAGAACACTGTACTAAGCAATTGGTAGAGTATATCAATTTAACAGACTCCTTCCCTGGCCACAGTGAGCTTACAGTCTAGAGGGGGAGATAGACATTTATATAAAGAAATAAATTACAGATATGTGCATAAGTGCTGTGCGGATGAATAAAGAAAGTCAAGTTGATGCAGAAGGGAGTGGAAGAAAGGGAAGAGAGGGCTTAGTCAAGGAGGGCCTCTTGGAGGAGACGTGCCTTCAATAAGGCTTTGACATGCAGAGGGAAGCAATTATTCATTCATTCAATCCTATTTATTGAGCACTTACTGTGTGCAAAACACTGTACTAAGCACTTGGGAGAGTACAATATAACAACAAACAGACACATTCCTGCCCACATTGAGCTCACAGTCTAGAAGGAGGGGAGGCAGACATTAAAATAAATAAGTAAATAGATCACAGATATATGCATACATGCTGTGGGGATGGAAGGGAGTATGAATGAAGGAACAAGTGAGAGCGGCGCAGAAGGAAGTGGGAGAAGAAGAGGGGAGGACTTAGTCAGGGAAGGCTTCTAGGAGGAGAAGTGCTTTCAATAAGGCTTTGAAGCGGTGGAAAGGAATTATCTGTCTGATATGAGGAGGGAGGTCACCCCAGGCCAGAGATAGGATGTGGGTGAGAGGTCAGCGGCGAGAGAGAGAGGAGCTGGAGGTACAGTGAGAAGGTTAGCATTGGAGGAACGAAGTTTGAAGGCTAGGTTCTAGTAGGAGAGTAGCGAGGTGAGATAGGAGGGGGAAATATCTATTTATCTATATCTATATTATCCATCTATTATGCAATTATCTATTGGCTATGAAGATGGAGAGTGTTTAAGGCCCGAGGCAGACATGAGCAAGAGGTGGGCCCATGTGAAGAATGTCACTTAACTCTTTATCTCTCAAGAGCTGCATGTTTGTAGAGTAAATCACAACCTGGACTTCAGAGCAAGAGGATCTAGATTCAAAGTCCAGCTCTGCCACTTGCCTAGTGTGTGACCTTGGGCAAGTCACTTAACTTCTCTGTGCCTCAATTACCTCAACTGCAAATGGAGATTAAGACTGGGAACCCCACATGGGACATGGACCATATCCAAACTGATTAGCTTGTATCTTCCCCAGCGCTTAGTATAGTGCCTGGCACATAATGAACACTTAACAAACACCATTAAAGAAACAAAAAAACCCAACTTTAACATAATGTCACCCACGCAAGCTAGACTGCTCATCTGCTGTCAGTGTGGTGATGACAATGATGGAAAGAAGCCTGTCTAGACTGTAAGCTCTCAGTGGGCAGAGAAAAAAATAATAATAATTATGGTATTTGTTAGATGCTATGTGCCAAGTGCTAATCTAAGTGTTGGAATAAATACAAGGTAATCAGGTTGTCCCACATGGGGCTCACAGTCTTAATCCCCATTTTACAGATAGGTAACTGAGGCCCAGAGAAGTGAAGTGACTTGCCAAAAGTCACACAGCTGCCAAGTGGCGGAGCCAGGATTAGAACCTACGACCTCTGACTCCCAAGACCGGGCTCTTTCCACTAATCCATGCTGCTTCTCTAAATTGGTAAAGATCATATCTACCAATTCTACTGCATTGTAGTCTCCTCAGCACTTAATTCAGTGATGTGTACATAACAAGTTCTTAATCAATACCATTGATTGATTAGGTGACTAGGTGTCTGAATGTTCTTGGAGCCTAAATACAAGGTTTTGAAGCTGCCAATTCCTCCCCTTTTCCCATCAAATATTTCCTTTCTATCCACAGGGGTTTCCACATAGGTAATGAGGAGAGGGAGTAAGGGCAAAATATGGCCCACGAATTGCATTTTGGTGACCCTCTGCCTGCATCTCTCTGTTCTAGCTCCTCTTCAAACTACTGCTAGATTGTAACCTCCCTGGGGGCAAGAACTGGGTCTACTTACTCTAATGCACTCCCCCAATTTGTTGTCAATTGTACTTTCCAAGGGCCAAGTAAAGTGCTCTGCATACAGTAAAAGCTCAATAAATAGAACAGTGCTTTGCACATAGTAAGTGCTTAACAAATGCCATCATCATCAAATACGATTGAATGAATGAAGTGCTTAATACAGTGCTCTGCACACTGCAAGTGTTCAATAAATACCATTGACATATGCACGTCCTCAATCCAAAGTTTTTTTCGGAACACCTGTAGTGTACAAAGCACTGTCCTGACAGAGTGTGGGAGAATACAATAAAATTAGACATGCATGATCCCTGCTCTTAAGTAACTTGCAAATTAACAGGGGAGACAAATGTTGGAAGTAAATTAGAGATAGGAGGAAGTAATAGACTATAAAGATATGCACATAGGTACTCATAATTTCCCACAGCACTTAACTGCCTAGTTGGCAGGAAGGTACTTATTACCTTGGGAGTTGCAGAAAACAAAAGGCAGAGGGAAGGGATAAAAATTAAACTAACATGACCTACCGGAGGAGGTGGGATTTCAGAAGAACTTTGAAGATGGGGAGGGATGTGGTCTGCTGGGAATGAAGGGGGAGGGAGGTTTTATTTTTATGGTTTTGTTAAGCATTTACTATGTGCCAGGCACTGTGCTAGACTGTAAGCTCCCCCTCTAGACTGTAAGATCACAAACTGAGAGTTTGGAATAACAGGTATCTTCTGCTCCAGACTGTAAATTCCCCTCTAGATTGTAAACTCCTTGTGCATAGGGATCACGTCTACCACCTCTCCTGTACTGCACACTACCAAGCACTGAGCACAGTGCTCACCATACAATAAGAGCTTGATGATGATGTTGGCATTTATTAAGCGCTTACTATGTGCAAAGCACTGTTCTAAGCGCTGGGGAGGTTACATAGTGATCAGGTTGTCCCACAGGGGGCTCACAGCCTTAATCAATCAATCAATCAATCGTATTTATTGAGCACTTACTATGTGCAGAGCACTGTACTAAGCGCTTGGGAAGTACAAATTGGCAACACATAGAGACAGTCCCTACCCAACAGTGGGCTCACAGTCTAAAAGGGGGAGACAGAGAACAGAACCAAACATACCAACAAAATAAAATAAATAGGAAAGAAATGTACAAGTAAAATAAATAAATAAATAAATAAATAGAGTAATAAATATGTATGTATGTATGTATGTAATCCCCATTTTACAGTTACAGATGAGGTCACTGAGGCCCAGAGAAGTGAAGTGAGTTGTCAAAAGTCACACAGCTGACAATTGGCGGAGCAGGGATTTGAACCCATGACCTCTGGCTCCAAAGCCCACACTCTTTCCACTGAGCCATGTTGCTTAATAAATTTCTCAGGAAAAAGGCTGCCAAATCTGCAGTATTGCACTCTCCCAAGCATTTAGAACAGTGGTCTGCCCTCAGTAACAACTCAATAAATATGATTGATTTACTGATCACTGATTGATTTTACCGATAAGGAAACAGAGGTATTAAGAGGTTAAATGCCTTGCCCAAGGTCACGGCAGGCCAGCGACACAAATGGGATTAGAACCCAAGTCTCTTGACTCCTAGACCTCTTCTCTTTCTGCTAGGCCGTACCAAAGTGCTTATCAGAACTCTGAACTCAGGGAAGTATAAACCTTCAACATCAGAGTTTCTAAGGGCAGAGGTACAGCCACCAACAAGCCTGGGATACCTCAGGATTCTGGTGTTGATCGTCATGATGTTTAACATTTGAACCATGTCCAATTTGGGATTTTCCCAAATATTTATGGTCCAAATGCCTCCCCAGCCATAAAACCTAACACCCAGGCTTTTTGCAACCCATCTGCTACAAATTAGGTTCATGTCATGTTAGCATTGTGGTATCACTAACTCTCTGTTCTTTGATAGTTTGACCATTGGGAAGATCAGGGAGGACAGGAGGCCTGTATATAATTGTAGGATAACCTTTGGCAATGATCTCTCCTACTTCTCTTCAGATGCTTTTCTCACTGTGCCTCGGTCTCGCCTGTCCTGCCGTCGGCCCCTGGCCCACGTTCTACCTCTGGCCTGGAATGCCCTCCCTCCATACATCCTCCAAACCAGCTCTCTTCCTCCCTTCAAAGCCCTACTGAGAGCTCACCTCCTCCAGAAGGCCTTCCCAGACTGAGCCCCCCCCCTTTTTCCTCTCCTCCTCCTCTCCCCATCACACCCCCGACCCTACCCACTTCCCCTCCTCACGTCACTTGTTTATATTTGTACACATTTAGTACTCTATTTTATTAATGATGTGTATGTAGCTATAATTCTATTTATTGTGATGGTATTGACACCTGATTACTTGTTTTATTGTCTGTCTCCCCCTTCTAGGCTGTGGACCCATTATGGGTAGGGACCATCTCTATATGTTGCCGATTTGTACTTCCCAAGCGCGTAGTACAGTGCTCTGCACACAGTAAGCACTCAATAAATATGATTGAATGAATGAATGAATGCTTGAATCACTGCACCCATTGACTGTCTGAAAGGGCAGGGTGGGAAGACTCAGCACTGAAGTCTTCGTGGGTTTGAGTATTCCTTATTTCCATGCTAATGGCTGCCAAATATAGTTTTTTCTTTGTGTCCCGGAGTGAGTTTTTAATGTTTGGAATCTCAACTAAGTCTGTGGAAAAAACTATCATCATGGTTGTGTGTTCTGTTGTGAGTCTTTAGTTTTTGGAATCACAACCAAGTTTGAGGAATGGTTATCATTCTGGTTTAAGGAGGGGCCTAGCTGAACACACCTCTGAGATTAAATCCTGGGTTGAGGCAGAGACTGTGTCTGTTCTCCCTCCACATCAGGCCAAAAGTCCTAACAATTGACATCAAGTTTCTCAGTTGGCAATCTATTCTCTCATACTAGTTTGTGAGCTTCTTAAGGGTAGGGATCATGTCATCCTACTCCACTGTACTCTCCCAAGCACTTAGCACAGTGCTCTGCAAAATATGTAGACAAAGAATACCCTTGACTGAGCTCCATATTAGAAATCTGCTATCTTCACCCACCACTCAATATTTCTTGAGCATTTACTGTGCTGTGAGCATAGCACTGTACTAAGTGCTTAGAAGAGTACAATATAGCAATATAACAGAGTTAGTAGACACTTTCCCTGCCAACAAGGAATTTACAATAAATAGGGATGTCAAACTAATTTCCACTAATCTCAGAATTCCTTTATAAAATTTTTCTTTTACTTATCCATCAATTATATTGAGCACTTACTGAGTGCAGACCACTGTACTAAGCATTTGGGAGAATATAATAACAGAGGTAGTAGACATATTCCCTGCCCACAATGAGTTTACAGTCTAGAGGGGGAGACAGGTGTTCATTTAAAGATATTATGGATATGTATCTAAGGGCTGAGGGGCTAAGGGATGGGTGAATAAAGAGTGGAAATCAAGTGCAAAGGTGATGCAGAAGGGAGTGGGAACAGAGAAAATGAGGTTTTAGTTGCACTTTGGAGGAGATGTGCTTTTAATAAGGCTTTGTAGGTGAGGAGAGTATTTGTCTGACAGATATGAAGAGGGAGGGCATTTCAGTTTAGAGGCAGAACTTGGTCTAGAGGTCACAGCAAGATAGACAATATTGAGGTACAGTGAGTAGATTGGCATTAGAGGAACAAAGTATGCAGGAGAAACAGCGTGGCTCAGTGGAAAGAGCGTGGGCTTGGGACTCAGAGGTCATGGGTTCTAAACCCGGCTCCTCCACTTATCAGCTGTGTGACTTTGGGCAAGTCACTTAAGGTCTCTTGGCCTCAGTTATCTTATCTGGAAAATGGGGATTAAGACTGTGAGCCCCATGTGGGACAACCTGATTACCTTCTATCAAGAACAATGCTTGGCACATAGTAAGTGCTTAAATACCAAAATTATTATTAGTAGGAGAGCAGCGAGGTAAGGTTGGAGGTGGCCAGGTGATTAACTGCTTTAAAGCCAGCGGTGATGATTTTCTGTTTGATGTGGAGTTGGAGGGGCAAACATTGGAGGTTCTTGAGGGGTGGAAAAACATGGACTGAATGGTTCTGTAGAAAAATGATCCAGACAGCAGGGTAAAGTATGGACTAGAGTGGGGAGACAGGAAGGTCAGCTAGGAGTCTGATGCAGTAATCAAGGTGGGATAGGTTAATTGCTTGCATTAAAGTGATAGCAGTTTGGATGGAGAGGAAAGGGCAGATTATAGCAATGTTATGATTAGTATATCATTTTTCACATAGAAGAAATAGCATGGCCTAGTGGAAAGAGTTCAGGACTGGGTTAGAATCCTGGCTCTGCTATATGCCAGTTTTATGACCTTGGGAAAGACACAACCTCTCCGTGCCTCAGTTTGCTCATCATCATCATCATCATCAATCGTATTTATTGAGCGCTTACTATGTGCAGAGCACTGTACTAAGTGCTTGGGAAGTACAAATTGGCAACATATAGAGACAGTCCCTACCCAACAGTCGGCTCCCAGTCTAAAAGGGGGAGACAGAGAACAAAACCAAACATACTAACAAAATAAAATAAATAGAATAGCTATGTACAAGTAAAATAAATAAATAAATAGAGTAATAAATATATACAAACATATATACATATATACTTTTAGACTGTGAGCCCACTGTTGGGTAGGGACTGTCTCTATGTGATGCCAATTTGTACTTCCCAAGCGCTTAGTACAGTGCTCTGCACATAGTAAGCGCTCAATAAATACGATTGATTGATTGATTGATTGATATACAGGTGCTGTGGGGAAGGGAAGGAGGTAAGGTGGGGGGGATGGAGAGGGGGACAAGGGGGAGAGGAAGGAAGGGGCTCAGTCTGGGAAGGCCTCCTGGAGGAGGAATCATCAGTGAACAGGGTTGAAACACCTGTTCTTCTCCAACCTTAGACTAAGAGCCCCATGTTGGACAAGGGTCTGAATCTGATCTGATTGTTTCTACCTTTAGAAGAGTGCTCTGCACATAGTAAGTGCTCAATAAATACAATTGAATGAATGAAGAGTACTTGACTCATCGTAAGTGTTTAACAAGTACCACAATTTTTCTGATTCTATTAGAGTATCGACTGCTCCTGAAGATATAAAAGAGGTTTGTGTCTGATTTTAGATCCCACCAGCTCCTCAATTTCCATAACAGTTTCAGAGATTCTTGCTCCTCTGCTGTCCTCCTGGGACCTTAGAATTAACAATAGTCCAAATGGCATTTATCCTTTATCTTGCACTATCTCTTTGCACTCTTCAATCTATCCCTAATTTATTTTATTTTATTTAGAGAAGCAGTGTGGCACAGTGGAAAGAGCATGGGCTTTGGAGTCAGAGGTCATGGTTTCAAATCCCGGCTCTGCCAACTGTCAGCTGTGTGACTTTGGGCAAGTCACTTAACTTCTCTGTGCTTCAGTTAACTCATCTGCAAAATGGGGATTAAGACTGTGAGCCCCCAGTGGGACAACCTGATCACCTTGTAAGCTCCCCAGTGCTCAGAATAGTGCTTTGTACATAGTAAGCACTTAATAAATGCCATTATTATTATCATTATTTAATGTCTGTCTCCCCCAGTAGATGGTACATTCTTTGTGGGCAGGGATTCCGCCTACCAACTCTGTTGGTACACTCTCCCAAGAGCTTAGTACAGTGCTCTGCACACAGTAAGGGTTCAGTAAATACCACTGACTGAACGATTGATCTCTTCCATTGCTGAGTCCTTTCAGAGCCTTTTTCAAAGACTCTCTCACTACACGTCTACAACGAACAATAGCAGAAAACAGAAGAACGCCTTGAACCCACTAGACAGCATGGCAGAGTGAAGCAGCATGGCCTAGTGGAAAAAACATGTTCTGGGAGTCTGAAGAACTGGATCCCGATCCTGACTCCCTGTCTTGTCCACTGTGTGACTTTGGACAAGTCACTTAACTACTCTGTGCCTCAGTTCCCTCATCTGCAAAATGGAGATTCAATACCTGGTCTCCCTCCTGCTTCAACTGTGAGCCTCATGTGGGACCTTATTGTCTTAGTACAGTGCATGGCTTATTCATTCATTCAATCATATTGAGCGCTTACTGTGTGGAGAGCCCTGTACTAAGCGCTTGGAAAATACATGCGTGTAGAGCACTATACTAAGCACATGGGAAGTATAAGTCGGCAACAAATAGGGACAATCCCTACCCTTAGGGGATACAGCATGGCCCTGGCAGTCCAAAGGTCATAGGTTCTGATTCCGACTCTGCCACGTGTCTACTCTGTGTCTTGGGCAAGTCACTTCACTTCTCTAGACCTCAGTTACCACATCTGTAAAATGGGGATTGAGTATGTGAGCCCTATGTGGGACAGGGACCAACTACCTTGTATCTAGGTATCACTTCTAGACTGTGAGCCCATTGTTGGGTAGTGATCGTCTCTATAGGTTGCCAACTTGTACTTCCCAAGTGCCTAGTACAGTGCTCTGCACACAGTAAGCACTCAATAAATATGATTGAATCTACCTCAGCACTTAGTACAGTGCTTGGCACATACTAAGTGCTTAACAAATACCATAATAATTATTATTGCTATTATTAAAACAAAATAAATGCTTAACCAATACTACAATTTAATAATAATAATTCAATGACTTACCCAAGTTCATCCAGAGAAGCAGCATGGCTCAGTGGAAAGAGCACGGGCTTGGGAGCCAGAGGTCATGGGTTCAAATCCTGGCTCCACCAACTGTCAGCTGTGTGACTTTGGGCAAGTCACTTCACTTCTCTGTGCCTCAGTTACCTCATCTGTAAAATGGGGATGAAAACTGTGATCCTCCCCAGTGGGACAACCTGATCATCTTGTAACCTCACCAGCGCTTAGAACAGTGCTTTGCACATAGTAAGCACTTAATAACTGCTGCCATTATTATTATCCAGTGGATCAGCGGCAGATCTGGAAATAAACCCTGAACCCTCAGATCTCCAGCTTTGCAGCGGCTAAACCTATACTCCTTTGCTCTCCTTGAACCGATTGTATTATATTGTACTGTGATAAAGTGCTTGGTACGTGGTAAGCACTTAACATTCAGTTCATTCATTCAATCGTATTTATTGAGCGCTTACTGTGTGCAGAGCACAGAAGTTCATATCTTCCAACCTTTCAAAAAACCCCAATAGTTGCCCATCCACTGCCAAATCAAACAGAAACTCCTTACCATCAGTTTTAAAGCACTCAATCAACTCCCCCAGCATGTTCACTTCACTCTCTAATGCCAACCTACTCACTCTATCCCAACTTTAACTATCTCACCACTGATCTCTTCCTCATGTAGTCTTGTAGTCTGGAACTCACTCCCCCTTCATATACCACAAAGCACCACTCCCCACATTTCCATTACCTCTTAAAAGTCCCATCTCCTTCGAGAGGCCTTCCCCAAATAAGCCCTCATTTCCCCTACCCACTTCTGTGTTGCCTCTGCCCTTAGATCTGTCCCCTTTAAATACTTTAGTTTCACCCCACCCTCAGCTCTACAGAATTTCTGATCAGATCCATAATTTATTTTAATGTCTATCTCCCCTTCAAGAATATAAGCTCCTGTGGACAGGAAACGTTGTTTTTTACTCTCTGAAGTGCTTAGTGAAGTGTTCTGAACACAGTAAGCACTCAATAAATACCATTGATTATTGATTAACAGGTGTAAGAATTACTACTATGACTCAGTACTTTGATTACTACTACTACAATACAGAATTTAAAAAAAACTCTCCCAACCAGCTGCCTCCATTGATTAGATTCACCCAAAAATCAACCATCTTTCCACTTATTTTCACCTGTGCATGTGGTGTCTCAAACTCCAGGTGATTATCTCTGATTAGAACAAGGAAAACTAATTGGAAAGAAGGAAACTTCTCTAACCTCCCACAGGACAGGTGTTCCAAAAAGCTTGTGGTTTTACTTTAAAGAAAGTTTTGAGACCAATTTGGAATCTTAATACAATTTTCTCTGAACCCGGAGACCCTAGAAAGGACCCAACTGAATTTAGATGAATTCCTGACCACTTGCGTAGAAGTAACCAATTTCATCTGGTTTTTAAGTCATAATAAAGAATCTCTATCTTTGCGATAAGTCGATGCTGGTGATTTAGGCTCTGGAGGAGGCAGGTCTGATTTCTGCCATTTCCCCTAGGGAAATTAGCAGAGAGAATTAAGCCCTAGGTCGCCAATTCCAAAAATCCAGGGTTAGAATTGGGAGTACAAGCCGAAGGGGCCTGAACCTGTTTCCTCCAGGCTGGGGGCAGGAAGGAGTGGGCAGATACTTCCAGAGGGGAGGTAAATCTCAGGTTACTCCTGTTCTGTACAGAGTGAAGTGGAAAGTTGACTGTTGTCCAGTTTAATTTGCTCCATGAAGACAGTAAATCTGCATAACTCGGGCCACTAAGGGGAGGTGGAGGAGTATGATTTATCCAGTTAGCCTAGCCCCAGGGATCAAATGAACCAAATAGTTGCCAATCTCAACTTGACTGGCCTCTTGAGTGGATGAAAAGTGATGGATCCAAAGAACGGTCTGGTTTGATGGATGGATTTTAGATTTTTTTTTTCTTTAAGAATGAAAGTTCCTTGAAAATAGAATCTCCACCCTAGAGCACAGTGCAAAGAAATCAACGCTTGGGTGATCATTCAACACATTCTAGAATTTGCTCAGGCTAGGTTAGCTCTTTCATATTGAAGCTGAGGAATGAAGCAGTGATGATGATGGATAATTGTGACCAAAAATAATATAATGTAGGAAAGTGAAGAAAAAGTGGTATGGCTCATTATTTGGTTATTGATTCGGTTAGGTCATTTTATACATCCACATGCAACAGCCATCATTTATGCATGTATAAACTTAAGATTTGTTCTTGGAACCAGCCAAGTGAGGGATTTACTGACTGAATCCTCCCATGCCTCCTGCTTCTGTCCCTGACCTTCTTTCCCATCGCAATCTTCCACCATCGCAACCACCACCACCACCAACTACGACTTTCCCTTCCCCCATCCTGCCCTTACCCAGCCCTGGTCTCCCAATTTTGCAGCCCTCTAAGACGGGGACCTCAATCCACCAAAGCCCCTGTCACCTGTCGTCCGGGGATGGGCTCGTTTGATAATCAGCGAGGCGGGAGAGAGTGAGAGCGAGAGGGAGAGCGAGAGGGAGATGAGGTGGGGGAGAGAGAGATAGAGAGAGAGAGAGAGAGAGAAAGAGAGAGAGAGAGAAAGAGAGAGATAGACCGGGAGCGGAAAGCCTGAGTTTTATATAAGATTTATTCCACGAGGCAAATTGAATTATTTAGTTGTTTAGACACAATGGATTGAGCTTCCCTTTCGCAAGGAATATAATCAATTAACAATATTTGAGCTTCCCTAATGGGAGGAACGTAATCATATGTTAATCACACGTGGGTGAGGCAGCTAGCTCTCACCTACTTGCACTTCCCACTCGAGACGAATCCCCTTACTATCCCACACGGGACAAATTCATTCCATTACCCGCGCACATGGTGGGCGGCTAGCTCTCACCATGTGCTCTCCCTACATGGGAGGAATCCACTTATGATCCCCATCCGCAGCGGAGCACCTGGGGCCCACCCATGAGACACTCACCCCTCCCACGGATCTTTTCTCAGTGTGTCAGTTGTGATTGCAGAGCGGTCATCTGGCCTTCTGGGCAGAGAAAGACACATGGGCCACCACTGCTGCTGCGTGTCTCGGTGTTCTGCTCCAGAAGGTCAGAGGCGACAGGTATTTATCACCTGTACTTCTAGGCCATTCCAGCTTCTGGCCTCAGCTTTTACAATCTCTGCCCTCCCCCCTCCTCTGTATCTAATTTGATTGGCACGGGAGAGCGGGACACCTTCTGTATTCCCAGCTTGGGCTGTCAATCTAGCAGTTTTGATTATGAGGGTGGTATCCCACCCTCACTTCCGAGTTCTGCCTGCTGGCTCAGGTGGTCACGAGATAGCATTTGATCTTGAGTTGGCCGGTACCCAAGGGTCACCTTGGGGCAGCCCCCAGGTTGGTGAGTGGTGGAAGCGATGATAGCAGCAAATTCTCTAAAGGAACCTAGCAGCAATGGAGCTGTAGGAAAAGAAATCAGCTTAAAGGAAGGAAATGGAATAGAGATGAATGTGTGGGGGCCTGGGGAGACCCTGAGGACCATTCAGAGGGTGGATAGAAGGGACAAGAAATCCCCAGGAACTGGGGATGGAAGGGAACAGGGCCAGATTTATTCTTAAGAGGAGGTGAAGTACCTTTATGTAGCTCAACAAGAAAGCAGCAGCGACTAGTGGCCAGAGCATGGGCTTGGGAGTTAGAGGATGTGGGTTCAATGATTTACTCATTTATTCAGTCATATTTATTGAGCACTTACTGTGTACAGAGAACAGTACTAAGCACTTAGAAAGTACAATTCGGCAACAGATAGAGACAATCCCTACCCAACAATGGGCTGACAGTCTAGAAGGGGGAGACAGACAACAAAACAAAACAAGTAGATAGACATCAATAGCACCAAAATAGATAGATACAATTGTAGATATATACACATCATTAATAAAATAAATAGAATGATAAATATGTACAAATATATACAAGTGCTGTGGGGGGGAAGGGGATTAAAGCAGAGGGAAGGAGTAGGGGTGATGGGAAGGGGAGGAGGAGCAGAGGAAAACGTGGGCTCAGTCTGGGAAAGCCTACTGGAGAAGGTGAGCTTTCAGTAGGGCTTTGAAGGGAGGAGGAGAGCTAGTTTGGCAGATGTGAGGAGGGAGGGCATTCCGGGCCAGAGGTAGGACATGGATCAAGGTCGACTGTGGGACAGCTGAGAATGAAGCCCAGTGAGGAGGTTATCGGTGGCATAGAAGCAGAGTGTGTGGGCTGGGCTATAGAAGGAGAGAAGGGAGGTGAGGTAGGAGGGGGCAAGGTGATGGAGAGCTCTGAAGCCAAGAGTGAGAAGTTTTTGCTTCATATGAAGGTTGACAGGTAACCACTGGGGTTATTTGAGGAGCTGGGTGACATGCCCAGAGCATTTCTCTAAAGAGATAATCCAGGCAGAAGAGTGAAGTAGAGACTGAAGCAGGGAGAGACAGAAGGTTGGGAGATCAGAAAGGATGCTGATACAGTAATCCAGTCGAAATATGATGAGAGAGTGTTCTAATTCTGGCTCTGCCACTTGTCTCCCATGTGACCTTGGGCAAGTCACTTAAATTCTTTGTGCCTCAGTTACCTCACCTGGAAAAGGGGGATTGAGACTGTGATCCCCATGTGGGACAGGGACTGTGTCCAACCCAATTTGTCTGTATCCACCCCAGCGCTTAGTACAGTGCCTGGTGCATAGTAAACACTTAACAAATACCACAGTCATTACTATTATTAAAGGAGTTATGTTCTTTGAGCCTCACTCGTGAAGGCTCTTCCAGGCCAATGGTTTTGTCATTGTCATTGAATTTGTTAATATCATTTCAACTTGGCGGCAGAACAGCCCTGGCATTGGCTAAGCTAAACCCTCATCACAATAGTCATCCTTCAGGGCCAGATCCTTGCCCTGGCTTGATGCTACATCAATCCCTCCATCGCTGCTAATTGCCCATCCAGCAACATCCACCAAATCACTTCCATCAGGACCCATTGATTATCATCTTTCCACACGATTACATCTGCCTGGCCCATCCCGGTCGACCACCCTATAACTTGGAACTCTGCTTCAAATTATGGAGCAAAGGGGTTGTAAAATACGTCCCCATCTTCATTCTCTTCCAGCTGCAAGACGCACCCCACGAGACTTCCAAATAGCATGATATTCAGCCCGGGCCAAACACCAGATGCAAAAGTCCTGTTGGAAAACTCCTCCCAAAGATTCTAAGAAGTGCTTGCATTGTTTTCTGCGTTCCTGGAAGGGCAGAGCTCTGGGTAAAGAAGAGTGCTAGCAGCTGCCTCCCCTAAGATGAAATTGAGACTTTTTGACCTCTTGACAAGGAACATTCGTTGCTGCAGTCCTGCAGATTTGGTTCGGAAGGAAGCCAAGAAGTTGGCAACATGCGAGGAGTGAAGTTCCTTCCACACCCACAGAGCCAAGACTTAGACAAGAGCTGGGCAGCCCCGTGGGGTCATTGAGTTTTCACAGTTCTCCGGTCACAGGTATAGTGGTAAGGGCTGTGCCACAGGAGTCAGGAGACTCCTGACCATCCCGGTCCCGTTGGGAGGGGACTGCCTCCAGTTGGGGTAGAATCCCATCGGCGGTGAAGTTTCTGACCAAAGAATCAGCGAGGGTGTTCACGTGGCGGGCAAGTTCAGCAGGAACCCTGAAAAAATAGCTGACCGATGTCGGGGGAAAGACAACGTGGCAACCAAGGCAAAGATCTGCTGGGATGTGTGTTGTGAATAGAGTCGTTTTGGCTCTAAATGTGTCCTGAAGTCTCCAAGCACTTATCCTATCCCGCCTTGATTATTTCATCAGACTTCTCCCTGGATATCTTGACAGTTCTCCAGTTCTCCTTTCGCTCGGATCATTTAAAAAGAAAAAGAAAAAAAGCTCAGTCCACATTTCCCCACTCCTCAAAAATCTCCAGGCGATGCCTATCCAACTCTGCATCAAACAAAAACTCCTTGCCATGTGCTTTAAAGCTCTCCCTGTCTTACTTTACCACCCTTATTCCCTACTCCAACCCAGCACATTCACTTCACTCCTCTAATGCCGAAGGACTCACTGTACGTCTCCCTGGGATTGGTGACATCTGGAGTGAGGCCCCTGGGGGTTGGAGGCAAAATGATGACATATACAGAGCTCCTCCAGCTTCTCTTTCATTTTTTTTAATGCATTACACTGAATGTGGTACACTGGGAAAGTGGCTGAGAACCATTTTGATTGCTGGAGACTGCTGGTTCCAATCTTGCGAGGAAAGTAGACATTTACACAACTCTGCTGTATTACTGTGTGTCCCTATCAGGACACATTTTTCATAAATCAGCTAAATAAACACTCCATTAAACCATAACGAGCCTTCAGGGTCCGTGTAAAGCAACATAATAAAGATATTCTCCAAAAACCTAATGGAAGGTGTCACTAGGCTAGCCTACCCAAAAGGAAAGGAGGAAACCTTTGCCCCCAAACCTAGGAAAGTTAGCCATTACCTATTAATGAAATTAGGAGAATGCTAGCTTCCGAACAAATCAGACAAAATGAAGAATGTCCAGAAAGATGCTGTGCACACAGTAAGCGCTCAATAAATACGATTGAATGAATGAATGAAAGATAATGCAGCCAAGTTTTATTTACTTAATTATGCACATATTGTATTGCTTCTCAACAGCTGAGCTCTGGGTTCCTGGTGGAGGAACCTAAAATGCACTGACTCTTTTCACCCTTGCCTTCTCAGTTTGGAAGACATCCCGTCAGTCTCAAAGAATCCCGCTGAGGAACAATCTTTCCCTGTCGACTTGTCTGCAGAAGACTTGTCTGAGATGAGAATAATTCCCCCATTGACAAATTGAGTGCTTAATGACAAGGCTGGCACATGGCAGGATATTTCACTTCTGAAACATCCAAGAACCAGCCCTCAGGGAAATGTCTTGGAGCCTCTGATGACTTTCTTAATAATAATAGTAGTAATAATAATAGTAATAATAATGATAATGACAGCAAGAACATCAACAGCCAACATAATGCCTGTAGCATTTGCTAAGCGTTCCATACACGCGATGCACTCTCAAAAGGTTTGTGCTAAGTACAATAAAAGCAGATCAGATGCAGTCCCTGTACCACGTGGAGTTCACAATATAAGTGAAGTAGAGAATGGGTAGTTTACCCCCATTTTTACATATGGTGAAGCAGAGACCCAGAGAAGTTAAGTGACTTGCTCAAGGTCACACAGGCTAGATGTGATTTGCTTAAGAAAGAAAATAAGATTTTCAGTGATGCATTTTTAGTTTGTAATAAACCAAGGATGACAACAGGAAGAGGGACACTTGGTGTTGCTGGAGCTGGTGATGATGATGATGATATTTGTTAAGTGCTTACTTTGTGGCAAGCACTGTTCTAAGCACTGGACGAAACCTACCCTAATTCTACAGGGAGAGGCAGCATTTTGTGTCATTGGAAACAATAGTAAATGTACATTAAACCTACAAGGGAAAACTCTAGAAGGGTCAGGGATTAGTTTGTTATCCCAATTGCCAAGTCTAAGTCAAAGGGTACTGCTCTATCCTTAGCCCAATGAGAAGGAGCCTGGTTTAATGGATAAAGCACAGGCCCAGGAGTCAGAATGACCTGAGTTCTAATCCCAGCTCCACCACATTTCTACTGGGTGACCTTGGGCAAGTCACTTCATTTCCCTGGGCCTCAGTTACCTCATCTGTAGAAATGGGCATTAAGAGTGTAAGCCCCAAGTGGGAGAGGGACTGCGTCCAACCTATTTGACTTGTACCTACTCTAGCACTTAGAACAGTGCTTGGCACATCATAAGTGCTTAACAAGTACCAAAATAATAATAATAATATTAATAATGATAATTATGTCTAAGGGCCTCACGGCCGAATACACAATGGGGACCGCATCCACTAAAAAACATCTAAACTTCTGCCCCGATAGGATTTAGCGTGGCTTAGTGGAAAGAGCCTGGGCTTGGAAGTCAGAGGGCATGGGTTTAAATCCCTGCTCTGCCACTTGTCAGCTGTGTGACTTTGGGCAAGTCACTTAACTTCTCTGTGCCTCAGTTCCCTCATCTGGAAAATGGGGATTAAGACTGTGAGCCGCACGTGTGATGACCTGATTACCATGTATTCCATTTTGAATGATTACCATGTATCTCTTTTAGACTGTGAGCCCACTGTTGGTTAGGGACTGTCTCTATATGTTGCCCACTTGTACTTCCCAAGCGCTTAGTACAGTGCTCTGCACACAGTCAGCGCTCAATAAATACAATTGATTGATTGATTGATGTATCTACACCAGCACTTTGAACAGTGCTCGGAACATAGTCAGCACTTAACAAATGCCATCATTATTATTTAGGACAAAGATAATTTCCAAATCCACTTTCAGTCCCCTTCTCCCTGCTCTGTCTCCTCCATAACCCTACTTCCCTGACTCCATTGATCTTTGGCATTAATATTTCAATATTTAAAATGCATTTCCAAAGTTACATTCTGTCCCCCTGCTGTGCTTCCTCATTCCCCCTCCATATGGTCCCCACCAAATATAGCAGCTTTTTATAATTTATCAACCTCTTTCCATTTTGAATGACAACACAGAAGTAGTAGTAGCAGTAGTAGTTGCAGCATTCTTCTAGACTGTAATCTCATTATGAGCAAGGAATATGTCTGTTTATTGTTGTATTGTACTTTCCTAAGTGCTTAGTACAGTGCTCTGCACAAAGTACTCAATCAATGTGATTGAACAAATTAATTTATTAGAGGATCCATTTTGTGTGGTGTACTACACAAATCCAAAACATTTGGACAGTACAAAATGATAAAATGACTTGTCCAATGCTGAAAATAAAGTTACATTCTAATGCAGGAGACCAACATAAAAATGTTTACAACTAGTAAGGTCAAACGTAAATAACTAAAGCAGATCAATCAATCGTATTTATTGAGCGCTTACTGTGTGCAGAGCACTGTACTAAATAATAATAGTAATAATGATGGTACTTATTAAGCACTTACTATGTGCAAAATACTGTTCTAAGCGCTGATATTCGAGTACTAAGGATGGGGTAATAAATTCATAAGTGCTAGAGTTGGCTGAAGGGATTATATGGCTGAGGGTGTTGGGAAGCGTGGTTTAGTGGAAAGAGCCCAGGCTCAGAAGTCAGAGGTCATGGGTTCCAGTCCCTGCTGTGCTACTTGTCAGTTTTGTGAAATTGGGCACTTAAATACCATTTACCAGTGCTTACAACAGTGCTTGGCACATAGTAAGCACTTAACAAATATTAGAGAAGCAGCGTGGCTTAATGGAAAGATCACGGGTTTGAGAGTCAGAGGTCGTGGGTTCTAATCCCAGCTGTGCCACTTATCAGCTGTGTGATTTAGGGTGAGTCACTTAAATTCTCTGTACCTCAGTGACCTGATCTGTAAAATGGGGATTAAGACTGTGAGCCCCACGTGGAAAAACATGATTACCTTGTATCAACCCCAGCACTTAGAACAGTGCTTTGCCCATAGTAAGCGCTTAACAAATGTCATTATTATTATCATTAATTCATTCATTCATTCAGGCGTATTTATTGAGCGCTTACTGTGTGCAGAGCACTGTACTAAGCTCTTGGGAAGTACAAGTTGGTAACACATAGAGATCGGTCCCTACCCAACAGTGGGCTCACAGTCTGGAAGGGGGAGACAGACAGCAAAACAAAAAGATATTAACAAAATAGAATAAATATGTATAAGTGAAATAAATAAATAGAGTAATAAATACATACAAACATATACACATATATACAGGTGCTGTGGGGAGGGGAAGGAGGAAAGTCGAGGGGATGAGGAAGAGGAGGAGGGGGAACCTATTCATTCATTCAATCATATTTATTGAGCACTTACTGTATGCAGAGCACTGTACTAAGCACTTGGTAAGTACAAGTTGGCAACATATAGAGCTAGTCCCTACCCAACAGTGGGCTAACAGTCTGGAAGGGGAGGACAGAAAACAAAACAAAACCTATTAACAAAATAAAATATAATAGTAAATATGTAATATACGATTGAATGAATTAGTTAATCCCTCACTATCATTAAATCAATCAGCAAATACCTGGAGAAGGCAGGATTTTAAGAGAAGCAACATGGTTTAGTGGAAAGAGCATGGGCTTGGGTGCCAGAGGACGTGGGTTCTAATCCCGGCTCTGCCACTTGTGTGCTGTGTCACCTTGGGTAAGCCACTTAACTTCTCTGTGCCTCAGGTACCTCATCTGTAAAATGGGAATTAAGACTGTGAGCCCTACGTGGGGCAACCTGACTACCTTGTATCTACCCAAACACTTAGAACAGTGCTTGGCACATAGTAAGTGCTTAACAAATACCATAATTAATATTTTAGGGAGGATTTGAAGTAGGGAACAGTATCTACTGTAATAATAATAATAATAATAATAATAATAATAATGATAGCATCTATTAAGCGCTTACTATGTGCACAGCACTGTAGGGAACGGTATCTACTGTAATAATAATAATAATAATGATAGCATCTATTAAGCGCTTACTATGTGCACAGCACGCTTTTAAGCGCTGGGGAGGTTATGAGGTGATCAGGTTGTCCCACGGGGGGCTCACAGTCTTAATCCCCATTTTACAGATGAGGTAATTGAGACACAGAGAAGTTAAGTGACTTGCCCAAAGTCACACAGCTGGCAACTGGCAGAGCCAGGATTTGAACCCATGACCTCTGACTCCAAAGCCCGGGCTCTTTCCACTAAGCCACGCTGCTCCTCTGTAGAGAGGGATGTATATATATTTTGTATATATCGATAATTCTATTTATTTATTTTGATGCTATTGATTCCTGTCTCCTTTTTTTGTTTTGTTGTCTCTCCACCCTTCTAGATTGTGAGCCTGCTGTTTGGTAGGGATTGTCTCTGTTGCTGAATTGTACTTTCCAAGGGCTTAGTAGGGTGCTCTGCACACAGTAAGTGCTCAATAAATACAACTGAATGAATGAATGAATGAATGAATATCGAAGGTTGAGCTTCATTGTGAGGGAAATGAGGTGGGAGAGTGAAAATTGAGGAGAGCTAGAAAGTTGATTTTGGAGGAGCAAAGACAAGGTGGTGTGTTTTTTTAATTGCATTTGTTAAGCATTTATTCTGTTCCAGACACTGTACTAAGAGCTGGGCCAGCTACAAGATAACTGACACCCGTCTATTTGTTTTGTTTTGTTGTCTGTCTCCCCCTTCTATACTGTGAGCCCGTTGTTGGGCAGGAACCGTCTCTGTACGTTGCCAATTTGTACTTCCCAGGCGCTTAGTATAGTGCTCTGTACACAGTAAGTGCTCAATAAATATGATTGCATGAATGAATGAATGAATGAATGAAAGATAATCAGGTTGGACACAGTCCCTGTTCCACATGAGGCTCACAGTCTTAATTCCCATTTTGCAGATGAGGTAACTAAAACACAGAGAAGTGAATTGACCTGCCCAGAGTCACACAGCAAAGAAGTGTTGAAGCAGGATTAGAACCCAGGTCCCCTTACTCCCAGGCCCAAGCTCCATTAGGCCATGCTGTTTTCCTGGGGAACAGTGGGAGAAGAGAAATGATGAGTTTGTGCACGAATGTGTTTATTCCAAAACCCCAATTAGTATTTCATTTTAATATCTGTTTTGCCCACTAGATTGCAAGCTCTTTGAGAAATGGATCTGTCTATTAGCTATGATTTTATTCTCCCAAGTGTTTATTCCAGTACTGTGCATAGAGTTAAGAGCTCAGTAAACGACAGTGATTAAATATGATTGATGATTAACTGATGGTTTGATAGGTAAGGTGGGGCCAGATGCTGATAGCTCCTGAGATTTTTCCATCCCTCTAATCAGGAGAGCGATGGGGGGAGACATGATTGCTTTGTTTTTATCCTGCCAGGAGAAGCTTTTCCTCGAAAACAGTAGCCTTACACAAACCTTACAAGGAACTCCTGCTGCTTCTGGCTCCCTGCTACTGAGACATCTATGGTCCTTTTTTAGATCCGTTATAAAGGAATTGATCCAGACTCCAAAGATCATTTTCCCTGCCAACTCCCCATCATGCACAATGAATCAGCATAGGAGCAATGCGGCCTAATGAATGAATTAATGATGGCATTTATTAAGCGCTTACTATGTGCAAAGCATTGTTCTAAGCGGGGGGGAAGTAACAAGGTGATCAGGTTGTCGCACGGGGCCTCACAGTCTTAATCCCCATTTTACAGATGAGGTAACTGAGGCACAGAGAAGTTAAAAGTGAAGTGTCCAAAGTCACACAGCTGGCAATTGGCGGAGCAGGGATTTGAACCCATGACCTCTGACTCCAAAGCCCGTGCTCTATCCACTGAGCCATGCTGCTTCTCTGGTGGATAAAGAGACAAAGTGGATAAAGCTTGGGCCTGGGATCTGGGTTCTAATCCTGACTCTGCCACTTGTCTGCTCTGTGAGCTTGGACAAATTACTTCACTTTTCTGGGCCTCAGTTACCTCATCTGTAAAATGGGGATGAAGACTGTGAGCCCCATGTGGAACAGGGACTGTGTCCAACCCAATGTGCTTCTACCCACCCCAGCATTTAGTACAGTGCCTGGCATATAGTAAGCACTTAATAAATACCACAGGTATTGCCAGTCAATTGATGGTATTTATTGAACGCTTACTGTATGCAAAGCAGAGTATCAATCAATCAATCATATTTATTGAGCACTTACTGTGTGCAGAGCACTGTACTAAGCGTTTGGGAAGTACAAGTTGGCAACATATAGAGACAGTCCCTACCCAACAGTGGGCTCACCATACCTGCCCTCAAGGAACTTACAATGTAGTCAAGGAGACAGTCCGGAAATTACATTGCAGGTTGGGTAGGGACCGTCTCTATATGTTGCCAACTTGTACTTTCCAAGCGCTTAGTACAGTGTTCTGCACACAGTAAGCGCTCAATAAATACGATTTAATGAATGAATAGGGGAAGAAGCAGAGTATAAAGCTGTGAACATAAGTAATGTGGGGTTGAAGATGGGGTGAGTATAAAAGTGCTTGAGTAGTACAGAATCAAGTACAATCAATCAATCCTATTTACTGAGTGCTTCCTATCAAGAGAAAGGATAAGATCATTAAAAAAATGCATACAATCAGCACACATGCATATCCATACAGCTGCACATATGGAGCAATTGTAGGGAAATGTTTTTTTAACAGGTAATCTTAATGGAAAGTATGACTACATCTAGTTTCTCATTAATTCGAACCAAGCTCGAAGTATCCAGCTGAATGTAAGGTATTTGTATTCAAAGAAAGAGTCAGTTTTGCATCTCTCTATATTCCCATTAGGGACAAAGTATGAACATCTAGGAGGAAAGTAACCCTGATTCTTACTCCAATCCATATTCCTACTCATATGAGAAGCCGCTTGGCTCAGTGGAAAGAGCCTGGGCTTTGGAATCAGAGGTCATGGGTTCAAACCCCGGCTCTGCCAATTGTCAGCTGTGTGACTTTGGGCAAGTCACTTCACTTCTCTGGGCCTCGGTTACCTCATCTGTAAAATGGGGATTAAGACTGTGAGCCCCCATGGGACAACCTGATCACCTTGTAACCTCCCCAGCGCCTAGAACAGTGCTTTGCACATAGTAAGTGCTTAATAAATGCCATAAAAAATGAAAAATTAGAATCCCCAAGACCTAATACATCACCCAACCTGACCTTGAATGGGTACAACTCAATCCCTCGGTATTAATTTGCTGGTGCTTAGACCAAGCTGATTGCAATGTATCCCAACAAATTTCCCAAACAGCCCTCAGGTGTTAATTTTCATGATAAAGTTGGAATTTCTCCCCTTGTATTTTACCTTTTCATACAATCCCAAACTTTCTCTTCTTCTTCTATGATTTTTGGGGATTTAAAGACCCAGACAATTGACCTATCTTTTCTTGAGAACTATAATGCTTCCTCCTGTACAACGCCCCCTCATCCTCCTCACCTCCCTCACTTCCCTTCCCCTACGAGCACCCAATTCCCTGGGTAGGTCCAGTTTTCCTAGCCAATTCCATTAATTCATTCATTCAATTGTATTTATTGAGCGCTTACTGTGTGCAGAGAACTGTATTAAGCACTTGGGAAGTACAAGCTGGCAACATATAGAGACGGTCCCTACCCAACAGTGGGCTCACAGTCTAGAAGATTTTCCAGTGGTTCAGAAGTCTCCACGGATGGCTTCAGCTCCAGGGAAGCTAAAGTAAGAAATGTAACAGTGAGAAATCTGTATTTTCCATTTGGAATAATAGCTACGTAAATAATCGGTGTAAAGCGAGGTTTGTGGAGAACATCACTGGCCATCTTTAATTAGATCTAAACAGTTGTTTATGGATTATCTAGGCTGGTCATAAATGGCCCAAGTAGCACATTAAAGCACTAAACTCTCAGTGAGATTGTCATCACGTCAAGCCTGGAATGGAATCGTTTAGACATATTGACTCAAGATGCTTGGTTTCTCTTCATAACGTCACCATGTTGCCTTATTTTAGGGAAATGGAATATCACATAGGGATGGTAGATGTGACCCTGTTCAAATAGACCCAAAAGATTTTTGAGTGGATACTGTCCTTGGGCCACATACAAAATTCTGCTTCCGTTAGTGAGCTTGCTACTATCGCATTCCATGCTGGAATAGATAATCTCAGCCGGGGCTGGATAACACATTTCTAGGAAATCTCATTTGCAATTTATGACTTAAAGTTCTATTACATTGCTAATCATATATAAAAATTATGGAATTTGTTACGTGCTTTCTGTGTACCAAGCACCGTGCTAAGTGCTGGGGTTGATACAAGCTAATCAGGTTGGAAGCAATCCCTGTCCCACATGGCGTTTACTGTCTAAAGGGAGGGAGAACAGCTTTTATAATCCCTATTTTTTTTGTTGGGGATGAGGAAAGTGAGGCACATAGAAGTTAATAATAATAATAATGATGGCATTTATGAAGCACTTACTATGTGCAAAGCACTGTTCTAAGCGCTGGGGTAGATACAAGGCAATCAAGTTGTCCCACCTGGGACTCACAAACTTAATCCCCATTTTACAGATGAGGTAACTGAGGACCAGAGAAGTAAAGTGACTTGTCCAAAGTCACACAGCGGACAAGTGGCGGAGCCGGGATTTGAACCCATGACCTCTGACTCCAAAGCCCGCGCTCTTTCCACTGAGTCACGCTGCTTCTCTTAAGATCCTGGGTTCCCCATGTGTCTGCTTTGTGACCTTGGGCAAGTCACTTCACTTCTCTGTGCCTCAGTTACCTCATCTGCAAAATGGGGAATAACACTGTGAGCCCCATAAGGGACAGGAACTGTGCCCAACCCAATTTGCTTGTATCTACCTCAGCGCTTAGCACAGTGCTGGAACATAGTAAGTACTTAACAAATACTATCATCATCAGCATCATCATGATATGGAAAATGGGGATGAAGGCTGTGAGTCCCACGTAGGACAGGGACTGTGTCCAACCTGATTACCTTGTATCTACCCCAGCATTTAGAACAGTGCTTGGCATATAGTGAGTGCTTAACAAATACTATTATTATTATTATTATTATTATTAAAAGGCAATAGCTTCACACATTTAGACAAGTAATATATTTTAAAAGTAGAAAATAATAATTTTCCCTACATTTAAAGCCTTTGGAATTCTCTTAGCTGAGTATTCTGTAGAGTCATGAGCAAATCCTTATCTTTAAGAATGGATAACAAATTCTCAGGGGAAATAGAAAGCTTAAGCCCAGTATGGGCAGGGATTGTAACTCTTTATTACCGAATTGTATTTTCCAAGCCCTTAGTACCATGCTCTGCACACAGTAAGTGCTCAATAAATACCATTGAATGAATTTGAAATGGAGGTGGAAAGAAGTTGTAACAGTTGTAATCCGACTTTATTGCCCAAATATTTTGGGCAATAAAATAGTTGAAATCCGACTTTATTGCCCCAGTATTTTTCCATAACTGAGTATTTCTTGTTTAGATTTTGAGCAGCAGCATGGCCTAGTGGAAAGAACACATGACTGAGGGTCAGGAGAATGGGTTCATTCACTCATTCATTCAATAGCATTTATTGAGCACTTACTGTGTGCAAAGCACTGTACTAAGTGCTTGGGAAATGCAATTCCGCAGCAAATAGAGACACTTCCTACCCAACAATGGGCTCACAGTCTAGAAGGGGGGAGACAGACAACAAAGCAAAACAAAACCAGTAAACAGGAATCATTAGCGTCAATATAAATAGAATTATAGATATACACACACCATTAATAAACTAAATAGAATAATAAATATGTATTGTGGGGCGGGGAGCGGGGTAGAGCAGAGGGAGGGAGTTGGGGAGATTGGGAGGGGAGGAGGAGCAGAGGAAAAGGGAGGTTTAGTCTGGATTGTCATTGTAGCTCTGGCATTCTGGCACTGGGCTGCTGTGTGACCCTGGGCAAGTCATTTAACTTTTTGCTACTTCAAGTTTCTTCAAAAGTAAAATGGGGGTGAAATGCTTGTGTTCCCTCTCTGAGCCCCAGTTGGGACAAGGACCTGTATCTGACACAGTTATCTTGTCCCTACAACGTGGCTCAGTGGAAAGAGCCCAGACTTTGGAGTCAGAGTTCATGGGTTCTAATCCCAGCTCCACCAATTGTCAGCTGTGTGACTTCGGGCAAGTCACTTCACTTCTCTGGGCCTCAGTTCCCTCATCTGTAAAATGGGGATTAAGACTGTGAGCCCCCCCGTGGGACAACCTCATCACCTTGTAACCTCCCCAGCACTTAGAACAGTGCTTGGCACATAGTAAGTGCTTAATAAATGCCATCATTATTATTATTACCCCAGCTCTTAGTACTGTGTTTTTTTAAGGTATTTGTTAAGCGCTAACTATGTGTCAGAAACTGTACTAAGTGCTGAAGCAGATACAATTTAATCAGGTTGATCACAGTCCATCCCTGTCCCACGTGGGGCTCATAATCTCAATCCCCATTTTACAAGATGAGGGAACTGAGCCTCAGAGAAGTTAAGTGACTTGCCCAAGGTCACACAGCAGATAAGGACTGGAGTCTAGATTGGAACCCAGGTCCTCTGACTCTCAGGCCTTTGTTCTTTCCAGTAGTCCATGCCGCTTCCTATGCTCGACACAGAGTAAATGCTTAACAAATATAACAATCATCATCATCATCATGGTATTTGTTAAGAGCTTACTATGTGCCAAGCACTGTTCTAAGCTCTGGGGTAGATAGAAGGTTATCAGGTTGCCCCATTTGGAGCTTACAATCTTAGTCCCCATTTTAGAGATGAGTTAATTGAGGAACAGAGATGTTAAGTGGTTTGCCCAAAGTCACTCAGCTAAGTGGCAGTCAAGATTCGAACCCACAACCTCTGACTCCCAAGCCTGTGCTCTTTCCACTAAGTCATGCTGCTTCTGCTTATAATTAACACTTGCTTCAGGATGCATAATTTTTCATTATATTTGTGGAACAATAACATCCTACCAAATCGCAATTCTTGCCCACTGTTTGTGATCAAACTACTCCTCACCCCTTCCGTCGCATAAGGTGTCCTGAGCTTCAAAATTTTCTTCCCCCTGTACTATAAGACTACGACTATGACTAGACTATGAGAAGCAGCATGGCTTACTGTAAGAGCCTGGGCTTGGAAGTCAGATGAAGTGGGTTCTAATCCCTGCTCCGCCGCTTCTCTGCTGTGTGACCTTGGGCAAACCACTTAATTTCTCTGTGCCTCAGTTACCTCATCTGTAAAATGGGAATTAAGGCTGTGAGCCCCACGTGGGGCAACCTGATTACCTCGTATCTACCCCAGCGCTTAAAACAGTGCTTGGCACATAGTAAGTGCTTAACAAATATCATCATTATAATAATGATAATGTAATATTAATAATAATGATATTTTAAGTGCTTACTATGTTCCAAGCCCTGTTCTAAGCAATCCCTCAGGACTGTAAACTCTTCCTTCTAGACTGTAAGACCCTCGTGGGCAGGGATTGTGTCTTCCAAAAATCTACTGTGCTGTAGTCAATCCGGCAGTTAATCAATCAAATCTTTTAGTCTTCTAGAAGATTCAAATCAAGTCTTCTAGACTGTGAGCCCACTGTTGGGTAGGGACCATCTCTATATGTTGCCAACTTGTACTTCCCAAGCGCTTAGTACAGTGCTCTGCACACAGTAAGCGCTCAATAAGGATGACTGAATGAATCAAATGCATTTTTGAGTGGTTGTTGTGCTCAGAGCAATCAATCAATCAATCAATCGTACTGTACTAAGAGCACTGTACTAAGTACTTGGGAAACTATAATGCAATAGAGTTCGAAGATAGAATCCCTGCTCACAAGGAACTCGCAGGCTAGAGGGGGAAGCAGACATTAAAATAAATCGCTGAAGGGGAAAATAGCAGAGTGTAAGGGTATCAGTCAATTAATCAATCAAGCAATCAATCCTTTTTTTGAGCACTTAATGTGTGCAGAGCATTGTACTAAGCACTTGGGAGAGTAAAATGCAATAGAGTTGCTATATACCATCTGTGCCCACCAGGAACTTACAGTCTTTAAGTGGGGAGACAGATATTAAAATAACAGGTTAGGGAGATAGGAGAGTTTATACATATATTCATATAGAAAGCAGCATAACTTAGTGGAAATAACATGAACCTGGGAATCCGAGGACTTGAGTTCTAATCCTGTCACTTCCAGTTCATTCAGTTATGTTTATTGAGTGCTTCCTGTGTGCAAAGCCCTGCACTAAGTGCTTGCTATTGACCTTGGGAAAGCCACTTCACTTCTTTGTGCCTCAGTTTCCTCAAAAGTAAAATGGGAATTAAATACCTGTTCTACCTCCTATTTAGATTGTGAGCCCCAAGTGGGACAATACTGTGTCCAACCCATTTAACATTGTACCTATTCAGTGCTTAGAACAGTGTTGGACACACAGTAAGTTCTTAAAAAATGCCCTTAATAATAAATCAGTAAGGGTTGTGGGGCTGAGCGTGGGGTGAATAACAGGTACTTAAAGATTGCCGATCCAAATGCATAGGCGACGCAGAGAGGAGGGGAATGTGTTAGATGAGGGCTTAGTCAGGGAAGGCCCCTTGGAGGATTCGTGAATTTAGGAAGGCCTTGAATTTGGAAGAGTGATAGACTGTTGGATATTAAAGGGGAGGGAATTGCAAGCCAGAGGAAGGACATGGGGAAAAAGGCAGGGATAAGATGAGATCAAGCTACAGTAAATAAGTTGGCTGGTGTTTGAGGAGTGAAGTATGCATATTAGGTTTTAGTAGGAGATCATCAAGGTAAAGTAGGAGAGGGAGAACTGAATGACTACTTCAAAGCTGATGGGGAGGAGTTTCTACTTAATAATAATAATAACTTGGGTATTTATTAATCACTTACTATGTGCAAAGCACTGTTCTAAGTGCTGGAGAGGATACAAGGTGATCAGGTTGTCCCATGTGGGGCTCACAATCTCAATCCCCATTTTACAGATGAGGTAACAGGCACAGAGAAGTTAAGTGATTTACCCAAGGTCACACGGCTGACAAGTGGCAGAGCCGGGATTAGAACCCACGACCTCTGACTCCCAAGCCCGGGCTCTTTCCCCTGAGCCACGCTGCTTCACTTGATGTGGAGGTGGATGGGCAGCCATTGAAGGTTGTTGAGGGGTGAGGAAATGTGGACTGAATGTTTAAAAATAAATGGGCAGAGCAGCAGAGTGAGGTATGATCTGGAGTATACTGCATCAGCCTCCTTTCTGATTTCCCAACCTCCTGTCTCTCCCCACTTCAGTCTATACTTCACTCTGTTGCCTGGATTATCTTTCTACAGAAATGCTCTGGGCATGTCACTCTTCTCCTCAAAAATCTCCAGTGGTTGCCTGTCAACCTACGAATCAAGCAAAAACTCCTAGCTCTCGGGTTCAAGGCTCTCCATCACCTTGCCCCCTCCTGCCTCACCTCATTTCTCTCCTTCAACATCCCAGCCCGCACATTCAGCTCCTCTGCTGCTAACCTCTTCACTGGGCCTCGTTCTTGCCCATCCCACCATCGACCCCTGGCCCACATCCTACCTCTGGCCTGGAATGCCCTCCCTCCTCAAATCCACCAAGCAATAACACATCCCCCCTTCAAAGCCCCACTGAAGGCTCATCTCCTCCAGGAAGCCTTCCCAGACTAAGTCCTCCTCTTCCTCAGCACCTCCCCACCAATCAATCAATCATATTTATTGAGCACTTACTGTGTGCAGAGCACTGTACTAAGTGCCTGGGAAGTACAAGTTGACAACATATAGAGACGGTCCCTACCCAACAGTGGGCTCACAGTCTCTGACTCACTCCCTGTGCTGTACCCCTCCTCCACACCCCAGAACACTTGTATATGTATGTATATAACTATAATCCTATTTATATTAATGCCTGTTTATTTGTCTCGTGTATAATTTTATTCATTCATATTGATGCTATTGATGCCTATTTGCTTGTTTTGATGTCTGTCTCTCTGCTACTAGACTGTGAGCCCGTTGTGGGAAGGAATTAATAATAATAATAATAATGATGGCATTTATTAAGTGCTTGTTATGTGCAAAGCACTGTTTTAAGCGCTGGGGAGGTTACAAGGTGATCAGGTTGTCCCATGGGGGGCTCACAGTCTTAATCCCCATTTTACAGATGAGGGAACTGAGGCACAGAGAAGTTAAGTGACTTGCCCAAAGTCACACAGCTAATTGGCAGAGCCGGGGTTTGAACCCATGACCTCAGACTCCAAAGCCCGTGCTCTTTCCATTGAGCCACGCTGCTCTTTGTTGCTGAATTGTACTTTCCAATGACTTAATACAGTGCTCTGCACACTGTAAGCACTCAATAAATACAACTGAATGAATGAATGACCAAGTTGGGAGAGACAGGGAGAGAGGAAGGCCAGTAAGGAGACTGAGGCAGTTGTCAAGGCAGGATACAATATGTGCTTTGATCAGCATGTAGCAGTTTGCATTGTGAGAAAAGGGTGGATTCTAGAAAGGTTGTGAAGGTAGAACCGAAAGGATTATTTGGTAACAGATTGAGTTTGTTTTTTGAATGAGAGGGGTGATGCAAGGCAGGGAGGATGATACCGTTGCCTACAGTGATAGGAAAGTCAGAGAAGGAGAGGATTTAGGTGGGAGTTCTGTTTTGGACATGTTAAGTTTGAGGTGTTGGTGAGACATCCAAGTAGAAATGTCCAGAAGGTAGGGGAAAATAAGAGATGGCAGAAAAGGAGAGAGGTCAGAGGTGGTGGTTGAAGCTGTGGGAGCAAATGAATTCTCCAAAGGATTGTGTGTAGATGGAGAAAAGAAGGGGATACTGTACTGAACCATGAGGCACCCAAAGTTAGGGAGTGGGAGGCTAAGGAGCAACTGAAAGATGTTCTGCACACTGTAAGCACTTAATAAATAATAATACTAATAATAATGATGGCATTTGTTAAGCACTTACTCTGTGCAAAGCACTGTTCTAAGTACTGGGGGGATACAATGTCTTCAGGTTGTCCCACATGGGGTTCACAGTCTTAATCCCCATTTTACAAATGAGTTAACTGAGGCACAGAGAAGTGAAGTGACTTGCCCAAAGTCACAAATCTGACAAGCGGTGGAGCCGGGATTAGAACCCACAACCTCTGACTCCCAAGCCCGGGCTCTTACCACTGAGCCACGCTGCTTCTCTAAATACTATACAAAACCCATTGATTAATTGTCTGATTGATTGATTGCTCTTTTTATGGTATTTATCAGTGCTTACTGTATGCCAAGCACTATATTAAGCCCTGGGATAGATCCAAGCTAATCAGCTTGCTCACAGTCTTAATCTCCATTTTACAGATGAGGTAACTGAGGCACAGAGAAGTGAAGTAACTGGCCCAAAGTCACACAGCAGACAAGTGGCAGAGCCAGGATTGGAATCTAGGTCCTTCTGACACCCAGGTATTCACTAGGCTATCCTGCTTCTCACCTGTTGAGACAAACTCTCTCTTTCTCTAACCTCTCTCCTACACTAAAATCTCCTCAGGCATTTGTCATTGTTTGCCCTCACTGTCCTTTCTGTCCTTCTTTGAATGCCCTTTTCCATGTGCTAAGGACACACATTCCTCTTTATTCCACTTAGAGTCCTTTCCCAATTAAGCCTTCTTTTCCCTACTCCCCTCTCCCTTCTGCCACCTATGCACTAGGACCTGTGACCTTTGGACAATTGATAATCACCCCCACCCTCAGTCCCATGGCACTTATGTACATATCCACAATTTATTTATGTATAGTAATGTCTATCTCCCCCTCTAGACTGTACATTCATTGTGGGTAGGCATTTTGCCTACCAATTCTGTTATACTGTACTTTCCTGAGTGCTTAGTACAGTGCTCTGCGTACAGTGAGTGATCAATGAACACCTTCTAGTTTTTTTATAGTATTTATTATAGACTTCTAGACTGTGAGCCCGTTGTTGGGTAGGGACTGTCTCTATATGTTGCCAACTTGTACTTCCCAAGCGCTTAGTACAGTGCTCTGCACACAGTAAGCACTCAATAAATACAATTGAATGAATGAACGAGGTGCTTATTATGATCCAGGCACTGTTCTAAGCACTGGGGTAATCCGGTTGGACAGAGTTCATGTCCCACGCAGTGCTCACAGTCTTAATCCCCATTTTACTGAGGTAACTGAGGAATAGAGAAGTGAAATGACTTACCCAAGATCACCCAGCAGACAAGAGGCAGAGCCAGGACTTGAACCCAATTCCTTCTGAGTCCCAGGCCCATGCTTACTCCAAAAAGCCATCTAATGATGGGTTTGGCACCTCCAAGAGTCTTCTATGCAGTCATATTCTTAATTCTCTTTCACATCCAACCTTTTCCTGTGTTTTTGGTTTTGAACCTTCTCATATTCAAAGAAGTCCACATGTGCATCTGCGCTTTTGGCAAATGATAGCACTCTCCTAAGGCGTCCTACGTGGGTATTCATAAATACCAGGGATCCTAATAATGGCATAACACAACCTGATACCTATGAGGATACCAACCCATGTGAAGATCAGGCTTTGGTTGACTCCAAACGGGTAAGTCAATGCACCATGCCCGCTAGCCATTTGAAGCCGATAACTCACACAGGAGTGAAACAGAACCAGTCGCGACATTCCTGGCTGGCTCTAGAGAGAGAGAACATAGGGGATTTTTAGAAGTGTGGCAAAGGTCATCGCTTGATTTAAGCTTTAACAAATGCAGCGAAACGAAGTTCTCGGCGGAGGTCATAAATCCGGTCCATTTTTCTCCTAAGCAGTGAATTCTGTGCCAGATGGCACATATCACCACGTAGATGTCCTTCTCCGCTGTCCCCACAAGTTGTTCGTGTTTTAAAATCCAAAACTTCTACTGAAAAATCCCTGGTCTAGGCTAGAAGCCTCTGAGGCCCTTACCTATCCCCGAGGGAACTGATGAGCGTGAATGATTGTGAGGTGTGGGGGTGAGCTTCCTCACCTGCTCTTGCCATCTGGAATTACCCAGAGAGCCACGGCCGGCTGGGGGAGGAGGACCAAAAACTTCATTGTAACCAGGAAGATCTGAAACTATTCAGTAACCGCAGCAACCACAAAAAGTGCCAATTACAGCCAGAACAATGTCAAAGGCCAACACCATTATTATTTCAGGTCACTTCACCTTCGGTTCGAAGCAGCGGTTGCCAGAAGGCAAAAAGTGACACAATCCAGACCGCTAGCCTACCCATGCTGCCAACAGTGCGTAATTGGAGCTAAATACTGATGTGTCTGGATTTAATAGAAGCGGCTCTCAATTACTTCATTCAGCTGATGGAAACCTGCCCTCTCTCCGCATTTAAGGGAAGAGGTTTCCTAAAAAGCTTCTGCTCTCTTGAGCCCTATCATTCTCCTGTGCTGGCATTAAGGTAGGGCGTAGCACAGAGCCACACACCGAGTGGAACTTCAGTGCTTTGATTAGGAGAAGCAGTGGGACTTAGGGAGAGCACAGGCCTGGGAATCAGAGGACTTGGGTTCTAATCATTCATTCAATATTATTTATTGAGCACTTACTGTGTGCACAGCACTGTACTAAGCACTTGGGAAGTACAAGTTGGTAACATATAGAGACGGTCCCTACCCAACAATGGGCGCACAGTCTAGAAGGGGGAGACAGACAGCAAAAAAACCCACCATGTAATCCCAACCCTACCACGTATCTGCTGTGTGACCTCGGGCAAGTCACTTCACTTCTAGGTGCCTCAGTTCCTTCATCTGCAAAATGGGGATTCAATACCAGTTCTCCCTCCTACTTAAGCTGTGAGTCACAAGTGGGCCTTGATTATCTTGAATCTTGTGGGAAGCAGCATGGGACTGGGAATCAGAGGATGTGGGTTCTAATCCTGACTCATCCACATGTCTGCTAACTTCTCTGTGCCTCAGTTCCCTCATCTGTTTAATGGGGATTGAGACTGGGAGCCCCATGTGGGACAGGGACTGTGTCTACCTGGTTACTTTGTATCTTAGAGAAGCAGTGTGAATCAGTGGAAAAGAGCCCGGGCTTTGGAGTCAGAGGTCATGGGTTCGAATCCCAGCTCCGCCACTTCTCAGCTGTGTGACTTTGGGCAAGTCACTTCACTTATCTGCGCCTCAGTTACCTCATCTGTAAAATGGGGATTAAGACTGTGAGCCCCCCCGTGGAACAACCTGATCACCTTGTAACCTCCCCAGCTCTTAGAACAGTGTTTTGTGAGAAGGAGCATGGCTCAATGGAAAGAGCCCGGGCTTTGGAGTCAGTGGTCATGGGTTCAACTCCCGGCTCCACCAATTGTCAGCAGTGTGCCTTTGGGCAATCAAGCAATCAATCGTATTTATTGAGCACTTACGGTGTGCAGAGCACTGTACTAAGCGCTTGGGAAGTACAAGTTGGCAACACATAGAGACGGTCCCTACCCAACAGTGGGCTCACAGTCTAGAAGGGGAAGGGCAAGTCACTTAACTTCTCTGTGCCTCAGTTCCCTCATCTGTAAAATGGGGATGAAGAGTGTGAGCCCCACGTGGGACAACCTGATCACCTTGTAACCTCCCCAGCGCTTAGAACAGTGCTTTGCACATAGTAAGCACTTAATAAATGCCATGATTATTATTATTACCCCAGTGCTTACAATGGTGCTTGGCACATAGGAAGTGCTGAACTAGTACCACAATTATCATTATCTACCCCAGGATTTAGGACAGTGCTCGGTATATAGTAAGTGTTTAACAAACACCACTATCATCAATCCCCTCTCAGAGTTGCAGCTGGAGAGTTTCCAATACTCTACCAGTCTCGACTACAGGAGGGAGAGTGAAGCAGAGGCCTGTCCATTCCATTCCTAGCTTGGGCAGTGGCTAGAGAGTGGCAGGCCATCTGCTACAAAACTCACTTGTGCTGGGCAGCGGTATTGTGGGAGAGAGTTGAGGGCCGAGACTCAAGTTCACTGTGCAGAAGGAGGCAGTGGTAAACTATTTCTGTATTTTTACCAAGAAAACCCTATGGATATGCTACCAGAACAACTGAAGAGGGAGGTGGGGCATTTTGGGAGCGACGTGTCCATGGCGTCGCTAGGGGTTGGAGACGACTCGACGGCATAAGACGAGACTATCATTATTATTATGAAGTCGATTAACTATTTTCTGTTCACATGGATGCCTTGTATTTCACCAGCTCTTTCTCAATGTCAATCAATCGTATTTATTGAGCGCTTACTGTGTGCAGAGCACTGTACTAAGCGCTTGGTCCAAGCCCCTAGCTGTGAAGATCCCTCAAGGCTCAGTTCTGGGTCCCCATTCATTCTCAATCTAAACACACTCCCTCGGGGAGTTCGTCTGCTCCCACGGCTTAAGCTCCCACCATTATTTGGATGACTCAATCGATCAATCAATCAATCAATCATATTTATTGAGACTTACTGTGTGCAGAGCACTGTACTAAGCGCTTGGGAAGTACAAGTTGGACTCCCGGATCTATCTCGCTAGTCCCGACCTCTTTCCTTCTCTGATTCTCACATCTTTTCCTGCCTCCAGGACATCTCTATATGGATTCATTCATTCAATCGTATTTATCGAATGCTTACTGTGTGCAGAGCACTGTATTAAGAGCTTGGAAAGTAGAATTCAGCAACAAAGAGAAACAATCCCTGCCAACAGTGGGCTCACCAGGACCTCAACACTTTCAAAATTGAGCTTCTCATCTTCCCTCCCAAATCCATTTTCATTCATTCAATCGTATGAATCAGTGCTTACTGTGTGCAGAGCACTGTACTAAGCGCTTGGGAAGTACAAGTTGGCCAGATATAGAGACGGTCTCAACCCAACAGTGGGCTCACAGTCTAGAAGGGGGAGACAGACAACAAAACAAAACATATTAACAAAATAAAATAAATAGAATAGTAAATATGTACAACTAAAATAGAGTAATAAATATGTACAAACATATATACAGGTGCTGTGGGGAGGGGAAGGAGGTAAGGTGAAGGGGATGGGGACTTCCCACATCCATTTGTTTCCATCACAGTTGCCAACATTGCCATAATAATAATAATAATAATAATAATGATGATGATAGCATTTATTAAGCACTTACTATGTGCAAATCACTGTTCTAAGTGCTGGGGAGGTTACAAGGTGATCAGGTTGTCCCATGGGGGGCTCACAGTCTTGATCCCCATTTTACAGATGAGGTAACTGAGGCCCAGAGAAGTGAAGTGACTTGCCCAAAGTCACCCAGCTGACAATTGGTGGAGCCGGGATTTGAACCCAGGACCCCTGACTCCAAAGCCCATGCTCTTACCACTGAGCCACGCTGCTTCTCTTGCCATCTTCCTTCACTCTATTATCCAGATCATTTATCTAAAACATTGCTCTGCACATGTCTCCCCACACCTCAAAACAAGAAAAAAAAAATCCAATGGTTGCCCATCCATCTCCTCATGAAGCAGGAACTCTTCACCATCGACTTTAAGGCACCCGAATGACTCTCTTTCCCCTACCTATCCTTGTTCGAGTCCCATTACAACCCAGGCTTCAGACTTTGTTTCTTTCATGGCAGCCTACTCCGTGTGACTTTTTCTCGTCTCTCCTGGCACTGAACTCTTCCTCACACTCACCCTTCCGCCCTTTTGCCTGGAACTCCCTTCCTCTTCACATCCAGCCAACCACTGCACTCACTGTCCTTAAATCCTTTTTGCAATCCCATAATAATAATAATGATGGCATTTATTAAGTGCTTACTATGTGCAATGCACTGTTCTAAGCACTGGGGAGGTTACAAGGTGATCAGGTTGTCCCAAAGTCTTAATCCCCATTTTACAGATGAGGGAACTGAGGCCCAGAGCAGTGATGTGACTTGCCCAAAGTCACACAGCTGACAATTGTCGGAGCCCGGACTTGAACCCATGACCTCTGATTCCAAAGCCCGGGCTGTTTCCACTGAGCCATGCTGCTTCTCTAAGAGGCATCTCCAAGAAGCCTTCCCTGATTAATCTCTCATCTCCCCACCTTATTCCCCCCGCTCCCCCAGTTTCAGCATTTGTATATCAACTAAACACCTGGCTACTCACCTCACAACCCTCCTGAATATATCTGGATACTGTATTGTGTCTTCCTACCTCTCAATTATTTTAATGTCTATTTCCCCCATTAGCTGGTAAACTCCCTGAGGTCAGGGATCACATCTACTATCTCTTTTGCACATTCTAAAATTCTTAGGACTGTAAGTGTTCAGTAAATACTGTGGTTTGATTGATTTTATTTATAGCACTCTTTTCTCTTTGAGTTGAGTTGCTTCTTGATCTATAAAAATCCTAGTGAGCTGTTTGAAAGCAGATGTTATTTTCTTCAATTATATACATATATACAATATACAAAACTGTATATATATACATATATAAAAGTACAGGTAAAGTATACATATATATATATGTACATCAGTGGATATAATAATAAATAAATAATGTTGGTATTTGTTAAGCACTTACTATGTGCCAAGCACTGTTTTAAGCACTGGTGTAGATACAAGGTAATCAGGTTGTCCAACTGGGGGCTCTCAGTCTTCATCCCCATTTTACAGATGAGGGAACTGAGGCATAGAGAAGTTAAGTGACTTGCCTCAAGTCACACAGTTGACAATTGGCGGAGCTGGGGTTTGAATCCATGACCTCTGACTCCAAAGCCCGGGTACTTTCCACTGAACCACACTGCTTCTCACTTTGGGAGAAGTGAGAAGTTCAAAGTTCTCACTTTGTACAGTGCTTGATAGTACACACTTTAACAAATACCATAATCATCATCATTAATCAATGGCATTTACTGAGCACTTCTTCTGTGCAGAAGGCACTCCCTAAAAGCATTTGTGGGGGCACAATATGGTTAATTGATATAATAATAATAAAAATAATAATGATGATGTTATTTGCCTAGCACTGTTCTAAGCACTGGGGTAGATACAAGGTAATCAGGTTGTCCCACATGGGGCTCACAGTCTTCATCCCCATTTACAGATGAGGTAACTGAGGCACAGAGAAGTTAAGTGACTTGTCCAAAGCCACACAGCTGACAAGTGGCGGAGCCGGGATTAGAAACCATGACCTCTGACTCCCAAGCCATGATCCCCCTACTCTCAAGGAGTTTTCAATTTAGGAGATTCAGTAGAATTCTTGAGTTCCTTGCCCTTCCTGTTATGAGGCCTACCAAGGGGGCTAACCATCTGGTGGCTTTGGCATCTAAGTGGTCTGTCTCCCGGAAACAGATGGATTTATTTTATTTCGTTAATATGTTTGGTTTTGTTCTCTGTCTCCCCCTTCTAGACTGTGAGCCTGCTGTTGGGTAGGGACCATCTCTATATGTTGCCAACTTGTACTTCCCAAGTGCTTAGTACAGTGCTCTGAACACAGTAAGTGCTCAATAAATACGAACGATTGATTGATTGATTGATCAGGGCCTGGTTCTCTTCCCTTGAATCTAAAATGATTCTTGCTACTGAGAAGCAGCGTGGCTCAATGGAAAGAGCAGGGGCTTTAGAGTCAGAGGTCATGGGTTCAAATCCTGACTCTGCCGCTTCTCTGCTGTATGACTTTGGGCAAGTCACTTAACTTCTTTGTGCCTCAGTTACCTCATCTGTAAAATTGTGATGAAGACTGTGAGCCCCCCGTGGTACAACCTTTTAACCTCTCCAGCACTTAGAACAGTGCTTTGCCCATAGTAAGCACTTAATAAATGCTATTATCATTATTATTATTATTATTATTATTAAGTGGCAGAGCAGGGATTAGAACTCAGATCCTTTGATTTCCAGGCCTGTACTCTTTCCATCAGGCCACTCTGCTTCCAACAGTGTGACAAGGTTGACTGCACTGGTTTGAATGGGTTAAGACTCTTTTCCAATGTACTATTTAAGAGTTCACAATGGAAGTCACATTTTCCATTGCTCAAAATGCATACTTGGCTTCCCCGTTGGCTGGGTGAAATCCACATGGGGTCTTGGCTAGTGTTTCTAGTTGTGACCAGAAGCAGAAGTGTTTGAAAATCTAGGGCTCTAACATGCTTCTGTTTGAATTTTAGACTAATCTGGAAGCCTCATGTGCGAATAACAGTTGAATCTGGGAATCTTGAGGTCTCAACACCAACATAAAGTCTAAACATTCAAAGATTCACCCTTCACTAGTTTGAGGTAAAAGTTCTAAACAGAAAAACCCCAATTACACAATCTTTTCCCACTTCTTGACCCTATATGCAATTAAGATTATAATAATAATGGTGGTATTTGTTAAACCCTTACTATGTGCCAGACACTACTAAGCACTGGGATGGATACAAGCAAATATTGTTGGACACAGTTCCTGCCCCACATGGAGCTCTCAGGTTTAATCCCCATAGGGTGAGTTAACTGAGGTGCCGAAAAGTGAAATGAAATGCTCAAGGTCACACAGCAGACAAGCGGTGGGGTCAGAACTGGAACACAGGTCCATCTGAAGCGCTTAGTACAGTGCTCTGCACATAGTAAGCGCTCAATAAATACGATTGATGATCTGACCTACAGGTCTGTGCTCTATTCACTAGGCCATGCTGCTAGTCTAATTATGTGAATCAACTCTCCTTCCACACCTGGCAGTGCTTTAAAGATGATTCAATCTATGGCAGTGAGCACCAGAGGTCTGAAATAACATAGATTTGGTGTGCTGTGACTAGTATTTTCACTAGTAATTACACATCTCACTTGCCATTAAGCCATTCTCATTCATTTTACACCGTGAACCAGGCTAACTTTTGCAGCAAGCGAGGGATCCGAAAGCTGGAAACAATCAGAGGGACACATGAAATCATAAAGACACAGATAATAACGATGATAGTGTCTACACAAGGCAAAGCGCCCAGCAGCTTTTGAAAAACCTAAAACCAAAGCTAACAGATCCCACATGATTGTGAAGGGTGCAAATGTTAGTCGCCTCAGTTTGCAGCCTGGAGGGGCTGGAAAACTTGGATTGTGTTCCTCCATGGAGGCAGGGGATTATCTTGCCATGAGATTGCTTTCCCTTGTGTGCCAACCCCCTGTTTGGCTCTGGGGGCTTCTTGATTGGCAGCCGCTGACTGACAGGACTGGCATCCCCTCCTCTCCTTGTAATAGGTCACCCTGGCCTGGGAAGACTATTCTGGAGGGTCTCCCGGGGGGCAGTGGATGGGGAAAGAGAGAAGGCGGAGAGGAAAACCAAGAGACAGAAAAAACAGAAACATTGTGTCAATTAGACATTAGGCTTCCAGCGGAGTCTGACCGACCTGCTTTTTGAAAGGACTAATTACCTACACTAATCACATACACTCATCTTGTCTTCTTCCAACACTTCTGCCCAAACTGATGCCCCAGACATAGATCACCCTCCTTTGCTCCTAGACTGTGAGCCCACTGTTGGGTAGGGACCATCTCTATGTGCTGCCAACTTGTACTTCCCAAGCGCTTAGTACAGTGCTCTGCACACAGTAAGCGCTCAATAAATACGACTGAATGAATGAATGGTCCCTAAATCCCCAGACCTCGGTCCTCCCACCTGCAAAGCCCTCCGAAAATCCCTTCATCTCTAACAAGCCTAACCCAACTAATTTACCAACAAACCAACAGCTGTCTCTGGCACTGGCATTTTGATGTTGGTTTTACCTTCACCACATCTCTAGAATCTCCTTTTCCTCTCCATACAACTGCTTCCACGTTGAGAAGCAGCGTGGCTCAGTGGACAGAGCCCGGGCTTGGGATCAGAGGTCATGGGTTCTAATACCGGCTCTGCCACCTCTCAGCTGTGTGACTTTGGGCAAGTCACTTAACTTCTCTGTGCCTCCGTTCCCTCATCTGTAAAATGGGGATTAAGACTGTGAGCCCCACATGGGACAACCTGATTACCTTATATCTGCCCCAGTGCTTAGAACAGTGCTTGGCACACAGTAAGCGCTTTACAAATACCATCATTATTATTATTGATCCAACTTTTTGCCTTGACCATTGAATCTACCTTCTTGCTGACCTCCTTCCTCCTTTTTCTTTCCACTCCGGTCCATACTTCCCTCTGCTGATGGGATTATTTTCCTACAAAATGTTCAGTCCTTGTTTCCCGCTCCTCAAGAACCTCCATCCAACTCCGTGTCAAACAGAAACTCCTTAACATCAGCTTTAAAGCACTCAATCACCTAGCTCCCTCCTATCTTACCTTACTGATTTAATTCGACACTCCAGCATTCTCATTTTGCTACTCACTGTACCTCAATCTCAACTATTTTTCCAATGACCCCCTACTTCCTCTGGCCTGGAACTCTTTCCCCCTTCATATTTGCCAATCATTCTTCCTATCTTTAAAGCCCAGTTAAAGTCACATCTTCTCTGAGAGGCCTTTCCCAACTAAGCCATCATGTCTCCCACTCCCTCGCCTTTCTGTGACCCGTGTATTTGCATTTTTTACCTTTATTCACCCCACCTTCAACCCCACAGCACGTGTGTACATATTAATAATTTATTTTAATGTCCGCCTCCCCCTTTAGACTTCAAGCTCCTTCTGGAAAGGGAACTTATCTACCAAATCTGTTATCTACCGAATCTGTCATATTGTACCCTCGCAAGTGCTTAATACAAGGCTCTGCACCCAGTTAGCTCTCAATAAATGTGCCTTATTAATTAATTAATGGAAATCCATGGTCAGCACTTGTATATTTAAGTAAGTTTTATTAAACATTGGATTCAATACCATGCTGGTGAGCAGCATGACCTGATGGAAAGAGCAAATAGTCCTGGAAATCAGGAGTCTTTGATTCTAAACCTGGCTCTGCCAGTTGCCTGCTGTATGACTTTGGGTTAATCACTTATTTACTATGTGCCTCAGTTTCCTCAACTGTAAAATGGGGATTCAATACCTGATTTCCCTCCTGCTCAGATCAAGAGTCTCATCTGAGACAGGGACTTAGTCCACAGTGATTATCTTGCATCTACCCCAGTGCTTAGAAAAGTGTTTGAAACACAGTAAGTGCTTAACAAGTACTATTACTTGTTAAGCACTTACTTGAGAAGCAGCGTGGCTCAGTGGAAAGAGCCTGGGCTTTGGAGTCAGAGGTCATGGGTTCAAATCCCATGACCCAATCCCAACTTGTACTTCCCAGGCACTTAATACAGTGCTCTGCACACAGTAAGCGCTCAATAAATACGATTGATGAAATCCCAGCTCCACCGCTTGTCAGCTGTATGATTTTGGGCAAGTTATGTTGCAAACTTGTACTTCCCAAGCGCTTAGTACAGTGCTCTGCACACACTAAGCACTCAATAAATATGATTGAAATGAATGAATGAAGTCAGTTAACTTCTCTGGGCCTCAGTTCCCTCATCTGTAAAATGGGATTAAGACTGTGTGCCCCACATGGGACAACCTGATCAGTTTGTAACCTCCCCAGCGCTTAGAACAGTGCTATGTACATAGTAAGTGCTTAACAAATACCATCAATATTATTAAAGACAAAAAAACAAAAAAAAAGTTTTTCCTCATACTTAGACTGTGAGCCCTAGTGGGACAGTGACTATGTCCAATCTAATTAACTTGTATCTACTCCTGCACATAACAAATACTACTACTACTACTAATAATAATGTCATTTGTTAAGTGCTTACTATGTGCAAAACACTGTTCTAAGCACTGGGGGATACAAGGTAATCAGGTAGTCCCACATGGGGCTCACAGTCTTAACCCCTGTTTTACAGATGAGGTCACTGAGGTACAGAGAAATGAAGTGACTTGCCCAAAGTCACACAGCTGACAAGTGGCAGAGTCAGGATTAGAACCCATGACCTTATTCATTCATTCATTCATTCAATTGTATTTATTGAGCGCTTACTGTGTGCAGAACACTGTACTAAGCGCTTGGGAAGTCCAAGTTGGCAACATATAGAGACGGTCCCTACCCAACAGTGGGTTCACAGTCTAGAAGGGGAAGACAGACTAACAAAACAAAACATATGACTTCCAAGCCAGGGCTCTTTCTACTGAACCACGCTGCTTCTCATTAAAAATGGATTCTGTCCTCTCCAACTGCTTGTAGATATTTTTAAGTGTGTCTCATGTTGAAATGGAAAATCTCTGTGGGCAGAGCACATATCTTATGTTTCTCTTGTATTTTCCCAAGAGCTTAGTACAGTGCATTGACCGCATTAGGAGCTCAACAAATATCATTACTGCCCAGTTGTTGACATAGTTTTATAACTGAAGGAATAGAGCTGCGTTGCTTACAATATCCTGAAGAAAGCTTCAATTATAGTATGGAGAGGATTGGATCATGGCTTATGTATACTAACCCTGTTGACTTGTACTCTACCGAGCGCTGAGCACAGGGTTCTGCACACAGTAAGGGCCTAGTGAGCAGCGTGGCTACTGGAAAGAGCCCGGGCTTTGGAGTCAGAGGTCATGGGTTCAAATCCCGGCTCTGCCATTTGTCAGCTGTGTGACTTTGGGCAAGTCACTTCACTTCTCTGGGCCTCAGTTACCTCATCTGTAAAATGGGGATTAAGATTGTGAGCCCCACGTGGGACGACCTGATCACCTTGTATCCTCCTCAGTGCTTAGAACAGTGCTTTGCACATAGTAAGCACTTAACAAACACTATCATTATTATTATTATTATTCTGTGCCTCAGTTACCTCATCTGGAAAATGGGGATTAAGTCTGTGAGCCCCACGTGGGATAACTTGATTACCTTGTACCTACCCCAGCGTTTAGAACAGTGCTTTGCACATAGTAAGCACTTAATAAATAACATTATTATTATTATTATCATTATTATTATTACCATTTAATTGATTGATTGATTCGAAGCTTTTTGAGGGCAGGAGGCATATCTACCAACACAGATGTACTGTACTCTCTCGAGTGCTTAGTACGGTGCTCTGCACCAAGTTAGTGCTAATAAATATAATTAATGGATTGGCTGACGATCCAAATATGAGGAGATCTAATCTTTGCCAAATGCTCTTGCAAACAGGTCCTGGTTGTATGTCAGATTCACTTCTTTTCTTCCCAAATGGCAGTGTGGCTTAGCGGAAAGAGCATGGCCCTGAGAGTCAGAAGACCTGGGTTCTAATCCCACCTCTGCCAGATGCTTTCTGGGTGACAATGGGCAAGCAACAAATCCTTTGTGACTCAGTTTTTCGGTTCTTCCTCCTACTTAGATTGTGGACACCATGTGGGACAGGGACTATCTCCACCATAATTAACTTGACTTACCCCAGTGCTTAGAACAGTGTTTGACACATAGTAAGGGTTTAACAAATAGCATTAAAAAAAAACCCACCCAGAATCAATGTACATTCTTTGTGGGAAGGGAAATTGTCTATCAACTCTATTGTATTATATCTGTTTCTCTTGTACAGTGCTTAGTACAGCTCTTGGAAAATATTAAGTGCTTAACAAATACCATTATTATTATTACTCTCCCAACTGCTTAGTACAGTTCTCTGCACACAGTTGTGCTCTGCCAGTAAATGCAACCGATTGATTGATTGACCAATCAAAACCTTGGTGTTCTCCTTGACTCCTCTCTCTCGTTCAACCCACATATTCAATCCATCACCAAATCCTGTCGGCCCCACCTTCACGACATCATTAAAATCTGCCCTTTCTCTCCATCCGAAGTGTGTTTATACAATCACTCATCCTATCCCGCTTAGATTACTCCTTTCTGACTTCCCAACATCTTGTCTCTCCCCACTCCAGTCCATATTTCACTCCATTGCCTGGGTAATCTTTCTACAGAAACATACAGGACATGTCACTGCCCCCTCCTCATAAATCATCATCATCATCATCATCAATCGTATTTATTGAGTGCTTACTATGTGCAGAGCACTGTACTAAGCGCTTGGGAAGTACAAATTGGCAACATATAGAGACAGTCCCTACCCAACAGTGGGCTCACAGTGCTTGCCTATCCTCCTCTGTATCAAACAAAAACTCCTCACCATTGGCTTTAAAGCTCTCCAACACCTTTCCCCCTCATACCTCACATTGCTTCTCTCCTTCTACAACCCATCCCACCTGCTTCGCTCCTCTGTTCCTTCTCACAGTGCCTCCACTGTGAATGTCTCGCCAATGACCCCTGGCCCACATCCTACCTCTGGCCTAGAATATCCTCCCTCCTCAACTCTGCCAGACAATTACTCCCCCTGCTTTAAAGCCTTACTAAAAGCACATCTCCTCCAAGAGGCCTTCCCTGACTAAACGTGAGCTTTCCTCATCTCCAACTCCCTTCTGCATTGCCCTGATTTGCTCTCTTCACTCTTCCCCGCCTCCCAGCCCCACTTAAGTATATATCTGTAATTTCATTTATTTATATAGATATCCATTTATTTGTATCGATGTCTGTCTCCCTGTCTCTAGACTGTGAGCTCATTGTGGGCAGCGTGGCTCAGTGGAAAGAGCACGGGCTTTAGAGTCGGAGGTCATGGGTTCAAATCCCAGCTCCGTCACTTGGCAGCTGTGTGACTTTGGGTAAGTCACTTAACTTCTCTGTGCCTCAGTTACCTCATCTGTAAAATGGGGATTAAGTCTGTGAGCCCCACGTTAGACAACTTGATTACCTTGTATCTACCCCAGCGCTTAGAACAGTGCTTTGCACATAGTAAGCACTTAATAAATGCCATTATCATTATTATTATTATTATTGCATTATACTTTGATAAGTGCTTAGTACAGTGTTCTACATACAGTAAGTGCTTAATGAATGCTATTGAATGAAAGAATGAATGAAAATGGAAGACTGACCAAGGGACTTCAGGACATTGCAGGCTCCGTGAACACGCCTCTTGGTAATTTTCTGCTGTGTGACCCTGGGCAAATCCATTAACTGTTCTGTGCCTCAGCTACCTCATCTGTAAAATGGGGATTCATACTGTGAACCCCATGTGAGACATAGACTGTGTCCAACCTGATTAATTTGTATCTACCCCCTGGCTCAGTATTGTGCCTGGCACTTAGTAAGTGCTTAACAAATACTATCAAAGAAAAGGAATAGAAAGTCAAAGTTAGGTCTGCGTGCTGGGTCTGTTGAAGGATGGGGCAAGTACAGAGTATAGAGCTTTGCTCACAGTAGGTGCTCAATTAATACCACTAATTGAATGATTGACTGAGAGGCAACATCCCAAACACAAACCCAGTCTGGACCCAATTCTCAGCCCCTGTCATCCCTTTCCCCCAGCCCCATTCGTTCTTTTATTCAATCGTACTTATTGAGTGCTTGCTGTGTGCAAAGCACTGTACTAAGCTCTTGGGAAAGTACAAAACAACAACACATTCCCTGCCCACAGCGATTTTACAGATGAGGTAAATGAGGCACAGAGACATGAAGTGACTTGCCCAAAGTCACACAGCAGACAAGTGGAAGAGCCAGAATTAGGATACAGGTCCTTCTAACTCCCAGGACCATGCTCTGTCCGTTAGGCCATGCTGCTTCTCTACACATAGAGTTAGAACTAAAGTGATTGATATTTCTAAACCTCAGGACCCACTTCACACTTTTGTGTTTTTCTCACCTTGTCGTTGAATAATCTTACACCTGGCTCCATCCCAATGTTTAGGGCCCAGAAGAACCAGTGAAAATATGACCCAAAGTTCTTAAACAGAGACACCTTTACCATCCCATTGTTTTTTACGTGTCACTTTTGGTTAGTATCAATGTCAACTGTGAGCCAAAAAGGCACTGAGCAGCATACAACATAGAACATAGGCCATGCTCTCCACCCTACAAGCTTTCAATCAAAGTAGAAAAGATGGATGAGTAATAAATAGGAGGAAGACAGGGTTGTGTTCAGGGGAGATTGGTAACAGTGGGAAATAGAGGGCTGGGAATTTTCAAGACTGACACATCTATGTTTACTCATTTTCTGGGAGTCCTGCAGGAGAATAAAAAAAGGGCTGCCGGAAGATGCAAGATAAGACATAAACTAGTCTGGCTAGGGTATAAGCGAAGGAATAATCTTCACAGCTGAAAAAACAATACAATTACACATTTTTGCTTTAGGAATCAGTAATGTTAGATGAAGAGGAGGAAAGAAATGGAAAGTTTATAGTCCCTTAATTTTTTCTTTGGAACTGTGTTTGTTCTCAGAGTTCCATGTGAGCCCAGTTATTGGTCTGGATTGCTTTTCTAATGAATCTGTTAATAAACTGTTTACCATCCACTCTTGACTTTCACACAAGTACATTTTCCAATCAATCAATCTATTAATCAATTATATTTACTGAACGCTTACTATGTGCAGAGAACCGTACTAAGCTCTTGGGAGAGTACAATATAATACTATAATAGAGTTAGTAGACATGTACCCTACCCAAAATGAACTCACAATCTAGACAGAGGTATTGCTGTTGTTGTTGTCCTTAGGCCGTCGAGTCATGTCCGACCCAAGGCGACACCATAGACACATCTGTCTCAGGTTGCCCCACTTCCATCTGCAATTGTTCTGGTAGCGTATCCACAGTTTTCTTGGTAAAACTCCGGAAATCATTTACTATTGCCTCCTTCTGCACAGTAAATGAGTCTCGGCCCTCAACTCTCTCCCATGACGCTGCTGCTCAGAAAAGGGGAGTTTTGACTTGTAGCAGATTGCTTTCCTCTCACTAGCCCAAGCTAAGAATGGAATAGGTAGGCCTCTGCTTGACTCTCCCTCCCGTAGTCATGAATAGGAGAATGCTGCAAACTATCCAGGTGCGACCCTGAGAGGGGAGACTGGGATATGGACATTGATTAAAATGAATAAATTATAGATATGTTCATAAGTGCTGAGGGAGGTATAAATAAAAGGAGCAAATCAGAGTGACACAGAAGGGAGTGGAAGAAGAGGAAATGAGGACTTAGCTAGGAATTTATTCATTCATTCATTCATTCAATCGTATTTATTGAGCACTTACTGTGTGCAGAGCACTGTACTGAGCGCTTGAGAAGTACAAGTTGGCAACATATAGAGACGGTCCCTACCCAACAGCGGGCTCACAGTCTAGAAGGGGGAGACATTTATACGGGACATTTATATTAATGTCTGTCTACCCTTCTAGACTTCGAGCTCACTGTGGGCATAGAATGTGTCTGTTTGTTGTATTTTATTCTCCCAATAGCTTAGAACAGTGCTTTGCACACAATAAGTGCTCAATTCATATGATTGAATAAATGAATGAATGGGAGGCCTCTTGGAAAAGACATGCCTTCCATAGGCTTTGAACATAGGGAGAGAAATTATCATTCATTCATTCATTCAATCATTCACATTTATTAAGCACTTACTGGGTGTGGAGCACTCATTCATTCAATCATATTAATTGAGAGCTTACTGTGTGCAGAACACTGTACTAAGCACTTGGAAAGTACAACTCGGCAACAGACAGAGACAGTCACTACCCAACAACGGGCTGGAGGAGGCTGAAGTTGAGGAAGCCTTAATTTTTCCCTTCACATTAAAATATACCCACAAATAAATTGTATGTTTAAAATTTCATTTTTTACCATCAGAAGTTGTCAAATTAGGAGGTAACAAATGAAGCTTTGTTATGATTGAAACACACACACACAAACACACACACTCTAAAATTAGAAAATTTGAATAAAAAAGGTAGTCATACTGTTCAAAGCACTTGGGAGAATACAATACTACAAGAAACAGACACATTCGCTGCCCACAGAGAGCTCATAGTCTAGAGTTGGGGATTTTCTGTCTGTCAGACATGAATAGGGAGGGCATTTCAAGGCAGGGGCAGAGTATTGGTGAGAGGTTGGGGCTAAGACAGATGAGACTGAGGTACAGTGAGACGGTAGAGGAACAAAATGTGCGGGCTGGCTTGTAGTAGCAGAGCAGTGAGGTGAGGTATGAGGGGCAAAGTGATTGAGTACTTTAAAGCAGATGGTAAGGAGCTTTTATGTGATCCAGGGGTGGATTTACAACCTGGATATTCTAGAATGTAGAATGAATATTTTTGGAGGAAAATAATCTGGAAAGCAAAGTGAAGTATGGACTGGATGGAGTGGGGAGAGGCAGGAGGCAGAGAGATCAGCAAGGAGGCTGGTACAGTGATCAATGCAGGAGAACATAAATGCTTGGATTAATGTGGTAGCAGTTTTGACGAAAGAGTGGATTTTAGTGAGGTTGTGAGGGTTGAATCGACAGGCTTTAGTGACAGATTGAATATGTGGGTAAAATGAGAGAGAAAAGTCAAGGAAAATGCCAATTTTACAGGCTTTTGAGACAAAAAAGATTGTGGTGCTATCTACTGTCATGGAAAAATCACGAGGAGGACAGGGTTTGGGTTGAAAAGTAAGGAGTTCTGTTTTGGACATGTTAAATTTGAGGTGGCAGCAGGGTATCCAAGGAGAGATGTCTTGAAGGCAGGCGAAAATGAGAGATTGAAGAGAGGGAGAGAGATCAAGGCTAGAGATTAGGATTCAGGAATCATCTGCATAGAGGTGGTAGTTGAAACCATGCAAGTGAATGAGTTCTCCAAAGGAGTGGGTATAGATGGAGAAGAGAAGAGGACTCAGAACTGAATCTTGAGGGACAACCACAGTTAGAGAGTGGAAGGCAGAAGAGGAGTCCAAAAAAGAGTCTGAGAATGAGCTGCCAGAGAGATAGGAGAAAGCAGTCTCAGTGAAGCCAAGATTGGATAATGTTTCCAAGAGGAGGGGATGGTTGACAGTATTGAAGTCAGCTGAGTGGTCGAGGAAGATTAGTATGGAGTAGAAGCTGTTGGATTTGGCAAGGAGACTCATGCATTCTTTCAATCATATTTATTGAGCACTTACTGTGTGCAGAGCACTGTACTAAGCACTTGGCATCATTTGTGATCTTTGAAAAGGTGGTTTCCATATAGTGAAGGGGATGGAAGCCAAATTTAAGGAGATCAAGGAGAGAGTTGAAGGAGAGGAACTTGGATCAGAAGGTATAGACTACTAGCCCAAGGAGTTCGGAGGCAAATGATAAGGGAGAAATGCAGTGGTAACTGGATGGACCCACGGTTTCAAGGGACTATTTTTTAGAATAGGGAAGACATGTTTGAAAGCAGTGGAGAAGAAGCCATTGGACAGCAAACAGTTGACAATGGTGGTCAGTGAGGGAAGAAGGAAGAAGGCAGTGCTTTGATATAGTGAGAAGGGATGGGTCAGATGGGCAGGTGAAAGTAGATTTTGAGAGAAGGCAGGTGATCTCTTGCCTGACAATGCCGATGTCCTCTCCAGCTTTCATTCCATATTATCCAGGTGTTGGATAGAGGTTGAAACCCATCCATAAAAAATAAACTCTCCTGTAATTACAAAACCTTCTTTTTAGTGGTATTTATTAAGTGCTTTTTCTGTTCTAGCACTATATTAATCACTGGGATAGGTACAAGATAATCAAGTTGGATGGAGTCCCTGTCCCACCTGGGTTTCACAGTCTAAGGGAGTAGGATTTTATCTCCATTTTGCAGATGAGGAAACAGGTACCAGCGAGGTTAAGTGACTTGCTCAACTCCACACGGTAGGCAAGTGGCACAGCTGAGATCAGAGTGCCGATTCTCCTACTTCCAGGCCTGTGCTCTTTCCACTAGGCCATGCTAATCGTGTTAACCATGGTGATAGGAGATTTCCGCGTAAATCAATCCAATCAAGGAGACCAGCCTTCTATCCCAATTTTTCCCCTTAGTTTATGGAAATGTGATATAAGCTACTTTCCCAGTACCATGGATCAGGCTTTCTGTGTGGTTACCCAGCTAGCCTATTTACCTGAGAAGGGCGCTTACCTGGGCCTCAAGCAACAAGCTGAGTGTGATTAGTTCAGCTCCAGAACAGCTGCTGCTATGTACGAAAGAGTGGTGTTATGAAAACACTCCGACCACAAGCAACTGTGAGTTAAAGGCTGATCATTCCAGCAAGGGACCCGAGTTGGGGTGAGAAATGAGATCCAGACCTGAGGGGTTAGAAATTGTAGAAGAAATTGCTCTCTCTGGAAGGCTAAACTTTCCATTCATTCAATCGTATTTATTGAGCGCTTACTGTGTGCAGAGCACTGTACTAAGCACTTGGGAAGTACAAGTTGGCAACATATAGAGACAGTCCCTACCCAACAGTGGGCTCACAGTCTAGAAGGGGGAGACAGACAACAAAACAAAACATATTAACAAAATAACATAAATAGAATAAATATGTACAAATAAAATAGAGTAATAAATACGCACAAACATATATACATATATACAGGTGCTGTGGGGAGGGGAAGAAGGTAAGGCGGGAGGATGGGGAGGGGGAGAAGAGGGAGAGGAAGTAGGGGGCTCAGTTTCCAGTTTTTCCCATTGGTTTTTATCAGATTCCTGACCGTGGGCCTCTGTGCCTCTAAGCCCTGGAAAAAGTGTGTTCTCCGTCTACACCACATCTTTCTCCAGTGGGCTTGGGGAGGGGACAGTAAAGGAGTCACCTCGCCCCCTCCTACCTCACCTCCCTTCTCTCCTTCTACTGCCCAGCCCGCACCCTCCGCTCCTCCACCGCTAATCTCCTCACTGTACCTCGTTCTCGCCTGTCCCGCCATCGACCCCCGGCCCACGTCATCCCCCGGGCCCGGAATGCCCCCCAATCCCTCTGCCCCTCCGCCAAGCTAGCTCTCTTCCTCCCTTCAAGGCCCTGCTGAGAGCTCACCTCCTCCAGGAGGCCTTCCCAGACTGAGCCCCTTCCTTCCTCTCCCCCTCGTCCCCCTCTCCATCCCCCCATCTTACCTCCTTCCCTTCCCCACAGCACCTGTATATATGTATATATGGTTGTACATATTTATTACTCTATTTATTTATTTATTTATTTATTTATTTATTTATTTTACTTGTACATTTCTATTCTATTTATTTTATTTTGTTGGTATGTTTGGTTTTGTTCTCTGTCTGCCCCTTTTAGACTGTGAGCCCACTGTTGGGTAAGGACTGTCTCTATGTGTTGCCAATTTGTACTTCCCAAGCGCTTAGTACAGTGCTCTGCACATAGTAAGTGCTCAATAAATACGATTGATTGATTGATTGATTGAGTGGGTATGAGTGGTTGTTGGGAGAAGATGTTCCAAGCCTGCAGCAAGACTGTAAGCTCATTGTGGGCAGGGAATGCGTCTGTTTATTGTTATATTGTACTCTCCCTCCATTAAGTACAGTGATCTGCACACAGTAAGCGCTCATAAATATGACTGACTGACTGCAGCCAAACACTTAGGTCTAAGAAAGCATGTCTTGTCTTGTCTAACGCTGTCGAGTCATCTCCGACCCACAGCAATGCCATCTCTCCCAGAAGGCCCTACCTCTATTTGCAACTGTTCTGGTAGTGGATCCATAGAGTTTCCTTTGCAAAAATATGGAAGCGTTTTACCACTGACCCTTCCATGCAGTAAACTTGACTCTCTCCCATGCGCCCGGCCTAGGTGAGTTTTGACTAGTAGCAAATTGCTTTTCACTCGCCAAGCTAGGAATGGAATGGATATGCCTCTGTTTGACTCTCTCCCATAGCTGAGACTGGTAGAGTACTGGAAACTCTCCAAGTGCCATCCAGAGAGGGGCAGAAAACATACGGATCCTATAAAAAGAAGACCCTTTAATGGCTGGAGAATCATTCATTCAATCGTATTTATTGAGTGCTTACTGTGTGCAGAGCACTGTACTAAGTGCTTGGGAAGTGCAAGTTGGCAACATATGAGACGGTCCCTACCCAATAGTGGGCTCACAGTCTAGAAGGGGGAGACAGAGAACAAAACAAAACATATTAACAAAATAAAATGAGTAGAATAAATACGTACAAGTAAAAGAAATAGAGTAATAAATGCGTACAAACATATATACATATATACAGATGCTGTGAGGAAGGGAAGGAGGTAATGCGGGGGAGATGGGGGGGAGGAGGGGGAGAGGAAGGAGGGGAAGGAGGAAGGAGGAATCCACCTGAAGTATTCAGAATAGTAATAATCATGGTATTTATTAAGCACTTACTATATACCAAGCACCATACTGAATGCTGGGGTAGATATCAATCAATCAGTTGTATTTATTGAGCTCTTACTGTGTGCAGAGCATTGTACTAAGCACTTGGGAAAGTACAACATAACAATATAACAGAGACATTCCCTGCCCATAGCAAGCTTCCAGTCTAGAGGGGGAGGCAGATATTAATTTAAATAAATAAATTATGGATATGTAAAAGAGTGCTGAGGGCTGGGTGAATAAAGGGTATAAATTAAAGTGAAAAGGTGACGCAGAAGGAAGTGGGAGAAGAGGAAATGAGGGCTTGGTCTGGGAAGACCTTTTGGGGGAGATGCGATTTTAATAAGGCCTTGAAGATGGGGAGAGTGATCGCCTGCCTGATATGAAGTGGGAGGGTGTTCCAGATTAGAAGCAGGATTTGGGACCAGGCTCTGCCACTTGCGTGCTGCTGTGTGAGCTTGGGCATGTCATATCACTTCTCCGGGCCTCAGTTACCTCATCTGTAAAATGGGGATTCAGAGTGCGAGCCCCATGTAGGACAGGGGTGCGTCCAGCCTGATTAACTTGTATCTGCCCCAGCACGAGAACAGTGCATGGCACATGGTAAGCACTTAACAAGTACCTTAATTATTAATGATTAAGATAGAATAGATTGAGGAATAGTGACTAGGCAGAAGATAATTAGGTGAGACACAGTCCCTGTCCCACATGGGGCTCACAGTCTAAGAGGGAGGGAGAACATGTATTGAATCTCTGCTTTATAGACGAGGAAATTGAAGCCAAGAGTAGTTAAGTCGTTTGCCCAAGGATCACTAAGCAGGCAGATGGCAGATTTAGGACTAAAACCCAAGTCCACTGACTCGTAGACAGCTGCTCTTTTCAATAGGCCCCAGCATCCATGGTCTGCTTCATCTTGATTGTGGAGGTCTGGTCTGGGAAAGAGTAACAATATTATTAATCAGGGATAAGCTTTTTTCGAACTTGGATGTGCCACCATTTTCCTGACGGATGTATAGTGCCCCTGACTCCGTCGTCCATGCAAAAAAGGAAGGAAAGCTAGGGAGATCATCAAGACCCTGCATTCATCCTTCCAGCTCAAATGAAAGCCCTTGAATGCAAAAAAAAAAAAAGCCAGAATGTGAAAGCCTAGGAGCATTGCTAATTTGAAATATTTATACAAGTCCGGTAAGCATGACTGACAATTCATTCCACATGGAGGGTTTGTAAAGCAATTCCTTGTTTTATAGCTGCATGGCTCAGTGGAAGGAGTCCAGGCTTTGGAGTTACAGGTCATTGGTTCAAATCCCGGCTCCGCCAATTGCCAGCTGTGTGACTTTGGGCAAGTCACTTCACTTCTCTGGGCCTCAGTTACCTCATCTGCAAAATGGAGATTAAGACTGTGAGCCCCCGTTGGGACAACCTGATCACCTTGTAACCACCCCAGTGCTTAGAACAGTGCTTTGCATATAGTAAGCGCTTAATAAATGCTATCATTATTATTATTATTATTATCATTATTATTATTATTGTTATTATTTGTAGTGGTTGTTCCTGTTCTTGAGATTTGGTTTTCCAAACCTACAGAAGACATAACTCAATGATGATTACATATATCATATATAATAGTATATATGTGTACATATACAAAAACATATAATGTATAATAGACATGCAAATATTACAATACCATATATTATATACAATGCATAGTGTGCATAAAATACATTATTCTAGCATATATATACACACCATATACATGATATACATGTATACATATAATTATAGATAATAATAATAATGATAGCATTTATTAAGCACTCACTAGGTGCAGAGCACTGTTCTAAACACTGGGTATATTAAATATATATATATATATATATATTACATAGTACTGTAGAATTTGTTGAGGGATTACTATGTATCAAGCACTGTACTAAGCATTAGGGGCAATATAAGGCAATCAGATCAGATACAGAGTTTGTTTCATGCAAGTCACTCAATCTTGGGTGAAAGTTATTTGTTCCCCATTTTACAGATGAAGAAACTGAGGTCTAGATAAATTAAGTCATTTGTCCAAAGTCAGGAAATAGGCAAATGACACAGTCTACTGGACATACTATGGGCCTGGAAAGTGGGAATGACCTGTTTCTAATCCCAGCTCCACCACTTGTCTACTGTATGAACTTGGGCAAGTCACTTCAGTTCTCTGCACCTCAGTTACCTCTTCTGTAAAGTGGAGATTAAGACCGTGGGCCCATGCGGGACGTGGACTGTGTCCGGCCTAATTAAGCAGCGTGGCTCAGTGGAAAGAGCCTGGGTTTAGGAGTCAGAGGTTATGGGTTCTAATCCCGGCTCCACCACTTGTCAGCTGTGTGACTTTGGGCAAGTTACTTAACTTCTCTGTGCCTCAGTTATCTCATCTGTAAAATGGGCTTTAAAGATTGTGAGCCCCATATGGGACAACCTGATTACCTTGTATCTCCCCCAACGCTTAGTGTTTGTCACATAGTAAGAGCTTAACAAATACCATTATTATTATTATTAACTTGAACTTACCCCAGCACTTGAAACAGTGATTGGTGCATAGTAAGTGCTTAACAACTTCCATTAATAATAAATAAATGGTGGAACGGGGTTTTGCTTACCAGGCCGTTCTGTCTGATGCTATAATCTCCTAGTAGTTCACTGCTATATTACATTGTCTGAATTATCCTTCACTCTACCTTTAAAATATGTGTTTTAGTCACTCTGTTTGTCTACATACCTTCGTTAACCCTGTTTCAGCAGCTACGTAGGCATTCTGCTTTCATCCAGTCTCCTTATTCATTAATTAATTCATTCATTCAATCATATTTATTGAGTGCTTAAAGTGTGCAGAGCACTGTACTAAGCACTTGGAAAGTACAATTCAGTAACAGATTGAGACGGTCCCTACTCAACAACCAGCTCACAGTCTAGAAGGGGGAACCAGACAACAAAACACAGAGACAGGCATCAGTAGCATCAACATAGATAGAATTATAGATATGTAAGCATCATTAATAATATGAATAGAATAATAAATATGTACAAATATATGCAAGCGCTGTGCGGCAGGGAGGGGAGGAGGAGCAGAGAAAAAGGGGGGGCTCAATCTGGGAAGGCCTCCTGGAGGAGGTGAGCTCTCAGTAGGGCTTTGAAGGAGGGAAGAGATTTCACCCAATCAAGCTGGGTTCTGATAACAGGAATAACAATAATTGTGGTATTTGTTAAGCACTTACTATCTGCCAGACAATCTACGAAGCACTAGGGTAGATACAAGTTAATTGGGTTGGATACAGTCCTATCCCACACAGGGGTCCCAGTCTTAATCCCCACTTTGCAGATGAGGTAACTGAGGCACAGAGAAATGAAATGACTCGCCCTAGGTCACCCAGCTGACTAGTGGCAGAGCCGGAATTAGAATTCAGGTCCTTCTGATTTTCAGGTCCATGCTCTATCCATTGGGCCACGCTACTTCTCCTGATGAGCTTCTTTTGATGAGCATTACCTCGATGTGATGAGTTTATTGTTGCTCATTCATTCATTCATTCAATCGTGTTTATTGAGCGCTTACTGTGTGCAGAGCACTGTACTAAGCGCTTGGGAAGTACACGTTGGCAACATATAGAGACGGTCCCTACCCAACAGTGGGCTTACAGTCTAGAAGTCTCATCTCCTGCATTTGGTGTGAAGTCTCTGTGACTCCATAGCACAGTCATTAGCACGCAGAGGTCCTTTAACTATCTGGTAGACTTTTTTGATGATTTTTCTAGTCTATGGAATTAGAAGTGTTTCCTTCTGGATCGGGAAAAAAATCAAATAGCAACTTGCAAGTTTCAGCCACACCCTCAATAGGGCATATAGAATAGGCTCCACAGGACAGGGACTATCACAAAGCTCCACTTGACTATGATGGTGAAGGGAGAAAGGGTAAGTCGGGGCACTTTCAACTCAGACTCAAACATCCATACCGATGTGTAATAGTCTAAGGGACTTGGTGAACTTCTCTTGGTCTCCAACGGGTCAACGATGTTTCTCGCCCTAAAGAAGATGCAGAAAAACCATTTCCTTTCTCCATCATCCCAGTGAATGGCTTGCAGAAACTCAGCAAGGACACTTCTTTCCTCTTGCTTCCCAGTTGGAAATTTGCATCTGAAATATTCGTGGATTAGGTACAGGCAGATCAGCCCATGAACAAATTAAAACAAAAATAGTGATCAAACTCCATCAGCTTACAATAGCAATATTGCCATGGGTGAAACAACATTTATGCTGAATTACTGTTGTTATAAGGAAGTGACGAGATTTGGTGCTGTGAATATTGTAATGAAAAAGAAATCAATAATTCTCCTATTAGTCTTTTTCAGATTTACCCAGAATACCGTGCATGGTATGAGGTAGTATGGTTTAGTATAGAGAATAATAATAATAATAATAATGATAATTATAATTATAATATTAATGTTGGTATTTGTTCATTCATTCATTCATTCAATCATACTTATTGAGCACTTACTGTGTGCAGAGCACTGTACTAAGCACTTGGGAAGTGCTTACTATGTGCTGAGCATTGTTCTAAGCACTGGGGTAGATACAGGTTAATCAGGTTGTCCCACATGGGGCTCACAGTCTTAATCCTCATTTTACAGATGAGGGAACTGAGGCACCAAGAAGTTAAGTGACTTGCCCAAAGTCACACAGCTGACAAGTGGCAGAGTCGGGATTAGAACCCACTACCTCTGACTCCAAAACCTGTGCTTTTTCCACCGAGCCATGAATGAGGATCAGAAGACTTGAGTTCTGATCCTGAGAAATCTTGGGCTGGCCCTTGGAGGATCAGACTCCTTGAGGTCCAGTGAGCTACTAGCTCCTACCTCGGATTCTGACTTGGGCTGTACATAATCAATCAATCTGTAGTATTTGTTGGCCAACCAGCAGTATTCATTCATTCAATCGGATTTATTGAGTGCTTACTGTGTGCAGAGCACTGTACTAAGCACTTGGGAAGTACAAGTTGGCAACATATAGAGATGGTCCGAACGCAACAGCGGGCTCACAGTCTAGAAGTCTAGCAGTAGTAGTAGCAGTAATAGTATTTATTAAGCAGTTATTGTCTGCAAAGTAGTGCACTAAGTGCTCAGAGAGAATGCACAGGAGGTGGAATTACATATGGTCCTGTCCCTCAGGGGGCTCAGAATCATTGTAATAAGCACTTGGCATTGTATAATAGACCTAAAAAGACATGGTTGCTGCCCTTGAGAATATTATATTATAATGTATTAACAACTCCTTCCACCCACTTTAATAATAAGAATAATAACGATGGCATTTATTAAGCACTTACTATGTGCAAAGCACTGTTCTAAGCGCTGGGGAGGTTACAAGGTGATCAGGGTGTCCCACGGGGCTGGCAGTCTTAATCCCCATTTTACCGATGAGGTCACTGAGGCCCAGAGAAGTTAAGTGACTTGCCCAAAGACACACAGCTGACAAGCGGTGGAGCCGGGATACCTTGCTGATTTCCTACTCACCCCTCTAACACTAACCTACTCACTCTACCTTGATCTCGTCTTTCTCACTTCCAAACCCTTGCCCACGTCCTCCCTCTCCGTCATTCCAATTTATTGTGTGCTTATTAAGTGCGGTGCACTGTACTAAGTGCTTCAGAGAATACAATAGAACAGAGTCTGTAGACACGTTCCCTGCACACGACGGACTTGGAGTCAAGAGTTGGATACAGACATTAATACAAAGAAGTAAATCATGGATGTGTACATAAGTGCTGTGGGGCTGCTGAGGGAAGGGTGAATAAAGTATTCAAAAGCAAGTACTGGGAAGGCTGGAGGCCCCGCCTTTCCTCCTTTCCCTCCCCACAGCACCTGTATATAAGTATATATGTTTGTATGTATTTATTACTATATTTATTTTATTTGTACATATTTATTCTATTTATTTTATTTTGTTAATATGTTTTGTTTTGTTCTCCGTCTCCCCCTTCTAGACTGTGAGCCCACTGTTGGGTAGGGACCGTCTCTATACGTTGCCAATTTGCACTTCCCAAGCTCTTAGTACAGTGCTCTGCACACAGTAAGTGCTCAATAAATATGATTGAATAAATGAATGAATGAATGAAGTGCAAAGGTGACACCGAAGGAGAAAAGGCAAAGAAGAATGTCTAGGAGAACTTCTTGGGGGAGAGGTGTTTTAATAAGGCTTTGAAGGTGGGGAGAATAATTGTCTGTTAGTTTTGAAGAGGAAGTTCCCCCTGGCCTGGAATACCCTCTTTCTTCATGACCACTCTTCCCACCTTCCCCTACTAAAATCACATCTCCACCGAGAGGCCTTCCCTGACTAAGCCCTCACTTCCATGTCTAAGCTATCCCTTTGGTGTTGCCTAAACGGTTGCATCTGTATCCTATAAACACTTTGACATTATCCACTCCCCCGCCTCACAAAATTTGCATATCGACCCATCTGTAATTTATTTTCATGCCTGTCTCCTCCTCTAAGTCTGTAATCTCCTTGTGGTGAAGGGTTCTTTATCCTGACTCTCTTGTATTGTACTCACCCCAGCATTTAGTACATTGCTCTGCACATGGAAAACGTTCAGTAAATACCATTGATTGACTGATAAAATCACTTACAGGTGGGGTGATGGGAGAAGAGCGGCAATGGATAATAGCAAAAATATGGAAAAGTAAAGAAATAATAAGTAAATAACGCATGGTGTATTTAAGTCAGCATATCTGTGAGTGTTAACACATGAGTGTTGTGAATTACTCCAAGAATGCCTTCTTTAGAAGGAGGGATTAGTGTGGGGGCTCTGTAGATGGGGAGGGATTGTGGTCTGGCAAATTTGGAATGAGGGAATCGAAGAGGTTCCCAACAAAGATAAAGAGTTGAACAAAAAGACAGAATGCTCCCTGTAGGGGCTTTGCCTGGCAAATTGCTTTTCAATGACTCTGGTTGAATCTGATTTTCTCCTTGGTAAGGGAAGTGGTCTACTGATGTGGACCCAAGATGTCATCTTATCATCAATCGTATTTATTGAGCGCTTACTGTGTGCAGAGCACTGTACTAAGTGCTTGGGAAGTACAAGTTAGAGCTAGAACAGTTCAATTCTAGCAGGTGATTTCATTATGCAATTTAGATATGGACCAATGGAAGAATGAGGGAACATTCTTCCCACAAAGCAAGTCTTTTCTGATAGAACAGGATCCATTAATTGACATTAGGGCAAAGTGTTGCTTATCCTTTATATTGTGTGTTATTGAACTATATATTAAATGTATATTGAATTATAATTCTCCAACTTTTCAGTACTTGATATAATACTTGAAAAGTAATGGATGGCTAGGGTTTAATACATTCTGCCAGTATCAGGAAGTCGATAATGTGGGCATTTGAAAAAATATCAGTCATGGTGGTAATTTTGAACCACCTGTCTATCTCCTAAACTATTAATTCCCACTGAATCAGTGGTTAACCTCATGGGCATTTCCCATAGCAAGACGTGCTTCTGGAACACAAACGTTGTACTGCAGGAGAACATGCTATATATACTATATATAGTATATATGTATATATACTGTGTGCAGAGCACTGTACTAAGCGGTTGGGAAGTACAAGTTGGCAACATATAGAGACGGTCCCTACCCAAAAGTGGGCTCACAGTCTAGAAGGGGGAGACAGACAACAAAACAAAACATATTAGCAAAATAAAATAAATATGTACAAGTAAAATAGAGTAATAAATACATACAAACATATATACATATATACAGAATTGATAGATCGATAGATAGATATAGATAGATAGATATATATGAGAATCAGCGTGGCTCAGTGAAAAGAGTCCGGGCTTTGGAGTCAGAGGTCAGGGGTTCAAATCCCAGCTCCACCTATTGTCAGCTGTGTGACTTTGGGCAAGTCACTTAACTTCTCTGTTCCTCAGTTCCCTCATCTGTAAAATGGAGATTAAGACTGTGAGCCCCTCGTGGGACAACTTGATCACCTTGTAACCTCCCCGGAGCTTAGAACAGTGCTTTGCACATAGTAAGTGCTTAATAAATGCCATCATTATTATTATTATCTACGCCTTGTATATTCATTCAATCATATTTCTTGAGTGCCTACTATGTGCAGAGCACAGTACTAAGCACTTTATGTATGATAATAATAATAATAATAATAATAATAATGGCATTTGTTAAGTACTTATTATGTGCAAACCACTGTTTTAAGTTCCAGGGTAGATACAAGATAATCAGGGTGTCCCATGTAGAGCTCACAGGCTTCATCCTCATTTTACAGATGAGGGAACTGAGACCCAGAGAAGTTAAGTGACTTGCCCAAAGTCACACAGACAGCAGGCAAGTGGCAGAACCCATGACTCTGACTCCCAAGTTTGGGTTCTTTCCACTAAGCTACGCTGCTTCTCCAGGACAGAGCTTAGTACAAGCTTAGTACAGTGCTCTGCACACAGTAAGTGCTCAATAAATATGATGGAATGAATGATTGATTGACAGAGGATGGGGCTGGGAATCAGGGGACCTGAGTTCTAATTCCAGCTCTAATTCTCACCTTGGACTTTATCACCCAAGTGGGACAGGGACTGTATCCAATCTGATTACCTTGTATCTACCCTAGTGCTTAGTTCAGTGCTTAGCACACATCATGATCCCTTAATAAATACCACCATTATTGTTGGAAAATGGAGAAGGAAGGGAATAGACCGTGCTAATGCTTCCCCATTCATGTTTGTAATTCTGACAAGGATGATGCTGGGGGAAGAAGTAATAATAATAAAAGCAGTATTTGTTAAGCACTTACTATGTGCCAAGCACTGGGGTAGATACAAGGTTATCAGGTTGGATGCAGTCCCTGCCCCAAGTGGGGCTCGCAGCCTTAATCCCAATTTTACAGATGAGGCAACAGAGGCCCAGAGAAGTGAAGTGACTTGTTCCAGGTCATTTAGCAGACAGGTGGCAGAGCTGGGATTTGAACCCAGATCCTTCTGGGTTCCCAGGCCCATGCTCTGGGCTTACCTTGGGTAGAACAGGGAATGGAGGCTGGGAAAACAAGTACAAATGGGAATTAGACATGACCTCTGTCCCTTGAGGGGCTCACAAGCTATGAAATGTTGTGGTTGCCTGGCTGCCTCATTCAAACTGTCCCATCTAATAGCCCCCGCCTCTCCTCCATGCCCAGAAAGGAGGACCGATCTCCTTCTGTAGCAATGTCCTTCCTGAAAAAATATGCTTAGCATGATGCTGTGCCCACAAGAGGCCCACAATAAATTCTATCGATTGACCGATTGATTGAAAAATCCATTAGGTCACTCTTACGAAAATGGTAACTTTAACATTAAGTGAAACCACTTGTCAAGGTCAGGGATCATGTCTACTAAGTGTGTCATTCTCCATACAGTGTTCTACACAGAGAAAGGGCTCAATAAACATGATTGATTGACTATTCAGTAGACAAGCCCTGATCACCTCCGTCCCCTTGTTTAAACTGAAAAGATGAAACCCTAAGGTGGGGTTTAGTTTCAACTATTTGGGTAGCTCAGGAAGGTTTTATGGTGCTGGAAGAAGATGAAACCTCATAAAGGAAGAGTGCTAGAAAAGAACATAATAACAAGGTGGAGCGTGTAAGAGGAGTGAGAAAAGAGATCTAGCCAGGAACAGAGGGGAAGAGGTCTAAATTCAATTTGAGAGATAATGGCGAGGTGACTAGCAAGGCCAAGAAAAGTGTGGTCAAAGCAACAGGAGGAGGTTGCTTTATTATTCCTTAGCCACAGTGTTCTGAACTGATTGGAGAAGTGAAAGACAGGAAAGGGGCAGGAAGGAGAAAGCTGTGGTAGTTATGATGACAAATGACTAAAATGTGGAAGAGAGTTATTGCTGTGGAGATAGAAGGGCACATTTCTCTTTCATAGCAACAGCATTCAGTTTCTGAATAGGGGAATGGGGGCTGAGCTGTGTTTGTTGGAGGGTTGGCACAGTGCTGTTGGCTCGAGAAATAATGAGGGGATGGAGCACTGAAGAAAGGAGGGCAATTTTTAAAGTGTTGCTTTCTCACATGTTATCAATTGGAAATGCCTTTCTGGAATCCTTTCCTTCCCCCCAGCACTTGCTTTATTTACCAATCAGGAAATGGCTTCTATTAATCCTAAAATAGATTTCCAAAGCATGCCAATAAATGTGAAATAAAATTTTCAAATTGTTCTCATATCATAAGTTACTCATTTCCAAACCAGAACGCTGAAATTCTTCCGTGATGACTGCAAAAGCTTTCACTAATCATTTCAACTGGATGCTCAGATGTATAAATCTGGATTTCGTTTGCTCTTCCAAAGCTGGTTCTTCCTTATAAGTAGGAGTCAATGACTAACTCCACAAATAGCCCTTGACTTCGTATGTGAGGATGGGAAAGTACCTTTCTGTGCAGTCTAGACTGTAAACACGTTGTGGGCAGGGAATGTGTTTGTTTTGCGCATAGTAAGCGCTTAATAAATGCCATCATTATTATTATTATTGTTATATTGTTGTATTATACTTTCCCAAATGCTTAATGCAGTGCTCTGCACATAGTAAGTGCTCAGTAAATACAATTGACTGACTGCCTTGTTTAGTGCATGGCTCAGTGGAAAAGCCTGGGCTTTGGAGTCAGAGGTCATGGGTTCAAATCCCGGCTCTGCCAATTGTCAGCTGGGTGCCTTTGGGCAAGTCACTTCATTTCTCTGTGCCTCAGTTCCCTCATCTGTAAAATGGGGATTGACTGTGAGCCCCACATGGGACAACCTGATCACCTTGTATCCCCCCAGCGCTTAGAACAGGGATTTGCATATAGTAAGCACTTAACAAGTGCCATTATTATTATTATTATTTCCTTTCTGGTGACTGTTAGACCTTCAAGAATTCAGCAGTGTCTTTGACCCGTAATTCCCAGGTTCTAAGAAGGGCAGAGGATTATCACATCCCCATGTTCCTCTTGCTTTCTAAAGGGCAAAGGATATGGGAGTGCTATAAATATGTCAATCAAGCCGAATTTGAAGAGTGAATCTTTTTGAATTTCCGACGTAAGTGGGTTGTTTTCGAAACTAAACACGGAAATAGGCGGTATTGAATGAAAAGCTAATCGGCAACTGCTGAGCGTTTGTTGTGTTATCCTTAGGGCATCCAAATTCTGGGATAAAGGAGATTCCTCCTGCTTGCCCGGACATGGATGGCTACAGCCAGTCTCTGTGTGCATTCCCTTCTTTACTGGAATCAGATGCCCTGCTCAGCCAAGGCCATTTCTCATACTACATTCACCACACCAAAAGTCCAGATACCACTTTGTGAAGTTTTGTCCTGTCTTGTTTAATGCTGGTCGAGTTGTCTCTGACCCATAGTGAGTCTACGGACACACCTCTCCTGGAATGCTCCACCTCCATCAGCAATTGTCCTGGTAGTGCATCCACAGAGTTTTGCCAGTAAAAATACAGAAGAGGTTGACCATTGTCTCCATCTGCGTGGTAAACTTGAGTCTCCACACTCGACTCTCTCCTGTGCTGCTACTTTCCAGCACAGATAAGTTTTGATTTGTAGCAGATTGCCTTCCACTCATTAGCCACTGGCCAAGCTAGAAATGAAATGGATATGCCTCTGCTTGACTTTCCCTCCCATAGTGGAAACTCATAGAGTACTGGAAACTCTCCAGGTGTGATCCTGAGAGGGGAGAATTTGTAAGCAGAAATAATCTTTGATGGTTCACCTTTACTCTTCCCCTTGGAATATCCTGAGAGGGGAGAATTTGTAAGCAGAAATAATCTTGGATGGTTTACCCTTCCCCTTGGAATATCTATTTTAAGCTGTATTGTTCCTTTCTTTTCAAACATCTAAAAAGGTGTACGATTATCATGATACCAGTAATGGTATTTATTGCACTCCTACTGAATGCAATACTAAACACTAGAAAAGAATATTCAAACACTTCTAAAGAAGTAACTGCAAAGATATTTGAGACTATTGTTTCTCAGGTGAAGAAATTAAGAAACTCAAAAATAATGAATTTGTTTCAGCAGGAATATCCCTGTGGAATGAAGAGGGACCATACAACCCGTTATTGGTGGGCGAAACACAGGTTTTTAGTGTCTGTCTCATCATCTGCTTAAGGTTTTTCCAGACCTGTCTGTGTCTAGGAAACCTAAAACAGATAAAGCAAAGTGGTTGGCTGAGTTGTGTATGCCTTTTAGCCCTGAGAGAGATGAGTTAGAGAGGGAGATGTGTGCCTAAAAGGTGGGGAGGAAAGGTTGAGAGGTGAGAGTAGGGAGAGAGGTCACTGTTACCTGAGCCCTGAATTCTGTGGCGCCAGCTCTGACTATGGCCACGTTATCACAAGCAGTATGGTGTAATGGGTAGAGCACGGGCCTGGGAATCAGAAGATCATGAGTTCTAATAATAGTAATGGCATTTATTAAGCACTTACTATGTGCAAAGCACTGTTCTAAGCGCTGGGGAGGTTACAAGGTTACCAGGTTGTCCCCCGGGGGGGGGCCTCACCATCTTAATTCTCATTTTACACGAGATAACTGAGGCACAGAGAAGTGAAATGACTTGCCCAAAGTCACCCAGCTGACAATTGGTGGAGCCAGGGTTTGAACCCATGACCTCTGACTCCAAAGCCTGGGCTCTTTCCACTGAGCCACACTGCTTCTCATCCCAGCTCCAAGACTAAGCCCCCCTTTTCTTCAGCTCTCCCTCCCTTCTGCATCACCTCGACTTACTCCCTTTGTCCATCCCACAGCATATATAAATATATATATATATATATAATTCTATTTATTTATTCATTCAATCGTATTTATTGAGCACTTACTGTGTGCAGAACACTGTACTAAGCACTTGGGAAGTACAAGTTGGCAACATATAGAGACGGCCCCTACCCAACAGCGGGCTCACAGTCTAGAAATAATGATGGTATTTGTTAAGCGCTTACTATGTGCAAAGCACTGTTCTAAGAACTGGGGAGGTTACAGGGTGATCAAGTTGTCCCATGGGGGGGTTCACAGTTTTAATCTCCATTTTCCAGATGAGGTAACTGAGACACAGAGAAGTTAAGTGACTTGCCCAAAGTCACACAGCTGACAGTTGCCGGAGCCGGGATTTGAACCGATGACCTCTGACTCCAAAGCCCGTGCTCTTTCTATTGCCTGTTTACTTGTTTTGATGTGTATCTATCTGCTGTGTGACCTTGGGCAAGTCACTTCACTTCTCCGGGCCTCAGTTATCTCATGTTTAAAATGGGAAATTAAGACTGCCAGCCCCATGTGGGGCAGGGACTGTGTCCAATCTGACAAGCTTTTATCTACCCCAGTGCTTAAAACAGTGCTTGGTACATAGTCAGTGCTTAACAAATACCATTACTATTATTATTATCACTGGGCCCCAATCTCTGAACTCCCAACCCAGTCTACCATCGTGGCCGGAGCCCTCACGTTGCCTGTCATTCATTCATTCAATCATATTTATTGAGTGCTTACTGTGTGCAGAGCACTGTACTAAGCACTTGTACAATTCAGGAATAAAGAGAGACAATCTCTGCTCACAGTCTAGGAGGGGGAAGACAGACATTAAAACAAGTTAAAAGGCGTCAATATAAATAAATAGAATTATATATATATATATATATATATCAAAACAACTAAACAGGCATCAATATAAATAGAATTATGGATTATTAGAATTATAATTCTAACTATATATATATATATATATATATATAATTCTATTTATATCGATGCCTGTTTAGTTGCATATATAGATAGATAGATAGATAGATAGATAGATAGATAGATAGATGATAGATAGATGGATAGATAGATAGATAGATAGATAGATAGATAGATAGATAGATAGATAGATAGATGCTGTGGGCAGAGACAGGGAGGAAGAACACGGAGTGAGTCGAGGTGATGCAGAAGGGAAAGAGAACTGAGGAAAGGGGGGCTTAATCTGGGAAGGCCTCTTGGAGGAGGTGCACCTTTAGTAGGGCTTTGAAGGGGAGAAGAGAGATTGTTTGGTGGATTTGAGGAGAGAGGGCATTCCAGGCCAGAGGCAGGACATGGGTCAGGGGTCCGCAACAAGACAAGCGAGATCGAGTCACGGTGAAAAGGTTAGCACCAGAGGAGTGGAGTGTGTGGGCTGGTCTGTAGAAGGAGAAAAGGGAGGTGAGGTAGGAGGGGGCCGAGGTCATGGAGAGTTTTGAAGCCAAAAATGAGGAGTTTTTGTTTGATATGGAGGTTTACGGGCAACCACTGGAGATATTTGACGAGGTGGGTGACATTCCCAGAAACAGTGGCAGGTCAACTCGCACTGTCTTCCAAGGTGGGCTGAATCAATGCTCTTCCTATCCTGTTTTTTCACTGTCCAGCTTTCAGATCCAAACATTGCCACTGACCTAAATAGTTACTGCTACCCAATAGCTCAATGACTTTCCCAGTGCTGTGTGGGAACTCACAGGGCTGAGAATGGAGAAAGGACCATTTACACCTCTCCTGCCCTCAGGCTGCATCCCTTCCTATCCACCGGCAATTGGAGGAACTTGGACATCACCACAGAGAGGCAAATCTGTCTTCATTTTTCCCCCCTCGTCTAATAATAATAATAATAATAATAATAATAATAATGGTATTTATTGAGTGCTTACTATGTGCAAAGCACTGTTCTAAGCACTGGGAAGGTTACAAAGTGATCAGGTTGTCCCACGGGGGGCTCACAGTCTTCATCCCCATTTTAGGGATGAGGTAACTGAGGCCCAGAGACGTTAAGTGACTTGCCTATAGTCACACAACTGACAAGTGGAGCGCTTAATACAGTGCTCTGCACATAGTAAGCGCTCAATAAATACGATTAATGATGAAGTGGAGAGCCGGGATTTGAACCCATGACCTCTGACTCCAAAGCCCGGGCTCTTTCCACTGAGCCACACTGTTTCGTCTCACAACTCCATCCTCCCTGATCCATAGCTGTGTGGTTCTAAAGCCCCAGCTGGGGTGACGGTCCTGCTAGTTGATGTAGTGACCTCTAAGGCGTGAATTAAAAGTTGAAGAACAACAATAAGAAAATTGTGTGCACACTCAGTTCAGCACACGTTGAACACAGTGGGGTCTGGAGACCAACTTGGAAGAAGAAGAGATGGGGAGAGGGAGGATTGACAGAACTGCAGCAATTGGACATACAATTAGGGGTGGAGTTTAGTGAATCCTTGAATGCGCTGGGAAAAACTTTGTCACATATTTCAATATTTCCTCTTGATTGAACACTCGGGGTGGGCAGGGAATGTGGCTACCAACGCTTTTGAACTGTATGCTCCCAAACACTTTTGTAGAGTTCTCTGCACAGAGTAAGAGCTCAATTGAGTAATTGACTATTCATTCATTCAATCATCATCATCATCATCAATCGCATTTATAGAGCGCTTCCTGTGTGCAGAGCACTGTACTAAGCACTTGGGAAGTACAAGTTGGCAACGTATAAAGACGGTCCCTACCCAACAACGGGCTCACAGTCAAGAAGGGGGAGACAGACAACAAAACAAAACATGTGGACAGGTGTCAAGTTGTCAGAACAAATAGAATTAAAGCAAAATATTGTAGAGTGTTCAGAAACTTGGGGGACACCTCTACTTATTATCCATTTCAGAGTGAGGAGTCATTTAATTTATTTATTTTACTTGTACATATCTGTTCTATTTATTTTATTTGGTTAATATGTTTTGTTTTGTTCTCTGTCTCCCCCTTCTAGACTGTGAGCCCGCTGTTGGGTAGGGACCATCTCTATATGTTGCCAACTTGTACTTCCCAAGCGCTTAGTACAGTGCTCTGCACACAGTAAGTGCTCAATAAATACAATTGATTGATTGATTGATTTAATTGAATACCATGAAAGATATTGCATACAGCATGTGTATAGCATTATTTTATCATTCATTCAATCATATTTATTGAGCACTTACTGTGTGCAGAGCATTGTACTAAGTGCTTGGGAAGTACAAGTTGGCAACATAAACATATAGAGACGGTCCCTACCCAACAGCGGGCTCACAGTCTAGAAGGGGGAGACAGACAACAAAACAAAACATATTAACAAAATAAAATAAATAGAATAAATATGTACAAGTAAAATAAATAGAGTAATAAATATGTGCAAACATATAAACATATATACATATACATGTATATAAACACATATAAATATACATATATATACATACATACTTATATATACATATATATACATGCATATATATGTATATATGTATATACACACATATATATGTGTGTGTATATGTATGTGTGTATATACATGCATATATATGTGTATATATGTATATACACACATATATATGTGTGTGTGTATATGTGTGTGTGTGTGTGTGTGTGTGTGTGTGTGTGTGTGTGTGTGTGTGTGTGTGTGTGTGTATATGTAAAATCAGAAAACTAAATACCAGGTAGTCATTTGGGAAGGTGAAAGTTAATGGAAAATTGGTGCGAGTGAGTTGGGGCCTGCTGAAGGCACACAGCAGCAGTTATTATAATTATTTCTAAAAATAATAATATTTGAAGCAGTGTGGCTCAGTGGGAAGAGCACGGGCTTGGGAGTCAGAGATCGTGAGTTCTAATCCCTCCTCTGCCACTTGCCTGCTGTGTGACCTTGGGCAAGTCGCTTAACTTCTCTGTGTCTGTTACCTTATCTGTAAAAAGGGGATTAAAAGTGTGAGCCCCACATGGGACAAAAAGAGTACCTTGCATCTACCCCAGCGCTTTAGAACAGTGCTTGGCACATAGTAAGCGCTTAACAAATACTACTATTATTATTATTATTAATACTTGTGGTATTTGTTAAATACTTACTATGTGCCAGGCACTGTACTAAAGGCTGGGATAGACAATCCCCATTTTACAGATGAGGTAACTAAAACCCAGAGAAGTGAAATGACTTACCTAAGGTCACACAGCAGATAAGAAGTGGAGCCAGTTCCTGCAACCCAGCCAGGGGCCCTTGGGGGAACAGAGGGGAGGCAGGGAATATCGGTTGCTTCTCTTGATCATTATGGGGAGTAATTTTCTTTCACCAAATGGAGAAATGTCTGATTCCTCTCTTACCTATAAAATGGGGATTAAGACTGTGAGCCCCTCATGGGACAGGAACTGTAACTACCTCAATTTGTTTGTAACCATCCCAGCAGTGAAACATTAAAGAATGAAATAAATTGAGAAATTGATCAGTAGTATTTACTGAGTACTCAGAAAGTGCAGAGCGCTGTACTAAATGCTTGGGAGAGTAAAATACAATGAAAGCAAGATGTTTCATTTGCCAGGCCTCCTCCAGGAAGCCTCTCCTGATTAACCTCTCATCTCCTCACTTTATTTCTCCCCTTACTTCCACTTCAGCACTTGGATAATCATTATCCTTTCCCTAAGTTCACCCCTCCCCCGCAGCCATGGAGCTTATGTAAAATCTGTAAACTGCTTTCCTTTCCCCTAATTCAATTTATTTTAGCCACTGCCTCCCCTTTAAAGAGTACGCTCTTTGAGGGCTGAAGTGATGCCTAGTAGCTCTAATGTGCTCTGTTAAACTTTTAGTACAGTGAACTGCACAGAATAAGTGCTCTTTAATCATTTATTAGTTGGCTGATTGATTTATAAGTCCAAATAATTTTTAACTCACGTGTGGGATGAATGCATTAGGTTTGAATTTAGTTATTGCACACGTCTGAATCATCTCTACCTGGATGTCCTCTTGTCCCCTCCAACCTAATATGTCTAAAACAGAACCATCTTCCCCTTCACTTTCCCATCAGTGTAGATTCATTCATTCATTCAATCGTATTTATTGAGCGCTTACTGTGTGCAGAGCACTGTACTAAGCGCTTGGGAAGTACAAGTTGGCAACATAATGGCACCAGAAGCAGCGTGGCTCAGTGGAAAGAGCCCAGGCTTTGGAGTCAAAGGCCATGGGTTCAAATCCGAGCTCTGCCAGTTGTCAGCTGTGTGACTTTGGGCAAGTCACTTCACTTCTCTGGGCCTCAGTTACCTCATCTGTAAAATGGGGATGAAGACTGTGAGCCCCCCCTGGGACAACCTGATCACCCTGTAACCTCCCCAGTGCTTAGAACAGTGCTTTGCACATAGTAAGCACTTAATAAATGCCATTATTATTATTACTATTATCCTTCCTGTCTCACAAGTCCGTAATCTTGGCGTTATCCTTGACTCCTCTCTCTCATTCAACCCACACATTCAATCCATCACTAAATCCTGTCAATTCCACCTTCACAGCAACACTAAACTCTCTTTTCCTCTTCATCCAGACTGCTACCACATGAATCCAATCATTGATCCTATCCCACCTTGATTACTGTATCAGCCTCCTTGCTGACCTCCCAGCTTCCTGCCTCTCCCCACGCCAGTCCACAGTTCACTCTGTTGCCTGGATCATTTTTCTACAAAAAAATGTGCAGGCCATGTTTCCTCAAACCTCAAGAAACTCCAGGAGTTGCCCATCCACCACCACATCAAACAGAAATTTCTTACCATTGGCTTTAAAGCAGCTAATGACTTTGCCCCCTCCTACCTCACCTTGCTATCTCCTACTACAGCCCAGCCCGTATTCATTCATTCAGTCAGTCATATATTCAATCGTATTTATTGAGCACTTACTGTGTGCAGAGCACACTGTACTAAGCGCTTGGGAAGTACAAGTTGTCAACATATAGAGATGGTCCCTACCCAACAGCGGGCTCACAGTCTAGAAGGGGGATGCCAACCTTCTCACTGTACCTCAATCTCATCTATCTCATCATGGACCTCTTGCCCACATCCTGCCTTTGTCTTGAAATGTTTTTCCTCCTCATATCCAAGAGACTATTACTCTTCCCTTCTTCAAGGCCTAATTGAAGGCTCATTGCCTCCAAGAGGTCTTCCCAAACTAAGCCCTCCTCTCCTCTTCTCCCACTCCCTTCTGCGTTGCCCTGACTTGCTCCCTTTATTCATCCTCCATTCCAGCCCCACAGCACTTTAAAAGAAATGTGGCTCAGTGGAAAGAGCCCGGGCTTGGGAGTCAGAGGTCGTGGGTTCTAATCCCAGCTTCACCACTTCTCGGCTGTGTGACTTTGGGCAAGTCACTTAACTTCTCTGTGCCTCAGTTCCCTCTTCTGTAAAATGGGGATTAAGACTGTGAGCCCCACATGGGACAATCTGATGACCTTGTATCCCCCCCAGTGCTTAGAATAGTGCTTTTTTGAGAAGCAGCGTGGCTTAGTGGAAAGAGCATGGGCTTGGGAGCCAGAGGTCATGGGTTCCAATTCCAACTCTGACACTTGTCAGTTGTGTGACTTTGGTCAAGTCACTTAACTTCTCTATGCCTCAGTTACCTCATCTGTAAAATGGGGATTAAGACTGTGAGCCCCACATGGGACAACCTGATCACTTTTTTTAATAATGCATTTATTAAGTGCTTACTATGTGCAAAGCACTGTTCTAAGCACTGGGGAGGTTACAAGGTGATCAGGCTGTCCCAAGCGGGGCTCACAGTCTTCATCCCCATTCTACAGTTGAGGGAATGAGGCCCAGAGAAGTGAAATGACTTGCCCAAAGTCACACAGCTGACAATCGGTGGAGCTGGGATTTGAACCATGACCTCTGACTCCAAAGCCCGCACTCTCACCTTGTATCCCCCCCAGCGCTTAGAGCAGTGCTTCACACATAGTAAGCGCTTAACAAATGCCATCATCATCATCATCATCATCATCATATCTGATATTTATTTTTTATATTAATGTCTGCCTCCTCCTCTAGACTGTAAATTCATTCTGGGCAGGGAATATGCCTGTTATTTCGTTATATTGCACCCTCCCAAGTGCTTAGTACCATGTTCTACACACAACAAGAGCTCAATAATTGCTACTGACTGACTGACTGAGCCAGAATAATCTATTTACAAGTAGCACCACCTAGTGCAAAGAAGACAGGGTTGGGAGTCCGAGGACCTGGGTTCGAATCCCACCTCTGCCATAGTCCTGCTGTATGACCTTATACAAGTAACTTAACTTTTCTGTATCATTACCTCATTTGCAAAATGGAGATTTAGATTGTGAGGGACATGGACTGTGTCCAACCTGATTATCTTGTACCTACCCACCTGCTTAGTACGGAGCCCGGCACATAATAAGCACTTAACAAATACCATTAAAAAAAAAAACCCTGTGTGGATTACTTATTGCACCAGTAACTGGGATACTATTACATTTTGTACATCGCTGAAACCAACAAAACATATCTATATGTGGAATGTCTCCATTCTTTTTGATCTTTTCTATTTATTTTATTTTGTTAGTATGTTTGGTTTTGTTCTCCGTCTCCCCCTTTTAGACTGTGAGCCCACTGTTGGGTAGGGACTGTCTCTATACGTTGCCAACTTGTACTTCCCAAGCGCTTAGTACAGTGCTCTGCACACAGTAAGCGCTCAATAAATACGATTGATTGATTGATTGATCTTTTCTGTACATAAACACATTTGTTTTTTGTCAGTTTTCTGATATAGAAAAGCACATATTACTTGGTGCTATGAAGGAAATCTTATTCCTCTAAATGAAAGTCTGGAAAAAATAATTTTCATTAAGAAACAATATTAAAAGTAGCTATTTCCTCAGGGATTCTTTGGTTACACAGTGCAGAAGGCAGATGGCTATTGTTCATATGAAATATTTCTTGAAGAACTTTCAGCTTTAGAAAGATGCTAATGGGGATGTGTGTAATGGCTGGGAACTCCCAAATAGGTTCATTTGTTTCTGGGGAAACAAAGAAGATGATGCCATGGAAAGGCATTTGAGGGGTAGTGAAAATTCTAAAGTGAACATCTTATATGAGACTAACTAGTTTCTAAGTATTTAGGGAAGAAAAAAAATAAATGAGAAAAGGAGGGATTGAGAGAGACAAAGATAGGAGATACAGAGAGACTGACAGAAAGATAATGAAAGACAGAAGACAGATAGAGAGAAGACACAGAGAGAGAGAGAGAGAGAGAGAGAGAGAGAAAGAGAGCAATGAGAGATTCATTCATTCATTCATTCATTCAATCATATTTATTGAGCGCTTACTGTGTGCAGAGCACTGTACTAAGCACTTGGGAAGTACAAGTTGGCAACATATAGAGACGATCGCTACCCAACAGTAGGCTCACAGTCTAGAAGGGGGAGACAGAGAACAAAACAAAACATTGTTAACAAAATAAAAGAAATAGAATAAATATGTACAAATAAAATAAATAAATAAATAGAATAGAATAAATAAATGGAGATGGACAGTTGGTGGAGAGAGAATGCTTAATGGGGGGACAGTGTTGATGACCATTGGTCAAAATACAGTGCAGCTGAACTGTTACAAAACTGTTCTTTCAAATTTTACTTTTAAATATAATGAAACCAGCCACATTAAGAAAATGATAACACTGAACACCAGTAGTCAATCAATCAATCAGTGACATTTATTGAGTGCTTACTGTGTGCAGAACACTGCACTGAGTTCTTCAAAGAGTAATCAATAAATTGATCTAACTATCATAGTTATTGAACAATTAATGTATGCAGAGTACTGTACTTAGTGTGTGGGAGAGTATATGACAGTATTTTTTTCTATAGAATTTAAGCACTTACTATGTGCAAAGTACTGTTCAAAGCCCTGAGGAGGTTACAAGGTGATCAGGGTGTCCCATGGGGGGCTCACAGTATTAATCCCCATTGTACAGATGAGGTAAGTGAGGCACAGAGAAGTTAAGTGACTTGCCCAAAGTCACGCAGCTGACAATTGTTGGAGCTGGGATTTGAACCCATGACCTCTGACTCCAAAGCCCGGGCTCCTTCCACTGAGGCACGCAGCATTGGTGGACATGTTATCTACCCACAATAAGCTTACAGTCTGGAGGGAGAGACAGGGATTAATATAAATCAACCAATTCCTCGGTCAATCAGTAGTAGTTATCAAGCACCTACCGTGCAGAACACTGCACTAAGCGATTGGGAGAGTATAGCATAACAGAGTTTTTTTGTTTTTTTTAATGGCATTTATTAAGCACTTACTATGTGCAAAGACTGTCTCTATATGTTGCCAACTTGTACTTCCCAAGCGCTTAGTACAGTGCTCTGCACACAGTAAGTGCTCAATAAATATGATTGATTGATTGATTGCAAAGCACTGTTCTAAGTGCTGGGGAGGTTACAAGGTGATCAGTTTGTCCCATGGGGGGCTCACAGTCTTAACCTCCATTTTACAGATGAGGTAACTGAGGTACAGAGAAGTTAAGTGACTTGCCCAAAGTCACACAGCTGACAAGCGGCGGAGCCAGGATACGTTCCCTTATGGATATGTACATAAATTCTGTGGGGATGAAAGAGGAGTTAATGAAAGGTGCAAATTCAAGTTCAAGGGTGATGCAGAAGGGAGTGGGAGAAGAGGAAATGAGGGCTTAATCAGGAAGGCCTCTTGGAGGAGGTGAACCGTCAATAAGGCTTTGAAGGTGGGGAGAGTAATTGTCTGTCAGATAGGAAGAGGGAGGGCGTTCCAGAAGCAGGATGTGGGTGAGAGGTAGGCGGCGAGATAGATGCAATCGAGATACAGTGAGTGGTTTGGCATTAGAGGTGTGAAGTGTGTTGGCTGGGTTGTAGTAGGAAAGCAGCGAGGTGACGTAGGAGGGGACAAGGTGATTTAGTGCTTTGAAGCTGATGGTAAGGAGCTTATGTTTGATGCTGACGTGGAGGGTCAACTACTGAAAATTCTTGAAGAGTGGGGAAATATGGATTGAACGTGTTTGTAGAAAAAATGATCCTTGCAGTAGAGTGAAGTCTGGATGGGGGTGGGGAGAGACAGCAGGCAGAGAAGTCAGCAAAAAGGCTGATACAGTAATCAAGGAGATTAAGAGAAGCAGCGTGGCTCAGTGGAAAGAGCCCAGGCTTTGGAGTTAGAGGTCATGGGTTCAAATCCCGGCTCCGCCAAATGTCAGCTGTGTGACTTGGGGCAAGTCACTTCACTTCTCTGGGTCTCAGTTACCTCATCTGGAAAATGGGGATTAAGACTGTGAGCTCCCTCGTGGGACAACCTGATCACCTTGTTACCTCCCCAGCACTTAGAACGGTGCTTTGCATATAGTAAGCACTTAAAAAATGCCATTATCATTATTATTAGTAGTAAGGAGGCATAGAAAAAGTGATTGGATTCATGCGGTAGTACTTAGTGAGGCTGTGAAGGTGAATCATAAAGATTTCATTTAATCACATTTATTGAGCACTTACTGTGTACAGAGAACTAGATGACAGATCATTCAATGTTATTTATTGAACTCTTACTATGTGCCAAGCACCGTAAGAAGGGACCGGGAGAGTATTATACAACAAAATTTGTGGATATGTTCCCTGTCCATAACGAGATTACAGTCTAGAGGAGTGAAAGAGAGTAGAATCAGGGATAACACCAAGGTCATGGGTTTGTGAGATAGGCAGGATGTGTACAGTGTACAGTGATGGGAAAGACATAGGAAATTCTGTTTTGGACATGTTAAGTTTGAGGTGTCTCTGGGTCATCCAAGTAGAGATGTCCAAAAATCAGGTGGAAATGCAAGACTGCAGGGAAGGAGAGAGATCAGGGCTGGAGATCTAAAATTGGGAATCACCCACATAGATAAGGTAGTTAAAGCCCTGGGAGTGAATGAGTTCTCCAAGGAAGTGGGGGGAGATGGAGAATAGAAGGGGACCAAGACCTGATCTGTGAACAACTCTCACATTTAAGAAGTGGGAGGTAGAAGAGGAGCCCAGAAAAGAGGCTGAGAAGGAGTGGCCAGAGAGGTAGGAGAATCAGGAGAGGACAGTGTCTGTGAAGCTGAGGTTGCTAAGGTTTTCAGGAGAAAGGTGTGGTCGATAGTGTCAAAAGCACTTAATAATAATAATAACATTTATTAAGCACTTACTATGTGCAAAGCACTGTTCTAAGCGCTGCGAAGGTTACAAGGTGATCAGTTGTCCCACGGGGGGCTCACAGTCTTAATCCCCATTTTACAGATGAGGTCACAGAGGCACAAAGACGTTATGTGACTTGCCCAAAGTCACCCAGCTGACAATTGGCAGAGCAAGGATTTGAACCCATGACTTCAAAGCCCATGCTCTTTCCACTAAGCCACGCTGCTTCTACCACATGGGTGGTAGAGGAGCATTAGGATTAGTAGAGGCCATTGGATTTGGCAAGGAGGAGATTCATTTGTTCATCCATCCAATTGTACTTATTGAGCACTTACTGTGTGCAGAGCACTGTACTAAGCTCTCGAGAAAGTACAATGCAACAATAAACAGTGACATTCCCTGCCCACAATGAGCTTACGGACTAGAGGGTTCATTGGTGACCTTTGAGAGAGAAGTTTCTGTGGAGTGAAGAGGGTGAAAGCCAGATTGGATGGGATCAAGGAAAAAATTGGAGAAGAAGAACTTGAGATGGAAGGTGTAGAAAACTCACTCAAGATTTTTGGAGAGGAATAATGGGAGGGAGATGGGGCGAAAACTGGAAGGAGCTGTGGGGTGAAGGGAGGGTGTTTTTTAAGATAGGGGAGACATACATTTTTGAAAGCAGTGTGGAAGAAGCCATTATTACAGTGCTCTGCACACAGTAAGCACTCAATAAATACAATTGATTGATTAGAGAAAGAACAGTTGAAGATGGTGGTCAGGGAGGGAAGAAGTTGGGGGGGGTCAAGCAATTTGATAAGGTGCAAAGAGGTGGGGTCAGAGTCACAAGTAGAGTGGGTGGATTGAGAGGAGGCAGGAGCTCTCCCAAGATACAAATGGGAAAGTTGGGAGAGTTGAAATAGATGCAGGAGAAGGGAGGACTTGAGAGGAGCAGTGGAGATTTTAGGGAGATCATGCCTGATGGTTTCAATTTTCTAAATAAAGGATATGCCCAGGTCATTAAGGGTAAGAGATTGGGGTGCTAGGGAGACAAGGGGTTTAAAGGTGTACAATCCAGCAGAGTTGGTAGACACAATCTGTGCCCCATAGTGCTTGATACATAGTAAGTGCTGAATAAGTGCCATTAATTGTAATTTCAGTTCTGCCCGTAGTTTACATGGAGTGGGAAATGTTGAAATCAATTACAGATAAAGGAAACGATAGGGTATAAGTATATTTACATAAGTGCTGTGAGGCTGAGCGTGGGGTGAATATCGAACACAAATCCAAGTGCAGAAGTGATGAAGAAAGGAGAGGGAGTAGAGCAAACGAAGGCTTAGTTGGGCAAAGCCTCTTGATGTAAATGTAATTTTAGGATGGGTTTGAAAGTGGGAAGCGTAGTTATTTTTTTTTGGATATGAAGGGGAAGAGAATTCCAGGCCAGATGGGGGATATAGGTGAGGGGTCAGTGGTGAGATAGTCGAGATTGAGGCACAGTGAGTGTGCTGGAATTAGAGGAGCCAAGTGTATGGGTTGGGTGGTGGTAATAATAATAATAATAATAATAATAATAATAATAATAATTGTTAAGCACTTACTATGTGCCAAGCACTGTTCTAAGCACTGGGGTAGCTACAAGGTAATTGGATTGCCCCATGTGGGACTCACAGTCTTAATCTCCATTTTACAGATGAGGTAACTGAGGCACAGAGAAGTTAAGCCACTTGCCCAAAATCACACAGCTGGCAAGTTGTGGCTTGCCACTGGCAAGTGGCGGAGCCGGGATCAGAACCCACGAACTCTCACTCCCAATCCCCAGCCCTTTCCACTAAACCACGTTGCTTAGTGCCTTAAAGCCAATGATAAGGAGTTTGATGAGGATATGGATGGATAGCCTGTTTATATGTGTATATGTTTGTACATATTTATTACTCTATTTATTTATTTATTTTACTTGTACATATCTATTCTATTTATTTTATTTTGTTAGTATGTTTGGTTTTGTTCTCTGTCTCCCCCTCTTAGACTGTGAGCCCACTGTTGGGTAGGGACTGTCTCTATATGTTGCCAATTTGTACTTCCCAAGCGCTTAGTACAGTGCTCTGCACATAGTAAGCGCTCAATAAATACGATTGATGATGATGATGATGATAGCCATTGGAGGCTTTTGATGAGTGGAGAGACATTGGCTTACCATTTTTTATGAAAACGATCCAGGCAGCAGAGTAAAGTAAGAACAATTCTATTTCTAGACCCACCATTGTCCAGTGGAAAGACCATATTCCTAGGAGTCAGGAGACGTGGGTTCCAATCCTGGATTTCCCTTTGGGTGCTGCGTGAGATTGGACACATCTTTCAATTTCATTGGGCCTCAGTTTCCTCATCAGTAAAAAGAAGATGTGAGCCCCATGTGGGACTCATCTATGTCCGACCAGATTGCTTTATATCTAATCCATGACTTGGTGCAATGCTTGACACATAGTAGGCGCCTAATCAATTTCACAATTATTCTATATCGTTTCTAGGACCAAGATGGGGGTACATCTTGAAATTCTTGTAGCATTTGTTGGAACCAAAGTGCGAAATGGGGAAAACATGATCTTTCTTTAATAAATTATATGCTGCATCCTACCTTCATTTTGCCCCTTTGGGAGAATGGCATGGATGTATAATGCAAGTTTATCATTTATACCATCCTATTTATTTTATTTTGTTAATATATTTTGTTTTGTTGTCTGTCTTCCCCTTCTAGACCGTGAGCCCGCAGTTGGGTAGGGAATGTTTCTATATGTTGCCAACTTGTACTTGTACTGACAATTTTGACACCTGTCTACATGTTTTGTTTTGTCACCTGTCTCCCCCTTCTAGACGGTGAGCCCATTGTTGGGTAGGGGCCGTCTCTATATGTTGCCGAGTTGTACTTCCCAAGTGCTTAGTACAGTGCTCTGCACACAGTAAGAGCTCAATAAATATGACTGAATGAATGAATGAGAAGGGGGAGACAGACAACAAAACAAAACAAGTAGATAGGTGTCAATACCATCAGAATAAATAGAATTACAGCTACATACACATCATTAATAAAATGAATATAGTAAATATGTGTAAATAAAATAGAGTAATAAATATGTACAATTATATACAAGTATATGTATATATACAAGTATAGTATAGTACAAGTATTGTATCTACCCCAGTGCTTAGAACAGTGCTTGGCACATAGTAAGTGTTTTACAAATACGGTTATTATTATTATTATTATTATTATTATTATTATTATTATTACACACAGATTGGGTCTGACTTGGTCATTTATCTCAGTCATTTATATCCTCGTGCTTGAAACATAGTAAACACTTAAAAATAATAATGTTAATAACTGTGGTAATTGTTAATCGCTTACTATGTGTCAAGCACTTAAATAATAATGATGGCATTTGTTTAATAATAATAATAATAATAATGGTATTTGTTAAGCACTTACTATGTGCAAAGCACTGTTCTAAGCGCTGGGGGGATACAAGGTGATGCGGTTGTCCCATGTGGGACTCACTGTCTTATTCCCCATTTTACAGATGAGGTAACTGAGGCTCAGAGAAGTTAAGTGACTTGCCCAAGGTCACACAGCAGACATGTGGTGAGCTGGGAATCAAACCCATGACCTCTGACTCCAAAGCCCGTGCTCTTTCCACTGAGCCATGCTGCCCAAGTAAGCTCCGTGTTTTCATTTCCCTAGGTACCTCTTATCTTGCAGGGCCCCATTTCCAGAAGGCATTTGAGGGGGCAGGACAGCTACTTCTGTTCAGACCTTTTTTAGACTGTGAGCCCACTGTTGGGTAGGGACTGTCTCTATATGTTGCCAATTTGTACTACCCAAGCGCTTAGTACAGTGCTCTGCACATAGTAAGCGCTCAATAAATACGATTGATGATGGTGACCTTTGGGCACGGCTTAGAGTGCTCACTCTTCCCAGGGCCCTTGAGACCCCCATACATTCAGTAAGTCGGCCATGGCTCCTAAGGAAGGCCTCGGAGGTGGGTGGGAGGGGTTGCGGGGACGGGGGCGCAACACTTACTATGTGCCAAGCACTGTTCTAAGCACTGATAATAATAATGGTATGTGTTAGGCGCTTACTATGTGCCCAGCACTGTTTTAAGCAGCACTGGGGTCAATAGCGTCAAAAGCACTTAATAATAATAACAATGATAGCATTTATTAAGCACTTACTATGTGCAAAGCACTGTTCTAAGCACTGCAGAGGTTACAAGGTGATCCGTTGTCCCACGTGGGGCTCACCGTCTTCATCCCCATGTTACAGATGAGGTCACGGAGGCACAAAGAAGAGAAGTGGCTTGCCCAAGGTCACACAGCGGACAAGCGGCGGAGCCGGGATTAGAACCCACAATCTCTGATTCCCAAGCCTGCGGTCTTTCCACCAAGCGATGGTTTACAAGCAAATCAGGTTAGACCAAGTCCCTGTTCCATGTGGGGTGCACCGTCTCAATCCTCATTATACAGATGAGGTTAACCGTGGCCTAGAGAAGTGAAATGACTTGCCTAAGGTCACACAGCAGATGAGCGGCGGAGCTGGGATTAGAGCCCGTCACCCTCTGAGTCCCAGGCCTGTGCTCTATCCACGTTAAATATACATATATGATATACCACACTGTGTAACACTCAGCTAAAACATGTCTGCATGCTCTTAGAAACTATTCAGATGAACTGCCAGTCAGCACAATAGCTCCCAGCTGGATAGGAACTTCACATAGCTAGTTGACTTCTAAATAAACAAAACAGGACTCCTGAGTAACAGCGAAAGTCAAATAAATATTTATCATGGGAACTTTTATGAACTCTCCATTGATGTCCAGGGCATGTTTAAGCATACATTTGCCCTCTGTAACCCTGCCTTTGAGTCAGTACTGATGTCTGGATTTAATGGAACAAGGAAACTAAGGTAATATGTGAAATCTTTGGGGTAAAGACTCTTTGGTACCAATCTTGGAAATGAATCCTCTTTGGTTTACCATTCACAACCAGATACGATCAAAGCAGAATTTCCTTCTTTATTCATTCATTCATTCATTCAATCATATTCATTGAGCACTTACTGTGTGCAGAGCACTGTACTAAGCGCTTGGGAAGTACAAGTTGGCAACATATAGAGACGGTCCCTACCCAACAGCGGGCTCACCATCTAGAAGGGGGAGACAGACAACAAAACAAAAACATATTAACAAAATAAAATAAATAGAATAAATATGTACAAATAAAATAGAATAATAAATATGTAAGCATATATACATATATATAATTCATTCATTCATTCAATCACATTTATTGAGCACTTACTGTGTGCAGAGCACTGTACTAAGCACTTGGGAAGTACAATAATAATAATGGCATTTATTAAGCGCTTACTATGTGCAAAACACTGTTCTAAGCTTGTTCTAAGTACAAGTTGGCAACATCTAGAGACGGTCCCTACCCAACAGCGGGCTCACAGTCTAGAAGGGGGAGACAGACAACAAAACAAAACATATTAGCAAAATAAAATAAATAGAATAAATATGGACAAATAAAATCAATAGAGTCATTCATTCATTCATTCACTCGTATTTATTGAGCGTTTACAGGTGCTGTGGGGAGGGGAAGGAGGTAAGGCAGGGGGATGAGGAGGGGGAAGAGGGGGAGAGGAAGGAGGGGGCTCAGTGTGGGAAGGCCTCCTGGAGGAGGTGAGCTCTCAGTAGGGTTTTTAAGGGAGGAAGAGAGCTAGCTTGGAGGATGTGCGGAAGGAGGGCATTCCAGGCCAGGGGAATGACGTAGGCCGGGGGTCGACAGTGGGACAGGCGAGTACGAGGCATGGTGAGGAGGTTAGTGGCAGAGGAGCAGAGGGTGTGGGCTGGGCTGTAGAAGGAGAGAAGGGAGGTGAGGTAGGAGGGGGTGAGGTCATGGACAGCCTTGAAGCCAAGGGTGAGGAGTTTTTGCCTGATGCATAGGTTGATTGGTAGCCACTGGAGATTTCTGAGGAGTCTGTTGGATATAAAGGGGGAGGATGTTCCAATCAACTGATCAATCAATCAATCAATCAATCAGTCAATTATATTCTTTGAGTGCTTAACTGTGTGCAGGGCACTCTATTAAGCACTTGGGAGAATTCAACAGGCCAGAGGGAAGATTCATTCATTCATTCAATTGTATTTATTGAGCACTTACTGTGTGCAGAGCACTGTACTAAGCGCTTGGGAAGTACAACTTGGCAACATATAGAGACGGTCCCTACCCAACAACGGGCTGACAGTCTAGAAGGGGGAGACAGACAAAAAAACAAAACAAAACAAAACAAAACAAAACAAAACAAAACCTGTGGTCAGGTGTCAAGTCATCAGAATAAATATAAGCAAAGCTAGAAGCATATCATTGACAAAATAAATAGTAAATATGTGCAAGTAAAATAAGTAGAGTAATAAATCTGTACAAACATATATACAGGTGCTGAGGGGAGGGGAAGGAGGTAGGGCGGGGGGATGGGAAGGGGGAGAGAAAAAAAAGGGCTCAGTCTGAGTAGGCCTTCTGGAGGAGGTGAGCTCTCAGTAGGGCTCAATAGGGCTGGGAAGATGTCAGCAAAGGGGTCAGCAGCAATAGAGACAAGACTGAATTACAGTGAGTAAGTTCATTCATTCATTCATTCATTCAATCGTATTTATTGAGTGCTTACTCTGTGCAGAGCACTGTACTAAGCACTTGGGAAGTACAACTCGGCAACATATAGAGACGGCCCCTACCCAACAATGGGCTCACCGTCTAGAAGGGGGAGACAGATGACAAAACAAAACATGTAGACAGGTGTCAAAATTGTCAGAACAAACAGAATTAAAGCTATATGCACATCTTTAACAAAATAAATAGAATAGTAAATATGTACAAGTAACATGAATAGAGTAATAAATCTGTATAAATATATACAAGTGCTGTGGGGAAGGGAAGGAGGTAGGGTGGGGGGGATGGGGAGGAGGAGAGAAAAAAGGGGGCTCAGTTTGGGAAGGCCTCCTGGTGGAGGTGAGCTCCCAGTAGGGCTTTGAAGGGAGGAAGAGAGCTAGCTTGGCGGATGTGCAGAGGGAGGGCATTCGAGGCCAGGGGAAGGATGTGGGCCAGGGGTTGATGGCGGGACAGGTGAGAACGAGGCCCAGTGAGGAGGTTAGCGGCAGAGGAGCGGAGGGTGCGGGCTGGGCTGGAGAAGGAGAGAAGGGAGGTGAGGGAGGAGGGGGCAAGGTGATGGACAGCCTTGAAGCCCAGGGTGAGGAGTTTTTGCTTGATTCTTAAGTTGACAGGCAGCCACTGGAGATTTTTGAGGAAGGGAGTGATATGCCCGGAGCGTTTCTGCACAAAGATAATCCAGGTAGCAGAGTGAAATATAGACTGAAGTGGGGAGAGACAGGAGGATGGGAGATCAGAGAGGAGGCTGATGCAGTAATCCAGTCAGGATAGGATGAGAAATGGAACCAGCAAGGTAGCGATTTGGATGGAGAGGAAAGGGCAGATATTGGCGATGTTGTGGAGGTGAGACCGGCAGGTTTTGGTGATGGATTGGATGTGTGGGGTGAACGAGAGAGCAGAGTCGAGGATAACACCAAGGTTGCGGGCTTGTGAGATGGGAAGGATAGTAGTGCCATCTACAGTGACTGGAAAGTCAGGTTAGCATTATAGGGGTGAAATGTGCAGACTGGGATTTAATAGGAAACCATTCATTTATTCAATTGTATTTATTGAGCACTTACTGTGTGCAGAGCACTGTACTAAGCGCTTGGGAAGTACAAGTCAGCAAAATCAGAAAGGCAAGTCAGGAGGAGGACAACTGATTGAATGCCATAAAGAAGGTGTGGAGTGAATGATGCCGAAGTGGATGGGCAACCATTGGCGGTTTTTGAGGAGTGAGTAGACATGGAAATAAAAGCCTTCTAGATAAACTTTCCAGGTAGCTGTGTGAAGTACAGGTTGGAGAGAGGAGAGACAGGAGGCAGGGAGGTCAGTAAGGAGAGTGATGCAGTAGTCGGGGAGGTAATAATAATAATAATAATTACAGTATTTTGTAAGTGCTTATGACGTGCCAGGAACTGTATTAAATGCTGGGGTGGATATAAGCAAATCGGGTTGGACACAGTCTCTGTCCCACGTCGGGCTCATAGTCTCAATCCCCATTTGACAGATGAGGTAACTGAGGCCCAGAGAAGATAAGTGACTTGCCTAAGATCACACAGCAGACAAGTGATGGAGCCAGGATTAGAACCCATGACCTTCTGATGCCCAGCTCCGTCCCCTATCCACTATGCCATGCTGCCTGGAGCTGCATGGTAGGAATCTAGGTGGAGAGGAAAGGATGGCCTCTAAGAGATATTGTGAAGGTAGAATGCAGAGAAGTCGTGAAGGTAGAACCCACACAATTTGGTGACAGATTCAATATGTGGGTTGAATGAGAGAGATGAGTCGAGGATAATGCCAAGTTTAAGGGCTTGTGAGATGGGGAGATGGTGGGGCTGTTTATTTCACAAGCCCTAACGTCTCTCCTGAAAACATACATGCATTTCCTCTTGCCTTCAGAAGTCTTCCACAAGAATGCCTCATGGGCATCTTAAAGTGAACATTTTTTAAAATGGAACACTTCATCGTCCCTTCTGAACTGATTCTTTCTCTCAACAACCCCACCACTTTGTCTCAGAAGTCTGCAATCTTCATACCATCTCTGACTTACAATATGGTTTAACCCTCACATTCAGTCTGTCTCAAAATCAACCAGTCCATCAATCAGTAGACTTCACCTAGCCTTTACTGTGTTCAGAGCACCGGACTAAGCTCTTGGGATAATATTTTGGGGGCTCTATCCCTTTACCCCCAAGGCCAAAGTCCCAGTTGCTAACCCAGAGTAGCCCTTAAATGGTCAAATTTAGATCAGGTCTGCCTAGTTATTCACTTCCCTCCCCACAGAAAGGTGTGGAAATACTCCAATGAACTCACTCTGAGGTATTTCAGCATCTCGATCTCCACTCTGTGGGAGCCAGGATCCATTCATTACTTTCCAACCCAGAAATAAAAGGAACTCACTTCCAAAGAGGAGTAACTGCTGAGGAAAATGGGAGAGGAAGAAACATTAAATGGTGGCTCTTTTTTGACTGGCAGATGAGATACTCAGAAAAGCACTTAGTACAGTGCTCTGCACACAGTAAGTGCTCAATAAATACGATTGAATGAATGAATGAATGAAAATCTGGGACAGAGAGTGTGAAAAATTGCCTTTTCAAGCATTCTGAGAAAATCCATGCCAGGGATGGAGAGAGAATTCTGACCATAACTGCACATTAGCCATTCCACTACCACGATTTTCCTGCTTCCTAATGCTCAGCACATGCAATGCATATGCTCTCTGTGAGTTATCAAATATTTCCAAAAATACATACATCAAAATTTTGACATACCTTCATCAGGTGCCTGGTTTTCATTCACAGGCCCCAGAACTTCTGATGTGTTCACAAAGAAAACACTTCTGAGCAAATAAACCTGAAGTGTGAATATCATTAGCCCTCATCTTAGGGAGATGGCTTCAGTTAGGCTGATGGCCAGATGGTTTAACCACGGAGGACATTTCAGCATCTGGTACGTAAATGTGAGTGGGGAAAAAGAGAAAATGGAAGAGGTTTGAGAGTCAAGTCTCTCGAGATAAGAATGGTCAGTTTAGGAGACGTCGAAGGCCAGATCATGCTCTAGTATTGGACAATGGATACTTTATAATAATTGTGGTATTTCCTTGGTAAGTGCTTATGCTGTGCCAAGCACTGTACTAAGCTCTGGAGTTGAAACAATCAACAGAGGAGCAGCAGGGCTTAGTGGATAAAGCTCAAGTCTGGGAGTATGAAAGACCTAGGTTCGTTCATTCATTCATTTATCCATTCATTCAATCGTATTTATTGAGCGCTTACTGTGTGCAGAGCACTGTACTAAGCACTTGGGAAGTACAAGTTGGCAACATATAGAGATGGTTCCTACCCAACAGTGGGCTCACAGTCTAGAAGGGGGAGACAGAGAACAAAACAGAACATATTAACAGAATAAAATAAATAGAATAAATATGTACAAGTAAAATATAAATAAATAAATAAATAAATGAGTAAATAAGTAAATAAGTAAATAAATAGAGTGATAGGTTCTAATCCCCATTCTGCCACGTATCTGCTGTATGACCTTAAGCAAGTCACTTCACTTCTCTGGGCCTCAGTTGCCTCATCTGTAAAATGGGAATTAAGAATGTGAGCACCTTGTGGGACAGGGACTGGGTCCATCCTGATTCCCTTGTATCTACCCCAGTGCTTAGAGCAGTGCTTGGCACACAGTAAGTGCTTAACAAATACCACAGCTATTATACAATCAAAGCAGATGAGACCTAGTCCCGGACCCACAGGGGGTATTTTCAAAGGATGTTGTTGTCCCCATGGATGCCAAGGCCACCAAACCATTGAAAGAATCGAGACGATAAGTGATTATTTTATACCATTGATCGATTGATTGCTGCAGTCCTCCCCTTCTTGCCAGGTTTTCTGTAGTTTTGTAGTTTGTATTGTACTCTCCAAAGCATTTAGTACAGTGCTCTGCACACAATAAATGCTCAACAGATATCATTGATTTATTGATGGATTGATTGAACCTAATAATAATAATAAATATCCCTCCCAAGACTCAGAAGAGGAAAAGGGAAAAGGCAGGATGAGGGGGAGAGAGTGGAAATGAAATAGTAGTAATAATAATAATAGTATTTGTTAAGTGCTTACAATGTGCCAAGCACTGTTCTAAGCACTGGGATAGATACAAGGCAATGATGATGATGATGGCATTTATTAAGCACTTACTATGCGCAAAGCACTGTTCTAAGTGATGGGGAGGTTACAAGGTGATCAGGTTGTCCCACGGGGGGCTCACAGTCTTAATCCCCATTTTACAGATGAGGTCACTGAGGCACAGAGAAATTAAGTGAGTGGCCAAAGTCACACAGCTGACAGTTGGTGGATCCGGGATTTTAACCCCTGACCTCTGACTCCAAAGCCCGGGCTCTTTCCACTGAGCCATGGTGCTTCTCATAATCAGTTGGACATAGTCCTTGCCCCATATGGGGCTCATGGTCTCAATCTCCATTTGACAGATGAGGTAACTGAGGCACAGAAAAGTGAAGTGACTCTGCCAAGGTCACACAGCAGACAAGTGGCAGAGCTGGAATTAGAACCCTTGACATTCGGAGTCCCAGGCCCGGGCTCTATCCACTACGCGATGAAAGAGAGATTTCTCTGCCCTGGAGGCACGAAGAAAGGGAATTTCCTGAATCAATGATTGAAACAGAAAAAAGAAGATTGGAGGGAGGAATAGAAGACAGAAGAGGGGAGGAATTCTTTTCTCCCTCTCACTTCTGAATCACCCTTGCATTTGGGTTAGAACCCTTTATTCACCCCACACTCAAACCCTCAGAATTTCTACATATATCTGTAATTTATTTTATTCATATTAATGTCTATCCCCCTCTAGACTGTGAACTCCTCATGTGTAGGGTTCAGATCTACCAACTCTGTTATTTTGAACTTTCCCAAGTGCTTATTTAATACAGTGCTCAGCACACAGTAAGCCCTCAATGAATAATAGTGGTTGATTGATTCACCATGTCATTTTCGAAGGGAGGGTGTACGGTGATTAAAAGGATAATGGAAGTAGAGAGGTCTCAAAGAGAGAACAGGCCTAGGAGTCAGAGGACCTGGGTTCTAATCCCAGCTTTGCTATTTGTCTGCTGTGTGACCTTCACCAAGTCACTGAACATCTCTGTGCCTTAGTTTCCTTCATCTGTAAAAAGGTGATTCAATAACTGTTCTACCTCCTCCATAGACTGTGAGCCCCATGTGGAACAGAGATCGTGTCCAACCTGACCATTTTGTACCTAGCCAGCTCTTAATAGAATGCTTAGTCCCTAATGAGTACAGAACAGATATTATTATTGTTGTTATTATTCATAATTATTACAATGGGGTGGGAGCAAAAGAGGGAAATTAGTGGAGAGGACAAAGGATGTCTTAGAAGGAATAGGACAGGGAAGGATGCTGTTGCCTCAGACCACGGAAGCAGGGAATAATAGACAGGGAAATAAGTAGGGATTGGAGGTAGAGTTTAGTGGAAAGAGCATGGATTAGGAGTCAGAAGACCTGGGTTATAGTCTTAGATCCGCCTTTTGCATGCTGTGTGAACCTGGACAAATAATAATAATGATCGCATTTGTGAAACACTTACAAATGTTTAAGTGCTAAATTCTAAGTGCTGGGGGGATACAAGGTAATCAGGGTGTCCCACATGGGGCTCACAGTCTTAATCCTCATTTTATAGATGAGGTAACAGAGGCCCAGAGAAGTTAAGTGACTTGCCCAAAGTCTCACAGCAGACAAGTGGCAGAGCCGGGATTAGAACCCATGACCTCTGACTCCTAAGCCCATGCTCTTTCCACTGAGCCACGCTGCTTTCCATTCAGCCTCTCTTTACCTCAGCTTCTTCATCTGTAAAATGGGGTTCTCCTGTTCTCTCTTCCTTTAAAACAGTGAGTGTCACGAGGAACAGAGGCTATGCTTCATAATAATAATAATAATAATAATAATAATAATAATAATAATGGTATTTGTTAAGCGCTTACTATGTGTAAAGCACTGTTCTAAGTTCTGGGGGGATACAAGGTGATCAGGTTGTAGCATGTGGGGCTTACAGTCTTAATACCCATTTTACAGTTAAGGGAACTGAGGCACAGATAAGTTAAGTGACTTGCCCAAAGTCACATAACTGACAATTGGCAGAGTCGGGATTTGAACCCATGACCTTGATTATTTGGTATTGATCTAATGCTTAGCAAAAAGGCTGACACACAGTAAGTGTTAAATGAATGCCATCACTAACTGGGAAACAAGGCTTTCCTCACTCCTTGCATCTTGTTGGCATTTTGGAAACCACCTTAGAGAAACTGAACATAGAAAACACTGCTTCCCTCTCAAAACCTCCCTGATTAAACTCTCTTTTCCCCGGCTCCCTCCCTCTTCTCTGTCATCTATGCCCTTGGCTCTCTGGCCCTTGGGCATTTGATATACACCCCATCCTCAAACTCACAGCACTTATGTACATACCTATAATTATATATTATAAATAACATTTATATTAATGCCTGGCTCATTCATTCATTCAATCATATTTATTGAGTGCTTTCTGTGGGCAAAGCACTGTACTAAGCGCTCATTCCCCCTCTAGACTGTAACCTTGTGGTGGGCAGGGAACGTGTCTACCATCTCAACTGTATTGTAGTCCCCCAAGCACTCTGCGTAGCTCATTCTAGGTCACACAGCAGACAGGTGATGGAGCCAGGATTAGAACCCACCTACCTTCTGACTCCTAGGCTGGTGCTCAATCCATTATGCCATGAATTGTAAGATTTATCTTATAGCGATAAAGCCACTTTTCAGGACGCTGTCTACCCCAGATTTGGACTGCTGATTTTTTGAGGATTTCTTCTATTGCTGCATTTCTGTCTTTTCTGGCTACCTCTTAATACCTTTCCTCACACTTCTTTGTGAAAGTTACTCCTTTGTATATCTTCCAAATGACGACTCAGATTTCTGCTTTTCCAAACCACAACTCTAAACCCTCATGCAGCTGATCTGTCACTAAATCAGTATTGTTACTTCTCTTTCATCTGGTGTAGTCATCCCCCACCTTCTAATGCCCTCCACAGGTACTATTTGCTTCCCCGACCTCTAATTTATGCTTCCTCTCCAGCTAAGGCAGGGATCTTGTCTTCCTGCTCTATAGGGAACCACAAAGCTACCCCAACTTTATGGTCAGAGATCACTCCTCCAGTTTGGCGACATCTCCAAGATTGATCATTTTGATCAAGGAGGACCCCATTCTCCTCAACACGCTATCCAACCTTGGCTTCACAGACTCCGTCCTCTCCTGGTTCTCCTCTTATCTCTCTGGTCGTTCATTCTCAGTTTCTTTTGCAGGCTCCTCCTCCCCCTCCCATCCCCTTACTGGGGGGGGGGGGGGGGGGGGGTTCCTCAAGGTTCAGTTCTTAGTCCCCTTCTGTTCTCGATCTACACTCACTCCCTTGGTGACCTCATTCGTTCCCATGGCTTCAACTATCATCTCTACGCTGATGACACCCAAATCTACATCTCTGCCCCTGCTCTCTCTCCCTCCCTCCAGGTTCACATCTCCTCCTGCCTTCAGGTCATCTCCATCTGGATGTCTGCCCGCCACCTAAAACTCAACATGTCCAAGACTGAACTCCTTGTCTTCCCTCCCAAACCCTGCCCTCTCCCTGACTTTCCCATCACTGTTGACGGCACTACCATCCTTCCCATCTCACAGGCCCACAACCTTGGTGTCATCCTCGACTCGGCTCTCTCGTTCACCCCTCACATCCAAGCCGTCACCAAAACCGCCGGTCTCAGCTCTGCAACATTGCCAAGATCCGCCCTTTCCTCTCCATCCAAACCACTACCCTGCTCGTCCAAGCTCTCATCCTATCCCATCTGGACTACTGTATCAGTCTCCTCTCTGATCTCCCATCCTCCTGTCTCTCCCCACTTCAATCCATACTTCACGGCGCTGCCCGGATCGTCTTTGTCCAGAAACGCTCTGGGCATGTTACTCCCCTCCTCAAAAATCTCCAGTGGCTACCAATCAACCTACGCACCAGGCAGAAACTCCTCACCCTCGGCTTCAAGGCTGTCCATCACCTCGCCCCCTCCTACCTCACCTCCCTACTCTCCTTTTCCAGCCCAGCCTGCACCCTCTGCTTCTCTGCCGCTAATCTCCTCACCGTGCCTCATTCTCGCCTCTCCCGCTGCCGACCCTCGGCCCACGCCATCCCCCTGGCCTGGAATGCCCTCCCTCCCCACATCCACCAAGCTAACTCTCTTCCTCCCTTCAAGGCCCTACTGAGAGCTCACCTCCTCCAGGTGGCCTTCCCACACTGAGCCACCTCCTTCCTCTCCCCCTCCTTCCCCTCTCCATCCCCCCGACCTTACCTCCTTCCCTTCCCCTCAGCACCTGTATATATGTATATATGTTTGTATGTATTTATTACTCTATTCAGTTATTTATTTTACTTGTACATATCTATTCTATTTATTTTATTTTGTTAATATGTTTTGTTTTGTTCTCTGTCTCCCCCTTCTAGACTGTGAGCCCACTGTTGGGTAGGGACCGTCTCTATATGTTGCCAACTTGTACTTCCCAAGTGCTTAGTACAGTGCTCTGCACACAGTAAGTGCTCAATACGATTGATTGATTGATTGATTTATTGATTGATTTTGAAGTGGCTTTCTCAAGAGTACTGAAACTCAGTTCTGACATTGCTAGCAAAGAGGGGCCAGGGGCTTGGGGGAGGAGGAAGGGATTTCTTCTGCAAGCAGCTTTGGGGTGGGCAGGTGGAGGTTAAGATTGGTGCACTTCACATTTCCCAGAAGTTTTTTTTTTTTTTTTTTTTGCAGTCAGAAAGGAGGCGAAAAAGAAGCAGTTGAACTTCTCTCTTCCTCCACTCCCTTTTGAGTCACACTTGAACTTGGATTTGCTCCCTTTATTTACCCCTCCCTCAGCCCCACAGCATTTATGTTTATATCCATAAGTTATATGTTGATATTGTCTGTCTCCCCCTGTAGACTGTAATCTCAGTTTGGACAGAGAACGTGTCTACCAACTCTGTTATCTCTGTCTCCTGAGTGCTTAGTACAGTGTTCTGCACACAGTCACCACTCAATAAATACAATTAATTGAGTGATTCTCTCCTCGATAGGAGCCGTGGTGCAGAGTGAAGCTCTCTCCATCCCCCTCCAAGTTTGGGATATACCCCTCCCTCACTCTCCATCCCCATGGGGCTGGGGGCAGAGTCCTGTGTTGAGCTGAGGAGGTTTTGAGGGCTCTCTGCAGGACAGAGAAGATGAATGCAGCAAGTATGCATCAAAAACAAGTGGCAGTGAGAGACAGTCATCTCAATCACCCTCCCCGCCTCAACGAAGGTGCTCCTCCCCGCCTCATCCACGTCTCTCACTGCGTCTCCTTTTTCTACAGACAGAACACATAACCAGAAGCCAGGACTCCTGGGAAACAGGATACCTGCTGCCATGAGAAGCAAATAAGGTGAGTAATGAGTGTCCCCTACCCACCTTCTCAGGTTCAAAACAAGAGGGACTGATCACATCACATGAAGAATCCAAACAACAAAAGTTTCACCATAGTCTGGCATTCATCGTGAGAGTCATAGGTTAGCTGACAGCAAATTTATTGTGTATGCCTCTATTTATCTTTACCAGATGCTTAGTACAGTGCTCTGTCCACTGTCAGAGCTTAATAAATAATCAGACTGATTTTTCTTCCAAGCTTCCATTGGCCTTCTGCTTTACCACTGTCTGCTCTCACTCACCCTCCACAATCCAGTTTGGGCATCACTGATACGTAAAATTCATTCATTCATTCAATCGTATTTATTGAGCGCTTACTGTGTGCAGAGTACTGTACTAAGCGCTTGGGAAGTGCAAGTTGGCAACATATAGAGACGGTCCCTACCCAACAGTGGGCTCACAGTCTTAAGCCAAAATTACCTGGATATCTGGGCTACGTAGATGGGTCCTAGAGCTCAAGTCCATCCACCATATTCCATTCGACTTTATTTTTCTGTTTATTTAATCTTCTTGTCCTTCCAAACTTTATACATCCCTGACTATTTGGCTGAAACAAGGGGAGGACAAGGCGAAGCTCTGTCAGAGCTGATGACAGACAAGCTGCCCTGCAGGATGGGGGGTGAAGAAGTGACTCTACAGAGGAATGCGACCAACATTCCCTCTCCTGGTTTTCCAGGTGTGTGAGACAAACCTCTCAAACCTCGGGAGACAGGGAGGGAACCGCAGGCTCCACAGATATCTCTAACAAGTGAGACTGTCTTTACTCTTCCAGAGAGATCACAAGATATCTCAACCCATGTAGAAGCGTGAGAAGCAGCATGGCATAGTGGATAGAGCACAGGCCTCGGAGTCAGAAGGTCAAGGGTTCTAATTCTGCCTCCACCACGTGTCTGCTGTGTGACCTTAGGCAGGTTGCTTCACTTTCCCCTCTGTTACCCCATCTGCAAAATGGGGATTAAGACTATGAGCCCCTAGTGGGATAGGGACTGAGTCCAACCCGATTTGCTTGTATGCACCCCAGTGCTTAGTACAGTGCCTGGCACATAGTAAGCACTTCACAAATACAATTATAATTATCAATCAATCGTGTTTATTGAGCGCTTACTGTGTGCAAAGCACTGTACTAATCAATCAATCAATCAATTGTATTTATTGAGCGCTTACTGTGTGCAAAGCACTGTACTAAGCGCTTGGGAAGTACAAGTTGGCAACATATAGAGATGGTCCGTACCCAACAGTGGGCTCACAGTCTAGAAGGGGGAGACAGAGAACAAAACAAAACATATTAACAAAATAAAATAAATAGAATAGATATGTACAAGTAAAATAAATAAATAAATAGAGGAATAAATACGTACAAACATATATACATATATACAGGTGCTGTGGGGTAGGGAAGGAGGTAAGGCCGGGGGGATGGAGAGGGGGAGGAGGGGGATTGTGCCTGATAGGAAAGGTGGTAACGCAGTGGGAATGACTCCTATCTAGAACTTCCTCTGAATGCACTTAATACAGTGTTCTCCCACAGTAAATGATAATAATGATAATGATGGTATTTGTTAAGGGCTTACTATGTGCCAAGCACCGTTCAAAGCACTGGGTTAGATACAAGGTAATCAGGTTGTCCCACATGGGGCTCACAGTCTTAGTCCCCATTTTACAGATGAGGTAACTGAGACACAGATAAATTAAGTGACCTGCCCAAAGTTTCACAGCTGACAAGTGGAAGAGCCAGAATTAGAACCCATGACCTCTGACTCTCAAGTCTGTGCTCTTTCCACCAGGCCACACTGCTTCATCATCATCATCATCAATCGTATTTATTGAGCGCTTACTATGTGCAGAGCACTGTACTGAGCGCTTGGGAAGTACAAATGGGCAACATATAGAGACAGTCCCTACCTAGCAGTGGGCTCACAGTCTAAAAGGGGGAGACAGAAAACAAAACCAAACATACTAACAAAATAAAATAAATAGAATAGATATGTACAAATAAAATAAATAAATAAATAAACAGAGTAATAAATATGTACAAACATATATACATATATACAAGTCAATATACAGGTCAGTATATATACTGCTTCTGCAGCATCAGTGAGTAATTGGGTAAGTGCTTGATAATATGATTGAATGAATGAATGAATAAACATAGAGGTGGAAAGAGTATGCCCAGAGAACTCCAGCGTGGCTCAGTGGAAAGAGCCCGGGCTTTGGAGTCAGAGGTCATGGGTTCAAATCCAAGCTTTGCCAATTGTCAGCTGTGTGACTTTGGGCAAGTCACTTCACTTCTCTGGGCCTTAGTTACCTCATCTGTAAAATGGAGATTATGATTTTGAGCCCCACATGGGACAACCGGATCACTTTGTACCTCCCCAGCACTTAGAACAGTGCTCCGCACATAGTAAGCACTTAATAAATGCCATCAATAAATACGTGTTTTCACAACATGTCCGTGCTTTTTTGACAATATACATCTCTCTGGATAGAAGGCAGTGTTGCCTGGTAGAAAGAACATGGGTCTGGGAATCAGGGAACCTGGGTTCTAGTCCCAACTTTGCCACGGGCCTATTGTGTGACAATCCCACTCAGCCTCAGTTTTCTCATCTATAAAAATGGGGAAAAAGGTCGATTATGAGCTCTGTGTGGAAGACAGGCTCTGACCAATCTCATAACATTGTGTCTACCTCAGGTATTAGCCCATAACGAGCTCTTGCCAAATTCCAGAATCGTTATAAGATATTTGTGCACTTGCTCAAAATGTCAGACAAGATTCAAAATGTCAGATGAGATGTGCGTGCTCTCATGCAGGTTTTACTTAATGAAACATTCTTCAAAAAAATAACCCCCTTGTTATATATGAACTGATTGTACTTGGGACAGTAAAGTTGTAATGATTCCCTAAATAGTACCCAAAGCTGTCTAATTTATAATCAGGGAGCAGTTAGGCACTGGATGAAATGGAATCATTATGAAATATGTACTAAAATCTTAAAGGAATGAAGCAAGCAGCTGCCCTCTAGATTTTCAACCTCAATTCATTCCATTAACAATAATGATAATAATAATAATGGCATTTGTTAAGTGCTTATTATGTGCAAAGCACTGTTCTAAGCACTGGGGAAGGTCAAAGGGATCAGGTTGTCCCACTGGGGGCTCACAGTCTTAATCCCCATTTTGCAGATGAGGGAACTGAGGCACAGAGAAGTGAAGTGACTTGCCCAAATTCACATAGCTGACAATTGGTGGAGCGGGGATTTGAACCCATGACCTCTGACTCCAAAGCCTGTGCTCTTTCCACTAAGCCACGCTGCTTCTCTGCACCACACTGCTATTAGTACTTACATGTATAATTAATAGCCTATCGATATTCTTAATATTCTATCAAGCTGCTACTTTGTGGCTGCTGAGAAATAATAGTAATCTGGAAATAATATTATTTGAATTGGTCCATATTTGAGGTTCTTACACTAAGAAACAATACTGAGAAGCAGAATTGAAGCAATCCATCATTCAAGAGAGTCTCACGGAGAAGTACATATTACCAAGTCATTCTGAGCAAAATCGCAGTAACAGGAAAACACTACGTGCAAGTTTCAGAAAAAAAAAAATTTGGTTTGAGGGATTAGTGTTATTCCTAGTTTTTTTTTTTAATTTCAATAAGGCGAGAACATTTCTATAAAAGTAATTTATTGGGTGGCTAAGGGAAAGGCCTGAAAGTTTAACCCGTGCATTTCAGGGAAGAGCCGCAACCGCAAAACGGCAACTTTTCTGAACCTTTATTTCGTAGAAGGTCTGCAGCTCTCTGAATTCAAGACTACAGTAACCAGTTTCATGAGCATGGATGAGAAGCTGGTTTATGGATTGAGTGAAAAAGAAGGGAATCCAGAGAATTCTCACATTCCGAAGTGCAAAACTGTCCAGAGGAGGGCTTGTTTCTGGACATTTCAAGCTCACTTAAACTGAAGGGTCTCAGGGGAGCCTCTCATTTATACAAATGACAAACTCGGCCCCCGAGTTTTCTGGTTTGCACATGATGATGATGGTATTTGTTAAGTGCTTACTATGTGCAAAGCACTGTTCTAAGCACTGGGGAGGTTACAAGGTGATCAGGCTCACAGTTTTAATCCCCATTTTACAGATGAGGTAACAGGCACAGAGAAGTTAAGTGACTTGCCCAAAGTCACACAGCTCACAGTTGGTGGAGCCGGGATTTGAACCTATGACCTCTGACTCCAAAGCTTGTACTCTTTCCACTGAGCCACGCTGCTTCTCCCATGGTAGAGAGATCTGGGGCTGGAGCCCTTAGTCACCAGGGGGGTGGTGATGGAGAAAGCTGTGACTGCTGAAAGTGGCTAAGCTACATTGGCTGTCTCATTTTTGTTTTATCCGGTTACCTAAATGGGAACAGGAAAAGTTCTTTGGAACTGAGTCAGAAGAGGGAGAGTAGTATTACTTTTCATTTTATTTCATTTCATTTTCATTTCATTTTCATATTACCTTTCATTTTATTGAAGGAGCATCTGAACGTCTGAATTGAAATGGGAGTTTGCAGCTAAAAGTGAGGGGGTCAAAAGAAATGATCGCATGCACATTATAAATATCTATGTGTATGCAGATTTATGTATATACATGAGGCCTTCCCAGACTGAGCCCCCTCCTTCCTCTCTCCCTCCTCCCCTTCTCCATCTCCCCCACCTTACCTCCTTCCCCTCCCCACAGCACCTATATATATGTATACATGTTTGTATGTATTTATTACTCTATTTGATGATGATGATGATGATGGCATTTATTATGCGCTTACTATGTGCAAAGCACTGTTCTAAGCACTGGGGAGGTTGCAAAGTGATCAGGTTGTCTCATGGGGGGCTCACAGTCTCATCCCCATTTTCCAGATGAGGGAACTGAGGCCCAGAGAAGCAAAGTGACCTGCCCAAAGTCACCCAGCTGACAATTGGCGGAGCCGGCATTTGAACCCATGACCTCTGACTCCAAAGCCCGGGCTCTTTTCCCCCGAGCCACACTGCTTCTCTATTTATTTATTTTATGTGTTTTATTTATTGTTTATTATTATTATTATTATTTTATTTTATTTGTACATATTTATTCTATTTATTTTATTTTGTTAATATGCTTTGTTTTGTTCTCTGTCTCCCCCTTCTAGACTGTGAGCCCACTGTTGGGTAGGGACCATCTCTATATGTTGCCAACTTGTACTTCCCAAGTGCTTAGTACAGTGCTCTGCACACAGTAAGCGCTCAATAAATACAATTGAATGAATGAATGAATATATGTATATATGTACTTGTATATATATATACATACTTGTATATGTACATATATATGTACTTATAATATATACATAATATTATATTGTATTATACATAATGATATATTTATTATTATGGCATTTGTTAACCATTTACACACACTAAACTTTGCGGTAGATCTGATGATTTTGACACCTGTCTACATGTTTTGCTTTGTTGTCAGTCTCCCCATTCTAGACTGTGAGCCCACTGTTGGGTAGGGACCATCTCTATATGTTGCCAACTTGTACTTCCCAAGTACTTAGTACAGTGCTCTGCACACAGTAAGCGCTCAATAAATACGATTGAATGAATATAAGTATATGTATATATGTACTTGTATATATACATACTTGTATATGTACACATATATGTACTTAAAATATATGCATAATATTATATCATATTATAAATAATATATTATTATTATGGCATTTGTTAACCATTTACACACACTAAACATTGCGGTAGATCTGACAATTTTGACACCTGTCCACATGTTTTGTTTTTTTGTCTGTCTCCCCCTTCTAGACTTTGAGCCCATTGTTGGGTAGGGACCATCTCTATATGTTGCCAACTTGTACTTCCCAAGCGCTTAGTACAGTGCTCTGCACACAGTAAGCACTCAATAAATACGATTGAATGAATGAATGAATATATGTATATATATGTACTTGTATATATACATACTTGTATATGTACATATATATGTATTTATAATATACACATAATATTATATTATACATAATGGTGTATTATTATTATGGCATTTGTTAACCACTTACACACACTAAACATTGCGGTAGATCTGACAATTTTGACACCTGTCCACCTGTTTTGTTTTGTTGTCTGTCTCCCCCTTCTAGACTCTGAGCCCATTGTTGGGTAGGGACTGTCTCTATATGCTGCTGACTTGTACTTCCCAAGCGCTCAGTACAGTGCCCTGCACACAGTAAGTGCTCAATAAATATGATTGAACGAATGAAGGAATGAATGAATAAATTCTAATCAGGTAGGTTGAACATAGTTCTTGTCCTAGGAGGGGCTCAGAGTCTAAGTAGGAGGGAGCAGGAGTGAACCTCATTCATTCCTTCAATCGTATTTATTGAGCCCTTACTGGGTGCAGAGCACTGTACTAAGCGCTTGGGAAGTACAAACAGGCAACTTATAGAGACGGTCCCTACCCAACCCCATTGTACTGAAGAGAAAACTGAAGCACAGAGAAGTGAAGAAAGTGAGAGGGGGTCACACAGCAGGCAAGTACAGGAGCCTGGATTAGAACCCAGAACCCAAGTCTTCTGGTTTCCATACCTGTTCTCTTTCCTCAAGGCCACACTACTTCTCTAATCTATTCCCTAAATGCGTATTAATATTTCCAAGTATGTCTGGGTCTTTGGGTGGGACCAGATTTCGGAGGGCACCAACCATGCAGTTTCCAGCCCCAGAAGGGAGACAAGGCTTGTCCTGCTTGTATCTGTTTTGCTTGTTTGTTTGTTTGTTTGTTTGTCTAGCTTACAAAGAGTGCAGGACAAGGAAATGCAATTTTCAGTTGCCATTCCAAGAGCTCCCCATATTCGGTTACGAATAATTTATCACAGTGCTCTGTACCCAGTATTCAACCACTCAATAAGTACCATCCACTGAATGCCTTAAAGCTGTTACCTCAAACTCTTAAATAAGTCATAGGGATTGCTATCTAGGAAACTATCTTAATGGGCAAAAATGTGTATATCATGGTATATATCGTAACGTCGGCATTACCTTAGACTTTTTTCTCCCATTCAACCCACATATTAAATCAATCACTAAATTCTTTTAGTTAACCTTCACAACATCGCTAAAATATACCCTTTACCTTCCATCCAAATGGCTACCACTTACAAGAGATTTTGCCCATGGATGAAGCCCTAAAAAAGCGTTTAACTCTCGCTTAGCAACAAAGGTGCTTGCTACGTGGCACAAGGAGAGAGACTTGACAGCTCAAATCTTATGGGAATATTTAATATCTCTCTCCCTTTTCAGACTGTAAGCTCACTGTGGGAACAGAATGTCTACCAACTGTTGTATTGCACTAGCCCAAGCGCTTAGTTCACTGCTCTGCACCCTGTAAGAGCTCAATACCACTGATTGATGTAAAACACTGGTGATTTTTTAAACCAGCATAGTTCTGGAGGTTTCTGATACTTGTACTTCCCAAGTGCTTAGTACAGTGCTCTGCACACAGTAAGCGCTCAATAAATACAATTGATTGATTGATTGATTGGTACTAGAAACACTCCATTGCTGATGTCCCTGCTTCTTGTCTCACCCTACTCTAGTTCACACTTCACTCTGCTGCCCAGATCATTTTTCCACAAAACATTCAGTCCATGTTTCCCCACTCCTCAAGAACATCCAAGTGGTTGCCCATCCACCTCCGCATCAAACAGAAGCTCCCTAGCATCGCCTTTAACGCATTCAATCACTTGCCCCCTCCTACCTCGCCTCCCTGCTCTCCGACTTCAACCCAGCCCTCACGGTTTTGTTCCTCACTGTACCTTGATTTCATCTATCTCACCGCTGACCTCTTCACATCCTGCCTCTGGTTTGGAACACCCTGCCTCTTCATAAGTAACAGATAATTACTCTCCCCACCCCCAAAGCCTTATCAAAAGCACCTGTCCTCCAAGAGGCCTTCCCCAATTAAGCTCTTATTTCCTTTTAATAATAATAATAATAACAATAATAATGGCATTTATTAAGCACTTACTACGTGCAAAGCACTGTTTTAAGTGCTGGGGAAGTTACAAGGTGATCAGGTTGTCCCACGAGGGTCTCACAGTCTTAATCCCCATTTTACAGAAGAGGGAACTGAGGCCCTGAGAAGTTAAGTGACTTGCCCATAGTCACACAGCTGACAATTGGCAGAGCCAGGATTTGAACACTTGACCTCTGACTCCAAAGCCCGTGCTCTTTCCACTGAGCCATGCTGCTTCTCGTACTTTTCTCCCACTCCTTTCTGCGTCACCCTGACTTGCTCCCCTTATCCATCTTCCCTCCCAGCCCCACAGCACCTATGTACGTATTCATTCATTCATTCATTCAATCGTATTTATTGAGCGCTTACTATGTGTCGAGCACTGTACTAAGTGCTTGGGAAGTACAAGTTGGCAACATATAGAGGGGGTCCCTACCCAACAATGGGCTCACAGTCTAGAGGGGGGAGACAGACAACAAAACAAAACATGTGGACAGGTGTCAAGTCATCAGAATGAATGGAAGTAAAGCTAGATGCACATCATTAACAAAATAAATAGAATAGGAAATATGTACAAGTAAAATAAATAGAGTGATTAATCTGTACAAACATATATACAGGTGTTGTGGGGTGGGGAAGGAGGTAGGGTGGGGGGAGAGGATAACTTATTTATTTATGATGATGATGATGATGGCATTTGTTAAGCGCTTACTATGTGCAAAGCACTGCTCTAAGTGCTGGGGAGGATACAAGGTAATCAGATTGGCCCACGTGGGGCTCACAGTCTTCATCCCCATTTTACAGATGAGGTAACTGAGGCACAGAGAAGTTAAGTGATTTGCCCAAAGTCACAAAGCTGACAATTGGCAGAGCCGGGATTTGAACCCATAACCTCTGACTCTCAAACCCAGGCTCTTTCCATTGAGCCATGCTGCTTCTTTATTCATATTTATTTATATTAATATTAATATATATTACATTACATTAATTGATATTAATGATATTAATGTCTGTCTCCCCCTATAGATTGTAAACTCACTGTGGGTAGGCAATGTGTCTGTTATATTGTACTATATTGTACTCTCCCAAGCGCTTAATACAGTGCTTTGCGCAAAGTAAGTGCTTAATAAACACACTTGAATGAATTAATGAATTTCATCTACCTCACCGCTGGCCTCTCGACCTCTGCCTCTGGTTTGGAACACCCTCCCTCTTCGTAAGTGAAATTAACGAATGAAATTAATAATTTCGAGAAATTTCAGACATTAATAAATGAAATTGATGAAGTTCATTCATTCAATCGTATTTATTGAGCACTTACTGTATGAAGAGCACTGTACTAAGCGCTTGGGAAGTACCAGTTGGCAACATATAGAGACGGCCCCTACCCAACAATGGGCTCACAGTCTAGAAGAATGAATGAATGAAGAATGAATGAATGAATCCTTTCTCCCCAAAGAGACTTCTTAGGTTATGAGATCGCAGGTCACATATGATGCCTGACTGAGAGCCCAAGGAGTATGTTTATCTCAATGCCACCCGTTGACCTTCATCTTTCATGTTTAGGGATGTACTAACATCCATCTGTTTGCATGGTGGAAAGAACAGGGGGCTGAGAGTCAGAAGGTCGTGGGTTCTAATCCTGGCTCTGCCCCTTCTCTGCTGTGTGACCTCGGGGAAGTCATTTCACTTCTCTGTGCCTCAGCGACATCATCTGTAAAATGGGGATTGAGAATGTGAGCCCCATGTGGGACAAGGACTGTGTCCAACCGATTTGTTTTGCCTGGTACACACAGTAAACATAATAAATACCACAATTATCATCATTATTATTGTGGTTAAGTCAGAATCCCACAGTGCTCTGCAGATGCAGAATAGTTTTCCACTGTAACGAAGAAACTAGGAATTTTGTTTTTTGGTTTTTTTTTGGTGGGAGAGCAGTATATTTCCGGCTTTAGTATTGGGGTGTGTGTCAAAAAAGAAGCAAGCAACTTAAAAGAAGTGAGTCCCTTTAAAATATGATGTCTAGGCATGATTCTTCAGTGGCCCTACTACAATACACAAGACTTTTATTCCCCCTTTTTTTTTATTTTTATTTTTTAAGCTCTTACCATGTGCCAGGAACTGTACAAAGCACTGAGTTAGATAGACAATAACCGGGTTGGATGCAGTCCATATCTCACATGGAGCTCACAGTCTTAAATACCATTTTATATAAGGCACAGAGAAGTTAAGTGACTTGCCCAAAGTCGCACGGCAGACAAGTGGCAGAGCCATGATTAGAAGCCATTTCCTCCAATTCCCAAGTCCATGCTCTTTCCACCGGGCCATGCTGCTTCTGGTCATGCTGTAAAATGATTTGTGATAGTTTAAGCGATACATCTTCATAGGAAGTAAACGATAATTCTTACCAGAGAAGCAGTGTTGACACAGAACACTTGTCTGCTGTGTGACCTTGGGCAAGTCAGTTCACTTCTTTGCGCCTCAGTTGCCTCATCCGTAAAATGGAGATTAATGCTGTGAGCCCAATGTGGGGCTGAAATTGTGTCCAACACAATCAATCAACCAATCAATCATATTTATTGAGTGCTTACTGTGTGCAGAGCACTGTACTAAGCGCTTGGGAAGTCCAAGTTGGCAACATATAGAGACGGTCCCTACCCAACAGTGGGCTCACAGTCTAGAAAGGGGAGACAGAGAACAAAACAACACATATTAACAAAATAAAATAAACAGAATAGATATGTACAAGTAAAATAAATAAATAAATAGAGTAATAAATACATACTTACATATATACATATATACAGGTGCTGTGGGGAAGGGAAGGCGGTAAGGCGGTGGGGGATGGAGAGGGGGAGGAGTGGGAGAGGAAGGAGGGGGCTCAGTATGGGAAGTCCTTCTTCAGTGGCCCTACTACAATACACAAGATTTTAATTCCCCCTTTTTTTTATTTGTGGAATAGTCATCATCATCATCATCAGTCGTATTTATTGAGCGCTTACTGTGTGCAGAGCACTGTACTAAGCACTTGGGAAGTACAAGTTGGCAACATATAGAGACAGTCCCTACCCAACAACGGGCTCACAGTCTAAAAGGGGGAGACAGAGAACAAAACCAAACATACTAACAAAATAAAATAAATAGAATAGATATGTACAAGTTCTAATCCTGGCTCTGCCACTTCTCTGCTGTGTGACCTCAGGGAAGTCATTTCACTTCTCTGTGCCTCAGTGACATCATTACCTTGTATCTACCCCAGCACTTAGTAGAGTGCCTGGCACATAGTAAATGCTTAATAATAGTAATGATAATAATAATGATTACGGTATTTGTTATGTGCTTACTATATGCCAGGCACTGTACTAAGTGCTAGGGTGGATACAAGCAAATCAGGCTGGACACAGCCCATGTTGCAAATGTGTGCCTTAGTGGAAAGAGCACGGGCTTGGGAGTCAGAGGTTGAGAGTTCTAATCCCGCCTCCGCTACTTGTCAGCTGTTTGACTTTGGTCAAGTGAATTAACTTCTCTGTTCCTCAGTTACCTCATCTGTAAAATGGGGATTAAGACCGTGAGCCCCACGTGGGACAACCTGATTACCTTGTATCTACACCAGTGTGTAGCACAGTGCTTGGCACAAATGAAATTTAACAAATACCCCAGTTATTATTATTTCTATCTCAATATCCCCAAATCACATTACAGAACAAACAACAAGCAACAACCCCTTCTAGACTGTGAGCCCACTGTTGGGTAGGGACCATCTCTATATGTTGACAACTTGTACTTCCCAAGCGCTTAATACAGTACTCTGCACACAGTAAGTGCTCAATAAATAAGATTGAATGAATTAATGAATGAATCTCTATTTTCCAGAGGGAGAAAAAGAAACCTGTTCTACATTAGCAAATTATAGGGACTATTCAGATCTTAAAATGCAGTTTGGCTTCGGTTGTCTAGCTCTCCTGCTTCAACTACTGTATCAGCCTCCTCATTGGCCTCCCTTCTTCCAACCTCTCCCCTCCCCAGTATACACATCAATCGGCTGCCCAGATTATTTTTCTAAAAAAAAAAATTTGGCCCACGTCTCCCAACTCCTCACAAACCTAAAATGGTTGGTTGCTCATCGATCTAGCTAAACCGTGAGCCCGATGTGGGACAGGGATCCTGTCCAACCTGATAACCTTGAATCGACCCCAGTGCTTAGCATAATCAATCAATCTATCAATCGTATTTATTGTGCGCTTACTGTGTGCAGAGCACTGCACTAAGCGCTTGGGAAGTACAAGTTGGCAACATATAGAGACGGTCCCTGCCCAACAGTGGGCTCACACTCTAAAAGGTAAGCTCTTACAAATACCATAATTATTAGTATCAATCTCCTAAGCAGCGTGGCTCAGTGGAAAGAGCACGGGCTTTGGAGTCAGAAGTCAGGGGTTCAAATCCCTGCTCCACCAATTGTCAGCTGTGTGACTTTGGGCAAGTCACTTAATTTCTCTGTGCCTCAGTTACCTCATCTGTAAAATGGGAATTAAGATTGTGAGCCCCACATGGGACAACCTGATTACCTTGTATCCCCCCAGTGCTTAGAACAGTGCTTTGCGCATAGTAAGCGCTTAACAAATACCATCATTATTATTATTATAAAACAGAAATTCCTCAGTATCAGTGTTAAGGAGCTCGATCAGCTCTCTCCCGCCTACCTATCGTGATCATTATGATATTTGTTAAGTGTTTATTATGTGACAGGCACTGTACTGAGCGCTGGGGTGGATACAAGCAAATCGGGTTGAATACAATCCCTGTCCCGTGTAGGGCTCACAGTCCCAATCCCTATTTTACAGATGAGGTAAATGAGGCACTGAGAAGGGAAGCGATTTGCCCAAGCTCACACAGCAGGCAAGTGTCAGAGCCGGAATTAGAACCCATGACTTTCTGGCTTCCAAACCTGTGCCCAATCCATTATGCCATACAGCTTCTAATCCTTGCTCCACTCTCAGCTCAACTCAGTCTTCCCACTGCCCTCTAACCCCAACTTAATGGGAGTGTTTGTGCCAGATTTCATTCATTCAATCAATCAATCAATCAATCGTATTTATTGAGCACTTGCTGTGTGCAGAGCACTGTACTAAGTGCCGGGGAAGTACAGGTCGGCAATTTATAGTCCCTACCCAACAATGGGCTCACGGTCTGTCCTGAGGCGTCTGATATAATAAATAATAATTATGGCATTCATTAAGCGCTTACTTTGTGCCAGAGACTGTGCTAAGCACTGGGGTGCATACAAGCAAATCAGGTTGGACTCAGTCCGTGTCCCACATGGGGTTCCCCATTTTATTTTATTCATTCATTCATTCATTCATTCAGTCATCTTTATTGAGCGCTTACTGTGTGCAGAGCACTGTACTAAGCACTTGGGAAGTACAAGTTGGCAACATATAGAGACGGTCCCTACCCAACAGTGGGCTCACAGCCTAGAAGATGAGGTAACTGAGGCACAGGGAGTTAAGTGTCTTGCCCAAGGCCACACAGCAGACAAGTGGTGGAGTGGGATTAGAACCCATGACCTTCTGAATCCCAGGAAGCAGCTTGGCTCAGTGGAAAGAGCACGGGCTTGGGAGTCAGAGGTCATGGGTTCAAATTCCACCTCTGCCTATTAGCTGTGTGACTTTGGGCAAGTCACTTAACTTCTCTGTGACTCAGTTACCTCATCTGTAAAATGGGGATTAAGATTGTGGGCCCTGCATGGGACAACCTGATCACCATGTATCTTCCCCTGTGCTTAGAACAATGCTTTGCACATAGTAAGTGCTTAACAAATACCAAAATTATTATAATTATTATTAACCACTATGCCATGCTGCTTCCCTGATATGGGGCTTCAGGTCTGTTTCTAGGACAAAGGATTTACAGAACTAAGGGAGAGTTTATTCATTCAATCGTATTTATTGAGTGCTAACTGTGTGCAGAGCACTGTACTAAGCGCCTGGGAAGTATAAGTTGGCAACATATAGAGACGGTCCCTACCCAACAACGGGCTCATAGTCTAGATGGGAATGGTCCATGGAGTAATTCTGAGAAACGTTAGGGGAAGATAAGAAAAGAAGTAAGGAGACTCAATCAATGGTATCGATTGAGTGCTTACTGTGTTTAGAGCACCATACTAAACACTTGGAAGAGAACATCAGAGATAGTAGACATATTCCCTGCCCACAAGGAGCATACGGTATAGAGAAGTAGGGAAGGAGTGAGGGAAGAATTCACGGAAGACGATCCTAACATGATAGATCCATGAATCAAGGAAAGGTTCTCTGACAAGACCACTTCCCAAGGCTGGATGAATTTTATTAGTCAATCAATTAATCATATTTATTGAGCTCTTACTGTCTGCAGAGCACTGTACTAAGCACCTGGGAGAATACAATATAGCAGAGTCGGTGCTGTTCCCTGTCCAAAGGAACTTACAGTCTAGAGAGGGAGACACTAATATAAAGAAATAAATGACAGATATGGCTACAAGTGCTGGGGGCGGGGCTGAGGTTAGGGTGAATAAAGGGCACAAATCCAAGGTGAGGGGGATGCAGAATGGATAGCCCATAAATGTTGAACCCTTTAATTGCGATGAAAAGAACAATTTCTGGAACAATTAATAAATATGATTGAATGAATGAATGAATGAGTGAATACTAAGCACTTGGAAAGTACAATTCGGCAACAAATAGAGACGATCCCTACCCACCCATGGGCTCACAGTCTGTTTATTTATCCTGATGCTACTGATGCCTGTCTACTGGTTTTGTTATGTTGTCTGTCTACCCACTTCTAGACTATAAGCCCATGGTTGGGTAGGGACTGTCTCCATCTGTTGCCCAATTGATCTTTCCAAGAGACTAGTATAGTGCTCTAAACACAGTAAGCGCTCAATAAATACAATTGAATGAATGAATGAAGTCAGCGACTTCCTTCCTCAGCCGAGGTCGGCCAGGTGGATGAGTATGTCGTGTGGCAAAATAGTTTGGGGGGGTTCTGCTTATGGTTGCTATGAACACTTACAACTCCTAAGCTCCTCAGCAAGTTCCTACTAAAATCATATCTCCTCCAAGAGGCCTTCTCTGAGTAAAACTTCACGTCATCATCAATCGTCATCAATCGTATTTATTGAGCGCTTACTATGTGCAGAGCACTGTACTAAGCGCTTGGGAAGTACAAATTGGCAACATATAGAGACAGTCCCTACCCAACAATGGGCTCACAGTCTAAAAGGGGAGACAGAGAACAAAATCAAACATACTAACAAAATAAAATAAATAGAATAGATATGTACAAGTAAAATAAATAAATAAATAAATAGAGTAATAAATATGTACAAACATATATACATATATACAGGTGCTGTGGGGAAGGGAAGGAGGTAAGATGGGGGGATGGAGAGGGGGACGAGGGGGAGAGGAAGGAAGGGGCTCAGTCCCCTCTTCACCCTCCCTTCCGTGTCTTCTGTTTTACTATTCACTTTATTATTCACCCCATCCCGAGCCTCATAGGATTTTGGGATATAACCTTATACTCTGCCACTTCCTCTGTCTGTCATTTGTTTTTATGTCTGTCTTCTCCACTAGACTGCAAACTTCTTGAGGGCAAGGATGCGTCTTACACTTGTAGTCTATTTTACTCTCCCAATCCTTTCGTACGGAACTCTTGTCAACAGTAAATGCTTAATGACTACCAGTGATCCATTCATTGATTCAAGAAACTCTCAGACTTCACAAGTTGTTGAAACACGGGATAGTTCAAGGAACAGATTTCTTTGCCCTGAATGTGCTTAAAATGTATTTAAGAGTAAGCTCCTGGGAGACAAATCCCAAGGTCCTCTCCTAGTAATGATAGGAGAGTGGATGCAGAAAGCAGATGACACTGGGCAGTTCTTCTAATCCTTGTTTTCATCATTTTATATCCTGCCATTTATTGGTCTGACTATTTAGTAAACTTGTCCATTGGATCCTTACTTTCCTCTTAAAAGACAAGAGCCACAAAACCAAAGCCAGAACTTAATTTGGCAAATTAAGATGAGACTTACTAAGAACTGGTATGTGAGCCAGTTGGATAGAAAGAGGCAGTTATGTCTTGCAACACAAGTCTTGCTTTTGACCGCAAGAAGTAGAATCAAAAACATTTCAAGTGCTTCCCTTCCCATGAAGCAACAAAAGACCAAGAGCTTGTTTCATAGTTCCTGGTCTAATAGTGAATGTTGTTACAAAGCACTGGCCGGCATTGTTTGCCTGCAATTCTAGTGTTCTCTCCCAAAGAAAACATAATTCATATAAAGTTGAAAGTGTATACCTACAAATATCAATCAGTCATCATCATCAATCGTATTTATTGAGTGCTTACTGTGTGCAGAGCACTGTACTAAGCGCTTGGGAAGTACAAATTGGCAACATATAGAGACAGTCCCTACCCAACAGTGGGCTCACAGTCATATTTACTTAGAGCTGTCTCTGTGCAGAGCTCTGTACTAAGCACTTGGGAGGATATGATACAACAGAACTAGCAGATACCGTCCTTGTCAATAACGAGTTTATAGTATAGAGGGGGAGAGAGACATTTGTATGAATAAGTAAATAATTCATAATTTATAATTTAAAGATATGTACATAAGTGCTGCAGGGTGGGGTGACTATCAGTTGTCCAAAGTTCACAGATTGAAATGAAATGTGTAAACAACTCAGAAGGGAGAAGGAGCTGGGGAAAAGAGGGATTATTCGGAGGAGATGTGGCCTTGGTGATACTTTGGAGGTGGAGGGAGCGGTGGTCTGGTGTATGTGGAGGGAGAGGGAGTCCAGGCTCGGGGGGTGGAGTGGAAAAGGGGTCAGCAGTGAGGAAGACAAGATTGGAGCCAGCCCTACAGCAGCAGAGTGTGTGGGCTGGGCTGTTGACTATTATGCATCTATCCCGGTGCTTAGAATAGTGCTTAACATATAGTAAGCACTTAATAGATGTCATTATTATTATAGCTATCGTTATTTGCATCATCTTTATCATTATTCCCAGAGACATCCGGTTTCAAGTCATCCTCTCCAAGTGACTGTCAGGAAAACACTTCACTCCCAGGAGTCAGAATTGCTAGCTCCACTACTGGCTGGTGGTCAAGGGCCACCACTCATTCAGTCATTCAATCGTATTTAATGAGCGCTTATTGTGTGCAGAGCACTGTACTAAACACTTGGGAAGTACAAGTTGGCAACACATAGAGAATGGTCCCTACCCGACAATGGGTTCACAGTCTAGAAGGGGGAGACAGGCAACAAAACCAAACATATTAACAGAATAAAATAAATATAATAGTAAATATGTACAAGTAAAATAAATAGAGTAATAAATCCGTGCAAACATAAATACAGGTGCTGTGAGGAGGGGAAGGAGGTAGGATGGGGGGGATGGGGAGGGGGAGAGGAAGGAGGGGGCTCAGTCCGGGGCTCATTCCTTCCAACAACCCTTGTAGGAATTCCACCATTGGTCAAAAAGGGATATTGATATTTCTTATGGTCAATTCTCTCCTAATATATAAGATATATATGTAAGCTTCTTGTGCTTCCCTTATGGGAAGCAGCATGACATAATGGACAGAGCATGAGCCTGGGAGTACGCATTCTAATGCTTGTCTGTACTGTGACCTTAGGGGAAATCACTTAAATTCCCTTTGCTTCAGTTTTCTCATCTGCAAAATGGGGATAAAATACCTGTTTATCCTTACCTCTTAGACTGTGAGGCAGAAGGCTCAATAAACACCATTAATGATGGTGATGAGTTCCTCCCGGTCCACAGCGCTATTGCAGCCAAGCGCAAAACCATAGTTAAGTCACACAGCGGACAAGTGGCAGAGCCAGGATTAGAACCCATTTCCTCCAATTCCCAGGTCCATGCTCTTTCCACTAGGCCACGCTGCTTCTCAATGCCTATGTAAAATAATAATAATGATGCTGGCATTTATTAAGCGCTTACTATGTGCAAAGCACTGTTCTAAGCGCTGAGGAGGTTACAAGGTGATGAGGTTGTCCCACGGGGAGCCCACAGTCTTAATCCCCATTTTACAGATGAGGGTACTGAGGCCCAGAGAAGTTAAGTGACTTGCCCAAAGTCACACAGCTGACAATTGGTGGAGCTGGGATTTGAACCCATGACCTCTGACTCCAAAGCCCATGCTCTTTCCACTGAGCCATGCTGCTTCTCTGTGTGACTTGGGCAAGTCAGTTGAATTCTTTGTGCCTCAGTTGCCTCATCTGCAAAATGGGGATTAAGACAGTGAGCCCAATATGGTCCAGAAATTGTGTCCAACACAATTACCTTTCATCTACCACAGCACTTAGTAGAGTGCCTGGCACATAGTAAATGCTTAACAATAATAATAATGATAATTACTATATTTGTTAAGCGCTTACTATGTGCTAGGCACTGTACTAAGCACTAGGGTGGATACAAGCAAATCACGTTGGACACAGCACATGTTCCAAATGTGTGGCTTAGTGGAAAGAGCACGGGCTTGGGAGTCAGAGGTTGAGAGTTCTAATCCTGCCTCTGCCACTTGTCAGCTGTTTGACTTTGGTCAAGTGAATTAACTTCTCTGTGCCTCAGTTACCTCATCTGTAAAATAGGGATTAAGACTATGAGTCCCCCATGGGACAAACTGATCACCCTGTAGCCTCCCCAGCACTTAGAACAGTGCTTTTCACATAATAAGCACTTAATAAATGCCATCATTATCATTACAAGTGTTACTACTATTATTACTATTTCTATTCAACTCATTCTTTTAGACTGTGAGCCCACTGTTGGGTAGGGACTGTCTCTATATGTTTCCAACTTGTACTTCCCAAGCGCTTAGTACAGTGCTCTGCACACAGTAAGTGCTCAATAAATATGATTGATTGATTCATTCATTCATTTATTCAGTCATATTTATTGAGCACTTACTGTGTGCAGAGCATTCTACTAAGTGTTCAGGAGAGTACAATAGAACACTAACAATAATAATAATGACAATAATGATGGTATTTGTTAAGCGCTTACTATGTGCCAAGCACTGTTCTAAATGCTGGGGTAGATATGAGGTAATCAGGTTGTCCCACGTGGTGCTCACAGTCTAGCTCCCCATTTGAGCCCACTGTTGGGTAGGTACTGTCTCTACATGTTGCCGACTTGTACTTCCCAAGCGTTTCATACAGTGCTCTGCACACAGTAAGTGTTCAATAAATGCGATTGATTGATTGATTGATTGACAGATAAGGTAACTGAGGCACAGAGAAGTTAAGTGGCTTGCCCAAGATCACACAGTAGACAAGTGGCAGAGGCAGGATCACAACTCATGTCCTTTGACTCCCAAGCCTGTGCTCTTTCCACCAAGCCAAGTTGCTTCTCGTCTGCAATGAACAGACACATTCCCTGCCCAACCAGCTTACGATCTAGAGGGGGAGACAGATATTAATAGAAATAAACTACAAATATGTACATAAGGGCTTCTAATACTGCTACAACTATTACTACTACTACTACTACTGGGTAGAAGAGAACTCAACTCAACCTGGATTTAATTTCCTAGCCTCTGATGAACATAAACCAGGACTAATCACGACAACACATGAATGACTAGCTACAACTCCCAGGCAAAGCACAACTGCGGATATTCCCCCGAGGTCTGAAACCCTAGGCCCTGTCAGACGAGTCGGGGAAATAATTCTGAAGCCGAGGTTTCCCCCCAACTCCCCCCCACCCCATCAATGTTCAAATCTGGAGTCTGTTAGCAAGAAGGCTCTGACATGTTTCAATAACCAAGAGGGAGCCCAGAAGGGCACATGAATAGTATAAAATATCATAATCCAAACCACTCTTGCTTTTCAACCTAAATTCAACACTTTGCAGCAAAATCACAAATCACTGAAAGACTCCCCCATTTCACGTTTTTCATATTTTACTGAACTTTAGATTTCTCTTCCGTAATTCCTGACATGGCTGTAATACCTACAGATGAGAGAATCAGTATTTTCCTAGACCAAAGTTTGGGTATTGTTTTGAGCATCAGAGGTTTTGAAAAATACGTTGAACAATCTATGATTTTCAGAGAAGGGAAGAAAATCTTTTCTAGTCTGATAACATCAAATTCGAAATAGAAAGCAAAGAAATAGAAAGAGAAAGTTTAATTCCCAGTGCTTATCATTCAAACATGCCCCCTTTTTCATTTTGACAGGAAAATTTTAGGTAACAATTGCCTTTGGACATTAATAAACCTTACTAAAGCTAACGTCCTTGAAAAGCATAGAAACCTGACTATAATAAATTCATATGTAAGCTCTCTGTACTGCTGAACATATCATCATGTTAAGAAAATGTAATTGAATCATCAGATTACCAAAATGGTAGACTTTAGTTCTTTTTTTTTTTGTTGTTAGATAAGATCCCTGGCTTTTGCCATGAATCCAGAGGTTAATGATCTGAGAATAACTCTGGCCCCATCTGAATTCTAGCCTGGAACACATTTATGTGGAAGATGAAACTCTGTCTAACACATGCACACCCACATTAAGCAATACACACCCCAGTAAATCATTTTGTATTTCACAGTTTTTGCTGAAGGCTCTTCAGGGCCTCAAGCTCGCAAAAACAATTACTCAGAGTCGCTGTTCCCATCGGCTCTAAAGAATAGCTCCAGTGTTGCCTGGAGGAATCATATTTACATTTCCCAATTTAAGGTTTGGGAAAGAATTTGCCATTATGGAATTTCTAAAGTCAGCAATTTTTTGGGTTAGGTGCCCTTTTTTTTTTTCCAAAATTTTGATAGTTCCTTTGAATCCTTAAAAAGAAACACCCTCCTAAATCTTTGTGTTAGCTTCTAACTCCACAACGAAATTGCCTGGCAAATGGAATGATCGCCTAGTCTGAGATGGTTACCAAACAATACTGTCACGCATAAGCGCATCACTCACCATGTTCAAGACAGGTAGGGTGGTCTTGTGGACCTCCTTTCCTCTTCTCCCAATCCCTTTGTGCCAAACCAACTTGCTCCCTTTGTTTATCCCCCTTAATTCATCTCCTATCCAGCCCCACGGCACTTATATACGTAGTTGTAATTTACTTATTTATATTAATGTCTGTCTGCCCCTCGAGACTTTAAGCTCGTTATGGGCAGGGAATATATCTGTTTATTGCTATTTTTGTAATAATAATAATAATGATGGCATTTGTGAAGCACTTAACTATGTGCAAAGCATTGTTCTAAGTGCTGGGGGGGATACCAGGTAATCAGGTTGTCCCACATGGTACTCACAGTCTTCATTCCCATTTTACAGAAGAGGGAACTGAGGCACAGAGAAGTAAAGTGACTTGCCCAAAATCACACAGATGACCAGTGGTGGAGCTGGGATTAGAACCCATTACCTCTGACTCCCAAGCCCGGGCTCTTTCCACTGAGCCATGCAGCTTTTCAGTGCTTAGCACAGGGCTCTGCACACAGCAAGTGCTCAATAAATACGATTGGCTGACTTACCGATTGTGGGTCAGATTCTGGCCTAGGTCTTCATTCTTACTCTGCCATGGATGTTCTCTGCATTGTTGACTAAGGTGCTAAGCGCTTAGTACAGTGCTCCGTACACAGTAAGTGCTCAATAAATACAATTGAATGAATGAATAAGGTGCTTTGGGTCCCTGTCTCTCAATCTTCTTACTAGATTAATTGGCGTTGGTGGTCGAGGGGCAGGGTTTGTGAGGATTCTCCATTAATTTCCTTTAAATATGCAAAATAATCCATTAAACACAGTCAATATTTTCTAACTGCCCAGTGACCAATTGGTTCACTGGGGATGGTATTTTGGTACCCTAACTGAAATCTCACCTCATTGTGATGATTTTGCCTAAACAAGGCAATATTTTTAGATTGAATTGTGTCAAGGCTAAAACAGAGTATATAGAGCAAAATCAATTCCTATGTCTACCAGAGAAGTAAGAGCTTACTGTGGGCCAAACACTACACTAAATGTTGGGAAAGTATAAAAAGATGGCAATTCTATAAGGTTTCTGGCCCTCAAGGGGCCTAATCTAAAAAAAAGACGTAATCTAATTTGGTAACAGGGACTGGAGACAGATACATAATGAGCAGTAAAACAACAAAGCACCAAAACAACATAAAAAAGGTGGACAATTACACAAAACACATACAACAATCAGTACTGTTCTGTAGCTAGAGGAGCAGAATTTCAGGCTCCTCATGGCTTAGAGTCCAAGGCAAACCCGTAGTCATCATGACTGCTTGAGCAGTTGTTAGTCTCCTTGGGGTTTGTTGGCCTCCTTTCTTCTGCTCCCACTCCCTTCTGCATTGCTCTGACTTGTTCCCTTTATTCACCATTCCCTATCCCAGCCCCACAGCACTTATGTACAAATCTGTGATTTATTTATTTATATTAATCGCTGTCCCCTCCTCTGTACTGTTAGCTTGTTGTGGGCAGGGAATGTGTCTGTCTATTGTTATACTGTACTCTCCCAAGTGCTTAATAGAGTGCTCTGCACTCAGTAGCAATAAATAATAATAATGGCATTTATTAAGCGCTTACTATGTGCAAAGCACTGAATATGATCAATGAATATGATTGAAGGACGGACTGTGATTGCTGGAGGCCTCAAGCTGTGGCTGATTTTCTCTCCCCTCTCCTAAGTTGGTGGAAGGCAGAATAGGATGGAGTCTTCTCGGCCTCATAAAGGAGAGCCAGGGCTGCATTCCAGGAAGGCAAAGGAGCTGTCTGAGGTGGGCGTGGGGAGCTTACAATGCACAACTGTAGCTTATAGATCTGGTCCTGATGTCAAAGTCGGCTAGCTCTATTTCTATCTTGCTTGAAAGTCTGATTATACAGTTCTTTGGAAAGGGATTTCTGAAACCGAATCTTCTCCGTAGCACATCTCTGCCCCCCTGCATCTTCTAAATTGCCTCCCGGGCCAACGTCGAAACTTGTCAGCACTGCCTAGTTGAAGAACCTACCGATGCACGAAGAAGGATTCAATTTCCAAAACGCCTCACTCCTAAATCCTGAACAAAACCACCAGCTCAGGTCAGATTCTGGGAGGTTTTTCCCTGAAAATGGGCAGGAAACATTCTTAAAACAGAAGAGGTCATGTCAAATATTTAGGTGACTTCCCTAGAGAAGACAGAAGGAGTATGCCACGCATCTAGATTTTGCATGGGGTTTCTCCTTATTAAGCTGCTTTGGCTGAAGTTTCAGAATTCCAGAGATCAGAAATGTCAACTAAAGCAATTTAACAAAGGTGGAGTCGTAAAAATGCAGACATTAAAGTTGTTCGCAACCCAGCCATTTCTCTCATAATGCATGGTTTCACTAGGCATTTTCTAGAGATCTTTTGTCAATCAATTGTATTTATTGAGCACTTTCTGTGTACAGAGCACTGTACTAAGTGTTTGGGAGGGTACACTACAATAGAGTTGGCAGGCATGATCTCGGCCCTCGGGGATTTTGCAATCAAGATTGTGTGCATGTGAATTATGATGCGTGGGTACTCTCGCACTTAGATACTTATCTATCTTTATCTTGAGCCCCTACACATATACATTTATCCAAATGTACATTCAATCATTTATTTTAATGACTCTATTTGTAAATATTCTGTGTCCATCTCTCCTGGTAAAGTACAAATTCCTCGTGTGCCGGGAGTGTGTGACTTACTTATTTTGTACTTCCTAAGTACTTAGAATAATGCATCACACTCAGTGGCCACTCAATAAATACGATTACTATTACTATTTCTATTACTACAATACTAATTTTCCTTAATGCAGGATTTGCCCAAGAACATGACCCCTGCATTATCAGAGAACTGCTTGTATTCTACTAAAAGCCTTCTGATTTGTGGCTTTGCCCTTGTTAAAACAATGGCCAATGCTCAAGCTGGTTTTAATTTCTAAGTTTCTAGCTCTGTTTCTGATTAACAAATCGTGAGTGTGTGTGTGTATTTGTTTTTCTGTATGTATGTCTGGGTGTCTGGGTGTGTACCAAGGGAGCGAGGGAAAGGAGAGAGAGAAACAAAGAGATAGAGAAAACAAAATGTCCTAATGGAAAAAGCACAGGCCTTGAAGTCAAAAGGACCTAGGTTCTAATCCTGGCTTCACTACTTGCCTGCTGTGTGGCATTGAGTAAGTCACTTAACTTCTCTGTGCCCCAGTTAGCTCATCTGTAAAATGGGGATTGAAGCTGTAAAACCCATGAGCCCACTGTTGGGTAGGGACTGTCTCTATATGTTGCCAACTTGTACTTCCCAAGCGCTTAGTACAGTGCTCTGCACAGAGTAAGCACTCAATAAATACGATTGATTGATTGATTGATTGAGGAGGGTTATGGAATATGTCCAACCTGATTTGTTTGTATCCACTTCATCATCATCATCATCATCATCATCATGGCATTTATTAAGCGCTTACTGTGTGCAAAGCACTGTTCTAAGCGCTGGGTTCTGCACTTAGTACAGTGACTGGCATATAGTAAGCACTTAACAAATACCATAATTATTACAATTAATATTGTTAAGGATCAGGGGACCTGAATAGGTTTTAAGATCAGGGAGACCCATATAGGTGTCTTGGTAGTTCAAGGGGAAATGGCTGCTTCTGAAAGAAGGATTAGCGGCAATTGCCAACATAAAAATAGTGGCTAGATTGTAAGCTCCTTGAAGGTGGGTATTGTGTCTACTAATCATCAATCGTATTTATTGAGCGCTTACTATGTGCAGAGCACTGTACTAAGCGCTTGGGAAGTACAAATTGGCAACAGATAGAGACAGTCCCTACCCAACAGTGGGCTCACAGTCTAAAAGGGGGAGACAGAGAACAAAACCAAACATACTAACAAAATAAAATAAATAGAATAGATATGTACAAATAAAATAAATAGAGTAATAAATATGTACAAACATATATACATAAATGCTAATACTATACTATACTATACTAATGCAGCTGTACATTCTCAAGCAGTTAGTACCAAGCTCTGCCCAGACTCCTACTTGCGTAATAATAATAATTGGTAACTATGAACTTTGTTAAGCGCTTTCTATGTCAGGCACTGTACTAAGCACTGGCGTGCATACAGGATAATCAGGGTGGACACAGTCCCTGTCCCACATGGGGCTGCAGTTTCAATCCCCATTTTACAGTTGAGGTAACACGCCCAGAGAAGTGAAGTGGTTTGCCTAAGGTCCATTGTGGGCAGGGATTGTCTCTCTTTGTTGCTGAATTGTACTAAGTGCTCAGTACAGTACTCTGCACACAATAGGTGCTCAATAAATATGATTGAACGAATGAATGATCAACAGATAAGCAACAGAGCTGGGATTGGAGCCCATGACCTTCTGACTCTCACTCCTGTGCTCTATACACTCCACCACACTGCTGGCGCTTGTCCCGGTTTCCTCTCCCTGGACCCTCTTCCTGCTATATTTCTAAGAGCTCACCTCCTCCAGGAGGCCTTCCCAGCCTGAGCCCCCTTTATCCTCTCCTCCTCCGCATCCCCCCCACCCTACCTCCTTCCCCTCCCCACAGCACCTGTATACATGTTTGTAGATTTATTACTCTATTTATTTTACTTGTGCATATTTATTATTCTATTTATTTTGTTAATGATGTGCATCTAGCTTTATTTCTATTTATTCTGATGACTTGACACCTGTCCACGTTTTGTTTTGTTGTCTGTCTCCCCCTTCTAGACTGTGAGTCGGTTGTTGGGTAGGGACCATCTCTATATGTTGCCAACTTGTACTTCCCAAGTGCTTAGCATAGCGTTCTACACACAGTAAGTGCTCAATAAGTATGATTGAATGAATGAATGAATGAATTTCTCTGTGACCTGACAAGACTGCTGAACCTGCGCTCCTGGAGCTGTAGTGCCTTGGCGTTACTGCTGTAGTGTGGCCTCCTTTGATGTAGGGCCGGTGCCAATTTCCCAGCTCTATACCCAACTTTCTGCATCCCTGCCTAGAGGCCAGCTTCAGATGGTAGGGAAGCCAAGGGGTACCTGCCTCAGACCACCACTTGTCACACGGCACCTCCCAAAATTCATTCATTCATGCATTCAATCGTATTTATTGAGCGCTTATCGTGTTCAGAGTACTGTACTAAGCGCTTGGGAAGTACAAGTTGGCAACATGTAGAGACGGTCCCTACCCCACAGTGGGCTCACATTCTAGAAGGGGGAGACAGACAACAAAACATATTAACAAAATAAAATAAATAGAATGGTAAATATTTACAAGTAAAATAAATAGAGTAATAAATCTGTACAAACATATATACAGGTGCTGTGGGGAGGGGAAGAAGGTTGGGCGGGGGGGATGGAGAGGAGGAGGAGGGGGAGAGGAAGGAGCCCACTGTTGGGTAGGGACCGTCTCTATTTGTTGCCAACTTGTACTTCCCAAGTGCTTAGTACAGTGCTCTGCACACAGTAAGCGCTCAATAAATACGGTTGAATGAATGAAGGAGGGGGCTTAGTCTGGGCAAAGTTGGTGACTGCATGGAGTCTTCTCAAGATGGCAGCCATCTGTCCTTACTAAAGATGCGTGATTCCACTCTATGATGGTTACACCTATTGCCTTTCGCAGAGATGGATACAGGATGGAAGTAATAATAATAAAGACGGTATTTGATAAGCGCTTACTATGTGCCAGGCACTGCCCTAAGCGCTGGGGTGGATACAAGCAAATCAGGTAGGACACAGTCCCTGTCCCAGGCTCACAGTCTCAATCTCCATTTTGTAGATGAGGTAACTGTGGCACAGAGAATTGAAGTGACTACCCCAGGGCCATACAGCAGGCAAGTGGAGGAGTCAGGATTAGAACCCACGACTTTTTGACTTCTAGGCCAATGCTCTATCCACTACGCCATGCTGCTTCTCGAATGGAAGTGATCCACCAATGGGGCTAAAGTGGGAATCCCGGAGCTGAGAGGCCTAGCAAGGGCTGTGGGAGGTAGTAAGACAGTGATGGAGGAAAACGTCTCCACAAAGTGCTGCCTGTGACATCATTATAATAATAATACTAACGATGGCATTTATTAAGCGCTTACTATGTGCAAAGCACTGTTCTAAGCGCTGGGGAGGTTTCAAGGTGATCAGGTTGTCCCACGGGGACTGAGTCTTAATCCCCATTTTACAGATGAGGTCACTGAGGCCTGAGAAGCTAAGTGACTTGCCCAAAGTCACCCAGCTGACAATTGGCAGAGTCGGGATTCGAACCCATGACCTCTGACTCCAAAGCCTGTGCTCTTTCCACTGAGCCACGCTGCTTCTCCTATGTAGCAATTAGTCATTCATTCATTCATTCAATCGTATTTATTGAGCACTTACTGTGTGCAGAGCACTGTACTAAGCGTTTGGGAAGTACAAGTTGGCAGCATATAGAGACAATCCCTACCCAACAGTGGGCTCACAGTCGAGAAGGGGGGCTCACAGTCTAAAATTAGGCAGCAAGTGAGCACAGTGTGATGGGATGATGTCATAAGGAAGGGGGGAAATGGCCGGTTTATCTCCTCTTGACCTCCAAATGTCTAAAGCCAGATCAGTCTGCCTAATGTCTGAAGAGAAAACAATAACATAACCGTAACAATAATTGTGGTATTTATTCATTCATTCAATCAATCATATTTATTGAGTGCTTACACTGTGCAAAGCACTGTGCTGAGCACTTGGGAAAGTACAATATAACAAAAAACAGACATATTTCTGCCCACAATGAACTCACAGTCTAGGGGGTGAGACAGACATTAATATGATGATGATGATGATGATGATGATGATAGCATTTGTTAAGTGCTTACTATGTGCAAAGCACAGTTCTAAGCACTGGGGGGATACAAGGTGATCAGGTTGTCCCACTTGGGGCTCACAGTCTTAATCCCCATTTTGCAGATGAGGTAACTGGGGCTCAGAGAAGTGAAGTGACTTGCCCAAGGTCACACAGCAGGCATGTGGCAGAGCCGGGATTTGAACCCACGACCTCTGACTCCAAAGCCCGTGCTCTTTCCACTGGGCCACGCTGAAACAAATACATTACAGATATATATGCAGATGTGTATATGTGTATATATATAGAAATGTATATATATAATATATTTAAGTGCTTACTCCTAAGTACAAATTTGGAAAGCCAAGCACTCAGGTAGAGAGATGATATTTAAACTGGTCATAGTCCCTGCCCCACAGTGGGCTGACAGTCTAAGGGGGAGGGAGGAACAGATCTCAAATCATCGTTTTACAGATGAGGAAACTGAGGCCCAGAAAAGTTAAGTGACTAGACCAAGGTCACAGGGCAGGCAAATAGCCGAGCCAGGATTGCAACCTCTCCCATGAAGATCCCTTGGGGAGACCACAGAAATGTAGAAATTCCAAAGCCTTTTCCCTTTTTCACGTGTTGAGAAATTGGCAGAGAGGTTTTTCTAATATAAAGTGGTCAGTTATTTATATCAAGTTTAGCTTTGGGTAAGCACATTCCTTCTGATAAGTGAAACAAACTCTCTGAGCAAGGATGTCTTCCAACTAATCCTCGAGGGTGGCAGCTTCTCTGACAATCAGGATCATCCATGACCCAATGCGCCTCACCTCTATATTGGGAATGACTGTAATGGTTGAAGTACCAAAATGAGAGAATTGGATTTGGATCACCGGCCAGTCATTTGAGCGACATTCTGAGTCTCACCCTCCGTGCAATCTGATCCCCATTAGAGGTGCCTAATCTCTGGTTTAAATGAGAAGTATTTGGGGGGAAACCACAGTCTTTGACATCCTTAATTTTGAATTTCCCCCCTGGATTCACCAGAAGCAGCTGATTCTTGTAAGAAACACAGAGCCTGCTGAGGTTGGTGAGGAAGAGCCAATCGATGTGTTTCACCAACTCATCCCTTCTGCATTGCCTTGACTTGCTCCCTTTATTCCTCAGTTCCCTCATCTGTAAAATGGGGATTAAGACTGTGAGCCCCCCGTGGGACAACCTGATCACCTTGTACTTTCCCAGCACTTAGAACAGTGCTTTGCATATAGTAAGCACTTAATAAATGTCATTATTATTGTTATTATTCATCCAATCCCTACCTGCCCACAGCACGCACATACATATATGTACGTAGACTGTGAGCCCACTGTTGGGTAGGGACTGTCTCTATATGTTGCCAATTTGTACTTCCCAAGCGCTTAGTACAGTGCTCTGCACATAGTAAGCTCTCAATAAATACGATTGATGATGATGATATATGTCATTTATTTATTTATAACAATATCTGTCTCCCCCTCTAGACTGTAAGATCATTTTGGGCAGGGAGTATGTCTGCCCAAATTATTGTGATATTGTACTTTTCTAAGCACTTAGTACAGTGCTTTTCACAATGTAAGCACTCAATAAATACTATTGACTGACTTATCCACTCCTAGCCAGCCCACAGCACTTATGTAGATATCTGTCATTTATTTATTTATTTATATTAATAGTAGGGCAGGGGAATAATAATAATAATAATTATGGCATTTGTTAAGTGCTTACTCTGTGCCAAGCACTGTTCTAAGAACAGGGGTAGATATAAGGTAATCAGGTTGTCCCATGTGGGGTTCACAGTCCTAATCCCCATTTTACAGATGAGGCAACTGAGGCCCAGAGAAGTTAAGTGACTTGCCCAAAGTCACAAAGCTGACAAGAGGCAGAGCCAGGATTAGAACCCATGACATCTGACTTCCAAGCCCATGCTCTTTCCACTGAGCCTTTAAGGTAAGAGATCAGCGAGGTGAGAGATGAGGGGGAAGTGATGTTCCTGCTGGGTCTACGAGCCTACAAAGGTCTTAATAGATTTTTGCAAATTGTCTGGTTTCGCAAAATCTCCATCAAAATGCAAGAGTCAGGCCAATGCTTCCAAAATACTGATCCCATCTTGACCCCAAAGATCACCCAAATCCAACAGTTCCTGGGAAACTGAAGGAAGGCTGGTGAACTCTTTTCTTTTCCTAAGCTCATTTATTTTCTGGCTGAGATACTTGCTGAGGGATCAGATCTTCACCGCAGAAAACACATCTCCTGTTCCAAATTACTGCTTTGTGTAAGTTACCTTTATGTACTTCCCAGCTAGGTTTTCACCAGCATTTGAAACAGGTGGAAAGGTTCAATACGAAGGGTGGGTAGACAGGGCTGGGGCAGACACTACAGTGGTCCAGGTCATTAGTTTAATGCTATTTAATGACCTCTTACAGTAATAACAGCCATAGTATTTATTAAGTGTCTGTACCGCACTGTACTGAATCCTGGGATAAAACACCCAGTTGACAATTAGATAATGTAAAGCAGTGTTGCCTAATGGAAAGATTATTGCCTGAGAGTCACAAGACCTGGGTTATAAACCCGGCTCCACCCCTTTTCCACTCAATTGAGCCTTGGGCAAGTCACTTAACTTCTCTGTGTCTCAGTTATTTCACCTGGGTAAAATGGGGATTAAGATTGTGAGCTCCATGTGGGACATGGACTGCTTCTAATGTTGGTAGTTGGCATCTACCGCAATGCTTATGAAGTGTTTGAAAATACAATTAAGGATCTTGACCCTCTAGGGTCTTACAGTCTAAGAATAATTAGGGTTAGGGATAGGAGGAGATTGGTGACAGACACAAAATGAAAGATGAAATGATAAAGTCAGGAATAGATACCATAGGAGTATCAGTGTCTAACCCAGGCAGTGTTGGGCTTATCAGAGTCCAACAGTTATAACAGCCACAAGAACTCCAATCCCTGTCTGACACAGGGCACACAGTCTAAGAGGGAGGACAGGTATTTTATTCCTACATTACAGATGAAAAAAACTGAGGCAAAGAGAAGTATAAATGACTTGCCCATGGTCACAAAGCAGTCAAGTGGCAGAGCTGGAACCAGAAACCTGGTCTTCTGACACCCATGATAATAATAATAATATGATAACTGTGGTATTTGTTAAGCACTTACTATGTGCTAAGCACTGTTCTAAGCACTGGGGTAAATACAAGGTAATCAGGTGGTCTCACATGGGGCTCACATTTTACAGATGAGGTAATTGAGGCACAGAGAAGTGAAGTGATTTGCCCAAAGTCACACAGCTGACAGCAGAGCTGGGATTAGAACCCATGACCTCTGACTCCCTAGACCGACCTGTGGTCTTTTCCTAAGGCCTCACTGCCTCCCACCCAGTTTGTCTGTTTAGCAGGATGTTGCACTAGATTTTTTTGCTTTTCCCCCGACCTAATCATCATCACTGTCATCCCACCACCACCCTAAGAAGTGCTGAGTATATATTAGTAATTTCATTTATTTATATTGACGTCTGTTTATTTCTATTGAAGTCTGTTTCACCACCTCTAGACTGTGAGTTCACTGTGGGCAGGGATTATCACTCTTTATTGCTGTATTGTGCTTTCCCCAGGGCTTAGTACAGTGTTCTGCACACAACAACGGGCTCACAGTCTAGAAGGGGGAGACAGACAACAAAACAAAACATGTAGACAGGTGATAAAACATGTATTATTATTGTCATTACAGGCCTCCATCAGTCAACAACTGTGACTCGTTCTAGACAGTGAGCCTGCTGTGGGCACAGATTGCCTCTTTTTGCTGCTGAATTGTACTTCCCAAGCACTTAGTCCTCACCTCCCTTCTTTCCTTCTCCAGCCCAGCCCACACCCTCCGCTCCTCTGCCGCTAACCTCCTCACTGGGCCTCGTTCTCACCTGTCCCGTTGTCGACCCCCGGCCCACGTCCTCCCCCTGGCCTGGAATGCCCTCCCTCCGCACATCCGCCAAGCTAGCTCTCTTCCTCCCTTCAAAGCCCTACTGAGAGCTCACCTCCTCCAGGAGGCCTTCCCAGACTGAGCCCCCTCCTTCCTCTCCCCATCCCCATCCCCCCCGCCCTACCTCCTTCCCCTCCCCAGAGCACCTGTATATATGTTTGTGCAGATTTATTACTCTATTTATTTTACTTGTACATATTTACTATTCTGTTTATTTTGTTAATGATGTATATCTAGCTTTATTTTTATTTATTCTGGTGACTTGACACCTGTCCACATGTTTTGTTTTGTCGTCTGTCTCCCCCTTCTAGACTGTGAGCCCATTGTTGGGTAGGGACCATCTCTGCTGCCAACTTGTACTTCCCAAGCGCTTAGTACAGTGCTCTGCACACAGTAAGTGCTCAATAAATACAATTGAATGAATGAGTGCTCTGCACACAGTAAGCACTCAATAAATACTATTGAATGAATGAATGAATGAAAAGTGGTGATTGAGCCTCCCGTCAGGGATGAGAAATGAATCTCGGTCCTGGGCTCTCCAAACTGAGAGCCTGCACAGAGAAATCTTTCATAGTGCTAGAGGTTTATACTGTACTACTCACAATCTGCTGTCCCTTTAAGACATGTCCCTTCTGAAATCCATAATCAATCAATCAATTACATTTATTGCGCACTTACTGTGTGCAGAGGACTGTACTAAGCACTTGGGAGAGGTGAGCAAGAGTGCAGGATATTGCTCTCATTTTACCTATCTGTAGACTGAATTGGGACTAGTACTCATTCATTCATTCATTCAATCGTATTTATTGAGCACTTACTGTGTGCAGAGCACTGTACTAAGCACTTGGGAAGTACAAGTTGGCAACATATAGAGACGGTCCCTACCCAACAACAGGCTCACAGTCTAGAAGGGGGAGACAGATAACAAAACAAAACAGACTCTTGTTTGCCAGAGAATTGTTCTAACCACCAGATCAAAAATTCACAAATGAGAACACAATAGGATATTCTAATGATTAGACCATTCTAACTGGGAGATCAGAATTCAGAAACAGTCCTTACCTCTAGGCAGCAGTCCACACTGGGCAGTCCTGGCCCCAGAATAGTTCATTTCCCCAAATTCTTCTCCCTTCTGCATCATCCTTGCACATGGATTTGTATCCTATATTTGCACCCCACCCTCAGTCCCACAGCACTTATGTCCAGATCCATATTCATTTTAAAGTATGTCTCCCCCCCCAGACTGTAAGCTCCTTGTGGGCAGGGAACAGGTCTACCAACTCTTCTCCTAAATGCTTAGTACAGTGTTCTATACTACACACAAAGTGAGTAGTACACACTTTGTGTCTATACACAAAAAGTGTTCAACAATAAGAATAATAATAATGATGGCATTTATTAAGCATTTACTATGTGCAAAGCACTGTTCTAAGCACTGGGGGAGATACAAGGCTATCAGGTGGTCTCACAGGGGGCTCCTAGTCTTCATCCCCGTTTTCCAGATGAGGGAACTGAGGCCCAGAGAAGTGAAGTGACTTGCCCAATAAATACAGCTGCTTGATTGACTGACCTTAAAGTTGAAACATAGGAAAAAAAGATCAAACATGTTAGCCCTTTGTATTGTGTTCAACTAATCCCTAAAAATTATGATCTCAAAAACGTTACCCATCTTCCTTTCTTTTGCACATTTTTTTCCCTTATAAATATTAGTTTCTGCAATGTTTAAACCTCAATTGTTGGACGTTCAGGCCCAAAGCTGACACTCACATTCAGCAAGCCCTATCTCACAGATGTTATAGGCCAAAGAAATATAGTTAGCCTCTTGCCCCATAGAGGATTTCAGGGTATCATGAAATGTTATATTTAAAAATGAGATTTTTCTCCACCAAGTAAGGCTCACACTTACCCTGGGTGGGCTATTAACATCCTACTTTTCAAGTTACATCCCTCCCGACATTCAAGGCCCACCTCAAAAGTCACCTTCTACTAACGGCCTTCCCTGAGTAATTCCACTCTCATGACCATGCCATCCCATCAACCACTTTCATTCACTCATTCTTTCAATCGTATTTATTAAGTGCTTACTATGTGCAGAGCACTGTACTAAGCTCTTGGGAAAGTACAATACAACAATTAACAGTGAGACTCCCTGCCCACAATGAGCTCACAGTTTGGGGGGTAGGGGGACAGACTTCACTAAGTATAAATAAAATTACAGAAATATACACAAGCGCTATGGGTCCAGGATGCGGAGGGAAGAGCAAAGGGAACAAGTCAGGGCGGTGCAGAAGGGAGTCAGAGAAGCAGCGTGGCTCAGTGGCAAGAGCCCGGGCTTTAGGGTCAGAGGCCATGGGTTCGAATCCCGGCCCCACCATATGTCTGCTGTGTGACCTTGGGCAAGTCACTTCACTTCTCTGAGCCTCAGTTCCCTCATCTGTAAAATGGGGATGATGACTGTACGCCCCACGAGGGACAACCTGATCACCTCGTATCCCAGTAAGCGCTCAACAAATACCATTTATTAGAGAAGCAGCGTGGCTCAGTGGAAAGAGCACAGACTTTGGAGTCAGAGGTCATGGGTTCAAATCCCGACTCCACCAATTGTCAGCTGGGTAACTTTGGGCAAGTCACTTCACTTCTCTGGGCCTCAGTTCCCTCATCTGTAAAATGGGGATGATGACTGCAAGCCCCACATGGGACAACCTGATCACCTTGTATCCCCCCCAGCACTTAGAACAGTGCTTTGCACACAGTAAGCTCTTAACAAATGCCATCATCATCATCAAGGGAGTGAGTGATGAGGAAAAGTGGGACTTAATCTGGGAAGGCCTCTTGGAGGAGATATATCCTCGTTAAGGCTTTGAAAGGGGAAGAGTAATGGTCTGGCAGGTTTGCGGAGGGAGGGCGTTACAGGCCAGAGGCAGGACATGGGCCAGAGATCGGTGGCGAGACAGGTGAGATGGAGGTACAGTGAGGTTAGCACCAGAGAAGCAAAGTTGGCTGGGTGGTTTAAGGAGAGAAGTGAGGTGAGTTAGGAGGGGGCAAGGTGATGGAGTGCTTTAAAGCCAATGGGGAGGCGTTTTTGTTCGATATGGAGGTGGATGGGCAGCCACTGGAGATTTTTGAGGAGGGGGATGACATGTCCTGAACTTTTTTGTAGAAAGATGATCTGGGCAGAGGAGTGAAATATGGACTGGAGTAGGTAGAGGCAGGAGGTCACTTTGTGACTGTCTGGTTTTCTAATTAGACTGTAAATTCCTGAGGGGAACGACCAGGTTTCTGCTCCTATTATCCACTCTGAATCAATCAATCAATCAATCAATCGTATTTATTGAGCGCTTACTATGTGCAGAGCACTGTACTAAGCGCTTGGGAAGTACAAATTGGCAACACATAGAGACAGTCCCTACCCAACAGTGGGCTCACAGTCTAAAAGGGGGAGACAGAGAACAGAACCAAACATACCAACAAAATAAAATAAATAGGATAGAAATGTACAATTAAGATAAATAAATAAATAAATAGTGTAATAAATATGTACAACCATATATACATATATACAGGTGCTGTGGGGAAGGGAAGGAGGTAAGATGGGGGATGGAGAGGGGGATGAGGGGGGAGAGGAAGGAAGGGGCTCAGTCTGGGAAGGCCTCCTGGAGGAGGTGAGCTCTCAGCAGGGCCTTGAAGGCAGGAAGAGAGCTAGCTTGGCGGATGGGCAGAGGGAGGGCATTCCAGGCCCGGGGGATGACGTGGGCCGGGGGTCGACTCTGAAGAGCCTAGAACCATATTTCGCAAACAGAACTCTCAATAGATGCTGTTAATAATGACGGTAATGGGATTAACTGGAACCTATTAACGAAAACAAGTTTCAAGAACATTAAGTATTATTCTTTCTTCTTTAATTAAGGGGCTTATTCTGGCACTAACAGTTCTTTGAGGCATACTTTGGAGATGAAGAAAAATCAAAATAGAAGTCCCATTTAAGTCCTATTTTTCCAGAACAGCAAAGCATTCTTTCAACTTCCTAATAAGATGGCAATGAGGAAAATGAGGGAGAGATAACATATCCTTCACGAGTAAACATCATAATTCATTGTGTTAAGGACTAACATTTTGACAAGATAACAGTGCCCACTTCGAGAGCAATCTCAGTTGCAGTGGAAGGCCAGAACCACAGTTCTTATCGTGGAGAGCAAATGTTCATGAGCCTCTGTGTTTCCTAGCAACAGAGACTAATTCCATCCATCTTTTACCCCCGGCTGCTCTTCCTTGTTCCCCTTCAGAGCTCACATGAAGCTGTACTCATTATTTATCCTTCTGGACCCAATTTCAAGCAGTTTTGAAAGAAGTATTCTATTACTCACCAAAGACTAGGAACAAACCTCAGTGAGGATTGTAAAAGCATTAAGGAACTTTTAACAGAATGGTGGAAATTTTCAATTAAAAAAAATTCAGTAGGGGGATAGTTTTTTTAAATAATAAAATAACTGGTTTTTTTTAAAAGAGCAGCTGCACAACTTTGAACATTCCCATTACTAAGCCAGTAAATCACTATATTAGCCTGAAAGTAGTCAGTGTTGGTGATAACTAAAACCCAATCAGGGTGTTGAAAAGGACAATAGCACAATTTTTGATGTTCCTTAGTTTCAACCAGTAAATCATGATATTAGCCTGAAATTACTCAGTGCTGGTGATCCCTAAAATCCAATCGGGGTTGTTGGTTACCCACTTTTCGAGGACACCTTCTCTTTAGTAGGTAGGCCGCTGATCCTTGAACCTTGATCCTTGATCCTTGGCCTATGAACAGCCAATCTCCATATTTTCCTGTGAAATCAAAATAAATGCGATTACTGAGCAGAAGCCAAAGATCACAGAGCATCAATAAGGGAACAAGGAAATGGTCAGCTCGGCTTGTTTGTCTTGGGAAGCTGTTTACTTGAGTATTTCACAAACTTAAAAGGTGACTGAGGCATGAGTGGCCCTGGTGAATGTTTTGCTACTGATTAAATCTGAGCTTGGATCAACCAGGCTGAGATGAGGAAACCTGAGACATTGATCAGGAAATATTTGGGTAGGATGTGAGAGATTGAAACCACAGATAATAACAATCTTCGGGAGAAATAGGTTGTTCTGAGGACTGGAAATCAGCTTTGGAATATTGGAAACCATTTAGAAATACACTTTGTTAGGTACCATGTATCAGTTCATTTCGCCTCCACCCCGGAAAGTGGCTTTAAACCACACATTTTTGTTTCTCTCTGTTGAAAGGACATTTGTGAAATTCGTTGTGAAACCCCATACCTAGGATTTCTTCTGAAAGTGAATCCAGGATGGACTGATATACTAGAACTTCCTATCAGTGAACCAATTTGGTATCAGCTTCCCGTTCGGTTACTTTGCACCTGTGATTTGGCTAATATCACAGTTATTACATTTTGTATATGCTATTACACTTAGAGTGTGAGCCCCATGTAGTAGAGGAACTGTTCCTGATATGACTGCACTGCATCTGCCTGAGTACTTGGCACAATGCTTGGAACATGATAAGAACTTAACAAATACCAGGATGATTATTAGTAGAACAGTGCTTTGCACATAGTAAGTGCTTAACAAATGCCATTAATATAATTATTATAATTATAATTATAATAATAATAATAATAATTATTATTATTATTATGTAAAGTCCTGTGTCTAAATTAATACCTGAGGTTAATAACCACCTAAAACGTGTTCCACTGTAGCAAAATCTAATTCGTCTATAGTAGCCATCATACTATAAATGATTTCTGCTTAATATACATATATTGTCCTTCTCATTAAGTTATATCATGCATTTTATATAAACAGCAAGACCTTTTCCTTTTTCAGAACTTAACGGCAGATTTTTCCATTCAATACCCATATGTGTTCAATGTCCAGAGCACATAGACATGCAAAGTAGGGTGAATGAATCAGATCTATGCTTAACCATGAGCAGGTTTTGTATCACATACACATCTGCTTTCAGAGATTAATCAATCCATCAATTAATCATTTTAATTTAACAGTTATTGTGTGCAGAACATTGTACTAAGTGTGTGGGAGAGTACAACACAGCAGTGTAACTGACACATTCCCTGCCCCCATGGAGCTTACAGTCTGGAGGGGGAGACAGACATCAATGTAAATAAATGAATCATGTATATATGCATTAGTGCTGTGAGACTGTGGGGCAATGAATAAAGGGAGTGAGTCTGAGAAGCCCTCTTTTTCCCTATTTCCTCTCCCTCCTCCATTGTCTAAGCACTTGGTATCGTTAAGCAATGCATATTCACCTGTCCCTCAGCCCCACGACATTTATGCATATAGCCATCATTTATTCCAAAACAAGAATATGACCAGTTTCGTCTCTAGAGATAGATTATATAATCCTTAGTGGCAGAGATTTAATTCCTTAGTGGCAGAGATTTAGCCTACCAACTCTACTGCATGCTCCCAGATTCTTAATCTAGTGATCTACACAGAGTAAAGGCTCACTAAATACAGGTGATTGACAGACTGTTGATTGATAGTGCCACTTTTCAATCAGATTTATTGAGCACGCTGTGGGAAGAACACTCTACTTAGCTTCTTGACTTCACAGAAGTTTAAAATATAGTATAGCTTTTTTATGGCATTTGTTAAGAGCTTACAATGTGCCAAGCATTTTTGCTCTGCATAATAATAATAATAATGTTGGTATTTGTTAAGCACTTACTATGTGCCAAGCACTGTTCTAACCGCTGGGGTAGATACAACCTGATCAGGTTGTCCCACGTGGGGCTCACAGTCTTCATCCCCATTTTACAGATGAGGTAACTGAGGCACAAAGAAGTGAAGTGGCTTGCCCAAGGTCACGCAGCTGACAGGTGACAGAGCTGGATTTTGAACCCACGACCTCTGACTCCCAAGCCCGGGTGCTTTCCAATAAGCCACGCTGCTTCTCCTAAATAGATACATTTTAGAGGGGTTTAAGGAAGACAACTCTATGGCTGGATCTTTTGATTACATTCTCTCCTGAATTATACTGTAAACCGTAGCAGAATCATGAAAAACATTCAGGAGTTATAAGAATATGTCATAACATGCATATGTATATTTACTATATAAACATACATTCATTAAATAGATACTGTTTATGTTATTTATAGCTATATGTATGCATGTGTGTGTTTGTGTATAATGATGACATGTGTGAATGACTTGCCTCCCTCTAGCTGTCTTCAGATTTGAGCTCTCATAACTAGAATGTCTTCTACATTTCTGGTTATAAGAGGTAACTGGACTCAGGTGAATTAGAACCAATCAATCAATCAATCAATCATATTTATTGAGCACTTACTGTGTGCAGAGCACTGTACTAAGCTCTTGGGAAGTACACGTTGGCAACATATAGAGACAGTCCCTACCCACCAGTGGGCTCACAGTCTAGAAGGGGGAGACAGAGAACAAAACCAAACATATTAACAAAATAAAATAAATAGAATAGATATGTACAAGTAAAATAAATAAATAAACCAGCTACCCAAATATCACCAAAAGAGTAACATCCTTCTAAGGTGAGGTTATTTTTCTCAGAAGCCATGACACCAGGCTGTAGGTAATGATATTGCTTTTAGAAATGGGTTTCTACGGGTCAAGTTTTTTTATTCATTCATTCTTTCAATCGTATTTATTGATTTATTGAGTACAGGCACTGTACTAAGCAATTGGGAAGTACAAGTTGGCAACATATAGAGACGGTCCCTACCCAACAGCAGGCTCACAAGTCTTTTGGATTAATCATTTAGTAGCCTCTTGACCCATAATCAAATGAATAAAAAAAGCAGTTTCAACCATCACTTATTTGTGAAGTAATATAGATTTAATGCTTTTCATTTTTTCACATTCTTGAACAATTGTTTTAGATAGTAACATCAAACAATTCTCCGGCACATATTTTTAATCTAATAGTCCAATTCTGGGAGGGCAATAACTACTCATAACATAGGCATTTGTTAAGCAGTGTGGCTCAGTGGAAAGTGTCCAAGCTCGGGGGTCAAAGGTCATGGGTTCTAATCCCTGCTCTGCCGCTCGTTCATTCATTCATTCAATCGTATTTATTGAGCGCTTACTGTGTGCAGAGCACTGTACTAAGCGTTTGGGAAGTACAAGTTGGCTGTGTGACTTTGGGCAAGTCACTTAAGTTCTCTGTGCCTCAGTTACCTCATCAGTAAATTGGTGATTAAGATTGTGAGTCCCGCGTGGGACAACCTTATCACCTTGTATCCTCCCCAGTGCTTAGAAGAGTGCTTTGCATGTAGTAAGCACTTAACAAATGCCATCATTATTATCATTATTAAGCGCTTACTATGTGTCAGGCATTGTACTAAGCACTGGGATAGATTCAAGATGATCACATCCCACATGGGGTTTCCAGTCTAAGTAGGAGGGGAGTACAGGTACTGAATCTCCATTCTGAAGATGAGGAAACTGAGGCCCAGAGAAGTAAGTGACTTGCCCCAGGTCACACAACAGATAAATGGTGGAACCAGGATTACAACTCAGGTCCTCCATCTTCCTGGAATAGTCTGCTTTGAAAAGTAGCATGGCCAAGAGAATAGAGCACATGCCTGGGAGTCAAAAGGTTCTGGGTTTTAATCCTACCTCCGCTGCTTGTCTGGTGGGTATCCTTGAGCAAATCACTTCTCTTCTCTGGGCCTCGGTTACTTTGTCTATAAAATGGGGATTAAGACTGTGAACTCCAGGTGGGACAGGGACTGTGTCCAACCCGATTTACTTGTATCCACCCCATCACTTAGTACAGTGGTGCTTAACAAATACCACAATTATTACTATTATTATTGTCTCCCCGTTTTAGACTGTGAGCCCACTGTTGGGTAGGGACTGTCTCTATATGTTGCCAACTTGTACTTCCCAAGCACTTAGTACAGTGCTCTGCACACAGTAAGTGCTCAAGAAATATGATTGATGATGATGATGATGCTTCACACATATTCATTCATTCATTCATTCAATCGTATTTATTGAGCACTTACTGTGTGCACAGCACTGTACTAAGCACTTGGGAAGTACAAGTTGGCAACATATAGAGACTGTCCCTACCCAGCAACAGTCTCACAGTCTACAAGGGGGAGACAGACAACAAAACAAAACATGTGGACAAAGTAGTCAGAACAAATAGAATTAAAGCTAAATGCACATCATTAACAAAATAAATAGAATAGTTAACATGTATAAGTAAAATGAATAGAGTAATACATTTGTACAAACATATATACAGGTGCTGTGTGGAGGGGAAGGAGGTAGGGTGGCGGGGATGGGGAGGAGGAGAGGAAAAAGGGGGCTCAGTCTAGGAAGGCCTCTTGGAGGAGGTGAGCTCCCAGTAGGGCTTTGAAGGGAGGAAGAGGGCTAGTTTGGTGGATGTGTGGAGGGAGGACATTCCAGGCCCGGGGGAGGATTTGGGCCAGGGGTCGATGGCGGGACAGGCGAGAACGAGGTGCAGTGAGGAGGTTAGTGGCAGAGGAGCGGAGTGTGCGGGCTGGGCTGGAGAAGGAGAGAAGGGAGGTGAGGTAGGAGGGGGCAAAGTGATGGACAGCCTTGAAGTTGACAGTGAGGAGTTTTTGCAACACTTAACAAATACCATCACTATTATTATTATTATTACCCATTGTTGATACTCTTAACTTTGAAGAAAACGGATGAGAAAGCAGCATTGCCTAGCAGAAAAATCATGGAACCAGGAGTCTGCGTCTAATCCTGCACTTTCACTACTTGTCTGTTGTGAGACCTTGGGTAAGTCACTTCAAATATTGGTGCCTCAGTTTCTTCATATATAAAATGGGGACTTAATACTCGTTCTTCCTTAAATTGGGAGCCCTATGTCAGACAGGGACTGTATCCAACCTGATTAGCTTGCATCTAACTCAGTTCTTGGTACATAGTAAGCACTCAGCACCATTATCATTATAATTATCATTTCTATAAAGGTGATGATGAAAGTGGGGTCAGGTGGGAGCAGCACAGCACAGAGAATTGAAGGTTTGGGCTCTCCTACCTTCTTCACTTAACAAAGCATTTCATAATAATAATCAATAATTCAGTGATATTTATTCAGCACTTACCATGTGCAGAGTACTATACTAAGTACTTGGAAGAGCTTAATACAACAGAAATAGCAAATGTAGTCCCTGCTCAATTAATGTTAATGCTCTCAGAAGTAATCATTTCCATACATTACACTGCTCTCCTCCAGATCTTCAATTGAGGGCTGAAGCATCTGTTAGTCTTTCGGAATCATTATCCACTAAATAGGAGGGAGAACATCTACTGAATCCTCCACTTTACAGTTAAGGAAGCCCTTGTTACCTAGACATGAAGCCATCTATTCTCCCTTCCTCCAGCACTCTGAATTTTACACCCAATTCATCATTACTCCCATCTAAATCTCTGAGCAACTTCATTTTTTTTTAACCTCACAACAAAAACACCTGAGGCTGTTAATCAATCGTCTTTCCGCCTAAGCCATCTCTTATAGTTGTCCTTTCTCTCGGCAACCACCGATATCTGCGTCCTTAGCTCGAGGTGGAAGTCTTGCTGGGGTCTTTTGTCCAATGCCAGATTTTTCTCTTCCATGCTTCCTTTAATCATTTCACACAACCTGAAGTTTGGGGACGGGGGGTGAGGGGGCTGTCAACCCCAGCTGTCATCTGATGTTAAACTGATTTCCTTCCCAGATTCTCTCTAGATCAGGGTCTTGGTGACAATTCTGCCCCGGATCTTTCAAGCCTGACCTGGTGTTTGACGGGAAATTTTTGCTCTCCTTTCAGTTGTAGAATCAACTTTGGGGGCATAAAGGCAACTCACCAAGGTAGCCCCTTTCTCAATCAATCAATTGATCAAGTCAATCGGTTCTATTTATTAAGTGGTTAGTCTACTCAAGGCACTGACTAAGCACTTGGAAGAGTACAGTAGAGTTAAGCGCTTAGTACAGTGCTCTGCACACAGTAAGCGCTCAATAAATATGACTGAATGAATAGGTATGATCCCTGTTCTCAAACAGTTTACAGTCTAGTGGGGTAGAAAGGTGCCAAAATAAATGACTAATAGGGGGAAGCGATCTTTCCTAGAAAGGTCTGTCTTTCAAACCCTGTTATTTTACCCTTGAGTTTTTGCTGTGTGGACCTTATGTATGATTACTCTATAGTCCCCTCAGACATTTCACTTAAATTATTTCATTTCACCCTGTCATAATAATAATAATAATGATGGCATTTATTAAGCATTTACTATGTGCAAAGCACTGTTCTAAGCGCTGGGGAGGTTACAAGGTGATCAGGTTGTCCCACGGGGAGCTCACAGTCTTAATTCCCATTTGACAGGTGAGGTAATTGAGGTGCAGATAAGTTAAGTGACTTGCCCAAAGTCACACAGCTGACAAGTGGCAGAGCTGGGATTTGAACCCATGACCTCTGACTCCAAAGCCCGGGCTCTTTCCGCTGAGCCACGCTGCTTCTCATGTATGTAGAGTAACCAACAGGTGATCCAAACCTGTGTGTTCCTTTCTCCACTCTGCTACTAACCAAGTGTGATCCACCAGGATGGTCCCAATGGAAAATCTATACCGTCTTCCCACTTCTTCCCACCTGCAACCCAATCCCCCTCGCTATCTCTTAAACAGTCCCTAGATGCCTCTTCTATCTGGGTATTCATAAAACATTCAATTTGAGGGGGTTTAAATTATTTTAAGCTCTCTTTTTAAAAAATAGCCTTCCTTGATCACTTCCTTATGGTGGGTCGCCCACCCCTTCCATTTTGTTTTCATGTCAGTTGGGAAATTTTCTGGGCCTCGGTGTAGTCTTTATTAGGTTATATGGTTAAGTATATTTCGTTTCATGCCCAGAGGACTTCAAGCCTCAGATGTCCTGAATATAGAAATATATGCTGTTGTTATTTAGACTGCATCTCTGGCCATAAGTGTCACATACATTCTTGAGTAACATGATTTTTGCCCTGGATAGAAAGAAAAGTAATATATATTATATTGTGGTCAATGTTTGGAATGATGACAAAAACCCATCAATAACCAAGATCTCCCATTTCCTTAAGTTACGGAATGAGTTCCACCCTCTCCGTTTCCTTCCCACTCAGTCGACGACCTCCTCTCGTCTCATTAATGTGGCCCAATGTCCTTTCCTTTGCTGGAGGCAAGAATTTATAAAGGGAACGTTGATGGGATGAGGAGCAGTCGGGCTGCAGGATTACTCAGACCCTAATTAAAATGTTACAGTTCCATAAAGTCACCCAGCAGACAGTGGAGATGATCTTGGCCTCTTAACTGCTATCTCAAAATTGGTCACCCAAAATTCAAGGTCAAAGATCAATCATCTTAGAAAGTGGGGTTTGTGCTAGAGTCAATGAAATCCCGCTGAATAATGAGCAAAGCCCGGAGACTCCTTAGGGAATCATGTAGTACCATATTAAAGGCAGCCTAAAGGTTGACCTCAACACAGACCACAGTCATGCTTTGACTAGTAACTTGTTTCATGTGCGTTGGAACTAAATGTCCTCTGTTCTCCCCTCTGAGTCCAGTAGAACACCAGCTAAATATTCTCCAGGACAAGAAATGGATTGTGTTAGTCCAGAATTCCCTGACCTTCTCCCTTATGGTCCGACATAGGGATGGGTGGAAGGGAACGAATCGGAGGAATGAGGGAGGGCACAGGATCACTTAGTGCCCTTCAATTTTTCAAAGTCCTCTGAACCCTGTGTGGGTAATAATTAGGATGATGATTACGCTCTTCAGAAGCGGCAAGCACTATGCTAAGTGCTGGGATCGATCCAGTACAATCACATCATCCCTGTCCCTGTCCCACACTGTGCCCGCAGTCTAGGAAAGGGTGGACAGACATAAACAATGGCAACATTGGATTAGAAACAACAACAAGAAGGTCAACAGAAGATGACGACAATATCAGGATAAATAAAAGAACAGATCTGGAAGTTAGGACTTTTCGGACTCCACACTGATCCATGCCAGGAGTCTGATAATATTATTGCTTGATTATTATCTATCGGTAAAAAATACCATTGACTGATAATTCATAATAGTATTAACTAAGCACTTACTATGTTTGAAGCATTGTGTTAAGTGCTAGGATAGAGACTAGACAATCAGGCCAGACACAGTCCTGTCCCACTTGAATCTCATAATCTAAGTAGGAGGGATAACAGATATCGAATCCCCATTTGTGCCTCAATTTCCTCAACTGTAAAATGGTGATTTATTATTTCATCTCCCTCTTAGATTGGGAGATCCATGAGGGACAGGGGCTGGGTCTGACCAGATTATTGTATAATTACCTCAGCACTTAGTACAGTACTAGGAATTCAATCATTTATTCATTCAATCACATTTATTGAGCGCTTACTGTGTGCAAAGCACTGTACTGAGCGCTTGGGAGAGTACACTATAACAACGAATAGGCACATTCCTGCCCACAGTGAGCTCACAGTCTAGATGGTGATACAGCCATTAATGTAAATAAATGAATGAATAAATTACAGATACATACATAAGTGCTGTGGGAATGGGAGGGAGGATGAAAGAAGGTGAAAGGAAGAGTGGTGAAGAAGGGAGTGGGAGAAGAGGAGAGGAGGGCTTTGTCAGGGAAGGCTTCTTGGAGGAGATGTGCCTTCAATAATACTTTGAAGTGGGGGAGAGCACTTATCTGTCTATAATATAAATTATATATCACATATATTACATGATATATAATACATTATATTATATTTATTATATTACTATATATGATATAAACTATATAATACAATACATATAATAAATATATTTATTGTGTATTATATAGTATATATTATAGACCTCTAGTCTGTGAGCTCGCTGTTGGGTAGGGACTGTCTCTATATGTTGCCAACTTGTACTTCCCAAGCACTTAGTACAGTGCTCTGCACACAGTAAGTGCTCAATAAATACGATTGAATGAATGAATGAATAATATAATCAATATAATATATTATATTATTATTATGTTGTATATAATATATATATTAGTCATTAGCCAACTTGTACCTCCCAAGCGCTTAGTACAGTGCTCTGCATGCAGTAAGCATTCAGTAAATACGATTGAATGAATGAATGAGTGGTAGTAATTACATTTATTGAGTGCCCACTGAGGTACCATGCACTGTACTGAGCGCAAATGTACTAAAGGATCAAACGGCACAATTCCTGCACACGCAGAGCTTACAATCTAATAGGGGAAAAATATAAAAAGGTATTTAGAAGTCGAGAAATGGAAATACATTATTGAATGTCGAATTTCCGAATGTTATGCGGATAAGTGTGGTGACAACTCTGAAGGGAGATCACAGTGAGGAAAGAAGAATGTGAGAAGGGTAGAACCTCCATGACAATGCAGAGGGAGAAGGTTCGCCTCTAGCTCCATTTCTGATTTGCTCAACTCTCACTGTATCCTACTGACACTTCTTGTTACCTGGCCTGCCCTGTCACGATTGCAGTGACAAGAATAATCAATCAATCAATTGTATTTATTGAGTGCTTACTGTGTGCAGAGCACTGTACTAATTGCTTGGGAAGTACAAGTTGGCAATATATAGAGATGGTCCCTACCCAACAGTGGGCTCACAGTCTAGATGGGGGAGACAGAGAAGAAAACCAAACATATCAACAAAATAAAATAAATAGAATAGATATGTACAAGTAAAATATCAATCAATCAATCAATCAATAAATAAATAAATAAATAGAGTAATAAATATGTACAAACATATATACATATATACAGGTGCTGTGGGGAAAGGAAGGAGGTAAGACGGGGGGGATGGAGAGGAGGATGAGGGGTAGAGGAAGGAGGGGGCTCAGTCTGGGAAGGCCTCCTGGAGGAGGTGAGCTCTCAGTAGGGCCCTGAATGATGTAGGTGGGTGGCATGATTGAAGGTGTTTGCTTTTACCTTGTCATTCTACATTATGAGTGGCTCACAGATAGCAGTCTGTGATGTCACTCAAAGAATCAGGGCCCTGAAACACTCATCATTGCATGTGTTAAGGTGGCATAAAATGGCGATGTCCTATGGGTGCCATTTTTGGAGGAAGATCCCATCAATCAATGGTATTTATTGAGTGCTTTCTCTGTACTGAATACTGTATTAAGCACTTGGGAATGCATGTGCAATAAAGTTGGCAGACATGATTCCTACCCATGTCGACCTTACAGTATACAGGGGGAGAGAAGCATTGAAATAAAATACAGATACAGAGTGTTAAGTGCTTCAACTGCCAACTCTATGAAGATGATTCTGAAATCTACCCCTCTTCCTCCCTTCAAGGCCCTACTGAGAGCTCACCTCCTCCAGGAGGCCTTCCCAGACTGAGCCCCCTCCTTCCTCTTCCCCTCCTCCCCCTTCCCATCCCCCATGCCTTACCTCCTTCCCCTCCCCACAACACCTGCATATATGTAAATATGTTTGTACGTATTTATTACTCTATTTTATTTGTACATATTTATTCTATTTATTTTATTTTGTTAATATGTTTTGCTTTGTTCTCTGTCTCCCCCTTCGAGACTGTGAGCCCACTGTTGGGTAGGGACCATCTCTATTAGTTGCCAACTTGCACTTCCCAAGCGCTTAGTACAGTGCTCTGCACACAGTAAGCGCTCAATAAATATGATTGAATGAATGAATGAATACCCCTCCAGACCTGACTTCTCTTCTTCCCTTCAATCTTGCATTTCCTCTTGCCCCAAGTCATCTCTAGCTGGAAATCCCACTGGCATCTCAAACCTAACATGTCCAAAAAAGAACTCCTCACCTTCCCACTCAAAGCCTGTCCTTCTCCTGTCTTCCCTACCACTATGGACTGCACTGTCGCCCTTCCTGTCTCACCCGCATATCTTGACATTATCCTCGACTTATCTCTCTCATTCAGCCCACACATTCAGCCTGTCAAGAAATCCTATCAGTTCTCCCTTCACATCATCTCTAGAATTCACCTTTTCCTCCCCATCCAAAACGCTACTGTGCTGATGGAAGCCGTGACTGTGGTAATTACTGCATCAGGACACTTGCTGACCTCTTTGCATCCTATCGCTCTACTCTCCAGTCCATACTTCACTCTACCGCCCAGATTACTTTACTGAAACAACATCCAGTCTGTATCTCTGCACCCTTTCAAAGCTTCCAAGGTTTCCCATCCAGCTCCACCTTAAACAGAAACTCCTCACCATCAACCTAAAGGCACATAATCAGCACTCTCCCTCCTGCCCGTTGTTGGGTAGGGACCGTCTCTATATGTTGCCAACCTGTACTTCCCAAGTGCTTTGTACCATGCTCTGCACACAGTAAGTGCTCAATAAATAAGATTGAATGAATTGAATGAATGAAAAAGCTTGCTGAATTCCTATTACAACCCAAGCAGAACACTCTGCTCCTCTAACACCAATTTGCTCTCTGCTCCTTGATCTCATCTGTCCCACCACCAATCGCAAGACCATGTTCTTTCTCTGGTCTGGAACTCCCTCCATCTCCATATATGACAGATAACAACTCTCCCCACTTTCATTGCCCTCCGAAAATCACATCTCTTCCAAGTGGTCCTTCCAGACTAAGGTTCTTTATTTCCCCTCTCCTCCCTCCTTTCTGTATCAACTAGGAACTTAGCCGCATATCTCTTAAGCACATTGATAATTACCCCATCTCCACAATACTTATGTAAAAATTCTTATTTATCTGTTATTTTCCCTATCCCTAATCTATTTTAATGCCTACCTACCCATGTAGAATGTAAACTCCGGGTGGAAAGGGATAGCGGAGAACCAGCATAGCATAGTAGACAGAGCACAGGGCTGGGAGTCAAAAGGTCACGGGTTCTAATCTGGCTCCACCACTTGTCTACTGTGGGACTTTTGGCAAGTCACTTCTCTATGCCTCAGTTACCTCATTTATAAAATAGTAATTAAGACTGTGAGCCCTATGGGAGACAGGGGCTGTGTCCAATCGAAATTGCTTGCATCCACTCCGGCGTTTAGTATAGTGCTTGGCACATTATGATGATGATGATGCTATTTGTTAAGCACTCACTACGTGCAAAGCACTGTTCTAAGTGCTGGGGGTGATACAAGGAGATCAGGTTGTCCCATGTGAGGCTCACAGTCTTAATCCCCATTTTACAGATGAGGTAACGAGGCCCAGAGAAGTGAAGTGACTTGCCCAAAGTCACACAGCCGACGTGTGGTGGAGCTGGGATTAGAATGCATGACCTCTGATTACCAAGCCTGTGCTCTTTCCACTGAGCCACTCAGTTTGCACTTACCAGTGCTCTGCACACAGTAAGCACTCAATAAATATGATTGAATGAATGACTGAATAATAGTTGTTATTATTATTATTATTACAGCATCACCAATTCTATTGTATTGCATTTTCCCAAGTGATTAGCACAGTGCCTGCCACTCAGTAAGTGCTCAATAAATACTATTGATTGATTGACAAGTCCATAGCTCTGGCATTATCCTTGATTTATCTCTCCCATTCGACTCACATATTCAATCTATCACCAAACCCCATTGGTTCTACCTGCACATCATTAAAACTCACCCTTTCCTCTCCATCCAAACTGCTACTACCCTACCCAAGCACTTCATTCATTCAATCATATTTATTGAGTGCTTACTGTGTGCAGAGCACTGTACTAAGTGCTTGGCGAGTAAAATTCAGCAATAGAGACAGTCCCTACCCAACAATGAACACTTGACACTTCTCGCCTTGACTACTGCATCAATTTCCTTGCTGACCTCCCTGCACCCAACTGAAGTCCAAACCTCACTCATTTTTCTCAAAAAATTATGTTCATGTATCCCGCCTCCTCAAGATCCTCCAGGGATTGCTTATCTACCTCTACATCCAACAGAATGTCATCATCATCATCATCATCATCATCAATCGTATTTATTGAGCGCTTACTATTTGCAGAGCACTGTACTAAGCGCTTGGGAAGTACAAATTGGCAACATATAGAGACAGTCCCTACCCAACAGTGGGCTCACAGTCTAAAATGGGGAGACAGAGAACAAAACCAAACATACTAACAAAATAAAATAAATAGAATAGATATGTACAAATAAAATAAATAAATAAATAGGGTAAAAAATATGTACAAACATATATACATATATACAGGTGCTGTAGGGAAGGGAAGGAGGTAAGATGGGGGGATGGAGAGGGGGACAAAGGGGAGAGGAAGGAAGGGGCTCAGTCTGGGAAGGCCTCCTGGAGGAGGTGAGCTCTCAGCAGGGCCTTGAAGGGAGGAAGAGAGCTAGCTTGGCGGATGGACAGAGGGAGGGCATTCCAGGCCCGGGGGATGACGTGGGCCGGGGGTCGATGGCGGAAAGTCTATGTCCTTACATAGACTTTCAAACCCTCAATCAGCTTACTCCTACCTTCCTTTCTTCAGCCCAACCTGCTCATTTAGTTCCTCTAATGCCCACCTATTCACTGTACCTCAGTTTCATGTATCTTACCTTGCCCACAACCTCCTTCTGGCACAGACCCTCTCTTCCACTTCAAATACGATAGACCACCATTCTCCCCACCTTCAAAGTTTTATTAAATTAGATCTCCTCTAAGAGATTTCCTCAAATAAGCCCTCAATTGCCCTACTCCTTCGGCCTTTCACATCACCTATGCACTTGGTGCTTTGCCCTTTAAGCAGTAGATATTCACTCCACCGTCAGCTCCAGGGCATTTGTGTACCCATTTGTAATTGATTTTAATGCCTGCCTCCCCTTCTAGACTGTAAGATGCTAGAGAAGTCCTGCCCTTTGATCTGTTTACACCTCCTCCTTATTCATTCATTCATGCAATCATTCAATAGCATTTATTGAGCGCTTACTGTGTGCAGAGCACTGTACTAAGCGCTTGGGAAGTACAAGTTGGCAACATATAGAGATGGTCCCTACCCGACAACTGGCTCAGGGTCTAGAAGGGGGAGACAGACAACAAAACAAAACATGTGGACAGGTGTCAAGTCATCAGAATAAATAGAAATAAAGCTAGATGCACATCATTAACAGAATAAATAGAATAGTAATATGTACAAGTAAAATAAATAGAGGAATAAATCTGTACAATCGGATATACAAGTGCTGTGGGGAGGGGAAGGAGGTAGGGCGGGGGGATAGGGAGGAGGAGAGGAAAAGGGGGGCTCAGTCTGAGAAGGCCTCCTGGAGGAGGTGACCTCTAAGTAGGGCTTTGAAGGGAGGAAGGGAGCTATCTTGGTGGATGTGCAGAGGGAGGGCATTCCAGGCCAGGGGGAGGACTTGGGACAGGGGTCGACGGCGGGACAGGTGAGAACGAGGCCCAGTGAGGAGGTTAGTGGCAGAAAAGCAGAGGGTGTGGGCTGGGCTGGAGAAGGAAAGAAGGGAGGTGAGGCAGGAGGGGGCGAGGTGATGGACAGCCTTGAAGGCGAGAATGAGGAGTTTTTGCTTGATGCGTAGGTTGACTGGTAGCCACTGGAGATTTTTGAGGAGGGGAGTAACATGCCCAGAGATGATCCAGGCAGCAGCATGAAGTATAGACTGAAGTGGGGAGAGACAGGAGGATGGGAGATCAGAGAGGAGGCTGATGCAGTAATCCAGTCGGGATAGGATAAGATTGAACCAACAAGGTAGTGGTTTGGATGGAGAGGAAAGGGCAGATTTTGGCGATGTTGGGAGGTGAGACCAGCAGGTTTTCGTGACAGATTGGATGTGAGGGGTGAACGAGACAGCGGAGTCGAGGATGACACCAAGTTTGCAGGCCTGTGAGACGGGAAGGATGGTAGTGCCGTCTACAGTGAAGGGAAAGTCAGGGAGAGGGGAAGGTTTGGGAGGGAAGATAAGGAGTTCAGTCTTATTAATACCCTATGGAGACCAGAACAGGGGAAACAACTCAGCAAACCAAGGAGAATCCCCTCAGCTTCCATTTTTGCTCTAGATAAATGAAGATCAGATAGGGAAGTGGAACTTGGCTTTCTACTGTGGCTTAAACCAACTTCTAATTGTGCAGTAAAGAATAAGCCATTTCCCGAATCCCATAAAGCCTAGTAAACTCGAAAACATGCTCTAAAGAAACAGCTTTGGATCCATCTGGGAGAAATTTGGTCCAATAAAATGTCTCAAAACAAAACATTTTGAATTTAAGACAGGACTGCGGCCTGCCAACCATCTGCACCCCTAACCCCTATCCCCATTCACTTTTCAACCTCTGCGAATTCCGAGGACATTTTAATCTAAGGGATCCTTTTTCCTTTCCACTGAACCATTGCTAGTATTGGGCAACCGTTGCTTGCCCGTTTCAGAAACAAGGTCCTTTTGACTCTTCCTGCACCTGTGCCATCTTTATTCCCTCATATGAAAATCCAAGAATTGTGGGGGATTCACCATTTGGAATCTCACCTTAAATCACCTCTCAGGTGGAAGCACTGCCTATCTCTCTGAGGACCTTCAAGCAATATTAAATATCAACAACATAGCCAACTTTCTCAGGAAGAAGTATTTCAAAAGGGGCTTTCCACAGCTTGTGTTATTTTCTGAGGACACCATCTATTATTCTTCTGGATTTAAATTTTTGGGCACTTTGACTTCTGAAAGTTTTCCAGTGTAAGAGACCAAATGAATTCCTGGAAGGACAGAAACTTCACTCAATCTTCAATAGCACCTCATGTGGAAAGTGTTGAAGTAAGTAAGAGTTGCGAAAGTACTATAGAGTAAGAAGATATGAAACAAAACAAGAGATAAAGCAAAACCTCCTCACCGTTGGCTTTAAAACAGTCCACAATTTTGCCCCCTCTTAACTCACCTCACTATTCTCCTTCTACATCCCAGCCCTCACATGTCACTCCTCTCATGCTAACCATCACAACGGACCTCGATCTCACCTATCTCACCACTGATCCCTGGCCCACATCCTGCCCCTGGCCTGGAATGCCCTCCCTCCTCAAATCCAATGGACAATTCCCCCACTTCAAAGCCTTACTGAAGGTGTATCTCCCCAAGACACCTTCCCACATTAAGCCCATCCTTTCCTCTTATCCCATTCCCTGCTGCATCACCCTAACTTGCCCCCTTTGTTACTCTCCCCTCCCAACCTCCCAGCACTTATGTACATATCTGTCATTTATTCATTTGTATTGATGTCTGTCTCCCCCCACTTTAGACTGTAATCTCATTGTGGGCAGGGGATGTGTCTATTCATTCTTGTATTGTACTCTCCTAAACACTTAGTATAGTGCTCTGCCCACAGTAAGCACTCAATGAATAAAATTGAATGAATGAATGAAAGATATGATTTCTGTCTTCAGAGGGTTTACAGTCTAGCAGGGGAGGCAGTTACAAATAAGCTACAGCTAGAAGAAGATAAAATATAAGAGGGATGGGAAAGCATTTTATTTTATTTTAAAGTCTGCCTTTTCCTCTAATAATAATAATGATAATAATAATAATAATGATAATAATAATAATAATAATAATAATAATAATAATAATAATGTTGGTATTTGTTAAGTGCTTACTATGTGCTAAGCCCTGTTCTAAGCACTGGAGGGGATACAAGGTGACCTGGTTGTCCCACGTGGGGCTCACAGTCCTATCCCCATTTTACAGTTGAGGTAACTGAGACCCAGAGAAGTGAAGTCACTTGCCCAAGGTCACACAGCAGACAAGTGGCGGAGCGGGGGTTAGAACCCATGACCTCTGACTCCCACTAGACCACTAGACTCTAAGCTCCTTAATACTAATGATAATAATATTAATATTGGTACTTGATAAGCACTCTATATGTACCAAGCACTGTTCTCAGTCCCTGCCCCAAATGGGGCTTATACTCTTAACCTCCGTTTTGCAGATGAGGTAACTGAGGCACAGAGAAGTCAAGTGATTTGCCCAAGGTCACACGACAGACATGTGGCAGAGCCATGATTGCAACCCAAGTCCTTCTGACTTCCAGGCCAACGATAAATCCATTAAGCCACTCTGCTTCAGAACAGGAATCATGTCTATCAACTCTAATGTATTGTACTTTCCCAAGCACTTAATACAGAGCCATGCACTCCACAAGCATTGCATAAATAGCCTTGATTGCTTAATTGATTGAAGATGTGCAGAATGACACTTTTGGAAAATGACTCTGAGAGCAGTTGTGTATGGACAGGGTAGGGACCATCTCTATATGTTGCTCTGTATTTGTTCTTCGCAAGTGCTCAGTACAGTGCTCTGCACACAGTAAGCACTCAATAAATACGACTGAATGGAAGAATGAATGACTGAGACATATGGGTCTAGTAACTTGTTAATTCTGCTCTTGACCTCAGAAAGGATAGCTCTCTACCGCCTGCCACCCATCTTTCCTCTCCCTTCTCTCACTGTCAAGTTAGTTTTCACTTTAACAGCCAAAGATAGCATATCCCAGTGGCTTCTGACAGCCAAAATTCAGATTGAACTGCTGTCTTGAGGGAGCATCAATCAATCAATCAATGGAAATTATTAAGCACTTAATACGTGAATAGCATGTACTAAGCTCCTCTAGCTCGTGAGCTTGTTGTAGTTAGGGAATGTGTCTACCAACTGAGTTTTATTGTTCTCTCCCAAGTGCTTAGTACAATGCTCTGCAAACAGTAAGTGCTCAATAAATCAGATTGACTGATTGATTGGAAGATGACAATATATTTAGTAGATCCTATCTCTGCCCTCAAGGAGCTTAAAATCTAATGGAAAGTTAAAGCAAGTGTGAGGTAAGTTTTCCTCTTGGAGACCCACCTCAGCCACTTGGATAAAGAATCCACCCGAAGTCACATCCATTTTCTGAGTTTTATAATATATTATTATTATTAATCTGAATAATTACCACAGCCCATACCTCCTCCTGGTCCTCAGATGCTGTTCTTGGCTGCTTACCGAGGTGAGCCAGACAGGTACATCATCCTCACTGTGACCCAAGGCTACAGTGGGAGGAATCAGGGACCAAGATGCTTGAGAGGAAACTTAAGCCCCAGAGCAAGAGGAAAGGAAGAGGTCCATCTAAAATCTTAGTTCCTCCCTCAGACCCTCATTGGCTCTAAGAGTTGGAATGGATAAAACACTAGGCGAAACTTCCCTCGCTGCCCACCAACCTATTAGCATTGCTCACTTGGTGCTCATCCTATTCATTCAATCATATTTATTGAGCACTCACTTTGTGCAAAGCACTGTAATAATAATAATTATGGTATTTGTTAAATCGTTTACTATGTGCCAAGCACTGTTCTAAGTCCTGGGGTAGATACAAGGTAATCGGGTTGTCCCACGTGGGGCTCAAGGTCTTTATCCCCATTTTACAGCTGAGGTAACTGAGGCACAGAGAAGTTAAGTGGTTTGCCCAAGGTCACACAGCAGACAGGTGGCAGAGCTGGGATTAGAACCCAAGTCCTTTGACTCCTAAGGCTGTGCTCTTGCCACTAAGCCACATTGCTTCTCTGTATGATGTGTTCATGGGGTAATTGTTCTCCTAGACCTTATGAAATGGCCATCTCATTACTAAGCCACACTGCTTCTCTGTACTATGCACTCATGGGGTGATTGTTCCCCTAGACCTCATGAAATGGCCATCTCATTGAATCATTCATTTAATCAATCAATTTATTCATTCTTTTATTCATTCGTATTTATTGAGCACTTACTGTGAGCAAAGCACTATATTAGATGCTTAGGAGAGAACAGTAGAGTTGGAAGAAATGCTCCTTGCCCACAGGAACTTACAGGCTCTCTTTGGGAGCAATATTATTGTAGGGAAAGAAAAGAGAGGGTAACCTGTACCTCAGAAGACCAGAAGGATGTATAAGGTCCCACTAAAAGTCAGTGACTAGAGTTTTTAATTGATGATTTTTATTAGAGAAATGATTTTGTTTGTCCAAAAACTGCTCTCTTCACTGTTTTAGGGTTTAGTAGAAGATAGGGATGAGGCAATTGGACTTCAACCTCCCCCAAAATTCACTTGGCAATACCAGTTCAAATTCCCTTAGAAGTAAGTAATTTTGTGTGGGCTGAAATTTGGCTATTCCACCGCTGATATGAATCTCCTGGGGGATCCTTGGACTCAGAAAAAAGACTGAAGTCTCTCTGGCCCTGCTCTCCCTTTCTCCAAGTTTTGGCTTTAATGTAGCCGCTGAAGAGATTTTCAGGGACATTTCTCTCCACAGTGTCTGCAGTCAATTAATTGTATTTACTGAGCAGTTACAGTGTGCAGAGTACCATACTAAGAGCTTGGGAGAGTACAATACCACAGAGTTGGTAGATACTTTCACTGCCCACAACCAGCTTATGATCTAGATGGGGAGAAAGACATTAATTTAATTAATTTACACATGGGTATGTAAGTGCTGCGGGGCTGAGGGGAGGGTGAATTCCAAATACCCAAAGGGTACAGATTCAAGTGCCTAGATAATAATAATAATAATAGCATTTATTAAGCACTTACTGTGTGCAAAGCACTGTTCTAAGCACTGGGGAGGTTACAAGGTGATCAGGTTGTCCCAATTGGGGCTCACAGTCTTCATCCCCATTTTACAGATGAGAGACCTGAGGCCCAGAGAAGTTAAGTGACTTGCCCAAAGTCACACAGCTGACAAGTGGTGGAGGCAGGATTTGAACCCATGACACTGAAGGGAGAGGGAGTTGGGGAAAACAGGGTTTAATTTGCAAATCAAGTCTGGCTCAAGTCTGCAAATACAAGGAATGGTTAATTCCAACACATCTAGCGTTGTGGGTATGTTCAGAAACATCAGTTGCCTTGACAAACTTTATGTACACTGTAAATGCTCAATAAATATTCCCCATTTCACTGTCTTCATTCCTCTCAAGCCAAACTCTTGGCTGTGCCACCGTCTCTTCTCTAGCACCTGTGCCTCCTCATTTATCCGTACTTCAGTTCGGAATTCCATCCTCAAATCAAGCAGGCGAGAGTTCTCCGCACATTCAAAGCCCTTCTAATATCCCAGCAAGCTTTTCTTGATTAGTGTCCCAGAATCTAAGCCATATAATCCCATTAACCAATTACAGCACTTTGGAATTGATTTATACTCATCCTGAGCACTCTGCGTCCAACCTCCTCACTGCGCCTGGTTCTCGCCTGTCCCACCATCGGCCCCTGACCTGGAGTGCCCTCCCTCCACATATCCACCAAACTAGCTCTCTTCCTCCCTTCAAAGCCTTCTGAGAGCTCACCTTCTCCAGGAGGCCTTCCCAGACTGATCCCCCCCTTATCCTCTTCTCCTCCTACCCTCCCCATCATCCCCACTCCCTCTTTCTACCCTACCCCCTTCCCCTCCCCACAGCACTTGCGTATATCTGTACATATTTTTACTCCATTTATTTTCTTAATGATGTGTATATATCTAAAATTCTATTTATTTTGACGGTATTGACACCTACTTGTTTTGTTGTGTGTCTCCTCCTTCTAGACTGTGAGCCCATTGCTGCGTAGGGACTGTCTCTATATGTTGCCGAATTGTACTTTCCAAGTGCTTAGTGCAGTGCTAAGCACACAGTAAGCGCTCAATAAATACAATTGAATGAATGAATGAATTTCTCTAAAAGGAACTGTTTGCAGTGTCCAGTTGTGGAAATTAGAACCCTACTGAAGGCAGACCTGAGGTAAAAGGGACTGAAGGAGAAAGCTTTCTCACAGTACTTCCTGTCTGAGAACTCCACTTTGCAGAAGCCTACGTTTCCTAGCCTGAGAATGGTATAACCGATTAGGTACCTACATAAAACTCACGGCAGAATTCACATCTTTTACAACTGCAAGAGAAGATGGACAATCCTGAATGAAATCATCAGCACCAGCATCTAGTGAAACATGTTCATGACACTTACTTGGGAAGAATTCAACCTGAGGGAGTGAAATGCATGAAAATAAGAGGTTAGGCAGATAACTAGACAATTGAAAATTGAGATATGATTTGGATAAAACAAACTGAAGGATACCAAAGGAAATAGAGCAGATACATAATAGAAAGGAACTTGGAAAGCTGGAGTCCGTAAGGCATTGCAAATGAAAATAGTCAAGAAATGGATATGGGTTTGCACTTTGGCCAAATCTATATAGGCTATTTTGGGAATAATATGAAAGAGCACTTCATTAGGGTGGGAGAAGGTTAGAGTTGTCCCCAGAGGGTTTTGCTGAGGGAGTACCTAGACAACTATTTATCTGGAGAACCCCATTTTGGGAAAGCTACTGAGCATATGGAAGGGGTTCAGAAAAAAGCCACAAAAAAAATTAAGGATGTAGACTTTATGAATAAAGATGAAGGAAATTGAATAGGTAGTGTGGGGTTTACCGGCAAGTGAAACATGATATTAGCATTCAATCATTAAAGAGCAGTAAACCACAATGAGGGATAATTTAGTATGAAGGGTTAGAAGAAGGGCTAATAGGATAATGAGTTTGAATGCGCCTTTCAGCCCAACATGCTCCAGTGACAATGCCCTCCAGGTTAGTGGGAGAAAGCCCCGTTCCACACTTCCTCTTGAGCATCTGCCAGAGATGTACTGATAGTCCATTTCCCTGGGAGCTTTGCAAAACCCCAAGACTGGGATGTCAGTCATGGGGTTTGGATCAGTTGGTTGGACTGGCTTTAGCGCCTAATATCAAAGTGTTGTGTTTGAATTTATTCAACTTTAGGGAAGGAGTCCTAATCCTTTCATTGAATGGGAAAATATGATATTGGATCATTGAAGAGGAGTATAGGAAAATGCTATGATTAACCTATAATGTTGGGACTAATATATTGTAAAGTAGCATCCAGATCACCCAAGAAAGGTGGATGTCAAACTCCTGGAAAATGAAGACAAAGTCTTAAAAAAAAAAGGACCAAAAAGAAGCAGCCTATTACAGAGAAAACAAACAAAAAACCAAAAACATGTCAATATGAATGAGACCAACTGGGTAACTAACTAACAGGGATTCCCTACCAGGTGGCCTTTAAGATTATGGGTGACACCAGCAAAAAGCAGTATGGCTGGTTTCATCAATCAGTCAATCAATCAATCAATCAATCGTATTTATTGAGCAGTTACTGTGTGCAGAGCACTGTACTAAACGCTTGGGAAGTACAAGTTGGCAACACAAAGAGACGGTCCCTACCCAGCAGTGGGCTCACAGTCTAGAAGGGGGAGACAGAGAACAAAACAAAACATATTAACAAAATCAAATAAATAGAATAGATATGTACAAGTAAAATAAATGAATTGAGTAATAAATATGTACAAACATATATACATATATGCAGGTGCTGTGGGGAAGGGAAGGAGGTAAGGCTGGGGGGATGGGGATGGATGGAGAGGGGGAGGAGGGGGAGAGGAAGGAGGGGGCTCAGTCTGGGAAGGCCTCCTGGAGGAGGTGAGCTCTCAGTAGGGCCTTGAAGGGAGGAAGAGAGCTAGCTTGGCAGATGTGGGGAGGGAGGGCATTCCAGGCCAGGGGGAGGATGTGGGCCGGGGGTTGACGTCAGGACAGGCGAGAACGAGGCCCAATGAGGAGGTTAGTGGTGGCAGAGGAGCGGAGGGTGTGGGCTGGGATGGAGAAGGAGAGAAGGGAGGTGAGGTAGGAGGGGGCGAGGTGATGGACAGCCTTGAAGCCAAGGGTGAGGATTTTCTGCCTGATGCGTAGGTTGATTGGTAGCCACTGGAGATTTTTAAAGAGGGGAGTAACATGCCCGGAGCATTTCTGGACAAAGATGATCTGGGCAGCGGCGTGAAGTATGGATTGAAGTGGGGAGAGACAAGAGGATGGGAGATCAGAGAGGAGGCTGATACAGCAGTCCAGACGGGATAGGATGAGAGCTTGAACGAGCAGGTGAGCAGTTTCATAAGAACTGTTCTCCGATCAAAGAGCTCGTTGCAGCAAAATGAGCAGGCAAGCATCAACTCTATTCTGATCACCATGGTCCTGACAAAAGGGACAATTATTGTAGCTCACATTATGGCAAAGAAAAAAGCAAAACACATTCATGATACATGATGAGATGCTGAGGCTCAAAAGAGACGAGGTTTTTTTAGTACTATTTTTATTCAAAAACTGAGGCAAGTACTTCTCGGCCTCTCTGAAAAGCATCCATGATGCCAGCAGTGCTGATTCATAGAGAGCCCATGTCAGCTTCATCACCAGAGTCCAGCTGGTCTGAATCAGAACTGATCATTTTTGAGTATTAGCAACAACTTGAACAGACTTAGAAGGTCAAAAGACACAAATGGAGCTGGGTCATGGTAGAGACCCAGCACTGCCTAATGTTGGATGCTATGCTGCTACTTTGGCAGATAATGTCATAACCAAGATGTTGAGTACAGGTTCTGATAATAAGTGGAGGGAGGAAAATGGTCACAGTGATGTCTGTTAATAATAATGATAAAAATGTTATTTGTTAAGCAGTATGTGCCAAGCACTAGTCTAAGCACTGGGATAGATACAAGGTAATCAGGTTGTCCCACGTGGTGCTCACAGTCTTGTTCCCCATTTTACAGATGAGGTAAATGAGGAACAGGGAATTTAGGTGGTTTGCCCAAAATCATACAGATGACAAGTGGCAGAGCTGGGATTAGAATGCACCAACTCAGACTCCCGAGGCCGTTCTTTTCCCACTAAGCCACGTTGCTGCTCACGCCTTTCTGCTTATATACGTATATTCATTCATTCATTCATTCATTCAATCGTACTCATTGAGTGCTTACTGTGTGCAGAGCACTGTACTAAGCACTTGGGAAGTACAAGTTGGCAACATATAGAGATGGTCCCTACACAACAGTGGACTCACAGTCTAGAAGGGGGAGACAGACAACAAAACAAAACATATTAACAAAATAAAATAAATAGAATGAATATGTACCAGTAAAATAAATAAATGAATAGAGTAATAAATATGTACAAACATATATACATATATACAGGTGCTGTGGGGAAGGGAAGGAGGTAAGGCTGGGGGGATGTAGAGGGGGAGGAGGGGTAGAGGAAGGAGGGGGCTCAGTCTGGGAAAGCCTCCTGAGTTCAGTCCAAGACTGAACTCCTTGGCTTCCTTCCCAAACCCTGCCCTCTCCCTGACTTTCCCATCTCTGTTGACGGCACTACCATCCTTCCCGTCTCACAAGCCTGCAACCTTGGTGTCATCCTCGACTCCGCTCTCTCATTCACCCCTCACATCCAAGCCGTCCCCAAAACCTGCCGGTCTCAGCTCTGCAACATTGCCAAGATCCGCCCTTTCCTCTCCATCCATACCGCTACCCTGCTCGTTCAAGCTCTCATCCTATCCCGTCTGGACTACTGCATCAGCCTTCTCTCTGATCTCCCATCCTCGTGTCTCTCCCCACTTCAATCCATACTTCATGCTGCTGCCCGGATTGTCTTTGTCCAGAAACGCTCTGGGCATATTACTCCCCTCCACAAAAATCTCCAGTGGCTACCAATCAATCTGCGCATCAGGCAGAAACTCCTCACCCTGGGCTTCAAGGCTGTCCATCACCTCGCCCCCTCCTACCTCACCTCCTTACTCTCCTTCTCCAGCCCACCGTGCACCCTCCGCTCCTCTGCTGCTAATGTCCTCACCGTGCCTCGTTCTCACCTGTCCCGCCATCGACCCCCAGCCCACGTCATCCCCCAGGCCTGGAATGCCCTCCCTCTGCCCATCTGCCAAGCTAGCTCTCTTCCTCCCTTCAAGGCCCTACTGAGAGCTCACCTACTCCAGGAGGCCTTCCCAGACTGAGCCCCTTCCTTCCTTTCCCCCTCGTCCCGCTCTCCATCCCCCCATCTTACCTCCTTCCCTTCCCCACAGCATCTGTATATATGTATATATGTTTGTACATATTTATTACTCCATTTATTCATTTATTTATTTTACTTGTACATATCTATTCTATTTATTTTATTTTGTTAGTATGTTTGGTTTTGTTCTTTGTCTCCCCCTTTTAGACTGTGAGCCCACTGTTGGGTAGGGACTGTCTCTATATGTTTCCAACTTGTACTTCCCAAGCGCTTAGTACAGTGCTCTACACACAATAAGCACTCAATAAATACGATTGATGATGATGATGATGATGATGATGATGATGATGAGGTGAGCTCTCAGTAGGGCCTTGAAGGGAGGAAGAGAGCTAGCTTGGTGGATGTGGGGAGGGAGGGCATTCCAGGCCAGGGGGCGGATGTGGGCCGGGAGTCGACAGTGGGACAGGGGAGAATGAGGCACAGTGAGGAGATTAGCGGCAGAGGAGCAGAGGGTGCGGGCTGGGCTGGAGAAGGAGAGAAGGGAGGTGAGGTAGGAGGGGGCGAGGTGATGGACAGCCTTGAAGCCGAGGGTGAGGAGTTTCTGCCTGATGTGTAGGTTGATTGGTAGCCACTGGAGATTTTTGAGGAGGGGAGTAACATGCCCAGAGCGTTTCTGGACAAAGACAATCTGGGCAGTGGCGTAAAGTATGGATTGAAGTGGGGAAAGAAAGGAGGATGGGAGATTGGAGAGGAGGCTGATACAGTAATCCAGACGGGATAGGATGAGAGCTTGAACGAGCAGGGTAGCGGTTTGGATGGAGAGGAAAGGGCGGATCTTGGCAATGTTGCGGAACTGAGACCGGCAGGTTTTGGTGACGGCTTGGATTTTAGGGGTGAACGAGAGAGCGGAGTCTAGGATGACACCAAGGTTGTGGGCTTGTGAGACGGGAAGGATGGTAGTGCCGTCAACAGTGATGGGAAAGTCAGGGTACAGTTAGTACAGAAAGTACAGTTATATCTGTACACCTTTAAGCACTTGATATTCACCCCACCCTCAGCCCCACTGAACTGATGTGCATAGATTTATAATCTGCCATTTCTCCTACTTGTAATTTATTTTACTGTCTCTCTCCCTCTCTAAACTGTAAACTCCTGTGAGCAGGGATTCTGTTTACTGCTCTATTTTAATATACTCACCAAAATGCTTCATACAATGCTGAGCACACAGTAAGTCCTCAAAAAGTACCACTGATTAATTGTCACTGACAGATAAGAGAAGTGTCAGATGGAACTGTCAGCCAGCCACCACCCCCACCTCCACTGAGCTGGAAGCAATAAAGCTCTGGAATGGTGCCCTGATTTACATCTTCATTTCTATCCAAATATGGCTAATTGGACCCCTCAGGGTCACACCTGGAGAGTTTCCAGGCCTCTTTCAGTCTCGACTATGGGAGGAAGAATCAAGCAGAGGTATATAGTAGCAATGATAATATTAGTTGTAGCAGAAGCAGTGTGGTTCAGTGGAAAGAGCAAGGGCTTTGGAGTCAGAGGTCATGGGTTCAAAACCCCGGCTCTGCCAATTATAATAATAATAATAATAATGATGGGATTTGTTAAGTGCTTACTATGTGGAAAGCATTGTTCTAAGCTCTGGGGGCATACAAGGTGATCAGGTTGTCCCATGTGGGGCTCACGGTTTTAATCCCCATTTGTCAGCTTTGTGACTTTGGGCTAGTCACTTAACTTCTCTGTGCCTCAGTTACCTCATCTGGAAAATGGGGATTAAGACTGTGAGCCTCCCGTGGGACAACCTGATCACCTTGTAACCTCCCTAGTGCGTAGAACAGTGCTTTGCGCATAATAAGCACTTAATAAATGCCATCATTATTATTATTATATCCATTCAATTCCTAGCTTGGCCAATGGCTAGAGAGTGGAAGGGAATCTGCTACAAGTCCAAACTCCCCCATGCTGAGCAGCAGCCACTCGGGAGAGAGTCGAGGGTAGAGACTCAAGTTTACTGTGTGGAAGGAGGCAGTGGTAAACCACTTGGGAATTTTTACCAGGAAAACTCCATGGATACACTACCAGAATGATTGCAGATGGAGAGCGGGGTGTCCTGGGAGAGATGGGTCCATGGCATTGCTATGGGTTGGAGAGGAGTTAACAGCATAAGACAAGATGGCTTATTGAAATACCAGTGGTGTTCATTTAGAGAAGTAGCTTTTTCATAAGTTCAGAAAAAGGCAGCATGACCTGGTGGAAATAGTATGGGTCTGGGAATTGGGGGACCCGGGTTCTAATCCTGGCTATAACTCTTGTCTGCTATGTGAGCTTGGACAAGTCCCTTCATTTCTTTTTGTCTCAGTTACCTCAACTGTATAAGGGGGATTAAGTACCTTTGACTTATATGGGATGTGGACTATATCCAAACTGATGGTCTTGTGCTTCATATAATGCTCTGCACATAGTAAGCACTTAACAAATTCTTTTTTTTTATAAAAAAAAGACCCAGTGCTGAGTTATAATAATAATAATAAAAATAATGATGGTATTTGTTAAGCACTTATTTTGTGTCAAGCACTGTTCTAAGCCCTGGGGCAGGTGGTAATAATAATAATAATAATAATAATAATAATAATAATAATAATAATGGCATTTATTAAGCGCTTACTATGTGCAAAACACTGTTCTAAGTGCTGGGGAGGTTACAAGGTGATCAGGTTGTCCCACAGGGGGCTCACAGTATTAATCCCCATTTTACAGCTGAGGTAACTGAGGCCCAGAGAAGTTAAATGACTTGCCCAAGGTCACACAGCTGACAATTGGAGGAGCTGGGATTTGAACCCATGACCTCTGACTCCAGAGCCCGGGCTCTTTCCACTGAGCCACACTGCTTCTCTAAGGTACAAGATAATCCAGTTAGACACAATCACTGTGCTACATGGGGCTCACAGTCTTCATTCCCATTTTACAGGTGAGGTAACTGAGGCACAGAGAAGCAAAGTGACTTGCCCAAGTTCACAGAGCAGAAAGTGGCAGAGCCAGGATTAGAAACACAGACCCTTCTGATTCCCAGGGCTGTGCTCTATTCATTAGGCCATGCTACTTCTCTGATGTTTTGAAGAGGACTGATATGTAAAATGGTTTAAACCAATATGGAGAGTGGCTTACTGGAAAGAACAAGGGCCTAAGAGTCAGAGGGCCTGGGTTTTATTCCCAGCTCTGACTATTTAATAATGGCATTTATTAAACGCTTACTATGAGGAAAGCACTGTTCTAAGTGCTGGGGAGGTTAAAAGGTGATCGGGGTGTCCCACGGGGGGCTCACAGTCTTCATCCCCATTTTACAGATGTGGTAACTGAGGCACAGAGAAGTGAAGTGACTTGCCCAAAGTCACACAGCTGACAAGTGGTGGAGCTGGGATTTGAACCCATGACCTCTTACTCCAAAGCGTGGGCTCTTTCCACTAAGCCACGCTGCTTCTTCTGCTACTTCCCTGCTGTGTGACTATGGGCTTGTCTCCTAACTTCTTGGTGTCTGTTTCCTCATCTGTAAAATGGAGACTCAATGCCTGTTGGGCTTGTCACCTAACTTCTTGGTATCTGTTTCCTCATCTGTAAAATGGAGACTCAATGCCTGTTCTCCCTCCTCTTTAGACTGTGAGCTCTGTGGGAGATAAGGACTATGTCTCACCAGATTTTCTGAATATTACTTCGGCACTTAGTTTGCTGAGTGGCACATGGTGAACACTTAAATATCACAATTATTATTGCTTTTATTCTCCTGAATGGGACTCTCAAGGACTGATATTGACTTGGGCATAGGGTCATCCTTTCCTTCAGTGAGCATAACCAGTTTGGACTGCCAGCAGAACCTGGTTCTAGTGTCTTTAATAATGATGGTATTTGTTAAGCTCTTACTATGTTTAAAACACTGTTCTTTGATTTGTTAAGCACTTACTGTATGCCAGGAACTGTACTAAGTGCTGAGGCTCACAGTCTTTGTCCCCATTTTAGGGATTTAAGAAGTAGCATGGCTCAGAGAAAAGAGCAAGGGCCTGGATTCTAATTCCAGCTCTGCCACATACCTGCTGAGTGTCCTTAGGGACTTCCCAGACTGAGCCCCTTCTTTCCTCTCCCCCTCGTGCCCCTCTCTATCTCCCCGTCTTACCTCCTTCCCTTCCCCTCAACACCTGTATATATGTATATATGGTTGTACATATTTATTACTCTATTTCTTTATTTATTCATTTATTTTACTTGTACATTTCTATCCTATTTATTTTATTTTGTTGGTATGTTTGGTTCTGTTCTCTGTCTCCCCCTTTTAGACTGTGAGCCCACTGTTGGGTAGGGTCTGTCTCTATGTGTTGCCAATTTGTACTTCCCAAGCGCTTAGTACAGTGCTCTGCACATAGTAAGCGCTCAATAAATACGATTGATTGATTGATTGATTGATTGATTCACTTTACTTTAGGAGGCCTTCCCAGACTGAGCCCCTTCCTTCTTCTCCCCCTCGTTCCCCTCTCCATCCCCCGCGTCTTACCTCCTTCCCTTCCCCACAGCACCTGTACATATGTATATATGTTTGTACATGTTTATTACTCAATTTATTTATTTATTTTACTTGTACATACCTATTCTATTTATTTTATTTTGTTAATATGTTTGGTTTGTTCTCTGTCTCCCCCTTCTAGACTGTGAGCCCACTGTTGGGTAGGGACTGTCTCTATATGTTGCCAACTTGTACTTCCCAATCGCTTAGTATAGTGCTCTGCACACAGTAAGCGCTCAATAAATAGGCTTGATTGATTGATTGATTCTCAGTGCTTCAGTTCCCTCACCTGCAAAATGACATTTCAATGCCCGGTCTCCCTCCTACTTAGACTGTGAACCCCATGAGGGACTTGATTATCATGGAACTACCCCAGCATTTAGTACAGGGCTTGGCACATAATAATAATAATGATGGCATTTATGAAGTGCTTACTATGTGCAGAGCACTGTTCTAAGCGCTAGGGGTGATACAAGGTGATCAGGTTGTCTCACGGGGGGCTCACAGTCAATCCCCATTTTACAGATGAGGTAACTAAGGCCCAGAGAAGTTAAGTGACTTGCCCAAAGTCACACAGCTGACAAGTGGTGGAATTGGGATTTGAACCCATGAACACTGACTCCAAAGCCCGGGTTCTTTCCACTGAGCCATGCTGCTTCTCTAGCATGGTAAGCATTTAACAAAAAACACATTTGTTATTATTATTAAAGATGAGGTAACTGAGGCACAGAGTAGTTAGGTGTTTTGGCCAAGGTCACACAGCAGACAAGCCAGGGTGGTCTGTCCTCTAGGCCTCACCTCTTCTCCAGATAGAGTCAACTTGGGGTGGCACAACTTTTCTTTCTGTGTTACGTCCTCTATGAAGCATAAGTGACTCCTTACTGTGATTCAACTGTGAGAAGCATCAGAGTCTAGTGGAAAGAGCTTGGACCTGGCAGTCAGAAGGACCTGGGTTCAAATCCCTGCTCTGCTACTTGTCTGCCGTGTGACCTTGTGCAAGTCATTTAACTCCTCTGAGCCTCAGTTTCCTCAACTGTACAATGGGGACTAAGACTGCAAACCCCATATGGGACAGGAACTGTGTCCTAACCAATTACCATGTATCTGCCGCAGTGCTTAGTACGGTGCTATTTTATTTATTTAAGTATTTATGTATATCAATGTCTGTCTCCCTGTCTAGACTGTGAGCTCACTGTGGGCAGGGAATGTGTCTGTTTGTTGTTGTATTGTTCTCTCCCAAGCACTTGGTACAGTGCTTTGCACAAAGTAAATCAATCAATCAAACAATCAATCCTATTTATTGAGCGCTTACTGTGTGCAGAGCACTGTACTAAGCGCTTGGGAAGTACAAGTTGGCAACATATAGAGACAGTCCCTACCCAACAGTGGGCTTACAGTCTAAAAAGGGGAGACAGAGAACAAAACCAAGCATACTAACAAAATAAAATAAATAGAATAGATATGTACAAGTAAAATAAATAAATAAATAAATAGAGTAATAAATATGTACAAGCATATATACATATATACAGGTACTGTGGGGAAGGGAAGGAGGTAAGATGGTAATTAAAGTAAAAGTAAAGGTAAGTAAATGATCAATACATATGATTGAATGAATGGATTACATGCCTGCAGCATGGCTCAGTGGATAAGAGCACAAGTTTTGGAGTCAGAGATCATGGGTTCAAATCCCGGCTCCGCCACTTGTCACCTGTGTGACTTTGGGCAAGTCACTTCACTTCTCTGGGCCTCAGTTCCCTCATCTGGAAAATGGGGATGAAGACTGTGAGCCCCACATGGGACAACCTCATCACCTTGTATCTATCCCAGTGCTTAGAACAGTGCTTTGCACATAGCGCTTAATAAATGCCATCATTATTATTATTATTTATGCCTGGCATATAGTGAGCGCTTAAAAAATACCACAGTTATTATTATTAAATGGAAGACATCCTCTTTGTTGAGCAACCACCAGATAATTTTCTTTCAGACTACGCACGAACAATTTCACTTGGCCATCCAGAAAAATCACTTCCAGGGGCAGTTGAGACAATTTAACGGCCCGATGCTACAACCGGCAAATCCATCCCACAAATAATCACCAAAGAAGAAGGGCAACAGGCCTTAGATGGTCTGGGGCGAGTTGCCGGGTGAGAGCTCAAGATCCTCTTAAACGGGAAGCTTTGGGAACGAAAGTTCACGACTCCAATTAAGGGGGAGCTGCCCGATTCAAATGTTGTCTTTAATTATGTGCGATGATAGGAAAACATTTTTACCAATTTGCTTTGTGAAAGGGCTTCCATGCCAAAGCTTACTGTTAGTCAGCATGGGGCTTGGCAGGAATCCAAGCGCTCAGCAGACATTTCCCTCAGACACCAGTCAGTTCAGAGAGCAAACACTAGTTCCTCTTGTATACTTTAAGCAGACAAGGCAAAAGACAACACTCTTTAGCCAGCTCTGGGGTTGGTGGGGGAATTTGTCTTATCTCCAGACGAGCCTAACCCCAGGTCACAGAGCGTCTAGGGAAGAAACGAAGAGTGGGATTAATGCACGGAGGTGCGGACGCCGTTAACTTCCAGCTTTGTTTACATTAGCCATCCCATTCATGAAATGGCTCGGCTTCCAACGCCTTTCCATTTTCCCCACTGTAAGTGGGCAAAGCAATTTGAGAGTCAAGCCGAAGGCCTGGAAGGATGAATTTATTTGGCCTCAATAGAAAGGAACAATTCTGCATTGCAGGAGTGTGGGGACGAGGGGAGGAAATGGACCATCGCGGCAACTCAGTCTCTCTGGTGCTGGTCTACCTCTTCCTGAACCGAGAGAGTGAAAACATACCGAAGCAAGTTATCCCCGGGCAAAGCAGAGAGAGGATTATTATCTTCAATAGCAATATCTAACTTTAAATCATCCAGAAAATGCCTTGGAATCCTTTACTTTGCCTGGGGAGAGGCAGCTAAATACCATTCCTGTCCTAGTTGCCACATTTTGGTTCCTGAGGGTTAGCTCGATTTTCAAGGGCCAACTTGGCATTTGAAACCAAGCTAGCTCTGTGGGAAAAGAAGCAGTGTTGCCTAGTGGATAGAACAAGGGCCTGAGAGTCAGAAAGATCTGGATTCTATTCCCGGCTCCACCACCTGTCTACTATGTTACCTTGAGCAAGTCGCTTCACTTCTCCGTGCCTCACTTTCCTCAACTTTAAAATGGGGATACTTCTTCTTCCTCCTTCTTCAACTATGAGCCCCAGGAGGGACAGGCACTTTGTCCAACCTAATTAACTTGTAACCACCCCAGCGCTTAGAACAGTGTTTGACACAAACTAAGTGCTTAACAAATGCCATAAAAAAGGCTAAAAGCATCTGATGATGAAGTCAAGCAAGATGAGATGAACTTTGGTCCAGAAACTTCTACTTTTAGCCGCTCCTCAGAGGAGAAATACCTGCATCTGGTTTGTAGCAGGTCAGGTTCATGGCTCAGTCAAGAGTTTAGGGCCTGAGTCCTCCATTAGCATAACTTAATTGCAGCCAAACTTCTCTGCAAACTCTTGATGGAACTGACGGTGTGGCCTGTTCAACCTAAGGTCCATTAGAGAGCTAAAAATGGCAGGTTGCCCAGGAGAGATGGTGAAAAGCCTGAGTTTGTTTGAAAGGTAGTTGCCCTTCCCTTCTATATCTGCATGATCGATGAGGGGATTCCTCCAGACAGTCAGGTTTAAATATATATACATATATTCAAATATTTTTTTTCCTGGATTTTTCCTGGGGCTTTAAAAAGATTGATGGCCTTCAGTTCCAAATGTATGTGGTCAGTTGGGAAAATTCCTCCAGACATCTCAAATTAAAGTGTTAATCCTGGAACCTAAGTGTGGATTTATGCGACTCAAGTTATCTGGGTAAGAAAGTGATTGGGTCACAGAAACGAAATTGAAGATATGGGAATAATAATAATAATAATAATGGTATTTGTTAAGCACTTATTTTGTGACAAACACTCTTCTAAGACCTGGGGTAGATTAATGGTAATCAGGTTAGACCCAATCCCTATTACACATGGAGCTCACCGTCTTAATCCCCATTTATTGTGGCAGGAGAGTTTGTGTACGCTGTTGAAGCTTAGAGCTAGGCCATATAGGGCCACCCATATGGAAAGGTCTTAAACTGATGTTTCAGACAAAGTCAATTCACCTATGCTGGGCAACAGCAACATGGGGAAGAGTCAAAGGCACATAATAATAATAATTGTGTTGTTAAGCGCTCACTATGTGCCAAGCACTGTACTTAGTGCTGAGGTGGTTACAAGCAAATCAGGTTGGACACAATCCCTGGCCTGCATGGGGCTCACAATCTTAATCCCCATTTTACAGATGAGATAACTGAGGCACAGAGAGGTTAAGTGACTAGTCCAAGACCATACAGCGGACAAGTGGTGGAGCTGGGATTAGAACCCATGAGCTTCTGATTCCCAGCCATGCTCATTATCCACTACACCAAGCTGCTCAAGTGATCAAAATGTTGATAATAATAATGATAATAATATTGATGGCATTTGTTAAGAATTTACTTTGTGCAAAGCACTGTTGACTGGTAGCCACTGGAGATTTTTGAGTAGGGGAGTGACATGCCCAGAGTGTTTCTGCACAGAGGTGATCCGGGCAGCAGCGTGAAGTATAGACTGAAGTGCAGAGAGACAGGAGGATGGGCGATCAGAGAGGAGGCTGATGCAGTAATCCAGTCGGGATAGGATGAGAGATTGAACCAGCAAGGCAGCGGTTTGGATGGAGAGGAAAGGACAGATCTTGACAATCAAAGACAATGGCAGAGACTCACGTTTTAGGCAATGATAAGCCACTTATGCATCTTTACCAAGAAAACTCTATGGATGCACATCCCAGAACAACTTTATGACAGAAGACGGGACTTCCTAAAGAAGGCCTGTCCGTGGAGTTGCTATGGGTCAGAAACGACTCAAAGACTTGAAGAAGAATGGAGGCTGAGAAGTGAAGTGACTTGCCCCAGGTCACACAGAAGATAAGAGGCAGAGCAGGGATTAGAATCCACGTCCTCGGACTCCCAAGCACTTGATCTTGCCATCGGGCCAGGCTGCTTGGAGAAGGTACAGTTTGGGACTAAAATAGAACATTTTAGGGGTAGAATCTAAGGACCAAGTTCAGAGCATGTCACAGAATGGAGGAAAGTCTTAGCACATGAGCATGCTTACACTGGAATCTTGCAGCTGTGCATGGTCCAGATTTGTTTTTGTTTTTTTTTTCCTTAATGGTATATTCCATTACTATATTACAATATACCCGTCACTATACAAAGCGCTGGGGTAGATCAATCAATCAATCAAGCAATCATATTTATTCAGCACTTACTGTGTGCAGAGCACTGTACTAAGCACTTGGGAAGTACAAGTTGGCAACATATAGGGACGGTCCCTACCCAACAGTGGGCTCACAGTCTACAAAATAACCAGGTTATATACGGTCTCTGGTTCACATAACAATAATAATAATAATAATAATAATATAATAATGGCATTTATTAAGCGCTTACTATCAATCAATCAATCAATCCTATTTATTGAGTGCTTATTGTGTGCAGAGCACTGTACTAAGCGCTTGGGAAATACAAGTTGGCAACATATAGAGGCAGTCCCTACCCAACAGTGGGCTCACAATCTAAAAGGGGGAGACAGAGAACAAAACCAAACATATTAACAAAATAAAATAAATAGAATAGATAGGCACAAACAAAATAAATAAATAAATAGAGTAATAAATATGTACAAACATATATACATATATACAGGTGCTGTGGGGAAGGGAAGGAGGTAAGATGGGGAGGATGGGGAGGGGGACGAGGAGGAGAGGAAGGAAGGGGCTCAGTCTGGGAAGGCCTCCTGGAAGAGGTGAGCTCTCAGTAGGGCCTTGAAGGGAAGAAGAGAGCTAGCTTGGCGGATGGGCAGAGGGAGGGCATTCCAGGACCGGGGGAGGACGTGGGCAGGGGGTCGATGGTGGGACAGGCGAGAACGAGGCTGTTCTAAGCACTGGGGAGGTTACAAGGTGATGAGGTTGTCCCACGGGGGGCTCACAGCCTTAATCCCCATTTTCCAGATGAGGGAACTGAGGCCCAGGGAAGTTAAATAATTTGCCCAAAGTCACACAGCTGACAAGTGGCAAGGTCAGCATTTGAACCCATGACCTCTGACTCCAAAGCCCGTGCTCTTTCCATTGAGCCATGCTGCTTCTCCATGCTGGCACATTGAGCTTACCATATGCCGTATGCTCCCTTCTTTCCTTCTCCAGCCCAGCCCACACCCTCTGCTCCTCTGCCGCTAACCTCCTCACCGTGCCTCGTTCTCGCCTGTCCCACCGTCGACCCCTGGCCCACGTCATCCCCCTGGCCTGGAATGCCCCCCCTCCGCACATCGGCCAAGCTAGCTCTCTTCCTCCCTTCAAAGCCTTACTGAGAGCTCACTTCCTCCAGGAGGCCTTCCCACACTGAGCCCCCACCTTCCTCTCCCCTTCCTCCCCCTCCCCATTCCCCCTGCCTTAGCTCCTTCTCCTTCCCACAGCACCTGTATATATGTATATATATATTTGTATGTATTTATTACTCTATTTTATTTGTACATATTTATTCTATTTATTTTATTTTGTTAATATGTTTTGTTTTGTTGTCTGTCTCCCCCTTCCAGACTGTGAGCCCACTGTTGGGTAGGGATTGTCTCTATATATGTTACCAACTTGTACTTCCCAAGCACTTAGTACAGTGCTCTGCACACAGTTAGCGCTCAATAAATATGATTGAACGAATGAATGAATGAATATGCCAGACACGCTCCTAAATGCTGAGGTAGAAACAAGATAATCAGGTTGGACACTATCCCTGCCTCACATGGATCTCAGATTATTAATTGCCATTTTACAGATAAGGTAACTGAGGCATAGAGATGTTAAGTAATTTTCACAAGGTAAGATAGCAAAGAAGTGGCAGACTATGCTCTTTTCACTGGGCCATACTGCTTCTTAGAGAATACTCTTATATTATTCTTATTAGCATATTCTTAGAGAAGCAGTACAATGCAGTAAATAGAGCACAGGCTCAGGGGTCAGAAGGTCATGGGTTCTAATACCGGCTCCATCCCTTAGAGAAGCAGCATCTTGGAGTGGTTAGAGCATGGGCCTGGGAATCAAGAGGTCATGGGTTCTAATCCTGGCTCTGGTAATCAGTTACCTCGTCTGGAAAATGGGAATTGTGACTGTGAGCCCCACACGGGATAGGGAACCGTGTCCAACCTGATCTGCTTGTATCCCCCCAGGTGCTTAGTACAGTGCCTGGCCCATAGCTAACTGCTTAACAAATACCATTATTATTATTATTATTATTATTATTATTATTATTGTTATTGGAATATGAGCCCCACCTAGGACACTGTCTGGTCTGATTGTATTGGATCTATCCCAGCCCCTAATAGTAGTGCATTTTTTATACAGTATTTGTTAAGTAACGATAATAATGATAGCATTTATTAAGGGCTTACTATGTGCAAAGCAGTGTTCTAAGCACTGCAGAGGTTACAAGGTGATGAGGTTGTCCCACGGGGTCTTAATCCTCATTTTCCAGATAAGGGAACTGAGGTCCAGAGAAGTCTAGACTGTGAACCCACTGTTGGGTAGCGACCGTCTCTATATGTTGCTAACTTGTACTTCCCAAGTGCTTAGTATAGAGCTCTGCACACAGTAAGTGCTCAATAAATACGATTGATTGGTTGATTGATTAAGTGACTTGCCCGAAGTCACACAGCTGACAAGTGGCAGAACCAGGATTTGAATCCATGACCTCTGACTCCAAAGCCTGGGCTCTTTCCACTGAGCCACACTGGTACTTACTATGAGTCAGGCATTGTGCTAAGCCCTGGGGTAGAAGCAAGATAATCTGGTTGGGCACAGTCCCTGTCCAACATACATACTCTCCCAAGCTCTTAGAACAGTGCTATTCACATAGTAAGCAGTCAAATACCATTGATTGATAGGGCTCATGGTCTTAATCCCCATTTTACAGATGAAGTAACTGAGGACCAGAGAAGTTAACTGACTTGCCCAAAGTCACAGTACGTGGTGGAGCTTCGATTAGAATCCAGGTCCTCTGATTCCCAGGCACGCACTCTTTCCACTAAGCCTTGCTGCCTATAATCAATCAATCAATCAATCGTATTTATCAATCGTATAATGAGCACTTAACAAAGCCGCAGTTATGACAATGATTACCACCATCTTATTCTTTTTCCCATGCTAATGGCAAGACTGTGAGTCAGTTCTGAGCAGGGATTGTCTCTCTAAATTGCTATATTGTACTTTCCAAGCACTTAGTACAGTGCTCTGCGCACAGTAAGTGCTAAATAAAAACTACTGAGTATACTCAGCTGTTTCTCGTACCTGTAATCAATTTTAATGCCTTTCCTCTCCTTTAGACTGTAAGTTTCTTGTGAGCAGGGATCATGTCTATGAACTCTATTGAAAATTTTTCCTCCAAGCAAATAGGACAACATTGTGCATAATATAAACACTCGATAAATATCATTGCTTGATTGATTAATTAATAGGATCAGGGACTTGACACCATAATCAATCCAAGGTCAATTCAAGGACACCCAAACACCATTCTCACCATTGTCCCAGACTGAGCCCCTTCATTCCTCTCCCCTTATTTCCCCTCCGCCTTACCTGCTTCCCCTCCCCACAGCACCTGTATATATTTATATATGTTTGTATGTATTTATTACTCTATTTATTTATTTATTTTACTTGTACATATTTATTCTATTTATTTCATTTGGTTTATATGCCTTGTTTTGTTGCCTGTCTCCCCCTTCTAGACTGTGAGCCCGCTGTTGGGTAGGGACCGTCTCTATATGTTGCCAACTTGTACTTCCCAAGCGCTTAGTACAGTGCTCTGCACACAGTAAGCGCTCAATAAATACGATTGAATGAATGAATTCTCAAAAACTCCAGGTTGGATGCACTCCATGAATTTAGTTGAGGTTTACCTTGCATAACAATTGTGGTAATTCCTAAATGCTATGTGCCAAGTATTAGATTAAGGGCTGGGTAAAATACAAGTTAATCAGGATATGTTACTTTGCTTTTAGTGCTATTCACCCAAAGAGACAAATCCCCATTTTTCTTGTTGTTGTTGTCCTTTTTTTTTTTTTTCAGGAATCTTGGACTAGATTTTAGAATATTTTGGTTTCGGTAATAAGGAAAGCTCTCTAAAGTCATTCTTAGAAGCAGCGTGGCTCAGTGGAAAGAGTCTGGACTTGGGAGTCAGAAGTCATGGGTTCAAAGCCCGGCTCCGCCAATTGTCAGCTGTGTGACTTTGGGCAAGTCACTTAACTTCTCTGGGCCTCAGTTCCCTCATGTGTAAAATGGGGACTAAGACTGTAAGCCCCCCATGGGACAACCTGATCACCTTGTATCCTCCCCAGCGCTTAGAACAGTGCTTTGCACATAGTAAGGGCTTAGCAAATGCCATCATCATCATCATGGGTTCTAATCCCAGCTCCACCACATGTCTGCTATGTAATCTTGGGCAAATCACTTAACTTCTCTGGGCCTCAGTTACCTCATCTGTAAAATGGGGATGAAGACTGTGAGCCCCACATGCGACAACCTGTTCACCGTGTATCCCCTAACATCGCTTAGAACAGTGCCTTTCACATAGTAAACACTTGACAAATGCCATGATTATTATTATTATTCTCTTTTTCTGTTTTGTCTTCTACTTCTAAATCTACAGAAACCTATAAACATAGCATGACTTCTAAACTCCACCAAACCACTTGTCCTTCCACAGACGCCTCCGTCACAGGTCAAATGGAACAATCCTGTAAATGTAGCAAATCCTCTCTGCAGAACTTCTTCCTTTGTTTGTTTAGTTTTGTTTCTTTTTTTGGTTTGGTTTTTGTTGGCTTTTTTTTTTGTTTGAGCCGCTTAAATTGTTTTTGATTAGGCTACCAAATTGTGCATCATGCAAATTATAAGCAAAAACATTGTTTCCTAGGCAAAAACTCCCCAGACAATAACAAACCATTCATAGAGGGATTTATGAAGAATTATTCAACTATTCTTTCACCGTTCCAAAAAACCCTGTACTGCTAAAATGAATTCAGTGCATGTCTCACACGCCTGTTTCATTTCATTGTTTAAAAGCCCTATTTATCTCGTCCTTCAAAACCTCTATGTACTTTTGGTAAATGATCAAGGTGTAGTGTCCACGTCATAAAAAATAACCCATAAATCATAAAGCTGTCAAAGCACTTTCTGTTGCTTCCCAAGTGCTTAGTGCAGTGCTCTGCACACAGTAAATGCTCGATAAATTCGACTGAATGAATGAATGAATGTTGTCAAATGCACTGATATAGGATATTCCATCCATTTGTTCCTTTGATGAAGAATGCATAGATTTACGACAGGTTCCTTCCTTAGTTTCTTTAACAGTGAGCAAGCACCAGCATAGTTTCAACATTTTCACTGGTTTCCAATGTTCAAAATGCACACAATCCCCTTATCTTAATTATCTTCCTTCTGAGAAGTTTGTTTCCCATGACAAACCATATGATTCTTCCAGGCATCTGAGGAATTCAAAATCTTTGGTGTGACTCAAATTTCTGATTCATCTACATTAACGTCTGTGCCCCAGCTGGATCCTTGAATCTAAATTGGTGCACTTTCTCACCTTAGCACTTAAACATCTCCAATTTAAGATCCTGATGATGCACGTCTTTGTGACTAGCCCATATCCTGTGCTTGATTCGTCTTTGTCCTTTTTCTCTAGAGCAAAACAAGTTTACTAATCACGTTTATTCACCTGTGGCTAATGGTTCTCCAGGCTCTGAATCAGCATTTTCATGCCACGGTAGTGGCTCAGATTGTAACATTCCCAAACCTGCTCCATAGCTTTTCCCTGAAACGGTGGCTTTATTGGGTCCAATATTGCTTTACAAGGCCAGATCTCAGTAGAGATTTAGCACAACCTCCTGGTGGCATAGATACATAAGCAATGTAAAGAAACAAAGGAACAGTATGTCCCAAAATGGAATGATTTCCCAATTACTCCTGGATATGTCTTTAATTAAAAAAAAACCTCCCAGTTCAAATTTGAATCATTTTTGTACTCCACATGAATCTTTTTTTTTGGCTCATTCTTGACTTCAGAGACTTTGGCCCACGCTCTTCTGCGGCTCTGCGTTCAAACTCATTTTGCTCTTCAATTTAGCAGCAGCTGCACTGATTCATTTTGTATGGAATTTGCAAATATTCTTTCCATTTTCCTTAGTCAAAACTAAAGGAGATGTCATCCTTGCAACTGATGGCAAGCTACACCAGTGGGCAAACGTTGAGTGAGTTCCAATTTCCCTTCGGCATTCTTTACTAAAGGCTCTGGACAAGGTTGTATGGCGAAGCGTTACGGATGCCTGGCGGTGTTACTGTTCCTATCTCCCTGTTTCCCACTCCAATTCTTAGGATCTTAGCAGTATATAGCCCTTCCCCTCTGTCCCCAATCCACACATGCTTCTGTGCATTCTCCTACTTCCTGCCGCAGCTCAGTCTCCAGAAAAATGGGCTGATGGGGAAAAGGTCCTGGAGAGGCTGGCTTTGATAGGGGTCATATGGCTTTAGCTCGGCTACTGCCTTGATAGCATTCCAATTCAAGCCTTTTCTCTGATACAGTGGTGGTTTAACCCATTTTGCACACCACTTCCATTCTGTCACTCCCGTCTTACCGTGGCCCCTGTCTCCAGCCATTGGTCTGCCCCTGATTTCTCTGGGGGGTAGAGAAAGGAGCCTTAATGTAGTGCCTTAAACTAGACAGGCACGATCCACCCTTGATCATACTCCCTGCCTCCTTTGAAGAGCCACCACTGCAATAGGAGAAAGGAGGTTGGGCAGAGGAAAAGGTAGAGAAGGGGACAGGAGGAGAGGAGTCCCGTGGTTTGCCCCTAGGCCTAATAGAAAGCAACCAGGCTTATTCATCCATTCAATCATATTAATTGAGCTCTTACTGCACGCAAAACACTGTACTAAGTGCTTGGGAGAGTACGATATAACAATGAACAGATGCATTCCCAGAAGGCAATGAGCTTACAGTCGAAGGGGAAGACAGACATTGATTGTGCATTTAGCTTTAATTCTATTTGTTCTGACAATTTGACACCTGCCCACATGTTTTATTTTGTTGTCTGTCTCCCCCTTCTAGACTGTGAGCCCGTTGTTGGGAAGGGACCGTCTCTATATGTTGCCAACTTGTACTTCCCAAGCACTTAGTACAGTGCTCGGCACACAGTAAGCGCTCAATAAATACGATTGAATGAATGAATGATTAGAAATAAATACAATTACAGATATGTACATCAGTGCTGTGGGGCTGGGAGGGGGTGTTAAATAAAAGGGAGCAAGTGAGGATGACACAGAAGGGAGAGGGAGGAGAGGAAAGGAGGGCTTAGGTTCTGGCCCTGGTCCCCATTCCTGCACCGAGTTTTTTGGCCATCGTGGTTATTCTTTTTCAGTCTGGTGGATGAGCTATTCAGTGTACAGATCAGTTCCACCTGCTTTCTCTAAGCCCAGAAGGTGGGTCAAGGGAAAGGAAGAATTCCCTAAGTGCCCTTGTCATTTCCATAGCAACAATGAACAGTGGGGTTCCCTGTTTCCTTGTTTAAATGTCTGTCTCCCCCCTTCCAGACTGTAAGCCCGATGTAGGCAGGAATTGGCTCTCTTTATTGCTGAATTGTACTTTCCAAGCTCTTAGTACAGTGCTCTGTACACAGTAAGCCCTCGATAAATGCTATTGAATGAATGAATGGATTGATTAATGGATCTGGAGACATGAGCAGAGGTAAAAAGGAAGAGTCCATTGGTACTTTGGTTCTACAACTACCCTGGTGCATTTGAGGAGAATACCTAATTATTAATCGTTATATTAATATTAATAATGATAATAATAATGATGGCATTTAGTAAGTGCTTACTATGTGCAAAGCACTGTTCTAAGCACTGGGGAGGTTACAAGGTGATCAGGTTGTCCCACAGAGGGCTCACAGTCTTAATCCCCATTTTACAGATGAGGTAACTGAGGCACAGAGAAGTTAAGTGACTTGCCCAAAGTCACACAGCTGACACTTGGCAGAGCTGGGATTTGAACCCACGACCTCTGTCTCCATAGCCCATGCTCTTTCCATTGATCCAGTACCCTTAATAGTAACTGTTTATTTTATTTTGTTAATATGTTTTGTTTTGTTCTCTGTCTCCCCCTTCTAGACTGTGAGCCCACTGTTGGGTAGGGACCGTCTCTTTTTGTTGCCAACTTGTACTTCCCAAGTACTTAGTACAGTGCTCTGCACACAGTAAGTGCTCAATAAATACGATTGAATGAATGAATGAATGAATAATTATGGTATTTATTAAGTGCTTACTATGTGCCAGACACTTTGATACTCATCCCGGCCCCTTTACACTTATATGCATCTCCTTATGCTCTTCTACCTCCCCTATTTGTAATTCATTTTAATTTCAGTCTTCCTCTGTAGATTGTATACTCCCTGTGGGCAGGGACCATGCCTAGTAGCTCCATTTCACTGTATTTTCCCAAGTGTTCTGCACACCAAAGGTGCTCAATAAATATTTTTGAATGATTGATCAGGTAGCTGCAGAATAGATTTGCAGATTGCACCCATGAGTAGTTTGAAGGAGGAGGGAGTATCTAGTGGTACTTTACAAAGGTCAGGCCTGGGACCATTCTTAGTCTATATCTTTATCAAGGGTTTAGTTGGAGGGAGAATGAATATGGTCATCAAATGTATCAGGGGGTACTAATTAGATAGAGTAGTAACAATGGAAGGAAACAGCATGGCTTAGTGGAAAGAGCACGGACTTGGGAGCAGCAGTCGTGGGTTCTAATCCTGACTCCACCACTTTTTTTTTGATGGCATTTGTTAAGCGCTTACTATGTGCAAAGCACTGTTCTAAGTGCTGGGGGGATACAAGGTGATCGGTTGTCCCACGCGGGGCTCACAGTCTTAATCCCCATTTCACAGGTGAGGTAACTGAGGCTCAGAGAAGTTAAGTGACTTGCCCAAGGTTACATAGCAGACACGTGGCGGAGCCGGGATTTGAACCCATGACCTCTGACTCCAAAGCCTGTGCTCTTTCCACTGAGCCATGCTGCTGCCACTTGTCAGCTGAGTGACTTTGGGCAAGTCACTTAACTTCTCTGTGCCTCATTTACCTCATCTGGGACAACCTGATTACCTTGTATCTACCCCAGCACTTAGAACAGTGCTTGGCACATAGTAAGTGCTTAACAAATGCCATCATCATCATCATCAATGGAAGACAGGGACAGAATGCAAAGCGAATTGGGGAAATTGAAAAATGATCCCACAAAAACAGCATAAAATTGCAATGGGATTGCAATTGTAAAATACTGTGTTCAGCAATACAAAAGCATGTGCCAAGCACTGTACTAAATTTTGGGATTTATGCAATAAAAGCAGATCAGACACAGCCCCTGTACCATACGGGGCTCACAGTATAAGAAGAAGGGGGAGCAGGTATTAAATCACCACTTTATAGGTGAGGAAATTGAGGTTTAGAAAACTATTTTGTGTGTATTTGCTAAGTGCCTACGATGTGTCAGGCATTGTACTAAGTATTGGGGTAGATACAAGATATTCAGGTTGGATACAGTTCACTTCCCTCATGGGGCTCACAGGCTTAACCCCCATTTTACAATCAATCACTCGCTCATCTTTATTGAGCACTTACCATGTGCAGAGTGGGGTGAGCCCACAGCAAGTTGTCTTATTTGTGACTGTTTGTGAATCCCCGAACAACAAGGAGGAAGAGACTGGAGAAAGCGTTGATGGGCTCTACCTGAGGCTGGTGACTGCGGGCCTGCTGGGATGGAGCATGGATGGAGACGCGGCCTTCTCCTCCTGCTCTACCCCGTAACGTGCCTGGACCAATTGATGACTGCCAGGTAGAGTCACAGCTACCACACTTAATGCAGATAAATTCACTTGTTTTGAATTGCGAGGGGGCACCTGGAGATCGCGGAACATGCTGGAGAAGCAGAAGCAGCAGGTGAGCACCACTTGAAATCATCAGAAGACAACAGCACCTGGAAAAAGAAAGAAGAAGCATCAGGAGAATGGGCTCCTTTGACCGCAGACTAGTTGTGGACCCTTGGTGGAGTCGTTGGAGTGAGCGTGTATATGTGTCACTCCCTTGCACGCTGGTAAATCAATCAATCAATCAATCAATCGTATTTATTGAGCGCTTACTGTGTGCAGAGCACTGTACTAAGCGCTTGGGAAGTACAACTTGGCAACATATAGAGACGGTCCCTACCCAACAGTGGGCTCACAGTCTAGAAAACTCTAGTAAACTCTAAGTTAAACACTTTTCACAGTAACCTTGGTGATCAGAAGTGTGGTTTGACTTCTACTTCAACTTGTACTTCCCAAGCGCTTAGTACAGTGCTCTGCACACAGTAAGCGCTCAATAAATACGTTTGATGATGATGATTGATGATACTTCATGCCACCGAGGCTTCCCCCAACCAGGAAGATCCTGGTTGGTACAAACTGGGGGCTTGCGACACAGAGTAATAATAATAATGATGATGGCATTTATTAAATGCTTACTATGTGCAAAGCACTGTTCTAAGCACTGGGAAAGTTACAAGGTGATGAGGTTGTCCCACGTGGGGCTTACAGTTTTAATCCCCATTTTACAGATGAGGGAACTGAGGCCCAGAGAAGTGAAGTGACTTGCCCAAAGTCACACAGCTGACAACTGGTGGAGCTGGGATTTGAACGCATGACCTCTGACTCTAAAGCTCGGGCTATTTCCACTGAGCCACGCTGCTTCTCTGAATGAAGCACTTTAGAGAGTATGATACAACAGAATTAGTACACCTGCACATAGTAGTAGTAGTCTCCCTGCCTGCCCACAGCAAGTTTATAGTCCAGAGCAAGAGACAGACATTCATGGCTCAGTGGAAAGAGCCCGGGCTTTGGAGTCAGAGGTCATGGGTTCAAATCCCAGCTGTGCCAATTGTCAGCTGTGTGACTTTGGGCAGCAAGTCACTTAACTTCTCTGTGCCTCAGTTACCTCATCTGCAAAAATGGGGATTAAGACTATGAGCCCCCCCAGGACAACCTGATCACCTTGTAACCTCCGCAGCACTTAGAACAGTGCTTTGCACATAGTAAGTGCTTAATAAATGTCATTATTATTATTATTAATATAAATAAATTAAGGATACGTACATATGTACTGTGGGGCTGAGGGAGGGATGAATCAAGGGTGTAAATCCAAGGATATGGTGAGTGGGAGGCGTAATGGATACAGCACAGCCCTGGGAGTCAGAAGGTCATGGGTTCAAATCCCAGCTCCACCACTTGTCTGCTGTGGGACCTTGGGCAAGTCACTTTACTTCTCTGTGCCTCAGTTCCCTAACCTGTAAAATGGGGATTGAGTCTGTGAGCCGATTTAGTTGTACAGGGTAGTACAGTCACCCAGTAAGTGCTTAACAAATAGCACAGTTATTATTTTTCTTATTATTAGGAAATGAGGGCTTTGTTGGAGAAGGCCTCTTGGGGGAGATGTGCTTTTGATAAGATTTTGTAGGTGGGGAGAATGATCGCTTTTCAGATATGAAGAGGGCGGGCATTCCAAGCCCAAAGGCAGGACGTGAGTGAGAGGTCAGCGGTGAGTTAAACAAGATGACTGAGGTAACGTTAGTAGATTACCATTAATAATAATAATAATAATGATGACATTTATTAAGCGATTGCTATGTGCAAAGCACTGTTCTAAGCACTGGGGTGGTTACAAGGTGATCAGGTTGTCCCTCGGGGGGCTCACATCTTAATCCCCATTTTACAGATGAGGTAACTGAGGCACAGAGACGTTAAGTGACTTGTCCAAAGTCACACAGCTGACAAGTGGCAGAGCCAGGGTTTGAACCCATGACCTCTGACTCCAAAGCCCGTGCTCTTTCCACTGAACCACACTGCTTCTCATTAGAGGAGTGAAGTGTGAGGGCTGGGATGTAATAGGAGAATAGCGAGGTTAGATAAGTGCGGGGGGCAAGGTGATTGAGTGCTTTAAAGCCTAGGGTAAGGGGTTTCTTTTTGTTGCAGTGGTGGATGAGTAACTACTGGAATTTCTTGAGGAGTGGGGGAAACACGGTTTCAACGGTTTTTACAGAGGTGGTAACTGAGGAGCAGAGAAGTTAAGTGACTTGCCCCAGATCACACAGCAGACAAGTGGCAGAGTTGGGATTAGAAGCCAGATCCTCTGACTCCCAGGAACAAGCTCCTTTCACTAGGCCAAGCTGCTTCTTTACATGACTTGCTCAAGGTCACTTGCATAGAAATGCTGGAGTCAGGATCAGAACCCAAGTCTTGGTCCACAAAATGTTGACCAAAAGTGCACCGCAGTGCAGAGATGATGGGATTTAGGAATTCCCGATCGATCCTAGGCAATTCTCTCAGACAAGAAAAGCTGAGATCCCTAGATGAGCATTTGACACCGTCTCACCTTTTGTCAGTTGGCTTGGGCCAGATTGGCTCGAGCTACAAAGGATTTTAGCACTGGGGTGGCTGTGTTTATGTACATGTCTCCCGTCTCCGATACTGACTTAAAAACACAATGCTGGTGACTCTCCTTGAACATCTGAAAACACTTTTGGAAAATCTGTTGCCAGCCCATCTGTTCCAGGAGCTCGTCCATCTCCGTGGAGGGAGTGGGAGAGGGCACTTGCCATTTGACACACTCCAAAAATGCTATTTTTGCCAGTAGTTCTGACTCTTCTTCTTCCTATAATGGAATTTGAGGGATGGACCTCAATTATCATCCCCATTTTCCATTCCTCCCTCCCCTTGAAAGAAGCCCAAAAGAAATCGAACAATGACTTCCAGCAACTTCTCTTGGCTAATTGGAAACGTTTTGTTATTATCCACCAAATCTGCTATAAGTCTGCATTCTGTTCATCTCCTTGTGCACTTCAGCAGAGTGGAAAGGCAGCCAGCAGTTATTCTTTGCTCTTCCCCCTTTGTCCCGTTTGTTCTCCTAAATTCACTTTACATTTCTTCCCTCCTCCCTCTTATTCAGCCCCTCTGTACACTCTTGAAAAATTCTCTCTTAAAGCATGTATTAATTCGGAGTTTTAGCACTACTTTCCTTTGTCTTCTTTCCGATAGCCTTCGCGTATTTCTTTTTAAATAATACCTTCATCCATCTGCACCCTAGATGCAGTCAGCCCTCTCAATGCTCAGTAATCTGAAGCTCTATCTTCAGCATATGTTTCTTTCCAAAGCCTGAATTCTTGTACTCCAAATCCCTGGATCTAAACAGTTACATTTTTTTTTTCTAATTCAAAGCCCATTTGAACAAAGGATGATTGGAGAAACAGATGCAGGTCCAACAAATCAATTTCACAATTCCATGAACTTAAAGTTTACCTATCCTGCTACAATAGTCTTCCTCCTAAAAATAAAGTCCTTTGAAGCTGAGCACAATTGATAGACATCCTACAAACCTATTGCCTGGTAAGATCAAAACTGCTGTTCTTTCTTATTGTCTGAAACCTTCCTGTCCTATTAGATAGATCTCAGATATAAATAAAAAAGATCACCAACCCTGTTAAAACAAAACGTTTTTAGTTACAAAGGCCAGAGAGACGAAATCTTTATTCTGTTAACCACACTGACCTAAATCCAAGGAGTCAAACCATTCCAAGAAAATTTTCTCTGTCATCAGATAGTATTTAGGACACAAGCAATGTTACATATCATTAGATTTAATATGTACAAGGAGTCTCCTCTGTCATCAGATTCCATTCAGGACAAAATGGTCATTATCTATTGCTAGGTTTACTATATGTAAAACACAACAAAGTGCAGGAGTAAACACAAGAAAATCAAACTAAGTCACTATCTCAAGTCCATAGGTTTCACAAAAGCTTTGTGGGAGAAGATTAAATTTTATTTCTTTGTAGATTTGAATATTTACAATTCATAGATCATGTGGAAGGTCTGAACTCTAAATTGCACAAACTGTCCTGGCACAGTAAGATCCAAATTAATGTTGATTCCCCCAAAGAGTTATTAACATGCCCTACAAAAATGGAAATCAATCAATAATAATTTTAATCATGGCATATGTTAAGCGCTTACTATGTGCCAGGCACTGTACTAAGCCTGGATACAAGCAAATCAGATTGGACATAGCCCCAGTCCCACCTGGGGCTCACAGTCTCAATTCCCATTTTACAGATGAGGTAACTGAGGCACAGAGAAGTTAAGTGACTTGCCCCTGGTCACGTAGAAGACAAGTGGCAGAGCCAGGATTAGAACCCAGGACATTTTGATGCCTAGGCCCACAATCTATCCACTGTGGCATGCGTCTTCTTATTATCCGTCAATTTTGCTTACTGTGTGTACCAAGTTCTTGGGAGAGAACAATACAATAGAGTGGATAGACATCCAAGATTTCTACCCTCAAGGATCTTAAAGAATAGAGGGAGAGACAAAAATTAAAATGAATTACAGAGGGATATGTCCATACATGTTGTATGAGTGAGGTGAAAATCAAAGCACTTTAGGGTTACACCCTCAAGTTCAGAGACACCACAGAAACAAATTCAAATAGGTGAAGTGAGGTAGAAGGGAAAGCCAATAATGGAAGAGAGGATTTACTATTATTATTAATAATAATGATAATCATAATAGTGATGGTATTTGTTAAGCACTTGCTCTTTGCCAAACACTGGGCTAGATCCAGGGTAATCAGGTTGTACCATGTGGGGCTATGGCAGTGGACAGGTCGCTCTGGAGAAAGTATATCCATGAAGTTGCTATGAATTGGAAATAACTCAATGACACTTAATAATAATAATAATGTCTGTCTTCCCCACTCTAGACTGTACGCTGGTTGTGAGCAGCTCCCCAGTGCTTCATAGAGAGCTCTGCACACAGTAAGCACTCAATAAATATGACTGACTGATCAACAAGGCATCATTTAGGGTAAACAGGCACCTGTCCACATGTTTTGTTGTCTGTCTCCCCCTTCTAGACTGTGACCCCGTTGTTGGGTAGGGAATGTCTTTATATGTTGCCAACATGTACTTCCCAAGCGCTTAGTACAGTGCTCTGCACACAGTAAGCGATCAATATGATTGAATGAATGAATGAATGAACTGCCTGATGCTTCTGACGAGCAGGAAAGAGGCTGAGCCAGCTTCAGTTTTCAAAAATCTCGCGTATTGGTTTATACAGTGGGTCCCTTTTGTCTAGCCCAATTAACCCCTATCAAAAGCTACTTTCTCTGGATGTTCCAAGATAAATGACAATAAAATAACCTAAAAGGTGAAATTGGACACTCCAGAATGAATTTGGAGAGGAATGGGACACTTCTGGAAGAATTGTCTTTTCTTGAGAGTGGAAGATGATTTCAACAAGAAGAATTTATTTTGCCATAAAGATGTGTTTAAAATCCCCAATTGTCCAGTAGTAGCACAGAGGCAACACCTGGTAAGGAAGCCTGCCAAATTGCTTGGACTAACACTATGTAAAATCCAGGTGCTGTGGATGCCTGTTCTTTTCATCCTGGCTGTTTTACAGTGGCATGGAAGACAAAGGTGAGGTCTATGGTATCCATCAGGAGACATAAACTGTTCTATATTCACTATAATAAAAGTAATAACCCCTAGGTAACCAAGCTGCTATCTGTATGGGAATTCTTAGGAGATCTAGCATTGCAGTGCTTATTCACATCAAAGACTCATTTGAAGCCACATTCGGTAGAGCTGAGAAGCTGGATATTCCCTCTGCCCAGAGGGAAGGAAGCTGGCATCAATGTGTTTGACTAGAGTGTAATTATATGGAAATGAACAAGAAAGATTCCCTGCCTGCAAACCAGGTTGGGGAGGGGAGTTTGGTATTAACCCTCTGCCAACAAGGAGTTCTTGGTTCCTGTGACTAGAAATTATCATTATTAGCATTATCATTATTGTATTAAGTGCGACTATGTGTGAAGCACTCCTCTAAGCACTGGGGTAAGTACAACTTAATCAGATAGAGAAGCAGTGTGGCTCAATGGAAAGAACACGGGCTTTGGAGTCAGTGGTCATGGGTTCAAATCCTGGCTCTGCCAATTGTCAGCTGTGTGACTTTGAGCAAGTCACTTAACTTCTCTGGGCCTCAGGTACCTCATCTGTAAAATGGGGATTGACTGTGAACCCCTGTGGTACAACCTGATCACCTTGTACTTCTAGACTGTGAACCCACTGTTGGGTAGGAACCATCTCTATATGTTGCCAACTTGTACTTCCCAAGCACTTAGTACAGTGCTCTGCACACAGTCAGCACTCAATAAATACGACTGAATGAATGAATGAACCTCCCCAGTGCTTAGAACAGTGCTTTACACATAGTAAGCACTTAATAAATGCCATCATTATTTATAGAACATGGTTCTGGTCCCACATTAGGTTCCCAGTGTTAAGGAGGAGAGAGAACAGATATTGAATCCCCATTGACTACCAAAGAGAAGTGAAGTGATTTGCCCAAGGTCACACACCAGGGAAATGGTGAAGTCAGAATTAGAATTCAGGTCCTCTGAGTCCCAGGCCCGTGCTCTTTCCTTTAGGCCATGCTCCTTCTCAAATCTTGTTACTCTAGGCAGGTTGGAGAAAGGCTTAAATCACCCAATCAATCAATAGCATTGATCTTAATAAGGTTTTGAAGGAAGGGGGAATGATTGTCTGTCAGCTATCAAGGATGAGGGAGCTCCAGGCCAGTGGCAGGACATGAGGTGAGATAGATGAGATTGAGATACAATGGATTGGTGTTAGAGGAGCAAAGTGATAAATCTGGATAGTAGCAGGAAATCATCAAGGTAACAAGGGATGGGGCAAAGTGATGAGTGCTTTAAAGCCAATGGTAAGGAGTTTCTGTTTGATGGAAACATGGTGGATGGGTGACCACCTGAAGCTCTGGAGGAGAGGGTAAACATGGACTGAACATTTATTGAGAAAAATGAGCCAGACAGCAGAGTACAGTGTGGACTGGAGTTGGGCGAGAGAGGAGGTAGAGAGGTGTTTACGCATAGCCCATGTAAGATATGATAAGTGCTTGAATCAGCGTAAAAGAAGTTTGGATGAAGAGGAAAGGACGGATTTTAGTGATGTTGTGAAGGGGTACATTGAATGGGGGAAGAGAAGAGCATAGAGTCATGGATAAAGCACAGGCCTGGGCATCAGAAGGTCATAAGTTATAATTCCGGCTCCACTACCTGTCTGCTGTGTGGCCTAGGGCAAGCCACTTCACTTCTCTGTGCCTCATTTCCCTCATCTGCAAAATGGGGATGAAGACTGTGAGCCCTATGCGGGACAGGGACTGTGTCCAATCCCATTTGCTTGTATCTACCACAGCGCTTAGTACAGTGCCTGGAACATAGTAAGCACTTAAATGCCATAATTATTATTATCATTTTTATTATTATTATTATTGAGATTTTGACCCCTCCTCAAAAACCTCCAGTGGCTACCAATCAATCTGCGCATCAGGCAGAAACTCCTCACCCTGGGCTTCAAGGCTGTCCATCACCTCGCCCCCTCCTACCTCACCTCCCTTCTCTCCTTCTACGGCCCAGCCCGCAACCTCCGCTCCTCCACCGCTAATCTCCTCACTGTACCTCGTTCTCGCCTGTTCCGCCGTCGACCCCCGGCCCACATCATCCCCCGGGCCTGGAATGCCCTCCCTCTGCCCCTCCACCAAGCTAGCTCTCTTCCTCCCTTCAAGGCCCTGCTGAGAGCTCACCTCCTCCAGGAGGCCTTCCCAAACTGAGCCCCTTCCTTCCTCTCCCCCTCGTCCCCCTCTCCATCCCCCCATCTTACCTCCTTCCCTTCCCCACAGCACCTGTATATATGTATATATGGTTGTACATATTTATTACTCTATTTATTTATTTATTTATTTATTTTACTTGTACATTTCTATCCTATTTATTTTATTTTGTTGGTATGTTTGGTTCTGTTCTCTGTCTCCCCCTTTTAGACTGTGAGCCCACTGTTGGGTAGGGACTGTCTCTATGTGTTGCCAATTTGTACTTCCCAAGCGCTTAGTACAGTGCTCTGCACATAGTAAGCGCTCAATAAATACGATTGATTGATTGATTGATTGATTGAGAATTAGCTTGGTCTAGCGGATAGAGGCATGGGCCCTTTAATCAGAAGGACCTGGGTTCTAATCCCGTCTCCACCACTTGTCTGCTCTGTGACCTTGGGCAGGTCACTTAACTTCTCTGTACCTCAGTTACCTCATCTGTAAATGGTGATAAGACTGTGAGCCCCACGTGGGACACAGACTGTGTTCAACCCGATTAACTTGCATCTACACGATAACTTAATAAAGTGCCTGGCACAAATACTATTAAAAAAAAAAACAACAAAAAAGAGGAGAGGGGAGAAGGTGAGAGAGAAAAATGGGGAAGTGAGACAGGAAAAGGGAGAGGTTTCAAAGGGAAAGCGAATGGACAAAGAAGGAAATGAGGGAAACAGAAAAGAAGAAGCAGGAAAGGAGAAGGTAAGAGCAGCGATCAAGACAGAGTTAGTTGGAGGACTTAATGTTCTTTTCCTTTCTCTTCTCTTGTATTGCATCCTGTTTTCCTTCACCACTGAGGTCCCACTTTTCCCTCTGAGATCGAAAGCAGGGTGTCCAGAGGTCACATCCCATCCCCTTCTGCGGCCCTTTCTTTCACTGGCATGGAAGCAGCAGATGGCCATGCCATCAGAGTAACAAAGGATGGGTCCAATTGATTGAGTGCTTTAAAGAAAATGATGAGGAGTTTCTGTATGATATGCAGTTGGAAGGGCAACCACTGAGGTTCTTGAAGAGTGGGGAAAGATGGAATGAACAGTAATTGAGAAAAATGAGCCAGACAGCAGAGTGGGGAGAGGCAGGAGGTAGGGAAGTGGACATTGGGAAGCATCAAACAGCAGAGAATAGGGAGCATAAGTGATGAGGCGTTCCCAGAGGAGTAATCTGGAGGCTGCTCTCATTGGTACTGAAGAAGAGGATGACTTCTCTTCCCATCCTTGAATTTTCATTTCAATTTTTCAGGGCAATGGGTAACTGGGATAAGTAAACCTAGACGGCTACTTTCCCTCCACTGATCTCCAGGCACAGTATTTATGTCTGGAAAACAGCACCTGATCAGATTTGGACAAACAGTAATGCTTGGCATATTCATTCATTCAGTCATATTTATTGAGCACTTACTGTGTGCAGATCACTGTACTAAGCACTTGAGAAGTACAAGTCGGCAACATACAGAGACGGTCCCTACCCAACAACGGGCTCACAGTCTAGAAGGGGGAGACAGACAACAAAACAAAACATGTGGACAGGTGTCAAGCCGTCAGAATAAATAGAAATAAAGCTAGATGCACATCATTAACAAAGTAAATAGAATAGTAAATATGTACAAATAAAATAGAGTAATAAATCTGTACAAACATATATACAGCTGCAGTGGCGAGGGGAAGGAGGAGGTAGGGCAGGGGGTATGGGGAGGAGGAGAGGAAAAAGGAGTTTGAATGGAGATTGTCTTCCAAGGAACTTCAAGAGTTTCTGAGGCCTTTGGCAAATATTATCACCCCCAGTTTACAAATGGAAAAATACAGGTAAAGTTAGGTGAATACAGGTAAATACAGGCCCAGACTGAGCCCCCTCCTCCCAGACTGAGCCCCCTCCTCCCTCTCCCCATCCTTCCCCTCCCCATCCCCCCCACCTTACCTCCTTCCCCTCCCCACAGCACCTGTATATATGTATATATGTTTGTATGTATTTATTACTCTATTTTATTTGTACATATTTACTATTCTTCTTATTCTGTTAGTGTTATTCTGTTCATGTTTAGTCTATTTATTTTATTTTCTTAATATGTTTTGTTTTGTTCTCTGTCTCCCCCGTCTAGACTGTGAGCCCACTGTTGGGTAGGGACTGTCTCTATATGTTACCAACTTGTACTTCCCAAGTGCTTAGTACAGTGCTCTGCACACAGTAAGCGCTCAATAAATACGATTGAATGAATGAATGAAAGAATAAAGTTACTGCCCGTGATAACCTGAACAGTTAAGGGAAGCTTGCAGCACTGGATACCATCTGCAGGCAGGCATATTAAAATATAATTCTGTACAACTCTCTCTATTTTTCTGTCTCTCTCTCTCTCTCTTTGTGTGTGTTTGTGTTTGTGTGTGTGTGCATATCCAAATATAAAGTCATATTTAAACTTCTTGATGGAAAAGAAAATGAACTCTAGTGAAATATCTAGTTATCACACAATCTGCAAATTATTTCCCCAATGCCCTCTTCTGCAGATTTGGAGAAGGTCTTTACCAAATATTTATGGGCAGGTGAAAATTCCCCAATAAAAACTGAAGAAGCCATTACTTCCTCCACAGTTGGATTGACTGAGTAAAGAATACTAAATACCCAAATCGCATTTACAATTCACAACAAATTCTGTCAGTGACAGCAGAGGAAAATTGGGGAGTTAATCAGAGTTAGACATAATCAAAACCAGAATGGGTTATATTGCCGGTGGGTTGAAGGAAATTAAGAATATGAGCGAATGGGGGAAAATGGACATTTATAAGTGGTAAGGGAGAAATCAACATTAGAAATGAGTTTGTCAAAATAAAATGTCTAGTTTTTTCTCAATCTGTCGATCTGTGGAGGGGAATTAGAGATAAAAGTGAAATACATGTTTATTCCAGGTGACACAGCATACTAATTTACGTCAATCTGAGGCTAGAAACCAAATTTTTTTCTGAAGAACACAAAAATGGGAGATTCTGAGGTAAAGACCATGGTTTCCCCATAATTCTTATTATGATTCATTTCTAGAACAGCTTTTACAATTGGCATTTCATTTATTTTCATTCATTTATTTTCATTTATCTTACAACACTCGGGTATATATGGTTGCCAAGCCAATCAGCCAACTTTAGTCCTAATGAACTAGTCTCAGCATTCAGCACTGCAATGATCTATTTAACCACCCTAATTGTAAATATTTTTTGTGTTTGCCACCACCATTACAATATAAATTCCTTGTGGATAGGGAACATGTCACTTCTTTATTCCGTACTTTCCACGCTCTGGGTACAATATACCACACAAAGTACGCACTCGAATAGACAAGACCGTTATCACTATCATTACTACTACTACTGTCCTTTGGGGCAAAATCTATTGCTACTAATGATGAAATTTTTACCGGTGTGCGGGAGTGTGCTGGAAAGCAATGACATATGATTAATGATTCCTTCCCGATAATATGCACATAAAGGCATTTTTGCAGTTTTCTCGCATTTGCTACCTGCAATGACTGCTGTAGGTTTTGTGTTTATTTATTTGCTACTGTCTTCTCAAAGCCTCTGTTTTAGGAGTCACTGTTTTCCTTATTTCTGCTTTTACTCAAAGCCTCTATTTTGAGAGTCACTTTTTTCCTTATTTCCGCTTGTCAGGCCTATCTCTTTTTTACTGTTGTCTCAGGCGTTAAAGGCAAAATGTCACAACATTTATGGTTTTGTTTCATTTTAACATCAGGCCAATTTATATGGACTTTCCTTTTTTTCCTTATCAGGGTGAGATGGATCATTTTTGCCTCTACACCTCCATTTCAGCGTGGCTCAGTGGAAAGAGCACAGGCTTTGGAGGCGGAGGTCATGGGTTCAAATCCCGGCTCTGCCGATTGTCAGCTGTATGACTTTGGGCAAGTCACTTAACTTCTCTGTGCCTCAGTTACCTCATCTGTAAAATGGGGATGAAGACTGTGAGCTCCCCGTGGGACAACCTGATCACCTTTTAACCTCCCCAGCACTTAGAACAGTGCTTTGCACATAGTAAGCGCTTAATAAATGCCATTGTTATTATTATTATTTAGAATTTGACCTTCACATGCAGGGACAACTACTAATGATTGAGAAGCAGCATGGTTCAGTGGATAGAGCACGGGCTTTGGAGCCACGGGTCATGGGTTCAAATCCCGGCTCCGCCAATTGTCAGCTGTGTGACTTTGGGCAAGTCACTTAACCTCTCTGTGCCTCAGTTACTTCATTTGTAAAATGGCGATTAAGACTGTGAGCCCCAAGTGGGACAACCCGATCACCCTGTAACCTCCCCAGTGCTTAGAACAGTGCTTTGCACATAGTAGGTGCTTAATAAATGTCATTATTATTATTATTATTATTATTATTATTATTATTGCTTCCCCCTCCCCATACCCCCACCTTACCTCCTTACCCTCTCCACTGCACCTGTATATATGTATATATGTTTGTATGCATTTATTACTCTATTTATTTTATTTGTACATATTTATTCTATTTATTTTATCTTGTTAATATGTTTTGTTTTGTTGTCTGTCTCCCACTCCTAGACTGTGAGCCCGCTGTTGGGTAGGGACCGTCTCTATATGTTGCCAACTTGTACTTCCCAAGCACTTAGTACAGTGCTCTGTACACAGTAAGCACTCAATAAATACGATTGAATGAATTATTATTATTATTATTATGAGAAGCAGCATAGCCTCATGAAAAGAACAATATCTTGGGAGTCAGAGGACCTGGGTTCTGATCCTAGCTCCACCACTGATCTACTGTATGACCTTTGGACAAGTCACTTCATTTCCCCGGGCCTCAGTTCCCTCATCTAAAAATGTAGATTCAATACCCATTCTCCTTCCTACTTAGACTGTGAGCCCCATGTGAGACCTGAATATCTTGTGTCCACCCTGACACTTAGCACAGTGCTTGGCAATTGCAAAGCACTTAAGAAGTACCACAATTATCATTATTATTAACACGTTAAGCTAACATTCACACCAGTGCTTAGCAGAGTGCTTTGTACTTAATAAAGTCCTTCATAAATAGCGTTGCTACTATTACTTCTTCAGTGGTGACACATGTGTCAAGGAAAAACTGGCCCCACCACTTGTCTGCTGGGTGATTTGGGCAAGTCAGTTCACTTCTCTGGGCCTCTTTAGCTCATTTGTAAAATGGGGATTGAGACTGTGAGCCCTATTTGGGGTAGGGACTGTGTCCAACCCAATTTAATGCATCCCAGAGCCTCGAACAGTGCCCGGTACAGAGTAAGTGCTTAACAAATACCATAATTATCATTGCTATTTTTATTATTAACATTAAAATGCTGCTGCCATCTCCTTGGGCTTCCCTCTTTGTGCTCAGAGTAGAGCTACTCATTCTCTTCAGAAATGCTCCCTCCTTCCTCCATCATCATCATCACTGGCATTTACTTTCATTCATTCTTACATTCACTCATGCTTACTTTCATTCATTCATTCATTCAATCATATTTATTGAGCACTTTCTGCATGCAGAGCACTGTACTAGGTGCTTAGAAAGTACAGTTCTGCAAAAGATAGAGATGATCCCTACACAACAGTGGGCTCACAGTCTAGAAGGGGGAGACAGACAACAAAACAAAACAAGTACTTCGTGCAAAGCACTGTACTAAGCACCTGAGAGACTACAAAATACTGAGTTGGTAGACACATTTCCTTCCCACATTGAGCTTGCAGCCTAGGTGAGGCTGCTGTGGACAGGGATCATCACTCTTCATTGTTGTACTGTAAATAATAAATAAATGCATAAAGATGGTATTTGTTAAACACTTACTATGTGCCAAGCACTGTTCTAAGCACTGAGCACTGTACAAGCACTGTTCAATTATTTCAAAATGAAATGATTTATATACGTAATTTATAAATCTTTACAAATCTGCCTGGAATTCGTGGTGGGCAAGAGCAGGTCCATTTTGTGACGCAGAAACCATTTTGCAGGTGACCATCATTTGAGAGGTGAACAACAACATAGAAGGAGGAATTTGAACCGTCTTGCCTTCGGGGAGAAGAAAGAGTGCCAGAGGTACAGGAGATTAGCTACGCTACAATAAACAGCCTGTGGGATGGATGTGAGGAGGGAGAGGGGTAGCAGTCCCCCCAGCTTTACCTGGTAACAGGCTCAAGACAGGAGCAGTGAATCAGGACCAGCTGCGATTCCCCAGAATAGGCGACATGAGTGGATAAATGGGAGAACACCCGTACCTTGGAAGGGGTGGTACCTCCTAAGATGGTGTTGACAAACAACGGAAACAAGGCTGTCGCCATGAGAAGCTTGGCTCAGTGGAAAGAGCCTGGGCTTTGGAGTCAGAGGTCATGGATTCAAATCCCGGCTCCTCCAATTGTCAGCTGTGTGACCTTGGGCAAGTCACTTAACTTCTCTGGGCTTCAGTCACCTCAACTGTAAAATGGGGATTAATACTGTGAGCCCCCTGTGGGACAACCTGATCACCTTGTAACCTTCCCAGCGCTTAGAACAGTGGTTTGCACATAGTAAGTGCTTAATAAATGCTATTATTATTATTATTATTATTATTATTATTATTATTATTATTATTATTATGAGATAAGAACTGGACCCCAGGCAGTGGCAGAAAACCATCTAAGGCAGATGCGAAGAGCCCTATGGCTTGGCCACCAGAAGCCACCTAACACTCAAATCAGGACTACGTGCTGAGGGCAGCCAGACTCCTCCAACTCCTCCGACATGGGATCATCTGCACAAACTTGTGGAAAACTGTTGGACAGGTAGCTAGTGCGTGTGTGTGTGTGTGTGTGTGTGTGTGTGTGTGTGTGTATGCATTTCCCCCTTCGATTAGACTATTAAAAATTGAATTAAAACTTTAGGCTATATATGGGGGTGGTTTGGTTTCACTGCGGTTTGACTTGTAATTGAGTGCAGATGGGACAGTAGAGGGAGGTGGATCCCCAGGGACAGATCTATAGGGTAGCTGCCAGACAGGACCAGGGTTGGGCTTATTGCATAAGTGCCTGATGGTGCAAGATGTGGACAGAACTATAGGATAGGTGCCTGACAGGACTGGGGTTGACTTATAGAGTAAGTACCTGACAGTGAGAGAAGGGCTTATGACAGAACTCCTTAAAGCCTCGGCTTCAAGGCTGTCCATCACCTCGCCCGCTCCTACCTCCCCTCCCTTCTCTCCTTCTCCAGCCCAGCCCGCACCCTCCGCTCCTCTGCCGCTAATCTCCTCACCGTTAGGCCTCGTTCTCGCCTGTCCCGCCATCGACCCCCGGCCCACGTCATCCCCCTGGCCTGGAATGCCCTCCCTCCACACATCTGCCAAGCTAGCTCCCTTCCTCCCTTCAAGGCCCTACTGAGAGCTCACCTCCTCCAGGAGGCCTTCCCACACTGAGCCCCCTCCTTCCTCTCCCCCTCCTCCCCCTCTCCATCCCCCCACCTTACCTCCTTCCCTTCCCCACAGCACCTGCATATATGTATATATGTTTTTACATATTTATTACTCTATTTTACTTGTACATATTCTATTTATTTTATTTTGTTAATATGTTTTGTTTTGTTCTCTGTCTCCCCCTTCTAGACTGTGAGCCCACTGATGGGTAGGGACCATCCCTATATGTTGCCAACTTGTACTTCCCAAGCGCTTAGTACAGTGCTCTGCACACAGTAAGCACTCAAAAAATATGATTGAATGAATGATTGAATGAATAAACTCCCTACCCGCCTCAGACTACTGTTTTCTCCATTTTCAAGCCTACTAAAATCACATCTCCTCCAGGAATCTTTCCATGACTAATCTCTCCTCTCCCCACCATAGTTCCGTCCATACCGGTTCACCTATATACTTAAATCCTTTCCATCTAAGTGCTTTGCCACTCACCTCCACTCCTCCCCACCCAACTAATAGGTCCATATCTTTAAACTCTATTGCTTCTCCTTACTTTTAATTTATTTTAGTGTCCACTTCCTCCTCTAGATTGTAAATTCCTTGAGGATAGGGATCCTGCCCACTGATTATTGCACTCTCCCAAGAGCTTAGTTCAGTGTCCTGCAAGAGAAAGAGGTCAGTAAATTATACTGATTGACTGACTGATTGGGTCAGTATTTATGGGTCTAAAGACAGTCTTCCTGGACATCTAGAAAGTCTTGATTTAGTGTTGTACCTGTGTAGCCTTGACCTCTTCTGCCTTGGCTTCCCACCACATGTCACACATGTTTCTTAGCTTTTTTCTGTATCTGTCAAGGAAGGCTTTGGTAGAGTCCCTTTCATCAGAGCCCAAGGGAACTGCAAGGGATGGATGATGCATTGTTTGTTTAGCTGTTAGTAGCTTTTTGGCCTCTGAATCGTCTCCGCAAGCCAGTGCTGGTGTTTTCTGCTGGCAGTACCCAAATCACAACTACAGTAGTTAGACTCACTGAGCAGATGACAGAAAGATGCAGAGCCCCTTGCTTAACATTATTCCAAGCTAATAGTCTGTGCAGATATACAAGAATCCCCATCATATTATCCAGTTGTGTCTACCGACTCTGTTATGTTATACTATCCCAAGCGCTTAGTACAGTGTTCTGCACCCAATAAGCACTAAATAAATATGATCGATTGACTGATTCTCAAAGTCCACATGGCAAAGAATGAGTTTCTTGCTTACTCCAAATAATCCCAACTGCCTAATTTCATGGAAGCACTAGGAACCCCTCTATCTCCCAGGATCCCAAATTATGGACTAATCTTCCAAACTTTCATTATGAGGAAACTGACCCAGAAAGACTTGCTATGGCTACTGCTTTGTTTTCTTTCGGTGGTTTTCTTTTGCTGGTCATGCATACATTTCTTTCTGACCCGTAACTAAACTCTTCCTCCAGACCCCGGTTACACTGTGCCTGGACTTTCAAACATTTTTTCTTCCTGATCATTCCACCTCTAGCCTACATTGATCACTAAACCACATTTCATTTATCCTGGCCCTGCACCATGTTTTCCTCATCAAATATAAGTTCATTTCTGAAGGTCTTCAAGATATTCATTCAATCACATTTATTGAACGCTTACTGTGTGCAGAGCACTGAACTAAGTGCTTAGATATCCAACAATTAGCTATGCTCCTCCAGTATGGCCTCCTCTCCACCCTCTTTCCCTCACCCAAGTTTGCCCCCTTACAGCCCTAAATTATTTCACCCACCTCAGTAGTATTAACTGAGGGCTTAGTGGGTCCAGAATGCTGTTGTAAGCATTTGGAAAAGTACAGTCGCACAGATTTGGTAGACATGAGCTGTAGCTAAAATGATCTTACAATATACAGAGGGAGGTAGAAGTTAAAATATGTTAGGGGTAGCGGAAATAGAGTAGTAAAATATTCACATAATATTGTCAGGCAGAGACAAATGCAGAGTCAATGCAGAGGGGAGGGAGGATGGGGGGAAAAAAAGGAGTTAGTATAGAAGTCCTCTTGAAGAGGATGTGATTTTAGGAGGGTTTTGAAGGTGGGGAAAATAGAGGTTTGTTAAAAACTGTATTTTAGGTGTTAAGTTTAGTAATCACAATTTCCTCTTTGCTAGGAAGATCAGCAAATTATATTACTATACCTCAACCGGCATCTTAATATGAACCCAAATTACCACTGATTCCTACAACCCTTCTAGGATGGCATTAAGTGAATTCTTTCCCACACTGAGAATGTTGCCACTTATAATTATCCTTTGTTTATGGTCATGTAGGATGTTTCTGTTCACATGTCGGTACTTGGATGCAGGACAGTTGAAATGAGTTTTGCATGTGAAAGTTTGAGAGAAACAGCATACCAAATCATGCATTCAACCCCAACAAAGCCCAAATCTGAACCATGTTTCCCTCAACCAATATTTCTGTCAATCTAGTGACAGTACCACATTGTGATGGACAGTTAGGTTTTGCCAAAAATGTTTTCTTACAATAAACCCCCCATACTGCAACTTGTGATATAATCTCTTTAATGAATTTAAATAGTAATCAAGCTCAGCCCTCATTCTTAAATTTCTAAACAGTTTCTCCTCGAGAGAAGTCAGTAGATGCTTCTGTGATGGCCTGTCATCCTTGACAACTCTTCAACAGGTGGTTGGATTATTCATTCATTCATTCGTATTTATTGAGCGCTTATTGTGTGCAGAGAACTGTACTAAGCCCTTGGGAAGTACAAGTTGGCAACATATAAAGATGGTCCCAACCCAACAATAGGCAGGCTTTGTCTCAACCCTTTAGATTGTAAGCTTGTTGTGGGCAGGGAACATGTCTACCAGCTCAGTTGTACCGTACTCTCCCAAGCACAGTGCTCTGCACACAGTAAGGGCTCTATAAATACCATTAATTGATTGATTGATTGATAAGTTAGAGGACGGATTGGCTAAATGAGTTTCCCATCATGATGGTGGAAAGAGGGGGAAGGACAGGGTATATAGAGGTTAGGATGCGGTTAGTTTGTTGAAACTCAACATGCCTGATTGTATTCATTCATTCATTCAATCATATTTATTGAGCGCTTACAGTGTGCAGAGCACTGTACAAAGAGCTTGGGAAATACAATTCAGCAACAAATTGAGACAACCCCCTGACCACAATAGGCTCACAGCCTAGAAGTGGGGAGAGTGCAGGGATTTGGTCTACAACTTTAATTGTACTTTCCCAAACAGTTGGCACGGTGCTCTGCATAGGGTAGGTGCTCAATAAATACTATTGATTGATTGACAGTGGTTGAGTAGCTGTGGAAAGAACGTAGGGCTGGGAGAGGAGAGAACTGGATTCTTGGTGTTGTTCTGAAACTAGCCTGATGGTCAAATTCAAGGTGTGATTATTACTTGAATCAGTTCTACCCCCTTATTGCTTCAGAGAAACAGCATGGCCAAGTGGAAAGAGCATAGATCTGGGAGTTGGAGGTCCTGGGTTCTAATCCCGGCTCTGTCACTTGTCTGCTGTGTGACCTTGAGCAAGTCACTTCACTTCTCTGGGCTTCATTTCCTTCGTCAAGATTAAATGGGGATTAAATCTTACTCCTTCCTATCTAGACCGTGAGCCCCATGTGGGAAAGGGACTGTGTTCAAACTGATAACTTTGTAGTAACCCCAGAGTTTAGAACATTGCTTGGCACACAGTAAGCGCTTGACAAATATCATTATTATTATTCTTCACTTTCTCTCCATTAACTGTGGAGACTAGACTAGATTGTAAGCCCACTGTTGGGTAGAGACTGTCTCTATATGTTGCCAACTTGTATTTCCCAAGCACTTAGTACAGTGCTCTGCACACAGTAAGCACTCAATAAATACGATTGAATGAATGAATGAACCATTTTCCTAATCCACTACAGTCGGATTTTCAACCCCTTCAATTTTCCAAAGCAGGACACGCCAAGGTTATCAATAACTACCTCATAGCTAAATCCAAAGGGCTCTGCTCTGTCCAAATCCTCCTTGACCTCTTTGTTATAGTCAACATGGTGGGTTATTCTCTCTTTGAAATCCCGGCTCCGCCACTTGTCAGCTGTGTGACTTTGGGCAAGTCACTTAACTTCTCTGGTCCTCAGTTCCCTATCGGTAAAATGGGGATTAAGATGGTGAGCCCCACGTGGGACAACCTGATTACCTTGTACCTACCCCAGCGCTTAGAACAGTGCTTGGCACATAGTAAGTGCTTAACAAATACCAACATTATTATTATTATTAAGCACTTAGTACAGTGCTCTGCACACAGTTTTAAGTGCTCAATAAATACAATTGAATGAATGAATGAATGAACCAGCCAATCAATTAAACAATGCTATTTATTGAGCACTTACTGTATGCAGAGCACTGTACTAAGCATCTGGGAGAGTACTATCAACAAAGTTGGTAGGCACATTTCCTGCCCACGATGAGTTGGTGGCCAAAGGGCAACCAACCAACAAACCAACCTTGAGTTCACTCACTTTCTATTTTCCTGGTTTTTCTCCTATCTCCCTCACTATACCCTTTCAACCTTATTGGTTAACTATTCTTTCTTCTGAAATTAGCTGTAGATATCCAGTTCTGTTTTGGGACCCCTAATCTTCCTGCTCTATTCTATATCTCAGAGTTTATCCACAGTCCAAAGCTTTAGCTGCTACTTCTGAGTGAATCTCAAATCTACCTCTTCAACCCCCAAATCTCCTCATCTTCAGTTCTAGTAGAAATGCAGGTATTTATTGAGTGACCACCAGCGGAAGCATGTCACAGAATAATGATGGCATTTATTAAGCGCTTACTATGTGCAAAGCACTGTTCTAAGCACTGGGGAGGTTACAAAGTGATCAGGTTGTCCCTCAAAGGGCTCACAGTCGTAATCCCCATTTTACAGATGAGGTAACTGAGGCACAGAGAAGTGAAGTGACTTGCCCAAAGTCACACAGCTGACAATTGGCAGGGCCAGGGTTTGAACCCATGACCTCTGACTCCAAAGCCTGTGCTCTTTCCACTGAGCTACGCTGCTTCACATGTTCCCTGTCCATAAAGATTTTATACTCTGATGGGGAATAGAGGGTCCAAGTGCTTAATACAGTGCTCTGCATAAAGTAAGTGCTCAATAAATATCAAGGGTTATTAAAAAAAATTGACAAATTCATTCATTCATTCAGTCAATCGTATTTATTGAGCACTTACTGTGTGCAGAGCACTGTACTAAGCGCTTGGGAAGTACAAATTGGCAACATATACAGACGGTCCCTACCCAACAACGGGCTCACAGTCTAGAAGGGGGAGACAGACAACAAAACGAAACGTGGACAGGCGTCATTCGTTCATTCATTCAAAATGGGGTAATCAAAATAAATACATTAGTTATTGAACTGGTCATACATATTCATTCATTCATTCATTCAATCGTATTTATTGAGCGCTTACTGTGTGCAGAGCACTGTACTAAGCGCTTGGGAAGTACAAGTTGGCAACATATAGAGATGGTCCCTACCCAACAGTGGGCTCACCGTCTAGAAGATATGAGGCTGAGTGCTGAGGAAACATACAAATAAATTAATATACACATGCTAGAGGTGCAGTGTGGTCTAGTGGATAGAGCACCAGGCTGGGAGTCAGAGGATCTGGGTTCTAATCCCGGCTCTGCCGCTTGTCTCCTGGGTGATATTGATGGTTAGCTCTGTGAGGTAGGGAATCACGTCTTTGTTCCATGCCCTGTCCACAGTAAGTGCTCAGTGGATGTCATTGATTGGTTGATTGATTAATAAGTGGCTAATGTGTGCCCACAACTTGGATTTGGGGAGTTGCGCAGAAAGGGCTAGAGAGATGGGATTTTGAAGTAGAGCTTTGTAGGAGGGGAAAACAATGATGTGCTTGATTTGGCATAGGAGAGCGCTCCAGGGTGGTCGAATAATAACAATAATAATAATAATAATGATAATAATAGTAATAATAATAATAATGATAATAATAATACATTTATTAAGTGCCAGTATTGATTGATTATGATTAAGATAAATTTATTATTTCTCCCCTCCTCCCCCTCCCCATTCCCCCTGCCTTACCTCCTTCCCCTCCCCTCAGCACCTATATATATGTATATATGTTTGTACGTATTTATTACCCTATTTATTTATTTATTTTATTTGTACAGGTTTATTCTATTTATTTTATTTTGTTAATATGTTTTGTTTTGTTCTCTGTCTCCCCTTTCTAGACTGTGAGCCCACTGTTGGGTAGGGACTGTCTCTATATGTTGCCAACTTGTACTTCCCAAGCGCTTAGCACAGTCCTCTACACACAGCAAGCACTCAATAAATACGATTGAATGAATGAATAAATGAATGAAAGTGCTTACTATGTGCAAAGCACTGTTCTAAGTACTGGGGAGGTTACAAGGTGATCAGATTGTCCCACAGGGGGGTCACAGTCTTAATCCCCATTTTGTAGATGAGGTAACTGAGGCCCAGAGAAGTGAAGTGACTTGCCCAAAGTCACCCAGCTGACAATTGGCAGAGCCGGGATTTGAACTCTGACTCCAAAGCCCAGGCTCTTAGAGAAGCAGCGTGGCTCAGTGGAAAAGAGCATGGGCTTTGGAGTCAGAGGTCAGGGGTTCAAACCCCGGCCCTGCCAATTATCAGCTGTGTGACTTTGGGCAAGTTACTTAACTTCTCTGTGCCTCAGTTACCTCATCTGTAAAATGGGGACTAAGACTGTGAGCCCCACATGGGGCAACCTGATCACCTTGTAACCTCCCCAGCACTTAGAACAGTGCTTTGCAAATAGTAAGTGCTTACTGAATGCCATTATTATTATTATTGTTACTATTATTATTATTAATCCAAAGTCCGTGCTCTTTATGCAAAGCCCGTGCTCTTTACACCGAGCCATGCTGTTTCTCTGTGTGGAATAGCATGTGTGAGTAGATAAAGGTGGGAGAGTGGAGAGCTAGGTAAAGTTACAAGTTTGGCTTGGGAGGAATGAAGAGAGTGAGCAGAAGAGAAGCAGATAAAGAAGGCAGATCTGCCAGGGGAGAGCTGTTGGAGAGACTTGAAGCCAATCGTGAGGAATTTTGGCTTGAAATGGAGGGAAATGGGAAGCCATCGAAGGCATTTTAAGGAGCAGCCCAAACTAATGGAAAGAGCACCATCTTAGGAGTTGGAGGAGCTGGGTTCTAATCCTGCCTCTGCCTCTTGCCTGCTTTTTAATAATAAATAAATAATAATGGCATTTGTTAAGCTCTTACTATGTGCAGAGCACTATTCTAAGCGCTGGGGGGGATACAAGGTGATCAGGTTGTCCCACGGGGGGCTCACAGTTTTAATCCTCATTTTACAGATGAGGTAACTGAGACTCAGAGAAGTTAAGTGACATGCCCAAGGTCACACAACAGACATGTGGTGGAGCTGGGATTAGAACCCAGGACCTCTGACTCCCAAGCCCGTGCTCTTTCCACTGAGCCACGCTGCTTCTCTGCTTTATGGTATTTGTTAAGCACTTACTACGTGTCAAGCACTGGACTAAGTGCAGGGGTAAAAACAACCCAGTCAGTTTGGGCAGAGTCCAGGTCCCACTTGGGGCTTACAGTATTAAACCCCATTTTAACAGATGGGAGAACTGAGGCACAGAGAAGTTTGTGACTTGCCCAAGGTCACACAGCGGACAAGTGGCAGAACGGGGATTAGAACCCAGGTCATCATCAATCAATCGTATTAATTGAGCACTTACTATGTGCAGAGCACTGTACTAAGCGCTTAGCGCTTAGGTCCTTCTGACTCCCCATTCCGTGCTCCATTCACTAGGCAAAATGGCTCACTTCACTTCTCTGTGCCTCAGTTTCCCCATCTCTAAAATAGGGATTCAATGCCTTTTCTCTCACATCATTTGACTGTGAGTCTAGTGTGAGATGGACTGTGTCCAAACTAATTTACTTGAATCAACCTAAGCACTTAGAACAGTGCTTGACATATAATAAGGGCTTAATCATTCAATTGTATTTTATCAATCATATTTTTTGAGCACTTACTGTGTGAAGGGAACTGAATAATAATAATAATAATGGCATTTGTTAAGCACTTACTATGTGCAGAGCACTGTTCTAAGCGTTAGGAGGGATACGAGGTGATGAAGTTGTCCCACATGGGGCTCACAGTCTTAACCCCCATTTTACAGATGAGGTAACAGGCTCAGAGAAGTGAAGTGACTTGCCCAAGGTCACACAGCAGACACGTGGTGGAGCAGGGATTCGAACCCATGACCTCTGACTCCAAAGCCCGGGCTTTCCCCACTGAGCCACGCTGCTTACTAAGCACTTGGGAGAGTGCAACCCAACAGTATAGCAGACACATCTCTGCTTAACAAAAAATAATAACAATATTAATAATAGTGAGCCCACTCTTCTAGACTGTGAGCCCACTGTTGGGTAGGGACCGTTCCTATATGTTGCCAACTTTTACTTCCGAAGCGCTTAGTACAGTGCTTTGCACACAGTAAGCTCTCAATAAATACGATTGATTGATTGATTGATTGATTGATTGATGAAGCAACATAGCCTAGTGGATAGAACACAGTCTTGAGAGTCAAAAAGACCTGGGTTCTATTCCCTGCTTGTCTGCTGTGTGACCTTGGGCAAGTCACTTAACATCACTGTGGCTCAGTTATCACTGCGGGACAGGGACTGTGTCCAAACTGATTAACTTGTATCTATCTCACCACTTTTTTAATGGTATTTGTGTATTACTTACTATGTGTCAGGCAATGTACTAAACGCTGGGGTAGATGCTAGTCAATCAGGTTGGAACAGTCCCCATCCCCCATGGGAATTGCAGGGTTAATCCCCATTTTACAGATGAGGTGACTGAGGCACAGAGAAGTGACGAGACTTGCCCAAAGTCGCCAAGCAGGCAATTGGCAGAACCAGGTATAGAACCCAGGTCCTTTTAACTCCCGGACCCATGCGCTATCTACTAGGCCACGCTGCTTCTCCAGCCCTGATCTTTCTCCTTCTCTGCAGTCTCAATCAATCAATCGTATTTATTGAGTGCTTACTGTGTGCAGAGCACTGTACTAAGCGCAGTCTCATATTTCCACGAGCTTGAGGACATTTCTCCTTGAACAACCCACTAACACCTCAAGCTTAATATGTCCACAACAGAACTCCTCATCTTTCTACCCAAACCCAGTCCTCCCTCTATTTTTCCCATCATTGTGGACACCACCACTATCCTCCTTGCCTCCCAATCCTGTAACCATGGAATTACCTGTCACCAAATCCCGTACGTTCTTCCTTAACAACGCCTCTAAAATCTGCTCTTTCCTCTCCAATCGAACTGATACTATGTTGATGCAAGTATTTATCCAGCTGACCTGTACTACTGCATAATAATAATAATAATTATGGTATTTGTTAAGCATTTACTATGAGCCCTGGGATGGATCCAAGCAAATCAGTTTGAACACAGTCCCTGTCCCACATGGGGCTCACAATCGCAACCCCATTTTACAGATGAAGTATCTGAGGCACAGGGAAGTGAAGTGACCTGTCCAAAGTCACACAGCAGACAACTGGCAGAGCCAGAGTTAGAACCCATGATCTTCTGCATCCCAGGCCCATGTGCTATCCACTACTGTATGCTGCATCAGCCTCCTTGCTGAACTTCCTGCCTTCTGTCTATCCCCAATCCAGTCCTCAGTTTGCTCCGCTGACCAGATCATTTTTCTCAAAACAATTCAGTCCATGATTCCCCACTCTTCAAGAACGTCCAGCGGTTGCCCATCCACCTCCACATCAAATATAAATTTCTGGACATCTGCTTTAAAGCACTTAATCAGCTCTCCCTGTCCTACTTTACCTCAGTAATTTCCCATTACTACCCATGTCACCTGTTTGCTGTAATTTCAACCTATTCATCATATCTTAAGCCTGTTTATCTCATCATCAACCTTTTGATAGACATCCTAGTCGATAGATCACAGGCCTGGGAGCTAGGAGGACCTGAGTTCTAATCCCAGATCTGTCACTTGTCTGCTGTGTGACCTTGGGGAAGTCATTAGCTCCATCAGGCACTGTTCTAAGAGCTTGGGTAGAACCAAGTTAATCAGGTGAAACAGAGTTCCCATTTAAACATTGGCCTCACAATATACGTAGAAAGTAGAATCAGCATTTAATTCCCAGTTAACAGATGAGGAAACTGAGACCCAGAAAAGTGGAGTGACTTCCTCTGTCCTAAGTGGGGCTCACAATCTCAATCCCCATTTTACAGATAAGGTCACTGAGGCCCAGAGGAGTGAAATGACTTGCCCAAGGTCACATAGCAGTCGATCTACACACACTCCCTTGGTGACCTCATTCGCTCCCACGGCTTCAACTATCATCTCTACGCTGATGACACCCAGATCTACATCTCTGCCCCTGCTCTCTCCCCCTCTCTCCAGGCTCGCATCTCCTCCTGCCTTCCGGATATCTCCATCTGGATGTCTGCCCGCCACCTAAAGCTCAACATGGCGAAGACTGAACTCCTTGTCTTCCCTCCCAAACCTTGCCCTCTCCCTGACTTTCTCATCTCTGTTGACGGCACTACCATCCTTCCCGTCTCACAAGCCCGCAAACTTGGTGTCATCCTCGACTCCGCTCTCTCATTCACCCCTCACATCCAAGCCGTCACCAAAACCTGCCGGTCTCAGCTCTGCAACATTGCCAAGATCCGCCCTTTCCTCTCCATCCATACCGCTACCCTGCTCGTTCAAGCTCTCATCCTATCCCGTCTGGACTACTGCATCAGCCTTCTCTCTGATCTCCCATCCTCGTGTCTCTCTCCACTTCAATCCATACTTCATGCTGCTGCCCGGATTACCTTTGTCCAGAAACGCTCTGGGCATATCACTCCCCTCCTCAAAAATCTCCAATGGCTACCAATCAATCTGCGCATCAGGCAGAAACTCCTCACCCTGGGCTTCAAGGCTGTCCATCACCTCGCCCCCTCCTACCTCACCTCCCTTCTCTCCTTCTACAGCCCAGCCTGCACCCTCCGCTGCTAATCTCCTCACCGTACCTCGTTCTCGCCTGTCCCGCCATCGACCCCCGTCCCCCGTCCTCCCCCAGGCCTGGAATGCCCTCCCTCTACCCATCCGCCAAACTAGCTCTCTTCCTCCCTTCAAGGCCCTACTGAGAGCTCACCTCCTCCAGGAGGCCTTCCCAAACTGAGCCCCTTCCTTCCTCTCCCCCTCGTCCCCCTCTCCATCCCCCCCATTTTACCTCCTTCCCTTCCCCACAGCACCTGTATATATGTATATATGTTTGTACATATTTATTTCTCTATTTATTTATTTATTTATTTTACTTGTACATATCTATTCTATTTATTTTATTTTGTTAGTATGTTTGGTTTTGTTCTCTGTCTCCCCCTTTTAGACTGTGAGCCCACTGTTGGGTAGGGACTGTCTCTATATGTTGCCAATTTGTACTTCCCAAGTGCTTAGTACAGTGCTCTGCACATAGTAAGCGCTCAATAAATATGATTGGTGATGATGATAGCAGACAAGTGGCAGAGCTGGGATTAGAACCCATGCCCTCCTGATTCCCTAGCCCGTATTCAATCCACTACACCATGCTGAAGGTGGGAAGAATGGTTAATTATTATAATAATAATAATAATTATTTTTATAATTATGGTATTTGTTAAGTGCTTACTATGTGCCAAGCACTGTACTAAGCGCTGGGGTGGATACAAGCAAACCGGGTTGGACACAGTCCCCGTCCCTCTTGGGGCTCACAGTCTTAATCCCCATTTTACAGATGAGGTCACTGAGGCCCAGAGGAGTGAAATGATTTGCCCAAAGTCAAACAGCAGACATGTGGCGGAGCAGGGATTAGAACCCATGACCTCACGACTCCCAGGCCAGAGCTCTATTCCCTCTGCCATGCTGCTTCCAGTTGACTGGTGGATGTGAAGGGAGGAGTGTTTTTAGGCCTGAGGACAGTTGTAGGTATGGTCATTAGTGAGATCGACAGGACTTCCTCATCTCCTGAGCCCACTGTTGGGTAGGGACCGTCTCTATATGTTGCCAACTTGTACTTCCCAAGCGCTTAGTACAGTGCTCTGCACACAGTAAGCGCTCAATAAATACGATTGATTGATTGATTGATATCCTCTGGGCTTTCTGGATTTTCTCATAAGCCTCTCTCAGGCTGAAGATTGATTTGAGGATGACCCCCATAAAGCAATAAATGGTAAAATTTCAATAAATATGATTGATTGATAACATATTCTCAAATCCGCCTAGCCTCAAAGTCACTTCCTACCAAAGTTACCTCAGTGCACAATTCTCCTCTCGTTTTGTTCCACCTTCATGCCCTCAAAAATTTCCTATCATTCATTCATTCATTCAATTGTATTTATTGTGCAATTACTGTGTGCAGAGCACTGTACTAAGCGCTTGGGAAGTACAAGGCAACATATATCGAGAACTACCAAGTGCTTAGTATGAGGAGGAGCAGCATGGCTCAGTGGAAAGAGCCCAGGCTTTGGAGTCAGAGGTCATGGGTTCAAATCCCGGCTCCGCCACTTGTCAGCTGTGTGACTTTGGGCAAGTCATTTCACTTCTCTGGGCCTCAGTTCTCTCAACTGTAAAATGGGGATTAAGACTGTGAACCTCCCGTGGGACAACCTGATCACCTTGTAACCTCCCCAGCGCTTAGAACAGTGCTTTGCACATAGTAAGCGCTTAATAAATGCCATTATTATTATTATTATTATGGTGCTCTGCACACAATTAGCACTCAATAAATTCATTCATTCATTCATTCAATCGTATTTATTGAGCACTTACGGTGTGCAGAGCACTGTACTAAGTGCTTGGGAAGTAAAAGTTGGCAACATATAGAGACGGTCCCTACCCAACAGTGGGCTCACAGTCTAGAAGGGGGAGACAGAGAACAAAACAAAACATATTAACAAAATAAAATAAATAGAATAAATATGTACAAATAAAATAGAGTAATAAATACATACAAACATACATACATACATAAATACCACTGACTGATTAATAGGTAGATTAAGAATATACCTGGGAATCTGAGAATCCAGTGCCACCTTTCTTTGAGCTAACCTCCTTCTCACAAAATAATAATAACAGTAAGCAAAGTGCCACTTGAAAAGCACTTACTATAGATCGAGTACTGTACTAAGTCCTGGAATAATCAGGTCCTACATGGGATTTAAAGTCTAAGTTGGAGTGAGAAAAGTTATTCCTTCATTCATTCAATCATATTTATTGAGCGCTTGAACGTATTTATTTATTGAGCGTATTTATTTATTGAATCCCCATTTTGCAGATGAGGGAACTGAGTCACAGAGAAGTTAAGTGACTTGTCCAAAGTCACAGGTAAGCGGGGGAGCTGAGCTCGGGCTTGGGAGTCAGAGGTGGTGGGTTCAAATCCCGGCTCCGCCACTTGTCAGCTGTGTGACTTTGGGCAAATCACTTCATTTCTCTGTGCCTCAGTTACCTCATCTGGAAAATGGGGATTAAGATTGTGAGCCCCACCTGGGACAACCTGCTGACCTTTTATCTTACCCTAACGCTTAGAACAATGCTTGGCACATAGTAAGGGCTTAACAAATACTATCATTATTATTATTATTATTACAATCCAAGTCCACGGACACCCTTCTTCATGCTCTTTCTAGTAGGCCAGGATGGCATAATATTTGTTAAGCGTTTACTCTGTACTAGGTACTGTAGTAGATACAGAAGCAGCGTGGCTTAGTAGAAAGAGCCCAGGCTTGAGAGTCAGAGGACATGGGTTCCAATCCCGGCTCCACCACTTGTCTGTTGTGTGGCCTTGGGCAAGTCACTTAACTTCTCTAGGCCACAGTTACCTCATCTGTAAAATGGGGACTAAGACTATGAGTCCCTCATGGGACAACCTGTTAACCTTGTATCTACCCCAGCACTTAGAACAGTGCTTGGCACATAGTAAGCACTTAACAAATTCCATAATTATTATTATGTAAAGATCAGACCCTGGCCTGTTCCTCGTGGGGCTCAGAGTCTAAGAGGCTGTATGAACAGATAACAATACATAATAATAATAATAATGGCATTTATTAAGCGCTTACTATGTGCAAAGCACTATTCTAAGCTCTGGGAAGGTTACAAGGTGATCAGGTTGTCCCACAGGGGGCTCACAGTCTTCATCCCCATTTTACAGATGAGGTAACTGAGGCCCAGAGAAGTTAAATGACTAGCCCAAAGTCACACAGCTGACAACTGGTGGAGCCGGGATTTGAACCTCTGACCTCTGACTCCAAAGCTTGGGCTCTTTCCACTGAGCCACGCTGCTGATGAGGAAACTTAGTCACAGGTAATTTAATAATGACAATAATAATAATAATGGCATTGATTAAGTGCTTGCTATGTGCAAAGCACTGTTCTAAGCACTAGGGAGGTTACAAGGTGATCAGGTTGTCCCACGGGGGGCTCACAATCTTCAAGACTGTGAGCCCACTGTTGGGTAGGGACCATCTCTAGGTGTTGCCAACTTGTACTTATTAAGCGCTTTGTACAGTGCTCTGCACACAGTAAGCGCTCAATACGTATGAATGAATGAATGAATGAATCCCCATGTTACAGATGAGGGAACTGAGGCACAGAGAAATTAAGTGACTTGCTTAAAGTAACATAGCTGACAACTGGCAGAGCCAGGATTTGAACCCATGACCTCTGACTCCAAGCCCGTGCTCTTTCCACTAAGCCACGCTACTTCTCTTGCACAAGGTCACACAGCAAGAAGTGGCAGAACTGGGATTAGAACCCAGGTCTCCTGTCTCTTAGGCCCATGATCCTTCTACTAGGCCATGCTGCTTCTCATGCCCCTCTTAAATGCATCTTTCGTCTTATGCTGTCGAGTCGTCTCCGACCCATGGCGACTCCAAGGATACATCTCTTCCGGAACGCCCCACCTCCAACTGCAATTATCCTGACAGTAGATCCATAGAGTTTTCCTGGTAAAAATACGGAAGGGATTTACCATGGCCTTCTTCAGCACTGCAAACTTGAATCTCCACCCTCGACGCTTTTCCATGCCTCTCCTGCCCAGCATAGGTGAGTTTTAACTTGTAGCAGATGGCCTTCCACGTGCAAGCTAGGAATGGAATGGACAGGCCTCTACTTGATTTTCCCTTCCATGGCCGAGACTGGTAGAGTACTGAAAACTCTCCAGATGTGATCCTAAGAAGGGTATACACCATTTACTTTAAGCTTTAACAGTAAACATGATTCCAGTTGATGAACCAAGGCGACACTGAAGCTTCTTCTGAATTTAGGAAGAAATTCAAGATCCAGCTATGCATTTTCAACTCTTAAACTTTTCCTTATATTTATTGCACCAACACACACACACTCAAAAAAAAAAAAATCCTGCTAACCCCAGTAAAAATGCAACAACAAAGCTGAAATGGTTCTGTTCGCCTTCCCCAAGCCCAGATTTATGGCTAAAAATATGGAGTCTGTCTCAGCAGGAGGAGGTCATGAAATGGTATGAACTAATATCAGGGAGTGTGAAAACATGCATTATTGTTTAGTTAACCAATGTCATACAATTAAGCAATTCTCCAAAATCAATTAGCTTCATGTTTGGACTAAGATGACATGTTTTTCTAACTTCTCCCTAGATATTTTACTGCCAAAAGGATGCTCACTGAGGCACTTTGACAAGAAAATAGAAAATCAACTTGAAAATGAAACAGCTAAAATCCAGCCACGATTAATTAAAATTTGGGTCAAATCTGGAAATGATAAAATGGCTAAAACATCCAAAGCAGCTTTGGAACAATGGCTCGTGGGTGCCCTGTTCTCTTGTAAAGAGCTTTAGGTCAGTTTTTCTTTTGCTCATTTTATTTTCCTCGTAATTTAGCTAAGAACCAGCTGTGAAAACTGGATGCATCGCTTGAACTTCTGTATTTATGCTCATAGCACATAGCCTAAGGAAAATGCAATTTTTAAAGCCATGAGTGCGAACGGAAGGCACATTTACAGGAGAAGTCCCGGGTAGCACGTTGTTGTTAGCGAAAGATTTGGATTTGCTGACAGTAATGAAGATATACAAAGAACAATGGGAAAAATCATACACATTCCTCCGAATTGTTCATGGGACGCATCAGAAATAAAGACATATGGACGCTTGGCAGAATCCAGAAATCCGAAGATAAACAACACACAAATGCACAAACAACTTTTTCCTTCTATGTTAACAGAGTGCAAAGTCAGAGAGCGCAAAGATTTTATCATCCTCTCAAAGCCGTATTTCATATTGGATGGTGAGCGGAGACGGAAAGTCTTCCAGCCCGCTTTTATGAATGTGGTGTTCCTCTCTCTGGACTCCTAAGCTACTAGAATAACCATTCAGGGACTGTCGGATCTGAGTGGGTCTAGAAACGGCCTTGAGGTCTGGGGCGAACCAAAGTTGGTGATCTAAAGAAAAGCCTGCGGCAAAGGAGTATCGAGTCCGGATCTGTTTGTCTTTAATTTGTCTCTGAGCTTCTGCTGAAATCTACACCAAGTTGATCGCTGAGTTCAAGGGAGTTGAAGATGGGAACCCCAAAAACAAATATGTAAGCCTAAGGAAATGGTTTCATGTGGAAAAAACTCACCCAACAATTAATCAGTAGTATTTGTGCATCTGCTGAGCGCAGAGCCTCTGTATTAAGGGCTTGGGGAAGTACAATAGAGTTAGAAGACATGATCTCTGCAGTCCAAATGCTTACACTCTAGTGAGGGAGACAGAAACTCACTTTTCTCTCTCTTCTTCAGAAGTAGCATGGCCTAGAGTCGGCATGAGCCTGGGAATCAAAAGAGAGCGAGAAGCAGCGTGGCTCAGTGGAAAGAGAATGGGCTTTGGAGTCAGAGGTCATGGGTTCAAATCCTGGCTCTGTCAATTGTCAGCTGTGACAATACCCCAATTAACTTCTCTGTGCCTCAGTTACCTCATCTGCAAAATGGGGATTAAGACTGTGAGCCCCCTATGGGACAACCTGATCACCCTGTAACCTGCCCAGTGCTTAGAACAGTGCTTTGCACATAGTAAGCGCTCAATAAATGTCATTATTATTATTATTATTATTATTACTATAATCCAGCTCCATTACTTGCCTGCTGTGTGATCTTGGGCCAGTTACTTAAGTTTGCTGGACTTTAGTTTCCTTATCTATAAAATGAGGTACCTGGTCTCCCTCCCCTTATGCTGTGAGCTCCGTGTGGGACCGGGACTGCATCTGACCTGATTCATTCATTCATTCAATCATATTTATTGAGTACTTACCATGTGCAGAGCACTGTACTAAGTGCTTAGAGAGTACAGTTCAGCATCAGATAGATACAGCCCCTGTCCAAATGGGCTCACAGTCCAGAAGGGGGAAGACAGGCATTAAAACAAGTAAACAAGCATCAGTAGGATCAAGATAAATAGAATTATAGATATATGTACATCATTAATCAGTAAATAATATATATATATATTCACACACAACTGCTGTGAGGCAGGGAGGGGGATAGAGCAAAGGAAGAAAGTTGGGTCGATGGGAGGAGCAGAGGAAATGGGGGGCTTATTCTGGGAAGGCCTCCTGGAGGTATGATGATCATGCATTTACTCCAAAGCATAGTATAGTGCTTGACCCCTACACAATAAGCACTTGGTAAATAGACTTTTCATCATTAACAAATACCCCAATTATTCTCATTCTCTTTCATATATAGCCTGTGAGCTCGTTGTGGGCAGGGATTGTCTCTCTTTCTTGCTGAACTGTACTTTCCAAGGACTTAGTACAGCGATCTGCACACGATAAGTGCTCAATAAATACAACTGAATGAATGAATATACAGCCAAATTCAACTACTCTTATCCTGAAAACAGGGAAGAGTTACAGTACTCAGATTCCAATCCGTCATTTTAATACAATGACTTTGCCCCATGGGAATGGGAGAGGGGAGGGGGAAATGGAGTTGAACTTGGGTAAGCACTTAACTAATGCCATCATTATTATTATTATTATTAGTCCACATTGCTTCATTCAATCAATGGTATTCATTGGGGGCTTACTGAATGCAGAGAACTGTACTAATCGCTTGGTAGAATACAGTAAAACAGAGTTGATAGACCCATTCCCTGCCCACAGAGCTTACAGTCTTGAGGGGAAGACAGATATTAAAATAAATTACAGATATATACATCAGTGCTGTAATCACACTTCCCCTCTTCAAAGTGCTACTGAAGACTTCCCTCATCCAAGAGGCCTTCCCAGACTAAGCTCCTCTTTTTCTCAGCTCCCCCTCCCTTCCCCATCGCCTCAACTCGTTAGCTTTATTCTACCCACCCCTGTACCACAACACTTGTGCATATATGTTCATATCTCTAATTCTATTTACTTATATTAATGCGTGTTAAATTGTTTTGATGTGTATATAACTGTAATTCAATTTGTTTACCTTGATGCTATTGATGCCTGTTTACTTGTTTTGACGTCTCCCATCCTTTCTCATCTCCCAACGTGCTGTCTCTCCCCACTTCACTCTATTGCCCGGATTATCTTTCTACAGAAACACTCTGGTCATGTTACCCCCCTTCTCAAAAATCTCCAATGGTTGCCTAGCAACCACCATTATCAAGCAAAAACTCCTCACTATTGACTTCAAAGCTCTCCATCACCTCGCTCCTTACTACCTCACCTCCCTTCTCTCCTTCTACAACTCAGCCCGCACACTCTGCTCCTCTGCTTTAAGGGTACCAAGAAAATGGTCACTAGGTGTATTTTGGTAAAACACTATTGAAGTGCTGGGTGTTTGTCTCCTACCGTACCTCCCTGATTTTCTACGACAACCCAGCCCTCACCCTCTAATCCAACCAGCTCCCTCGACCTGGATCACATCTATCTCGATGCTGACTTCTCATCCGTGTCCTGCCTCTGGCCTGGGACACCCTCCCTCCACATATCTGACAGATGATAACTCCACAACTTCAGAGTCTTAATGAAGGCACATCTCCCCCAAGAGGTCTTCCCTGATTAAGCCCTCATTTCCTCTTAATAATAATAATGATGGCATTTATTAAGTGCTTACTATGTGTAAAGCACTGTTCTAAGCACTGGGGAGATTACAAGAGATCAGGTTGTCCCACGGGGGGCTCACAGTCTTCATCCCCATTTTACAGATGAGGTACCTGAGGTACAGAGAAGTTAAGTGACTTGCCCAAAGTCACACAGCTGACAAGTGATGGAGCTGCGATTTGAACCCATGACCTCTGACTCCAAAGCTCATGCTCTTTACACTGAGCCACGCTGCTTCTCTCTCCTGCTCCTTTCTGTATTGCCCTTGCCCTTGGATTTTTCACCTTTTATTTACCCCTCACTCAGCCCCACAGCACTTATGTTCATATCCATAATGTATTCATTTATATTAATATCTGTCTCCCCCTCTAGACTGCAAGTCTAGACGTTATTACAATCACTCATCCTATCCTGACTGGATTACTGCATCAGCATCCTTTCTCATCTCCCAGCTTCCTGTCTCTCCCCGCTTCAGTCTATACTTCACTCTACTGCCCGGATTATCTTTCTACAGAAACACTCTGGGCATGTCACCCCCTTTCTCAAAAATCTCCAGTGGTTGCCTAGCAACCGTCATATCAAGCAAAAACTCCTCACTATTGACTTCAAAGCTCTCCATCACCTTGCCCCCTCCTACCTCAGCTCCCTTCTCTCCTTCTACATCTCAGCCTGCGCACTCCGCTCCTCTGGTGCTAACCTTCTCACTGGGCCTCGTTCTTGCCTGTCCCACTGTTGACCCCTGGCCCATGTCCCACCTCTGCCCTGGAACGCATCCCTCCTCAAATTCACCAAACAATCACAATTCCTCCCTTCAACATCCTACTGAAGGCTTCCCTCCTCCAAGAGGCCTTCCCAGACTAAGCTCCTCTTTTCCTCAGCTCCCCCTCCCTTCCCCGTCACCTCGACTCATTCCCCTTATTCTACCCACCCCCGTACCACAGCACTTGTGTATATATGTTCATATCTATAATTCTATTTATTTATATTAATGCGTGTTAACTTGTTTTGATGTGCAAATAAATATAATTCGATTTATTTATCTTGATGCTATTGATGCCTGTTTACTTGTTTTGATGTCTGTCTCCCCCACGTCTAGACTGTGAGCCCATAGTGGGCAGGGATTGTCTCTCTTTATTGCTTTATCGTACTTACTAGTGTGCTCTGTACATACTAAGGGATCAATAAATACGATTGAATGAATGAGTGAAGCTCACTGTGGGCAGGGACATTGTCTACCAAGTCTGTTGTACTGCACTCTCCCAAGCGCTTAGGTCAGGGTTTAGCACACAGTAAGCACTCAATAAGTACAATTGATTGACTGATGATTAAACAGGACAGAAAATGCCAAAATCATATGAGAAAAAGAAGAAATGATAATAATAATGGCGTTTATTAAGTGCTTACTATGTGCAAAGCACTGTTCTAAGAGCTGGGGAGGTTACAAGGTGATCAGGTTGTCCCACGGGGGGCTCACAGTCTTAATCCCCATTTTACAGTTGAGGTAACTGAGGCACAGAGAAGTTAAGTGACTTGCCCAAAGTCACACAGCTGACAATTGGCGGAGCTGGGGTTTGAACCCATGACCTCTGACTCCAAAGCCCGGGCTCTTTCCACTGAGCCATGCTGCTTCTCATGTCCTCAGATGGTTGGTAATTCCATTCTGTTACTTTACATTGGTAAATTCCAGTGGAAAGTCAGGAAAATGTGATGTTTCCTGCAAGTGGGACCCAAGGATATACTCCCAGTGTTTTGTAATCATTAAAGTCTTGTTTCTCGTATTGCAGTAGCCAATAGTCAGTCATATTTAGAGCACTTACTGAGTGCTGAGCACCGTACTAAACACTTGGGAGTGTTCACTATAACAGGCACATTCCCTGCCCACAATGAGCTTACTGTCTAGACTCAGGACACAAGTAATTATAATACTAATTTAAATATAATAATGATGATAATAATAATAGTATTTTTTAAGCACTTACTATGTGCCAGGTACTGTACTAAGCTCTGAGGTAGATACAAGATAATCAGGTTCAACAGTCTCTGTCTCCCAGGGGACTCCTAATCAAACCCTGAGGGAGAACTGGCATTGAATCTCCATTTTGAAGTGTAATATTGCCAGGGTTTCTCAGCTCTAGACTGTGAGACCACTGTGGGCAGGGATTGCTGTACTGCACTTCCCAAGCGCTTAGTACAGTGCCTTGCATCCTCATCATTGGCTTTAAAGCACTCCATCACCTCACCTTCTCCCTACCCCCCTCCCACCTCAACTCACTTCTCTCCTTCTACAATCCAGCCCACATACTCCACTCCTCTGGTGCCTCTAACCTTCTCACTGGGCCTCCATCTCTCCGTCTCACCACCGACCCCTGTCCATGTCCTACATCTGGCCTGGAATACCTTCCCTCCTCAAATCTGCCAGACAGTTACTCTCCCCCACTTCAAAGCCTTATTGAAGACAAATCTCCTCTAAGAAGCTTTCCCTGACTAAGCCCCACTTTTTCGTCATCTCCCATTCCCTTTGGCGTCATCCTGACGTGCTCCCACTCCCCACCCCGCAGCACTTATGTATCTATCTGTAATTTTATTTTTTCATACTGATGTCTGTTTATTTGTATTGATGTCTGTCTCCCCCATTCTAGACGGTGAGCTGATTGTGGGCAGGGGTTGTCATTCTTAATTGCTGTATTGTACTTTCCCAAGCACTTAGTATATATAGTGCTCTGCACACAGTAAGTGCTCAATAATTATGAATGAATGTAGGAATGAAAGTTACTTGCCCAAAGTCACCGAGCAGGCAACTGGTGGAATAGAGATCGGAACCCAGGCCTCCTTATTCCCAGGCCCCCGCATTTCCCACCAGGCCAAGCCAAGGGTAGTTTCAAGAAAATAGAGGCTGGAGGGTGGGGAATGTTGGCAGATGAAGGAAAGCTACAATTTCCATGGGAGCAAGGTCAAAAAGAGCAACAATAAACCAGCAATTTTGATTTTGCTGCACAGACTCATTAGACGCAGGCTCAACTCTCATTCATTCGGATAGGTTTCCGGTGGAAATCTGATATGCAATAAATGGAGTTCACTTTCTACAGATTCTTTAATCTGCAAATGCCCTCAAATGCCCTCCTTCATTATTTTATCCAATTTGGGGAGACACATACCCATTCCTGCACAATGAGGCTAGTATAAAATATGGCCACATATGGTCATTAATCACTTCCACATCCTTATTACTGGAATTCTTAAGACCAAAAGAGACCAGCTATATAAAAGGCCCTGAACCTATACAGTCCCACTGCACCAATACTTTCCAATCAGGCACTTTAGTGCAGACAACACAAATCTCATTCTCAGACCATTAACCAAATTAGGAAAAATATCACCTTAAACTCTAAAAATAACAAAGGAAGAACCCCAACCACATTCCAAATTCCAGACAGGTGAATTGATGTTCAGCATTACAGCACCCTAAAAACTCTGAATATGGCTTTTAAATCACCACTCTTTTGACTCCTGGAAAAAAAAAAATCTGGAACATAACTCGAGGTTGTTTTCCAGATATGTCTGCCTTTAATCCCCAACTCTTACAGCTGTAATACCACCCAGAAATAGGAGATTTAGGTATTCCTGCCCTGGAAATGAAACTAATCTGGGGAAGAAAAAATTAGCTTTATTCTCCCGAATGAGGAGGGAGTGGATTATTTAAGTGTTAATAAAATCAATGCAGTGATTATAACCATCTTGAGGTGGGAGAGGTAGAATGAAACTCTCCCTCCCTCCCCTGGAGACACTCTGCTGTGTGATGAGGATGTGGACCCTCATTTGGAGACCATTCAATGGGATGGGGATATGGTTTTGTGGGGAGACCCGAGCACAGTCATTGCAAGAACCGTTGGTAGATGACGCCTTTGAAGGTAAATAGAGGCACTTGCTCACAGTGACAATTTTCTATTCAGAGCAGCTATTGCAAAGTGACCTGGAATTCTCTCTTCCAGTCAGGGAGGTGTAGGTTGACCAGATTCTCAGATGAGAAGACCTCCAGTGCTTCATGATTTAAAGGAATGTACACTCTGCCTGTCATCCTCATTAGCTACCCTCTTTTTGGAATTTATTTCCCATAAAATCTTGGAAATTTAAAGGACCGCTGGGGCTAGAGCTGGAGCTATATCCAGCCATGTTGAGGGAAAATAATGATAATAAGGATATCAGAGTAATGATGATTTTGGTGTTTGTTAAGTGCTTTCTCTGTGCACCGGAGGAGAAACGAGATAAGTTGGACACCATCACTATCTCACTTGTGATATTGATTAATTAATGAGGCTCATTTGCTAAGTGGGAAGGAGAACAGATATTGGATACCCATTTTACAAATGGGTATCATTTTGCATTTTATCATTTGTCATTTTACTCATTTTACAAATGAGGAAACAGAAAAGTAAGTGATGCCCAAAATCACACAGCAGGGTAATGGAAGAAGTGGGATTAGAACCCAAGTCCTCTCACTCCCAAGCCTGGGCTATTTCACCTAGGCCATGGTTCACATAATAAAAACAATCATATCAAAAGTAATGGCATTTATTAAGCACTTACTCCATACCAAACACTGTACTATGCACTGTGGTAGATGTAAGATAATCAGGAATAGCACATTCCCTGTCCCACAAGGGGCTCAAGTCTAAGGGGCTGGGAATACAAGTTTTTATCAGTCAATGGTATTTATCGAGTGCTTACTTTGTGTAGAGTACCATAATAAGTGCTTGGGAGAGTGCAAAGCAACAGAGGTGGAAGATACATTCCCTGTTTTTAATCCCTCCTTAAGTAATCATGGAATGGGAGGGAATATAATGTCATGAATAGAAAACTCGAACAAACTGACGTTATCCAGCGTCTCTCTCTTTCCCAGCCCTCAAAGTCTGGCCCCTTCCCCTTGTACTGATCCCCCTCCCCTAAGTACTAAAGGAACCAAAATTCTAGTTGCCTTCCTCTTAGATCCCCCGACTAAATCTCCACAAGCCTACTGGGAGTTATTTTCGACCATGGGAACAGGGTGGACTTATTTTCCCAGTTGCTAATCGATGTGGCTGAAAAACTTAAATACAAGGATCAGAGTAAAATCACATGGTTTCTGAGAAAAATTCTGGGAAGACTTTGAGTTTTTCAGTTTGAATCTATGTAAAATATAAGAGATAACAGCAAGGCCTAGAGGGAAGAACATATGACTGGGAGTCACAGGACTTGGGTTCTAATCCTCACTCTCCCACTTGCCAACTGTGTAATTTGGGGCAAGTCATCAAACTTTGCTGTGCCTCAGTTTCCTCATCTGTTCTCACTCTCCCAGTGACTGTGAGCCCCTCATGGGCCAAGGACAACGTCCAACATGATTATCATGTATTTCCCGATCACTAAGTACAGTGTTCGGCACGCAGTAAGCGCTTAACCAGTCCCAGTAACTATTATGATTATTATTATGAATTTCAATCAGGACTTATGTTCTTGAGCCACTTTTCCCTAAAACTGATGTATTTTCAGAGACAAATTTTAAAGGAATTAAGAAAGGCAGATGAGGCTGGGATATATAACGACAACAGACAACAGTCAATTTGGTGCAATGAGAGTTTCCTTTGGTGAGACATACTATGTGTAGCACGTGTCTTTAATGCATGAGTTGTGTTCTTAAAGAAATGCACGTTAAGGAGAAATTGTTCTGCAGTACTTACAGCTTGGTTACCACCACACTCCTGCCCACAAACACTTCTAATACTGGAATTACATTGCATCCAGACATGTCTTGTGGGTAGAAAGTCCTCTAATGCCTCAATTATTCATTCATTCAATTTACGTGTAATGAAAACGTGTGCTAGAGTAGAAATTACAATAAGATATTAGTGGATTATAGTATGATTTTCCTTTCAGTGGAAATACAAGACTTAGGATAGGGCTTCTCAATTAGCATCCTGTAACTAGAAAGAGAATTTGTCCACAATCCTCCGGTATTTTCTCAATCACGCAGCACAGTGTATTGCCTTTGGTGGCTGTTCAATAAATACCATGATCACTACCTCCAGAAAGGTCTGGGAGGTTTCCACAGGGGCTTGGACTTTTTCCACTCGCTCAGCTGTTTTCAGTTCCCCTGAGTTGGCAAACACTTGTTCCAATCTTGGAATCATGTTCAGGCTCATGTACTTTAGTCCATGATGTAATTGACCAGAAAGGAGGAGAGTGTAAGCTTCTGGGGAGCAGGAAGGATGCAATTTCATTATTCTGTATGCCCCAAGTGCCAAGGAATGCACAATAGAAGCTACTATTACTACTTCTGGATTACTGCATCAACCTCCTTGCTGACCCCCCCAACCTCCTGTCTCTCCCCACTCCAGTCTGTACTCCACTCCATTTCCCGGATCGTATTTCTACAAAAATGTTCTGAACATGTCACCCCCCCTCCTCAAAAATCTTGTGTGGTTGCCCATCCATCTCTTTATCAAACAAAAACTCCTCACCATTGGCTTTAAAGCACTCCATCGCCTTGTATCCTTCTTCCTCGCCTCATTTCTCTCCTTCTACAACCTAGCATTCATACTTTGCTCCTCTAGTGCTGACCTTCTCACTGAGCCCTTATCTCACTTGTCTCCCCACTGACCCCTGGCCCACGTCCTACCTCTGGCCTGGAATGCCCTCTCTCCTCAAATCCCAAAGATAATTACTCTCCTGCCCCTCATAGCCTTATTCAAGGTGCATCTCCACCAAGCGTGGCTCAGTGGAAAGAGTACGGGCTTTGGAGTCAGAGGTTCAAATCTGGGCTCTGCCAATTGTCAGCTGTGTGACTTTGGGCAAGTCACTTAACTTCTCTGGGCCTCAGTGACCTCATCTGGAAAATGGGGATTAAGACCGTGAGCCCCCCGTGAGACAACCTGATCATCTTGTAACCTCCCCAGTGCTTAAAACAGTGCTTTGCACATAGTAAGCACTTAATAAATGCCATCAGCATCATTATTATTATTATTATTGTAACCTCCCCAGTGCTTAGAAGTACTTTGCACATAGTAAGCACTTAATAAATGCCATCATTATTATTATTACCCAGACTAAGCCCCACTTTTCCTCATCTCCCTCTCCCTTCTGCATCACCATGACTTGCTCCCTTTGCTCTCCCCCGGCCACTCCTGCCTCCAGCCCCACAGCACTTATGTACATATCTGTAATTTTAATTTATTTGTGTTGATGTCTGTCTCCCCACCTCTAAACTGCGAGCTCATTGTGGGCAGGGAACATCACTGCTTATTGTTGTATTGTACTTTCCCAAGCACTTAGTACAGTGCTCTGCACACAGTAAGCACTTAAGAAATATGATCGAAAGAATGAATGAATCGATACTACTAGGTGAGATCCCTGGTTGTGAATTCCAGGAATGCATCTTGGACTAAACCAAATATGGGCAACCCACTGCGAGATTGCAGTAATGAGAATCATACACTCCCAACCTAAATAGGTGGGAATCCCTAACTTAGGTGGGTTGAGGAGATGGAACTGCCTCTTTCTTCTCCATTCAGCTAATAATAATGATGGCATTTGTTAAGCATAGCTAAGTGGAAAGAGCACGGGCTTTGGAGTCAGAAGTCATGGGTTCGAATCCCGGCTCCGCCACATGTCTGCTGTGTGACCTCGGGCAAGTCACTTAACTTCTCGGAGCCTCGGTTACCTCATCTGTAAAATGGAGATGATGACTATGAGCCCGATGCGGGACAGCTTGATCACCTTGTGTCCCCCCCAGTGTTTAGAACAGTGCTTTGCACGTAGTAAGCACTTAACAAATGCCATTATTATTATTATTATTATTATTATTATTATTATTAAGCATTTACTATATGCAAAGCACTGTTCTATGTGCTGGGGGTGATACAAGGTGATCAGGTTGTCCTGTGTGGGGCTCACAGTCTAAATCCCCATTTTACAGATGAGGCAACTGAGGCTCAGAGAAGTTAAGTGACTTGCCCAAGGTCACACAGCAGACATGTGGCGGAGTCGGGATTAGAACCCATGACCTCTGGCTCCCAAGCTCGTACTCTTTCTACTGTGCCACACTGCTTCTCTAATCTCAGTGAGATTGCACCATGGACAGCCCTGCTTCCAATGGGCTGAGCATGCATGAAGCTGAGGCCTTGTATTGCTTTGCCAGCAGCATGAGCCCCATGTGGGACAATCTGATCACCTTGTAACCTCCCCAGCGCTTAGAACAGTGCTTTGCACATAGTAAGCGCTTAATAAATGTCATTATTATTATTATTATTATTATTTGCCAAGAACTCTTTTGTTCCTGGTGGGAATGATAAGAATAACAGTGATGATGGCGTTGTCTCCCCCTTTTAGACTGTGAGCCCGCTGTTGGGTAGGGACTGTCTCTATATGTTGCCAACTTGTACTTCCCAAGCACTTAATACAGTGCTCTGCACACAGTAAGCGCTCAATAAATACGATTGATTGATTGATTGATTGGTTAAGCACTTACTATGTGCCAGGCACTGTACTAAACTCTGGTGTGGATACAAGCAAATTGGGTTGAACACAGTTCCTGCCCACTTGGCGCTCACAGTCTCAATCCCCATTTTACTGATAAAGTGACTGAGGCACAGAGGAAGGGAAATGACTTGTCCAAGGTCACACAGCAGTCCCAGGATTAGAATCTAGGACCATCTGACTCCCAAGCCTGTGGAACAGCATGAGAAGGATTTAGGACTCCTCCAAGAGGCTTTCTCTTACCAAGCCCTCAATTCCTCTCTCCCACTCCGTTCTGAATCTTCCCGGCGCTTGGATTTTCACCTTTTATTCACCCTTCCCACAGCAAGGGCCTTGGAGTCAGAAGGATCTGGCAGCGTGGCTAAGTGGAAAGACCATGGGCTTGGGAGTCAGAAGTCATGGGTTCTAATCCTGCCTCTGCCACTAGTCAGCTGTGTGACTTTGGGCAAGTCGGTTAACTTATATTTGCCTCAGTTGTCTCATCTGTAAAATGGGGATTAAGGCCGTGAGCCCCACGTGGGACATCCTGATTACCATGCATCTACCCCAGTGCTTAGAACAGTGCTTGGCACAAAGTAAGCACTTAACAAATGCCATCATTACTATTCTCATCCCAGGTCCCCCACTTGTCTGCTGAGTGACCTTAGGCAAATCACTTCTTTTTGCCTCAGTTACCTCATCTGAGTCTTCTAGACTGTGAGCCCACTGTTGGGTAGGGAACGTCTTTATAGGTTGCCAACATGTACTTCCGAAGCGCTTAGTATAGTGCCCTGCACACAGTAAGCGCTCAATAAATATGATTCAATGAATGAATGAATGAATGAAAAATGGGGATTTAGACTGTGAGCCCTACTTTGGGTAGGGATTTTGTCCAACCTGATTAGCTTGTATCTACCCCAGCACTTAGAACAGTGTTTTTACAAATAGTAAAAGCTGAACAAATACCATCATCATCATCATCAAAACATAGAGAACATGTCTACCAACTCTGTTCTATTGTACTTTCTGAAGTGCTTAATACAGTGCTCTGCACACAATAAGTTCTCAACAAATATTATTGAATACGTACATATCCTTAATTTATTTATTTAAATCATTCATTCAATTGTATTTATTGAGCACTTACTGTGTGCAGAGCACTGTACTAAGCGCTTGGGAAGTACACATTGGCAACATGTAGAGACGGTCCCTACCCAACCACGGGCTCACAGTCTAGAAGGGGGGGACAGAAAACGAAACCAAACAGGTTTTCAGGTGTCAAAACCATCAGAATAAATAGAATTATAGCTATATGCACATCATCAATAAAATAGACTAATAAATATGTACAAATATACACAAATGCTGTGGGGAGAGGAAGGGGGTGGGGCAGAGGGAGGGATGGGGAGGAGAGGAAGAGGAGAAGAAAAGGAGAAGCTCAGTCTGGGAAGGCCTCCTGGAAGAGGTGAGCTCTCAGTAGGGCTTTGAAGGGAGGAAGAGAGCTAGTTTGGCGGATGTGCGGAGGGAGGGCATTCCTGGCCGGAGGGAGGACGTGGGCCGGGGGTCGATGGCGGGACAGGAGAGAACGAGGCCCAATGAGGAGGTTAGCGGTGGCAGAGGAGCGGAGGGTGCGGCCTGGGCTGGAGAAGGAGAGAAGGGAGGTGAGGTAGGAGGGGGCGAGGGGATGGACAGCTTTGAAGCCGAGAGTGAGGAGTTTTTGCTTCATGCGAAGGTTGATTGGCAATTTTTTTTATATTAATGTCTTCCTCATCCTCTAGAATGTAAGCTCCTTGAGGTCAGGGATGTGTCTACCAACAATGTTATATTATAGTCACCCAGTTAGTGTAGTACTCTGCACACAGTAAGCACTCAATGAATAGGATTATGTACACATCCATAATTTATTTATAGTAATGTCTGTCTCCCCCTCCAGAGTGTTAGCTCCTGGTGGGCTGGAAATGTGTCTACCGACTCTGTTATATTGTACTCACCCAAGTGTTTACTACGGTGCTCTGCACACAGTAAGAGCTCGACATACAGCGTGGCTCAGTGGAAAGAGCACGGGCTTTGGAGTCAGAGGTCATGGGTTCAAATCCCGGCTCCGCCAATTGCCAGCTGTGTGACTTTGGGCAAGTCACTTAACTTCTCTGTGTCTCAGTTACCTCATCTGTAAAATGGGGATTAAGACTGTGCACCCCAGCCCCCGGGGGACAACCTGATCACCTTGTATCCTCCCCAGTGCTTAGAACAGTGCTTTGCACATAGTAAGTGCTTAATAAATGCCATTATTATTATTATTAATAATAATAATATGTATTACTGATGAATTAATTCATTAATTGTACAACTGATTAATTGATCATTAACCTCTGAGTATTTCCTCTCACTGTGGTACCCTTGATTACCCGAATTAGAGTTTTAAGATCCTGAGACCTGAGTGTCAGGACTTGACACCTGTCCACATGTTTTGTTTTGTTGTCTGTCTCCCCCTTCTAGACTGCGAGGCCGTTGTTGGGTAGGGACCGTCTCTAGAGAAGCAGCGTGGCTCAGTGGAAAGAGCCCGGGCTTTGGAGTCAGAGGTCATGGGTTCGAATCCCAGCTCTGCCACTTATCAGCTGTGTGACTTTGGGCAAGTCACTTCACTTCTCTGGGCCTCAGCTCCCTCATCTGTAAAATGGGGATTAAGACTGTGAGCCCCCCGTGGGACAACCTGATCACCTTGTAACCTCCCCAGTGCTTAGAACAGTGCTTTGCACAAAGTAAGCACTTAACAAATACCATTATTATTATCATTATTATTATATGTTGCCAACTTGTACTTCCCAAGCACTTAGTACAGTGCTCTGCACACAGTAAGCACTCAATCAATTGTATTTATTGAGCCCTCAAGCACTCAATAAATACGATTGAATGAATGAATGAATGGAAGACATGGATCATAATTACTGCCCTAAGCCTTCAGAGACTCGCATAGGAAAAGGACAGAGGCAGAAAGTGAAGAAGAAAAATAATAACCAGCACCCATATTCTCAGATAGATGATATTATCACTAAACCTTCCAAAACAAAAATAAACACGGGATTAGATTGGTTTATTTTCTGAATTACTCACAGGCCTTGTTAGAGTTGAGTTCTGCTGCTCCCTTGGTCCTTTCTCAAATTTCCTCCCCCTCTCCATGCCCCTTTATCAAGAAAGGAGAAATCTGATTTACATTTAAGACATCCCAAAAGTCAAGGCTTTATTCAGTACAGATGAGATAGACTCTTAGCAACATCAACCAATGCAACAGGAAAGTCCTGTCCTGGAGTTAATGTGTTTTCCATGTTGATTTGTTTGGTTCCTACACTAACAGGAGTTCTTAGGGAATGCTGGATGGAGTTTCACACTCCCAGAGGAGGTAGAAATTTCAGCAACAGAGTTTAAAAAAGTCTTGACCCATCTTGTTTCTGTTCCCAATCTTCTGGAGAAAAAAAATAACAAAAATGGTAAGCCATAGACTTCCATTTTCTATAGACCCAAGGTTCCAGAGGAGATGGCTATCTTTTCTCTTGCTGCCCTCTTTTCTCATGAACTTTTCTCCTCCGCTCAGCTCTTATAATGTCATTCTTCCTTCCCATATCTATTGGCTCCGCCAAACTTGTCTGCTGTGTGGCCTTGGCCAATTCACTTCACTGTGCCTCAGTTACCTCATCTGTAAAATGGGGATTAAGGCTGTGAGGCCCATGCAGGAAAGGGACTATGTTTGATCCAATTTGCTTGTTTCCACTCCAGCCCTTAGCACAGTTCCTGGCACATAGTAAGCGCTAAACAAATACCACAATTATTGTTATTATCCAAGCTATTGCTCATTCCCCTCAGGTTCCCCGCTAGATTTAAAATTCTGTGAAGGCAGGGATCGTATCAATTTACTGCACTGACCTCAAAGCTTTCATTCATTCATCCAATCGTATTTATTGAGCGCTTACTGTGTGCAGAGCACTGTACTAAGCACTTGGAAAGTACAATTCGGGAACAGATAGGGACAATCCCTACCCTATAATAGGCTCACAGTCTAGAAGGGGGAGACAGACAACAAAACAAAACATTATTACTTACAATTATTAAAAGCACCACTCCAAGAGGAATTCCATGAATAAGTCCTCATTTCCCCTACTCCCCCTTGCTTCTGTGTGATCCTTGCACTTGGATTTGTAGTCTTTTTTCACTCCACCCTCATCCCCTCAAAATTTATGGATATATCTGTAATCCATTTATTTATTTCAATGTTTCCCTACCCTTTTGAGCTCTCAGCTTCTTGGAGGCAGGGTACTTATTTACCAACTCTGCAATATTGTACTCTCCCAACCACTTAGTACATTGCTCTGCACACAGCAATTGCTTAATAAACCTTCAGTCCATGTTTCTCCACTCTGTAAGAACCTCTAATGGTTTCCCATCCACCTCCGCATCATTGGGAAACTAAAAACAACGTGGCTCAGTGGAAAGAGCACGGGCTTTGGAGTCTGTGGTCATGGGTTCAAATCCCGGCTCCGCCAATTGTCAGCTGTGTGACTTTGGGCAAGTCATGTAACTTCTCTGTACCTTGGTCACCTCATCTGTAAAATGGGGATTAAGTCTGTGAGCCCCAAGTGGGACAGCGTGATCATCTTGTATCCCCCCCAGTGCTTAGAACAGTGCTTTGCACATAGTAAATGCTTAACAAACGCCATCTTTCCCCCCTTCTAGACTGTGGGCCCGTTGCTGGGTAGGGACTGTCTCTATATGTTGCGGACTTGTACTTCCCAAGTGATTAGTATAGTGCTCTGCACACAGTAAGCACTCAATAAATACGATTGAACGAATAAATCAACTCGCTCCCTCCTACCTCACCTTTCTGCCCACATATTTCACTCCTCTCATAATAATAATAATAATAATAATAATAATAATGTCATTTGTTAAGCTCTTACCATGTGCAAAGCACTGTTCTAAGCGCTGGGGAGGATACAAGGTGATCAGGTTGCCCCACGTGGGGCTCACAGTCTTAATCCCCATTTTACAGATGAGGTAACTGAGGCCCAGAGAAGTGAAGTGAGTTGCCCAAAGTCACACAGCTGACAACTGGCGGAGCCGGGATTTGAACCCATGACCTCTGACTCCAAAGCCCGGGCTCTTTCCATTGAGCCACGCTGCCAACATATTCACTATACCTTGATTTTGTCTATCTCGCCACTGATTGCTCACCCATATCCTGATTCTGGCCTGGAATGCTCTCTCTCTTCATTTCTAACAGACTCTTCCCACTTTCAAAGTCTTAATTAAAGGCAATTCATCAAGAGGCCTTCCCTGCCTAAGCCCTCATTTCTTCTTTTCCCACTCCCTTCTGCGACACCCCAATTTGCTCCCATTATTCACCTCTCCCTCAGCTCCACAGCATTTATGTACATATCGTCAATTTATTTATATTAATGTCTATCTTCCCCTCTAGACTGTGAGCTCGTTGTGGGTAGAGGATATGTCTACCAACTTCCTTGTATTGCACTCTCCCAGGCACTTAGTACAACGCTCTGCACACAGAAAATGCTCAATAAATACAACTGATGGATTGATTCTTTGGGCAGCTTGTCATGATTATTTTTATACTTAATAATAGAGAAGCAGCGTGGCTCAGTGGAAAGAGCACGGGCTTTGGAGTCAGAGGTCATGGGTTCAAATCCCGGCTCCGCCACTTGTCAGCTGTGTGGCCTTGGGCAAGTTACTTAACTTCTCTGTGCCTCAGTTACCTCATCTGGAAAATGGGGATTAAGTCTGTGAGCCCCACGTGGGACAATTTGATTACCTTGTATCTACCCCAGTGCTTAGAACAGTTCTTTGCACATAGTAAGTGCTTAATAAATGCCATTATTATTATTACTAAATTCAAAGTTGATTTTCATGTACTCTACACAACTATTTCTCCTGTCTTTAATTTATTTTAATATTTGTCTGCACAATGTAGACTGTAAACTCCTTATGGGCAAGGATCACATCTACCAATTGCGTTGCAATCCATTCATTCATAATTATTGAGCACTTACAGTGTTCAAAGCTCTGTTCAAAGTGCTTGGAAGAGTATAGTTCAACAACAGACACATTCCCTCACCACAAAAAGGTTACAGTTTAGAGGGGGAGATAATCATTAATATAAATAAATAAATAAATTATAGTGATGTACATATGTGCTGTGGGGCTGGGAGGGAGGATGAAGGAAGGGAGCAAGCATGGCAATGCAGAAGGGAGAGGGAGAAGGAGAGAGGAGGGCTTAGTCAGGGAAGTCCTCTTGGAGGAGGTGTGCCTCCAATAAGACTTTGAAGTTAGGGAGAGCAATCATCTGTCTGATATGGCGAGGGAAGAGGCAAGATGAGGGTGAGAGGTCGATGATGAGATGGATGAGATCAAGATACAGTGATAAGGTAAGCATTAGAGGAATGAAGGGTGTGGGCTGGGTTGTAGTAGGGGAATAGTGAGGTGAGGTAGGAGAGGGCAAGGTGATTGAGTGTCTTAAAGCCAATGGTGAGGAGTTTTAGTTTGACGGAGGTGGATGGGAAACCACTGGAGTTTCTCGAGGAGTGAGGAAGCACAATCTGAATGTTTTCGAGGGGCAACAATTTGGGCAGAAGAATGGAGTATGGACTGAAGTGGGGAGAGACAGGAGGCAGAGAAGTCAGCAAGGATCAACGAAGGATAGGCTAAGTGCTTGTAGTAATGTGGTAGCAGTGTACTTTCCCAAGTGTTAAGTACAAAGCTCTGTTCACAATAAGCACTCAATAACCTCCACTGATCGACTGTTTGGTGGATTCACTTCTTCCAAGGTCCCTGGAGCATAGGCCAGAGAGCCAGAAGGTCAGGGGTTCTAATTCCACCACTTGTCTGCTGTGTGACCTTGGGCAAGTCACTTATCTGTGCCTCAGTTATCTCATTTGTGAAATGGGGATTGAGATTGTGAGAGCCACGTGGGCCAAGGGACTGTGTCCAACCTAATTGTATTAATTCATTTAATCGTTTTTATTGAGCGCTTACTGTGTGCAGAGCACTGTACTAAATTGTATCCACCCCAGCGCTTAGTACAATGGCTGGCATGTAATAAGCACTTAAATACCATTATTATTATTGTTATTATGATCACACTGGCCTGGTTCAGATGGGCCTTTCACTGGCAGTGGAAGCCTAAGGAAGGTGAGGGAAAATTACACTTCAGGTCCTGTGATGGTCAAACTTTGACCTGACTAAGCCCTCTTCTTGCCCTTCTTTCCTTATCTCCCATTCCTATTGCTCCCTTTATTCATCCCCTTCACAGCCCCACAGCACTCATATCTGTAATGTATGTATTCCTTTATGTTCATGTCTGCCTCCCCCTCTTGAGTACAAGCGTGTTGTGGGCCGGGAATGTGTCTGCTTATTGTTGTATTGTATTATCCCAAGTGCTTAGTTCAGTGCTTTGCACACACTAAGCACTCAATGAACACGATCGAATAACTGAATGAATGACTACTGATGGGCCTAAGGTAGGGTCTTGCTTTAGATTTGGGTGGTGAGGCTACAGCAGTGATGTCGGAGATATTTACAGCAACAGGAATTATAATAATAATGTCAACATGATGATGATATTAGTATGTTATCCAACCTCCGTCCTCTCCTGGTTCTCCTCTTAATAATAATAATAATAATAATAATAATAATAATGGTATTTGTTAAGCGTTTACTATGTGCAAAGCACTGTTCTAAGCACTGGGGTGGTTACAAGGTGATCAGGTTGTCCGCATTTCATAGATGAGGTAACTGAGGCACAGAGAAGTTAAGTGACTTGCCCAAAGTCACACAGCTGACAGCGAAGACGGGATTTGAACACATGACCTCTCACTCCAAAGCCCGTGCTTTTTCCACTGAGTCACGTTGCTTCTAATTATCTCTCTGGCCAATTTTCTCAGTCTCCTTTGCGGGCTCCTCCTCCCCCTCCCATCCCCTTACTGTAGGGGTTCCTCAATGTTCAGTTCGTGGTCCCCTTCTGTTCTCGATCTACACTCACTCCCTTGGTGACCTCATTTGCTCCCACGGCTTCAACTATCATCTCTACGCTGATGACACCCAAATCTACATCTCTGCCTCTGCTCTCTCCCCCTCCCTCCAGGCTCGCATCTCCTCCTGCCTTCAGGACATCTCCATCTGGATGTCTGCCCGCCACCTAAAACTCAACATGTCCAAGACTGAACTCCTTGTCTTCCCTCCCAAACCCTGCCCTCTCCCTGACTTTCCCATCACTGTTGACGGCACTACCATCCTCCCCCTCTCACAAGCCCGCAACCTTGGTGTCATCCTTGACTCCGCTCTCTCGTTCACCCCTCACATCCAAGCCGTCACCAAAACCTGCCGGTCTCAGTTCCGCAACATTGCCAAGATCCCCCCGTCCTCTCCATCCAAACCGCTACCCTGTTCGTTCAAGTTCTCATCCTATCCTGTCTGGACTACTGTATCAGCCTCCTCTCTGATCTCCCATCCTCCTGTCTCTCCCCAGGTCAATCCATACTTCACGCCGCTGCCTGGATCGTCTTTGTCCAGAAATGCTCTGGGCATGTTACTCCCCTCCTCAAAAATCTCCAGTGGCTACCAATCAACTTATGCATCAGGCAGAAACTCCTTACCCTGGGCTTCAAGGCTGTCCATCACCTCGCCACCCTCCTACCTCACCTCCCTTCTCTCCTTCTCCAGCCCAGCCCGCACCCTCCGCTTCTCTGCCACTATTCTCCTTACCGTGCCTCGTTCTCGCCTATCCCGCTGTCGACCCCCGGCCCACGTCATCCCCCTGGCCTGGAATGCCCTCCCTCCCCACATCTGCCAAGCTAACTCTCTTCCTCCCTTCAAGGCCCTACTGAGAGCTCACCTCCTCCAGGAGGCCTTACCACACTGAGCCCCTTCCTTCCTCTCCCCCTCCTCCCCCTCTCCATCCCCCCACCTTACCCCCTTCCCTTCCCCACAGTACCTGTGTATATGTATATATGTTTGTATGTATTTATTACTCTATTTATTTATTTTACTTGTACATATCTATTCTATTTATTTTATTTTGTTAATATGTTTTGTTTTGTTCTCTGTCTCCCCCTTCTAGACTGTGAGCCCACTATTGGGTAGGGACCGTCTCTATATGTTGCCAACTTGTACTTCCCAAGAACTTAGTACAGTACTCTGCACACAGTAAGCACTCAATAAATACGATTGATTGATTGATTGATTCACTCCTACAACTTCAACTATCATCTCTACGCTGATGACACCCAAATCTACATCTCAATCCCTGCTCTCTTCCCCTCCCTCCAGGCTTGTATAGCCTCCTGCCTTCAAGACATCTCCACCTGGATGTCTGCCCACCACCTAAAACTCAACATGTCCAAGACTGAACTCCTTACCTTCCCTCTCAAACCCTGTCCTCTCCCTGACTTTCCCGTCACTATCATCCTATCTGTCCACAAGCCCGCAACCTTGGTGTCATCCTTGACCCTGCTCTCTCATTCACCCCACACATCCAATCCGTTACCAGAAGCTGCCAGTCTCATCTCCACAACATCGCCAAGATCCGCCCTTTCCTCTCCTTCCAAACTACTACCTTGCTGATTCAATCGCTCATCCTATTCTGACTGGATTACTGCATCAGCTTCCTTTCTGAACTCCCATCCTCCTGTCTCTCCCCGCTTCAGTCTATACTTCACTCTGCTGCCTGGATTATCTTTCTACAGAAACGCTCTGGACATGTCACTCCCCTCCTCAAAAATCTCCAGTGGTTGCCTGTCAACCTACGAATCAAGAAAAAACTCCTCACTCTCGGCTTCAAGGCTGTCCATCACCTTGCCTCCTCCTACCTCACCTCCCTTCTCTCCTTCTGTAGCCCAGACCGCACACTCTGCTCCTCTGCCACTAACCTCCTCACTGGGCCTCATTCTCGCCTGTCCCGCCATCGACCCTGGCCCACATCCTACCTCTGGCCTGGAATGCCCTCCCTCCACACCTCCACCAAGCTATCTCCCTTCCTTCAAAGCCCTACTGAGAGCTCACCTCCTCCAAGAGGCCTTCCCAGACTGAGCCCCCCTTTATTATCCTCTGCTCCTCCTCCTCTCTCCATCGCACCCACTCTCTCCCTCTGCCTTACCCCCTTCCCCTCCCCACAGTACTTGTGTCTATTTGTACATATTTATTACTCTATTTATTGTATTAATGATGCATATATATCTATAATTCTATTTATTTTAATGGTATTGACATCTATCTACTTGTTTTGTGTTGCTGTCTTTCTCTCTCTTCTAGACTGTGAGCCTGTTGTTGGGTAGGGATGGTCTCTATATGTTGCCAAATTGTATTTTCCAAGCACTTCGTACAGTGCTCTACACACAGTAAGCACTCAATAAATACGATTGAGTGAATGAATGACTATTCATTGAGTGTTTACTACGTGCCAAACCCTGTACTAAGCACTGGCGAAAGTACAAGATAATCAGGTCAGACACAGTTCCTGTCCGATAGGAGGCTCATGATCTAAGCAGAAGGGAGAACAGGTATTGAATCCCCACTTTACAGATGAGAAAAATGAGGCAAAAATAAAGTGACTTGCCCAAGGTCACACAACATGATCGTTGTAGAGTCAGTCAATTGTATTTACTGAGTGCTTATTGTATAATAGCCCGCTGTCGGGTAGGGACCGTCTCTATATGTTGCCAACTTGTACTTCCCAAGCACTTAGTACAGGGCTAGGCACACAGTAAGCGCTCAATAAATATGATTGAATGAATGAATAATAATAATAATGGCATTTATTAAGTGCTTACTGTGTGCAAAGCACTGTTCTAAGCACTGGGGAGGTTACAAGGTGATCAAGATGTCCCCCAGGGGGCTCACAGTCTTAATCCCCATTTTACAGATGAGGTAACTGAGGCACAGAGAAGTTGTTAATTGCCCAAGGTCACACAGCTGACAGTTGACAGAGCTGGGATTTGAACCCATGACCTCTGACTCAATCAATCAATCAATCAATCATTTATTGAGCGCTTACTGTGTGCAGAGCACTGTACTACGAGCTTGGGAAGTACAAGTTGGCAACCTATAGAGACGGTCCCTTCCCAACAGTGGGCTCACAGTCTAGACTCCAAAGACTGTGCTCTTTCCACCGAGCCACGCTGTGCTAAGCACCTGGGAAAGTACCGTATAACAATAAACAGACACATTCCCAACCCACAACGTGCTTACAGCCTAGAGGGGGAGACAGACATAAATAGAAACAGCTAATTTTAATATCTAAATATAGTTATATATTATCGTACGTGTACCACAATTATAGCACTTTATCTAAATATAATTATATATTATCATACATGTACCACAATTATAGCACTTAATAAATATCATAACAACCACCACATTCCTCCAATTCTCATGTGGCTTCTGTTAGGGCACATACTCTGGGTCTGACTGAGAGGATCTGTTTCTCACACTGAGGGAGGTGGGGTGCGGAGGAGCTGTCAACAAACCAGTTTGCGATGATGTAGAGCTGAATTCTGTGCCCATGAATCAGTGGAGCACTCTTCAGATGCCCATTGACGGTTGATGAGCATCATATGTCCAGCCAGACTCACTACGCTTTGAAAACCCAGGGGTAATGAAGCAGAGCTCAGCTCTTTTGAGATGGGAGCGGGGAATGCGTCTGGAATATTGTTGCGTTGTGCTCTCCCAAGCGTTTAGTACACTGCCTTCTGTCCACAGCAGGCGACTGAATACGACTGATTGATAAATACGATTGATTGATTGAAGGGACAAAGCAGATAGATAGGAAGAAGCATCCCCCACCCCGATCTGCACCTTATTAAGTCTTTCAGAGCCCTATATAAGCTGTAGATATGGAAAGATCACGGCAATTTGAGTCCCACTGTAAGATCCGGACAAGCATTTGTCATTCTGAAAGATCTGCAAGGTTATTGTTTTGATCTTCTGTTTACACAGTCTATTTTTTATTTCCCTCTGAGAGCCTTTGAGAAGAACTGCTTGTAGCACACTGTATTGGGTGGCCTCCTGGGGCCTAGGCAACCTCCTAGGTGGGAGTTCTCCCGTCCCCGTGTGTTTTTTCTGGACAATGAGCTATTTCCCTATAGGTGAGACATGCTCGACTTGATTTCATTCCCCATTCATGAACTTTGCTTGAGGTATTTCTTCACATCTGCGTGGAGAAAGATTTTTAATCATGCTTATGGGAAGAGGAACACGACGTAATGCAGCAGGAACCACTTTTTGCAAAGATGTTCTTGTCTCGGGGTAATACAGTAGCTTAAAGCAGTGTTATTGGAGTTTGGGGAACCATTTATCATTTGAGATGGATCAGTCCATCAGAGGTATTTAGAAAATGCTTGCTTTGTGCAGAACATTCATTCATTAATTCTTTCAATCGTATTTATTGAGCACTTACTGTGTGCAGAGCACTGTACTAAGCACTTGGAAAGTACAATTCAGCAATAAAGAGAGACAATCCTGGCCCACACTGGGTTTACAGCCTAGAACAGGGGAGACAGACTTCAAAACAAGTATAAAAGGCACTAATATAAAGAAATAAAATTATACATATGTACATAAAAATATGGAACGCTTCATGAATTTGCATATCATAGAGTACTAAGCACTTGGGAGAATACAACGTCTAGGCTGTGAGCCCATTGCTGGGTAGGGAGCGTCCCAAGCACTTAGTACAGTGCTCTGCACACAGTAAGTGCTCAATAAATGATTGAATGAATGAATACAACAGAATGAGGAGATTTAATTATTGCCTTCAAGGAGCTTACAGGTTAGTGGACAGAACCCTTAGGTTATAATAATAATGATGGCATTTATTAAGCACTCTCTATGTGCAAAGCACTGTTCTAAGCACTGGGGAGGTTACAAGGTGATCAGGTTGTCTCTCATTGGTCTCACAGTCTTAATCCCCGTTTTACAGATGAGGTAACTGAGGCCCAGAGAAGTTAAGTGATTTGCCCCAAGTCACACAGCTGACAATTGGCGGAGCTGGGATTTGAACCCATGTCCTCTGACTCCAAAGCTCGGGCTCTTTCCTACTGAGCCACGCTGCAATATGCAACATCTCAAAAACACAATGGCAATGACTGATGCTGCATCCATATCATAGGTGTTGCAAGGACATAACTCAATTATTATTATAGAAGATGAGGCCTTTAATAATTATTATGATTATGATACTATTAATAATAATTGCAGTATTTGTTAAGCACTTACTCTTTGCCAGGCACGAACTAAGTGCTGGGATGGATACAAGCAAATCGGGGTGGATACAATCCCTGTCCCATGTGGGGCTCACAGTCTCGATCCTCATTTTACAGATGAGGTCGATGAGGCACAGAGAAGTGAAATGACTTGCCTAAGGTCACACAGCAGACCAGTGGTGGAGCTAGAATTAGAAGCCTATTGAGTAGTTCATTTGGGGATTGTTTTTTCTGGTTTCTGATCCCCCGCCACATCACTAGGGAAGCAGTGTGGCTCAGGGAAGCAGCATGGGTCAGTGGAAAGAGCACAGGCTTGTGAGTCAGAGGTCATGGGTTCTAATCCCAGCTCCACCACTTGTCAGCTGTGTGATTTTGGGCAAGTCACTTCACTTCTCTGTGCCTCAGTTACCTCATTTATAAAATGGGGATTAAAATTGTGAGCCCCATGTGGGACAACCTGATCACCTTGTATCCCCCCCAGTGCTTAGACCAGCACTTTGCACATAGAAAGCACTTAATAAATACCATTATTATTACTATTATTATTATTATTATTATTATTATCACTATGCAAGTCCAAACTTTCCTCTTTTTAATAGTGTTTGTTAAGCACTTACTATATGCCGGGCACTATGCTACGCACTGGGTTAGATACAAACTAATCATCTTGGACCCAATCCATGTCCCACAGGAGGTTCATAATCTTAATCCCCATTTTGTAGATTGGGTAACAGGCACTGAATAGTGAAGTGACTTGCCTAAGGTCACACAGTGGTGGAGTCAGGATTAAAACCCAGGTGATCTGACTCGAAGACCCATGCTCTATCTACTAGGCCATGGTGCTTCTCTTCCTTTTCACTTTTTTTTTTTTGATGGCATTTATTAAGCGCTTACTAAGTGCAAAGCACTGTTCTAACTGCTGGGGAGGTTACAAGGTGATCAGGTTGTCCCATGGGGGGCTCACAGTCTTAATCCCCATTTTACAGATGAGGGAACTGAGGTTCAGAGAAGTTAAGTGACTTGCCCAAAGTCACATGGCTGGCAATTGGCAGAATCGGAATTTGAACCCATGACCTCTGACTCCAAAGCCCGGGCTCTTTCCGCTGAGAAATGCTGCTGATAGACAGACACACCTCTCCAATCAAGGTTAGTGAGGTATTCTACTACTACTACAACTACCCATATAGATAAATAAAAATCATGGTATTTAATAATAATAATTATGGTATTTGTTAAGCACTTACTGTGTGCCAGGCACTTCCATAAGTGCTGGGATGGATACGGACTGTGAGCCCACTGTTGGGTAGGGACCGTCTCTATATGTTGCCAACTTGTACTTCCCAAGCGCTTAGTACAGTGCTCTGCACACAGTAAGTGCTCAATAAATACGATTCAATGAATGAATGAATGAATGAATACAGACAAATCAGGTTGGACACAGTCTCTGTCCCACATGGGGCTCACAGTGTCAATCCCCATTTTGCAGATGAGTTAACTGAGGCACAGAGAAGTGAAGTGACTTGCTCCAGGTCACACGGCAGACATGTTGCCGAGCAGGATTAGCACCCATGACCTTTTGACTTCCAGGCCCAAAGACCAGGGTGGTAGGAAAATCAATCAATCAATCAATCGTATTTATTGAGCGCTTACTGTGTGCAGAGCACTGTACTAAGCACTTGGGAAGTACAAGTTGGCAACAGGAAAATCTACCTGGACTGCAGCTCAGTAGCTACGCTCTGGCCCACTGAGAGTCAGCTGTCTAAGGACCTCTTCTTCTTTCCCGGTCTATCCAAGACACAGATATTGGGCCAAAGTGAAGCAGCTGGCTAGCTGGCTTGAATTTCTGGGAAATTGGCAGCAATGCTGGTATTGCTTTGGCTACGTTCACTGTTTTCTCGCAAGCTTCTCTTTCTTGCTTCCTTCTCTCTTGCCTGACTCTCCGCCCACCAAGTGCTGTCCATATCTTGTAAATACAAAAAAATCAGGTTGGACACCTTAGGAGAAGCAGCCTGGCCTAGTGGAAAGAGCAAGGGCCTGGAAGTGAGATGGACTTGGGTTCTATTCTCATCTCCACCTCATCCGTCGTGTGACCTTGGGCAAGGCACTTACCTTCTCGGTGCCTCAGTTTCCTCATTTGTAAAATGGAGATTAAAGCTTTGAGTCCCACGTGGGACAGGGATTGTGTCCAACTGGATTAACTTGTATCTATCCCAGTGCTTGGTACAGTGCTAGCAGATAGTAAGTACTTAATGAATACCATTAAAAAAAAGGTCCGTCGACATAGGGCTCACGGTCGAAGAATTCTTCTACGACCTGCATTCCACTCATTCTGAAAGAATCAAAAGTCGAGGAGAATTGGGGTCTCCAAAGCTAACCAGGTGTAAGACCTCAAAGAGCTGTGCGGAGCCCAAGAGACAAAGATTGAGTATCACTACTTTAAGCCACGGAGGTTGAGGCGACCTCCTGTTGTGTGAATCTCGGGAACCTACAGAAGAGGTGGCTAATTCCTCTTCTGACTAGAATCTCACCCTAAGTTTTTCTCTCAAAACACTCCACAATCAAAAGCAGATGTCATGTCATGAAATCAAAGGCATTCTCCATGGAAATGACCTAGGGGATCATATCCAGTTCATCCTTTGGGCTGAATGGAAAACTTCAGGAAGCTATTCCCCACCTCTTTGTCCAGTACAGTTTTACAGATCTCAAGTAAAGATATTCCTGGCCCAGTCCAAATGGGGAAATACTCATTTTTTTCCCGCAAGAGCCTACTTCCTTACTATCTTCAACCTGATTTCTCAGACCCTCTGAACTTTAATATTCCCCCTGCATCCTGGCTATTTAGATCAGAAACCTAAGTACACATGAAAGCCAATAAAATTGTGTTGGTAAAAGTAACTCTGAGTTAGTTTTGATGGAACTGAGCTAATAGCAACTTGATATTAATGAGTTTAGATGTAGTGAATGGGTGGAGTGAATTTCTGATTAAGCCTAGTAGATTCAAACTTTTATTATATTTCAGAATTGTAAAATATGTGAGCACAATTTTATCCATGTATCCCTCAGTATCCCTTCTAGGGTGGTCCCAGAAAAGGTCAGTAGTCAAATAAGATTTGAATTAAAAAATTGAGAATCTTAACTCACCAATTGGCCCTTTGACCCATGAACATTTCCTTACTTAAGTTAATTCATTAAAGAGGACCAAACCAAATGCTATAGCAATGGTGGTTGCAATGCAGGGGAGATGGACAAATAAGTTCATTGCCCAAGGGATGAAGGTCATAAAAGGGGAGATGTGATTAATGATCGTACCATAGAAACTCACAATGCTGTGATCAGGAGAGCTCGGGGTGTATTACCAGAGAATCATTGTCTTCCCGACAGCTTCTCAGGAAATAACATTCATCCTGTGAATAGGCCCTACTCTTATCCCCACCACCACCTCATCAAGGCTTCAGTAGATCAATAAGTGGCATTTATTGAGAATTTAGGAGTGTAGGACACTGCACTAAACTTTGAGAGAGTACAATATAATAGAGTTGGTAGACAGGATCCTTGCCCACAAAGAGCTCACAATTTAGATACTGCCAAGTTACACATGCTATCATTTCCCTGCCTTCTTTTCCCCGGCTTCCTCTCCTTTCTACCTTCTTATGCACTTAAATCTGTAACCTCTGAGCTGTAATTTTATTTATTCATATTAGTGTCTGTCTCCCCCTCTAGACTGCAAATTCATTGTGGGCAGGGATTGTGTCTGTTACACTGAATTTTTGCAAATGCTTAGTACAGTGCTCTACCCACAGTAAGTGTTCAATAAATACAACTGCCTGACATTGATATTCTCCCCATCCTCAGCCCCACAGCATTTAGGTGCATGATCATACATTGTTCATTTACATTAATGTCTCTCCGCCTTCTAGATTAGAAAATCCTTGTAAGCAAGGAATGTGTCTACCAACTCTATTGTATTGTACTCTCCTAAGCACTTAGTACAGTGTAGGCACTCAGTAAATAACACTTACTGATTGATTGATTGATTCCTGGATGCTCAGGTCATACTCTCCAGGCTAGAAAAGCAGTGTGGCTCAGTGGAAAGAGCCCGGGCTTGGGAGTCAGAGGTCATGGGTTCTAATCCTGGCTCCGCCACTTGTCAGCTGTGTGACTTTGGGCAAGTCACTTCACTTCTCTGTGCCTCAGTTACCTCATCTGTAAAACGGGGATTAAGGCTGTGAGCCCCATGTGGGACAACCTAATTACCTTGTATCCCCCCCAGCGCTTAGAACAGTGCTTTGCACATAGTAAGGGCTTAACAAATGTCATTATTATTATTATTATTATTATTATTATTATTATTATTGTTCCAGGCCTTTTATATTAATATGGACTGAGAATTTCTAGTGATGAAGACTGAGACATCTTGGTGACAGTGACCAGGTCCCTTTTTCACCTCTGGTTAGTTAAAACCCAATGCTCAGATTTCTCCCTCCACGGTAATCGAGTCTTCATTACCTATCCCAACATTTTAGACTCCAGGACCTAAAATCTGCTGAATCCAAATTCCATCTCCAACCCTGTGCTTTTTGTTTGACAACGAAACCACTCTTCCCTCAGAAATACCATATTGGCAGATCCTAGAATCCACAATGAAATGTTTCAGGCATCTAGCAAGCAAAGGCGTAGCCTGGGGGAAAAGGCATGTTAGCTTCCAGAAGTTAACATTCAGAAGAACATAAACAATGACAGCTCTATAAAGGAATACACGGTATCGGGGCACTGCTTCACAGTACATTTAGTAACATCCTCCTCAAAGACAGAGAAGTAGCATGGTCTAGTGGAAAGAGAACAGACCGCGAGTCCAAGGTTCTGGGTTCTAATCCAAATTCCGCCACTCACCTACTGCCTGTATGACCTTGGGCAAGTCACTTACTTCTCTGTGCCTCAGTTCCCTCTTCTGCAAAGTGGTGACAATATCCGTTCTCCTTCATAATTAGACTTGGGCCTCATATGGGACTTTCATTAATTCACTCATTCAATCGTATTTGTTGAGTGCTTACTGTGTGCAGAGCACTGTACTAAGCGCTTGGGAAGTCCAAGTTGGCAACATATAGAGACGGTCCCTACCCAACAACTGGCTCACAGTCTAGAAGGGGGAGACAGACAACAAAACAAAACATGTGGACAGGTGTCAAGTCACCATTTCTCTAAAAGCCTGATCATAAACACTTTTGACTTGATTATCTTACATCAACCCCAGCTTGTAGTACCGTGTTTAACATATAATAACAATAATGATGATGATGATGGTATTTGTTCATTCATTCATTCATTCAATCATTTTTATTGAGCGCTTACTGTGTGCAGAGCACTGTACTAAGTGCTTGGGGAATACAAGTTGGCAACATTTAGAGACGGTCCATATTCAACAATGGGCTCACAGTTTAGAAGGGGGAGACAGACAACTAAACAAAACATATTAACAAAATTAAATAGAATAGTAAATATGTACAAGTAAAATCGAGTAATAAATCTGTACAAACATTTATACAGGTGCTGTGGGGAGGGGAAGGAGGAAAGGTGGGGGGGATGGGGAGGGGGAGATGAAGCGCTTACTATGTTCCAAGCACTGTTCTAAGCACTGGGATAGTTGCAAGGTTATCAGGTTGTTCCACTTGGGGCTCACAGTCTTGATTCCCATTTTATAGATGAGGTAACTGAGGCACAGAGAAGATAATTGACTTGCCCAAAGTCACACAGCTGACAAGTGGTGGAGTCAGAATTAGAACCTACGACATCTGACTTCCAAGCCCATGCTCTTTCCACTAATCCATGCTGCTTCTAACACATAGTAAGCACTTACCAAATAGCACAATTATTATGGTGATTATCATTCCAACTTGTACTTCCCAAGCGCTTAGTACAGTGCTCTGCACACAGGAGGCGCTCAATAAATACGATTGAATGAATGAATGAATGAATGAATTATTGGTATTATGGAAGGAATCCTATCCAGATAGCAAGAATGTTTCAATATGCCTTCTCCAATTGAGGAGGAAGCTCTTTGAGATACATAAAACCAGCCAGGATGTGAAGACATGACCTTTGATTTATTTAGAAGATTTGGCAAAGATTGGCATCCTAAGAGGCAGATTTGCAAACAAGGTCAGGCCCTGTATGGAATAAACTAATTTGTGCAACTACAAACTATCTTTATGAGCAAAGATGGTCGGAGAGAATGTTAGCTATGAATATTTATTTTCAGACCTAGGTACATCACAGTCTCTCCATCAGTACAATCAAATTTGAAATCAAAGACGATTTATCTACAGTCCAGCTTCACAACTCCACTGAAAGACATTACCATTCAGGTTTCTATGTTCTGATGACTCTAAAATAGTCTGATTTATAAGGTCCCAGCAAGAAGTACTTTCATTCATTCTATCTTATTTATTGAGCGCTTACTGTGTGCAGAGCACTGTACTAAGCGCTTGGGAAGTACAAGTTGACAACATATAGAGATGGTCCCTACCCAACAATGGGCTTACAGTCTAGAAGACCATGGGCTCACAGTTTAGAAGCACTGGATTTAGAAATGAGAATTCTTCTTCAGAGAAGAAATTAATCATCAACCAATTAATGGTATTCATTGAGATTTTACCGCATGCCAAATACTGTACTGAGCACTTGGTCAAGTGCAGCACAACAGAGTTGGTAGACAAGATTCATTCATTCATTCATTCAATCGTATTTATTGAGCGCTTACTGTGCACAGAGAACTGGACTAAGCGCTTGGGAAGTCCAAGGTGGCAACATATAGAGACGGTCCCTACCCAACAGCGGGCTCACGGTCAAGAAGTGGGAGACAGAGAACAAAACAAAACATATTAACAAAATAAAATGAATAGAATAGTAAATATGTAGAAGTAAGAGTAATAAATCTGTACAAACATATATACAGCAAAATGAAACATATTAACAAAATAAAATAAATAGAATAAATATGTACAAACAAAATAAAGAAATAATGTAATAAATACATACAAACATATATACAGGTGTTGTGGGGAGGGGAAGGAGGTAAGGCCGGGGGATGGGGAGGGGGAGGAGGGGGAGAGGAAGGAGAGGGCTCAGTCTGGGAAGGATTCCTGTCCTCAAAGAGTTTACAATCTGGAGGGGGAGACAGATGATAAAATAGTTTACAAATAGAAGAAGCATATGTATCAAAGTGCCTCAGGGGCACAGGCCCAAATGCATAGCAACACAGAAACGAAAGCTTAATAGGGAGGAGGAAATGAGAAGTTAGTCAGGGGATGCTTCTTGTAGGGGACATGATGATTGGGTTAATTGTAGTGTTCTTGCTCTCTGTTCAAGATTCCTCCTTTGCCTTTGAAGAGGCGTGCAGAATATGATCCCCTCTTTGGGTCACACCTGGAGAGTTTCCAGTCCTCTACCAGTCTTGACTACAGGAAGGAGAGTGAAGCAGAGGCCTTCCCATTCCATTCCTAGCTAGGGAAGTGGCTAGCGATTGGAAAGCAATCTGGTTCAAATCATGACTTACCTGTACTGGGCAGCAGCGGCACGGGAGAGAGACGAGTGTGGAGACTCAAGTTTGCTGCATGGAAGGAGTCAATGGTAATAATAATAATTATTATGGCATTTGTTGAGAGCTTACTATGTGGCAAGGCACTGTACAAAGCACTGGGGGGGATACAAGCAAATCAAGTTGGACACAGTCCCTGTCCCATGTGGGCTCACAGTATCAATCCCCATTTTACAGATGAGAAAAGTAAACAGCAGACAAGCAGCAAAGCCGGAATTAGAATCCATGACCTTCTGACTTCTAGGTCTGTCTATCTCTATCTCACTGCGCCATGCTGCTTTTACCATGAAAACGCTGTGGATCGACTTCCAGAACAATTGCAGATGGAGGTGGGGCATTCTGGGAGAGATCAATCAATCAATCAATCATATTTATTGAGCGCTTACTGTGTGCAGAGCACTGTACAAAGCACTTAGGAAGTACAAGTCGTCAACATATAGAGACAGTTCTTACCCAACAGTGGGCTCACAGTCTAGAAGATGTGTCCATGGCATCTCTATGGGTCACAGACGACTCAGTGGCATAAGAAAAGACAACAGGGTAGAACCCGCAGCGTGACTCAATGGAAAGAGCCCAGGCTTTGGAGTCAGAGGTCATGGGTTTGAATCCCGGCACTGCCAATTGTCAGCTGTGTGACTTTGGGCAAGTCACTTAACTTCTCTGGGCCTCAGTTACCTCATCTGTAAAATGGGGATCAAGACTGTCAGCCCCCTGTGGGACAACCTGATCACCCTGTAACCTCCCCAGCGCTTAGAACAGTGCTTTGCACATAGTAAGCACTTAATAAATGCCATTATTATTATTAACCCGGGCCTGGGACTTACAGGACCTGGGCTCTAATCCTGGCTCTGCCGTTTGTCTGCTCTGTGAACTTGGGCAAGTCACTTCACTTCTCTGTGCCTCAGTTACCTCATCTGTAAAATAGAGATTAAGATTGTTAGCCCCATGTGGACCAGGGACTGTGTTCAACCTGATTATCTTAAACCTACCTCAGAGCTTATTCAAGTGCCTGGCACATAGTAAGTGCTTAACAAATGACATTAAAAAATAAAATAAAAGAAGACTTCCAAATATACTCTGCAGCAGTTCCATGATCATGCGTATTCTGCTATAGAACTGTCTGGTAGAGGGACTATCTGAAAGAGGAACTGCTTATTATTATTTTAAGAAGCAGTAAGGTCTAGCGGATAAAGCATGGGCCTGGGATCCAGAGTACCTGGGTTCTAATACAGCGTGGTTCAGTGGAAAGAGCCCGGGCTTTGGAGTCAGAGGTCATGGGTTCGAATCCTGGCTCCACCACATGTCTGCTGTTGGACCTTGGGCAAGTCATTTGATTTCTCTGAGCCTCAGTTGCCTCATCTGTAAAATGGGGATTAAGACTGTGGGCCCCACGTGGGACAACTTGATCCCATTGTATCCCCCCAGAGCTTAGAACAGTGCTTTGCACATAGCAAGCGCTTAACAAATGCCATCATTATCATTATTAATACTGATTTCACCTCTTGCTTGCTATGAAACTTTCATTCATTCATTCATTCATATTTATTGAGCACTTACTCTATGCAAAGCACTGTACTAAGCGGTTGAGAGAATACAATATAACAATAAACATAGTCCTGCTCACTACCAGCTCACAGTTTCAAGGGGGAGATAGCCACTGAACTTCTCTGTTCCTCAGTTTCATCAGCTGCAAAATGTCGATTCAATACTTGCTTTCCCTCCTACTGTGAGCCCCAAGTGGGACAGGACTGTATCTGGTCTGATTAGCTTTTTCCTACACCAATGGTTAGAATAGTGTTTAACACAAAGTAAGCACTTAACAATACCTTTCAAAAAATAAATAAACCTTAGTATCACCAGGGACTGGGGCTACCTGCCCAGAAAAATTATTTGAATCTCATTCCTGACTTTAAAGAAGTAATTTCGAACACGCCATCATCATCAATCATATTTATTGAGCGCTTACTATGTGCAGAGCACTGTACTAAGCGCTTGGGAAGTACAAATTGGCAACATATAGAGACAGTCCCTACCCAACAGTGGGCTCACAGTCTAAAAGGGGGAGACAGAGAACAAAACCATTTCCAGTGCTCTTTTCCTGCAGCACAGGAGACCACAGACAAATTGATTTAACAAACAATCTCCGATGCTACCGCCAAACTTTAAGCACGTGGAATAGTGTCCCTGCAGATAAGTAGGAAAGACAAATACTTTCACCCTGACTCATAAATTGTTGATTTATATTAAAGTCTATCTCCCTCTCTAGACTGTAAGCTGGTTGCAGATAGAGAATGTGTCTGTCAACTTGGTTGTACTCTCCCAAGTGCTTAGTACAATGCTCTGCACACAGTAAGCAGTCAATAACATTGATGATGATGATGTTGATGGATCAGTGCTAGCAAATTCATAATTTGGAAGAAGCACTTAAATTAATCAGTCAGTAGTACTTATTTAGTGCAGAGCACTGTACTTAGTCCTCCTCTCAGCGTCTCAACTGGAGAGTTTCCAGTACCCTACCAGTCTCGACTATATTAGGGAGAGTCAAGCAGAAGCCTACCCATTCCATTCCTAGCTTGGCCAGTGGCTAGCGAGGGGAAGACAATCTGCTACAAGTCAAAACTCAGCTATGATGGGCAGCAGCAGCATGGGAGGAGACTTGTTTTACTTCGCGGAAGGAGGCAATAGTCAACCTCTTCCCTATTTTTACCAAGAAAACACTATGGATCCACTACCAGGATGATTGCAGATCGTCAACATTACCATCATCATCATCATCAGTGTTATTTATTGACTGCTTACTGTGTGCAGAGCGCTGTACTAAGCACTTGGGAGAGTACAACAGAGTCGATAGACACATTCCCTGACTGCAACCAGCTTACAGTCTATAGAGGAAGACAGACTTTAATATAAATCAACAGTTTATGAGCCAGGGTGAAAGCACTTGTCTTTCCTACTTATCTGGGAGAGATGGGTCCATGGAGTCACTATGGGTCAGAGATGGCTTGACAGCATAAGACAAGACTGTACTTAGTGTATAATAATACTGATGGTATTTTTAGACTGTGAGCCCACTGTTGGGTAGGGATTGTCTCTATAGGTTGCCAATTTGTACTTCCCAAGCGCTTAGTACAGTGGTCTGCACACAGTAAGCGCTCAATAAATACGATTGATGATGATGATGATGATTTGTTAAGGGCTTACTACATGCAAAGCACTGTTCTAAGCGCTAGGGAGGTTACAAGGTGATCAGGTTGTCCCGGGGGGGCTCACAATTTTAATCCCCATTTTACAGATGAGATAACTGAGGCCCAGAGAAGTTAAGTGACTTGCCCAAAGTCTCACAGCTGACAGTTGGCAGAGCCAGAATTTGAACCCATGACCTCTGACTCCAAAGCCCATGCTCTTTCCACTGAGCCATGCTGCTTATCTGATTGTGTATAACACAATAAAGTTAATAGACATGATAGTCACCCTCAAGGAGATTACAGTTTAGCAGCGGAGATAGACATTAAAATAAATGGAGGAAGGGAATGGTAGGGGGGGTACCTAAGCGCTTCAGGCTCAATTAGCACCTGTGAATAGAAGTGACTTTGGGGGACTATTTTATTGTAGGAAGTGACTGCGGGGCGTTCAGTTATCTTGTTCGCTTATGGTGTGGAATTTTTTTCAATATGTGAATAAATGCAAATTGGGTCCTTCTCATGCTTTAGTTTTCCAAACAGTGCGAGAAGGAAATATCTCTCTCTCTCTCAATATTCATTCATTTAATTGTATTTATTGAGAGCTTACTGTGTGCTGAGCACTGCACTAAGCGCTTGGGAAGTACAAATCAGCAACATATAGAGACGGTCCCTACCCAACAACGGGCTCACAGTCTAGAAGGGGGAGACAGACAACAAAACAAAACATTATATGCATATGTGTTGTATGAGTATATTCATTCAATCGTATTTATTGAGCACATACTGTGTGCAGAGCACTGTACTAATTGCTTGGGAAGTACAAGTTGGCAACATATAGAGACGGTTCCTACCCAACAGTGGGCTCACAGTCTAGAAGGGGGAGACAGAGAACAAAACAAAAAATATTAACAAAATAAAATAAATAGAATAAATATGAACAAATAAAATAAATAAATAAATATGTTTATTTATTTATATATGAGTATATATGCATGAATATATGGATATATATATATGTGTGTTTTTATATATTAATTATATACACATATATATGTAAAAATCAGAGAGGACACATCGTTTTTGATATTGTATTAGAACTGGGACTATCATTCGCTACCTTTAGAGAAGTGATCGTCCTGCTGTGGTAGTTTTGATGTTCCAGTGAGACAGGAAGATTGAAAATCCCTCAGAGCTTTCCCAGGAGTCAGTGATTCATTCCTAGGCTCTCCAGGGGCCACACAGAGAAAACTTAATAACCAAAGAAGTTAAAAGTTTCAAGAAGTCCAAGGTGAAGCCTGCACTCCTACTTGAACCGCTAATGCTTGTTCAGCTGAGACTCATTCAACTCCATGGAAATGTCTGAGAATGCCAAAAATAACAAGGGACTTGTCATCCCTCTCTTTCTTTTAATGCTCAATTCTCCCTCGCTTTAAGGAGACCGGTGGCGAAGAGGAATGGCTAGCATTCCTCTTCACGCTCTTGCACTCTGTGGCTCTAGAGTTCACAAAGCCCTCCGTTGGCATCAGGAGATAATCTGTCTGTAGCTATACAGAGCAGGGGAGGCAAATTCTATATTTACTAAGCCCCCTGGATAAAATTTAGAGGGTCAGGATTCCTGAGGGCTGATGGCATCAGTTAGGGTTGGTTATCTGGCGTTAACCTCAATCACCACTAGCAAAGTGCAAAATAGCTGTTAGCTCCATAGGTTACTAGGCAAATGCTGCTCATAGTCTAGGGTTATACATCATATCTCATAAATTAGGGCAGAATGTTCAACTAAGTCAAGAATGTGGCAGTTAGAGAAGCAGCCTCACTTGGTAGAAAAAGCACAGGCCTGGGAATCAGAAAGTCTGGGTTCTAATCCTAGATCTGCCACATGCTTTCTAAGTGGCCTTGGGCACATCACATTACTTCTCTGTATGTCGGTTTCCTCATCTGTAAAGTTTGAATTTAATACCCGTCTTTCCTCTCTTCCTGTAAGACAGAGATTGCCTTCTCATCTGATTAACTTGAACCCACTCCAGGGCTTAGTACAGTGCTTCACACCTCACAAGAGCGTAACGAATACCATAATAATTCTTAAGATCGTTAGCCCACTGTTGGGTAGGGACCGTCTCTATGTGTTGCCAACTTGTACTTCCCAAGTGCTTAGTACAGTGTTCTGCACACAGTAAGCGCTCAATAAATACGATTGAATGAATGAATTATTGTGTTAGATTGGTGAATACTGTAAAATAAAATGATCAAAAGACAATCTTCTAATTCAGCACGAACAGATTTCTTCCTCTCTTCCTGTTTGCTTGGAAATCCACTTACAGCCCACAGGAAATGTAATGGAAGAAAAAACATCTCTAGCTCTTCTTAACGGACAGAAGCTTAGTTATGGATTCAGTATAGCCTCAATTTACACTTGGAGATTTGATTTCCCAAGCACTTAGTAGAGTACTCTTGCACATACTAAGCACTCAATGAATACTATTGAAGAATTGATTGCTTGGACATTTTCTTCTAGTTTGGCTATTGGCTCCCCCAAATTCTGAATGCCTGAACTATAGAATTATTATTCTATAGTTCTATTATTCTACAGTATTATTCTATACAAGACGATCGCTGCAATTAGGGGACTGTGAACATTCCCGGAAAGAATGTGAAGGAAACTGAATGCACATTTCAAAGATTGCATGTGCAGTCAGTATTACTTGGGTTTATTTGTAAAACAATGGGGTTGCACAGTCCTGTACAGAATCCACATTACTCTTAGGAGGCGGCACCTGGAATTTTGCCTTCTATTTTTGGCACCTCATTAACCAGAAAGAAGTAAGTAAATTGGAAGGAGTTCAGAGAAGGAAAAAAACTAAATTCTGGTTAGACTGACTGTGACTAAACTAAATGTATGCAGCTGAAGAGATCCCACAGTTAACACACAGGAGAATATGTGTTCTATTCTTCAGGTCATCTATGCCCTTGGCTCTGTACCCTTTGGGCACTTCATTCATTCAGTCATATTTATTGAGCACTTACTGTGTGCAGAGCACTGTGGCTTCACTTAGTGCAAAGAGCACGGGCTTGGGATTCAGAGATCATGGGTTCTAATCCCTGCTCTGCCACTTATCAGCTATGTGACTTTGGGTAAATCACTTAACTTCTCTGTGCCTCATCTGTAAAATGAGGATTAAGACTGTAAGCCCCATATGGGACAACCTGATTACCTAGTATCTTCCCTCCCCATCACCCCCCCTCCTTCCCTTTGCCCTCCCCCCTTCCCCTCCCCACAGCACTTGTGTTTATTTGTACATATTTATTATTCTATTTATTTTATTTGTTCATATTTACTGCTCTATTTTATTAATGATGTGCACATAGCTATAATTCTATTTATTCTGACAGTTTTGACACCTGTCTACTTGTTTTGTTTTGTTGTCTGTCTCCCCCTACTAGACTGTGAGCCTGTTGTTGGGTAGGGACCGTCTCTATATGTTGCCGACTTGGACTTCCCAAGCGCTTAGTACAGTGCTCTGCACACAGAAAGCTCTCAATTAATACGATTGAATGAATGAATGAATGAATGAATGAATACCCCAGCACTTAGAACAGTGCTTAGCACATAGTAAGCACTTAACAAATACCATTATTATTATTAATAATGTTAATAATTATTATTAATAATGTCTACGGCCATACCACCCTGAACGTGCCCGATCTCGTCTGATCTTGGAAGCTAAGCAGGGTCGGGCCTGGTTAGTACTTGGATGGGAGACCGCCTGGGAATACCGGGTTCTGTAGGCTTCTTCTAGACTGTGAGACCACTGTTGGGTAGGGACCGTCTCTATATGTTGCCAACTTGTACTTCCCAAGCGCTTAGTACAGTGCTCTGCACACAGTAAGTGCTCAATAAATACGATTGATTGATTGATTGATGGATTAAGTGCTGGGGAATGTACAATACAACAATAAACAGATACATTCCCTGCCCACAATGAACTTAACAGTCCAGAGGGGGAGAGACAGACACCAATCCAAATAAATAAATGACAGATACTTACATACATGCTTGGGGGCTGGAAGGAGGGGAGAACAAAGGGAGCAAGGCGGGTGCTGCAGAAAGAAGTGAGAGAAGAAGAAACCTTAGGGGGCCTAGCCTGGGAAGGCCTCCCAGAGGGGATATGCCTTCATTAAGGCTTGGAAGGGTGGGGGCACTTGGCATTCACCCCACCCCCAGCCCCACAACACTTAAATCCATATCCATAATTTATTTATATTAATGTCTGTCTTCCCTATTAGATTGAAGCTCTTTATGTACAGGAAACCTGTCTACTAACTCTACTGTATTGAAGTCTAGACTGCGAGCCCACCTTCCAGACTGTGAGCCCACTGTTGGGTAGGGACCGTCTCTACATGTTGCCAACTTGTCCTTCCCAAGCTCTTAGTACAGTGCTCTGCACACAGTAAGCGCTCAATAAATATGATTGAACGAATGAATGAATAATAGCAGCTCCAGCACTTACCTGTTATGTGACCTTCGGCAAGTCACTTCACTTCTCTGTGCCTCAGTTCCCTCATCTGCAAAATGGGGATTAAATACCTGTTCTCCCTCCTACTTAGACTGTGAGCCCTGATGATCTTCTATCTCTCCCAGAGATTAATACAGTGCCGGGCACATAGTGAGTGCTTAACTACCACAATTATTACTATTCTAACCCTCCCTTTCGCCCCAAACTCCCTACCCAATCCCATCAAGCAGACCACTACCTTCCTCATCTCTGAGGTCCTTCTGAAATAGCAGAAGGGAAATTTCCTCCAGGGGTCTTTCCCTGATGAATCTCTCTGCTCCCCATCCTTTATCCCCCCAAAACTGCCACTTGAGCACTTCCACGTCACCTAAGCACTTGATGCTCACATTCCCTCACCCCCACGGCACTCCATTACTTATCATTACATTACTTATTGAAGCAGCATGGCTCAGTGGACAGAGCACAGGCTTTGGAGTCAGAGGTCATGGGTTCAAATCCCGGTTCTGCCAATTGTCAGCTATGTGATTTTGGGCAAGTCACTTAACTTCTCTGTGCCTCCGTTACCTCATCTGTAAAATGGGGATGAAGACTGTGAGCCCTCTGTGGGACAACCTGATCACCTTGTAACCTCCCCGGTGCTTAGAATACTGCTTTGCACATAGTAAGCACTTAACGAATGCCATCATAATGAATGCCATTATCTTTATGCTCTGTTGCTTCCCCTGACCTGTCACTGTTTTTAGGTCTGCCTCTCCCGCTAGATGGAAAGATTCTTGAGGGCAGAGATCATGCCTACTAACTCTACTGCACTCTCCTATGTGCTTAGTTCAGTGCTCTTCACACAGTTTAACACTTAACTAAATAGTACTGATTGATTAATGGATTCTTTCCTTTTTCTATCACCCTGCTCATGCTGAACTATACATTTGTCTTCATGAAAGCAAACACACATTTTGAAAGCTAATAAAACGGTGTCCACAGGCCCAGGTAGTGGTGTCTAAACTTCCAAATCCATTGTGCCTTTTAGTCTGACCTCTCTATTTTGCTTAGTACAGTGCCTGGAACATAGTAAGCGCTTAACAAATACCATCATTATTATTATTCAACCTCTGCATCCAAAAGTGTGAAATCTCTTCAGAGGAAAAGCCTTCTGATGGATTGTTGCTGAATCCATTTCCCCACCTCTTCTACATTTATTAACATTTTTGCAAACTGCCAGTAGACTAACAGCACAGAGAGGCAAAAATGGTTTTGATCAACCGTTAAAATATAGTTTGGAAGCACTTTCTACACCTAAATGTAGTCTCTAAGACCTACCTCCAATTTGTACACATCTTGCAGTCATTTCAAATTCCTCCTGCAGTGACTAGTTGATTAGACAGTTATTTAATTCAGCAGTCTTGCCTGGTCCTATCTCCTTCCCCCAGAAGAAAAGCTCAAAATAAACCCCTCTCCTCCACATTACAGCTTTAAGTACGGTTCATTTATAATTGCTCTGGGGATGACCTGGGAGGAGGGGGACTGGGGAGTTGGAGAGCAGTAGGACAGAGAAATAAAGGAAGATAAATCAGAGGAAAAATTCTGACAATTTGGCATTGCAGAAACCTATAAGAAAACAAATTTGGCTAATGCACCTTCTCGTTTATTTCAGACTTCATTGAGCGTGAGCTCAGCTGGACTCACTTTCAAACTTGGGTTGTGGAAATTTTTTCTTTTCCTTGGAAAAATAAGCATGGTTTGGCATAGCCTTTTCTGATAGAATATAAATGACCATCCTATCATTCAATCATATTTACTGAGCACTGACTCTGTGCAGAACAATGTACTAAGCACTTGGGAGAGTACAATATGATAACGACTTTTTCCTCACTACCTATTCCCTGCCCACCACAAGCTATTGTGTTCTGTGCTGCTGTGGACTGGGGTTTCTGCCATAAGCAGATTTCCTTTTTTGCGTGCTGTTCTGTTTGGAATTAGAAATGACTCTCTGCTTGATTCAGTAGTCGTTTCCTCAACAGGTAAGACATCTGTGAAAAATATGACTCCCTTTCTCTCTCCAAACCACAAAAAATGGGTGCTACTTAAGGTTTGTTTAGTGTCCAATATATGCACTCACACTTGACTACCTCTCTAGAAAATAAACACTTCCAATTCTCTTTGCCTAGGAACATGCTGAATCGCTCATATTTAAGCCAGACCGACAAAAAAAGAATTATGGGATTTTGTCCACCAATATAATTCCAAGACTAATTGACATTCTCTGTGGGATGAATTTTGTGAGCCTTAACACGGCAGTGGCATTCATGAACTTATGTTTACCTTTCATGTTTAATTTGTGTTTTCTTTTTAGAAAATCAAACCGTTTAACTTGTGTGGGTGCCAGTTTCAACTGGCATGGAGCTGGAGGCTTTTTGGCCCTCTCTCCCTTTCAGAATGGTGAGTCATCTTTAGCACTGAAGCAAATTGGCTCATTAGGAACATGTGCTACTAACAATGGGTAGTCTACCCCACTGGACTCTTTCTTGGAAAACTCTTTAATACTCATCATAAACCGATCCCATTAGGCAGGAAAGTGTACACATTGGTGGCTGCCCTGGTAGAGTATAGCCAAAAAAGAGTCCAATGGAATAAACAAGAAGGAATATAATATGATGGCATTTGTTAAGCGCTTAGTATGTGCAAAGCACAGTTCTAAGTGCTGGGGGGTTACAAGGTGATCAGGTTGTCCCACATGGGGTTCACAATCTTAATCCCCATTTTACAGATGAGGTAACTGAGACACAGAGAAGTTAAGTGGCCTGCCCAAAGTCACATAGCTGACAAGTTGTGGTGGCAGGATTAGAACCCATGACCTCTGACTCCCAAGCCTGGGCTCTTTCCCCTGAGCCATGCTGCTTCTCTAATATGAATATGTTCTTCATCTGCTCCATTTTCACCTAAGGGTGGTCCAGCCGTTAATAAATGTGACAGAACAAAGTTGCACTGTGGCACCTCACCTAATCAATCAATCAATCATATTTATTGAGTGCTTACTGTGTGCAGAGCACTGTACTAAGCGCTTGGGAAGTACAAGTTGGCAACATATAGAGACAATCCCTACCCAACAGTGGGCTCACAGTCTAAAAGGGGGAGACAGAGAACAAAACCAAACATACTAACAAAATAAAATAAATAGAATAGATATGTACAGGTAAAATAAATAAATAGAGTAATAAATATGTACAAACATATATACATATATACAGGTGCTGTGGGGAAGGGAAGGAGGTAAGATGGGGGATGGAGAGGGGGACGAGGGGGAGAGGAAGGAAGGGGCTCAGTCTGGGAAGGCCTCCTGGAGGAGGTGAGCTCTCAGCAGGGCCTTGAAGGGAGGAAGAGAGCGAGATTGGCGGATGGGCAGAGGGAGGGCATTCCAGGCCCGGGGGATAACTTGGGACTGTTCAGGCAATAAGCTTCAGGTTAATAGCTCTTTGTGAGCAGGGAATGTGTCTGCTTATTGTTGTATTGTACTCTCCCAAGTGCTTAGTAATAATAATAGTAATAATTATAATAATAATGGCATTTGTTAAGAGCTGACTATGTGCCAAGTACTGTTCTCAGGGCTGGGCAGTGCTGTGCACACAATAAACACTCAATAAATATGATTGAGAAGCAGCGTGGCTCAGTGGAAAGAGCACGGGCTTTAGAGTCAGAGGTCATGGGTTTAAATCCCGGCTCAGCCAATTGTCAGCTGTGTGACTTTGGGCAAGTCACTTAACTTCTCTGCATCTCAGCTACCTCATCTGTAAAATGGGGATTGACTGTGAGACCCCCGAGGGACAACCTGATTACCTTGTAACCTCCCCAGCACTTAGAACAGTGCTTTGCACAGAGTAAGTGCTTAATAAATGCCATTATTATTATTATGATTGACTGAATGAATAGTACCATTTACAAAGTGGGGGAAATGAAATGTGAAGTGGTGTAGTGACTGTCCTTAAGCCACATAATAAAGCATCAGAATCCAGATTCAGAGGTTCCTGGAGCAGCACTCTGCACACAGCGAGCACTCAATAAATACCACTGATTGAATGGTTATTGCCACATCCAATTCAATAAGCTCCAACAGACATTCCCCTACCTATGGAGCTGGGACTCGAAGCAGTCTGATCTACGCTCTTTCCATTAGACCAACATTAGGGTGAATAAAAGTACTAGTATTAAACCCCTCCTAAATTTACCTGGCCTACAAATCAAACATCATTAGCACTATAAAGTCCCTGACAAATTTGCAATATGGCATTGGATTTGTGCCATAGAGACACTGTCCGTGTTTCCGGCTGGAGTCTCAAAAGTTTTCATCTCCAGCAGAGTCAAACACTGGGTTAAAATTTGTTCTATGCCTGCTGCTAGGTTTCCTGCAGGGTTAACAGACGTGAGAATATGTCCCCAACCAATGGGTTTCAACTAAAAACGAGGACTAGTCCCCCAAAAGGTAATATTATTCTTGCCTACCCACCAGTATTTTCTAGAAGCGGTGAATACTAAATGTATCCTTGGAGGATTTAGCTAAACAACAGTATCTTATGATCTAGATCTTTGGATACGTTTCAAAGAATATAAGAGAGAGTAATGTCAGAGGACATAATTCCCATTTTCCAGAGAGGGAAACAGAAGCACAGAGATGTCAGAAAACAATCTGGGAAGTAGTTTATTACTACAGGCAGACAGAATGTCCTAGTGGGAAGAGCAAAGAGTGGGGATTCGGGGACTCAGTCTCTAGGGAGGCAGCGTGACTTGGTGGAAAGAGCACAGGTTTGGGAGTCAGAGGACATGGGTTCTAATCCCGGCTCCTCCACTTGTCTGCTGTGTGACCTTGGGCAAGTCACTGCACTTCTCTGTGCCTCAGTTACCTCATCTGGAAAATGGGGATTAAAAGTGTGAGCCACACGTGGGACAACCTGATTACCCTGCATCTCCCCCAGAGGTTAGAACAGTGCCTGGCACATTGTAAGCACTTAATAAATACCATAATAATAATTATTATTATAGCCCCAACTCTGCTACTGGCCTGCGATGTGACCTTGGCAAGTTACTAAACTTCTCTGGGCTTTGGTTTCATCATTTGTAAAAAGGAATGAAATACGTATTCCCCCTCCTCTTTAGATAATAATAATAATCGTGGTATTTGTGAAGAGCTTACTATATGCCAGACACTGCACTAAGCACCGGGGTAGATACAAGCAAATAGGGTTGGACACAGTCCCTATCCCACATGGGACTCACAGTCTTGATCCCCATTTTACAGATGAGGTAACTGAGGCACTGAGAATCAAGCATTCAATCAGTGGTATTTATTGAGCACTTACTGTGAGCAGAGCACTGTGGAAAGCACTCGGGGGAGTGCAATATAATAAGGGTGGTAGACAGTTTCCATGCCTACGACGAGCATCCAGTAAAGACTGTGCTACTGTTTGGTCATTGCAGAAGGAACAGTATCATTCCCCAACCCCCTGGGGGTCTGAGCAGCTCTACTGAACAATCCCCGGTTCACATGGAATAGGGGAGGGGGCCAGGAAATACTACTGCTATTAATAATGAGGGTATTTGATAAGTACTTACTATGTGTCAAGCACTGTTCAAAGTGCTGGAGTAAATAATAATAATAACTGTGGTATTTGTTAAGTGCTTACTCTATGAAAGCACTGTTCTAAGCGCTGGGCTAGATACAAATTAGTCAGATTGGACACAGGTCCTGTCCCACGTGGCGCTCACAGAGTTGATCCCCATTTTACAGATGAAGCAATTGAGGCACTGAGAAGTGAAGTGACTTGCCAAGGTCCTACAACAGGCGGAGCTGGGATTAGAACCCATGACCTATGACTCCGAGGCCCGTGCTCTTTCCATTAAGCCCTGCAGCTTCTCAAAATACAAGCTAATCGGGTTGGACATTAGTCCGGTCCCACATTCATTCATTCATTCAATCGTATTTATTGAGCACTTACTGTGTAAGCACTGTACTAAGCGCTTGGGAAGTACCAGATGGCAACATATAGAGACGGTCCCTACCCAACAACAGGCTCACAGTCTAGAAGGGAGAGACAAAACCAAACATGTAGACAGGTGTCAAGGCGTCAGAACAAATAGAATTAAAGCTAAATGCACATCATTAACAAAATAAATAGAACAGTAAATATGTACAAGTAAAATAAATAGAGGAATAAATCTGTAGAAACATATATACAGGTGCTGTGGGGAGGGGAAGGAGGGTGGGTGGGGGGCATGGGGAGAGGAAGGAGGGGGCTCAGTGTGGGAAGGCCTCCTGGAGGAGGTGAGCTCTCCGTAGGGCTTTGAAGGGAGGAAGAGAGCTAGCGTGGCGGATGTGCGGAGGGAGGGCATTCCAGGCCAGGGGGAGGACGTGGGCCGGGGGTTGATGGTGGGACAGGTGAGAATGAGGTCCCACATAGGACACACAGTCTTAATCCCCATTTTACAGATGTGGTAACTGAGGTCCAGAGAAGTTAAGCGACTTGTCCAAGGTCACACAGTAGACAAGCGGTGGAGCTGGGAATAGAACCCACGACCTTCTGACTCCAGGCCTGTGCTCTATCCACTATGACATGTGAGACAGAGATTGTCTGATCTGGCTATCTTACATCAACCATGCACAGACCACAGCTCTTGGCACAGAATAAATACTTAACAAATGCCATTATAATTATTATTGAATGTACAGATATTTAAGGCCCAATTATATTTTCTTAATCATTAATACACAAAATAATTCATGTAATAATAATAATAATAATAATAATAATAACTGTGGTATTTGTTAAACACTTACTATGTGCGTGGCTCAGTGGAAAGATCCTGGGCTTTGGAGTCAGAAGTCATAGGTTCAAATCCCGGCTCTGCCAATTGTCAGCTGTGTGACTTTGGGTAAGTCACTTAACTTCTCCGGGCCTCAGTTACCTCATCTGTCAAATGGGGATTAAAACTGTGAGCCCCATGTGGGACAACCTGATCACCTTGTAACCTCCCCAGTGCTTAGAACAGTACTCTGCACATAGTAAGCGCTTAATAAATGCTATTATATATAATAATAATAATAATGATATATATTCATTCATTCATTCAATCGTATTTATTGAGCGCTTACTGTGTGCAGAGCACCGTACTAAGCGCTTGGGAAGTACAAGTTGGCAACATATAGAAACGGTCCCTACCCAACAGTGGGCTCACAGTCTAGAAGGGGAAGACAGAGAACAAAACAAAACATATTAACAAAATAAAATAGAATAAATATGTACAAGTTATATAAATATATATATGGCAAGCATTGTTCTAAGTGCTGGGGTAGATACAAGCTAATCAGGTTGGACATAGTCTATGTCCCTCATGGGGCTCATAGTCTTGACCCCTATTTTACAGATGACTTAACTGAGGCACAGAGAAGTTAACTGACTTTCCCAAGGTCACACAGCAACCACGTGGTAGAGTCGAGATTAGAACCCACAACCTCTGTAGTAAGGTCATAGTAATGGCTTAACAGAAAACACACAATCATCAATGGCCAAGGCAGTTGGAAAGCATCTTGTTCTTGACTCATATCTGGTCTGTTACTCTCTTGTTTTTACTTTCAACATCCAATATCTCTCTCCCTCTTATTCCAGCTAGCCTCCACCCACGCTCCCTAAAATCTCCCCCAGACATTTTCACATTCGTTTTGCACTAGATCTATTTTCTCGGTATACAGTCCATTTATGGAATTTGATATTTTTATGGCTTCAATGCTTCATAGTTCCTGAGAAAACAATACTGCCGAGGTAGAGTCAAAAATGAAGTGAGAAATAATAGAGGAGCGAATAAAGGAGCAATTTTATTCATACGCCTTGAATTCCAGGAAAACGGGGCTGTGTCATTGCGGTGCACTGAGTTAGTGTAAGAAGACTGGCAAATGGCCCAGCATACAAAATTAGCTGATAGCATCACTGGACACGGTCAGTGGGAACCAGAAACAATGGCCCTCTGCCGTCCCCCCAGGCTCGTGGAGTCCAATTTGGCTTCCAACAGGCATCTAGGGCTACGAAAGGTGGGACATTCCTCTGGACAAAGGGACCAAAATAGGGCCCGAAGGGACTGAAGTAAAAGTGAAGTTCTCTGTCTTCAACAGAGATAGAAAAGGTAGAGGTAAACTTTTACCCTTCAGTCTGACACTTGGTTTTGTTTAGGGAATCATAATAATAATGATAATAATAATTCGGGGATTTGTTAAGCACTTACTATATGCCAGGCACTGTACTAAGAGCTGGGGTGGACACAAGCAAATGGGGTTGGACAGAAGCCCTGTTCCACGTGGGGCTCACAGTGTTGATCCCCATTTTACAGATTCATTCCTTCATTCAATCACTCAATCAATCAATCGTATTTATTGAGCGCTCACTGTGTGCAGAGCACTGTACTAAGCGCTTGGGAAGTACAAGTTGGCAACATATAGAGACAGTGGGCTCACAGTCTAGAAGGGGGAGACAGAGAACAAAACCAAAGATGCTAACAAAATAAAATAAATAGAATAGATATGTACAAGTAAAATAAATAAATAGAGTAATAAATATGTACAAACATATATACATATATGCAGGTGCTGTGGGGAAGGGAAGGCTGTAAGATGGGGGGATGGAGAGGGGGATGAAGGGGAGAGGAAGGAAGGGGCTCAGTCTGGAAGGCCTCTTGGAGGAGGTGAGCTCTCAGTAGGGCCTTGAAGGGAGAATCGTATTTATTGAGCGCTTACTGTGTGCAAGTTGGCAACATATAGCGACGGTCCCGTACAAATGGGTGACTGAGGCACAGAGAAATGAAGTGACTTGTCGAAGATCACACAACAGTAAGCCTGAAGTAGGCAGGGATTTTCTCTCTTTATTGCTAAGTTGAACTTTCCAAGTGCTTCGTACAGTGCTCTGCACACAGAAAGCACTCAATCAATACGATTGAATGAATGAATTAAAGAAGTGGAAGAGACAGTTTAGAATCTATGACCTTCTGATTTCCAGGCCCATGCTCTGTCCACTAGGCCAAGATAAGAATTTGCTGGAAGAACCCCAAACTGGTATCGACAGTTTTGCTCAGTGTATTCAAAATAAGTCTCTTAAAACTGCTCTGTTCTCTAGGGCTGGATACACCCATTTTGGAGAATAAACCTGTGCAATAAGATGTGAATTCAATTAATCTGTCGATAGCAAGCATTTGCGTGAGGCCACTGTGGAAAGAACACTGTTCCAAGAGCTTGGGAGAGATCAAAGTGTGAGAAAACACTACTCATTCCAACTGGATAGACAAATTCACATTTAACATAAACACACAATCACTGACAAATCACCTCAGCAGAAGAGGTGCAAAAGAATTAAACAATGAACGATTTACCCTTTCTTGCACTGCTTTTTTGAACAATTATTCCCTTCTCTAGGGAAAACAAACTTTGATATTTTGACAATATAATGGCTTCAGTTCTCCTGGTGGATGAAGCTTTCCATGTGATGATGTTTGTGAACTATCAACACTTTTCTGTGAGTTTAAAAATATCCTCTCTTCTAAAGGAGTTACATATTTGAGTGTACGATATAGTGAGTGACAATCAGGTAAGCTGACTTCATTCCTAGATTTGTGACGGTGACCCCGCTGGGTGTGTTGCTGATCAAGTTCAATTTTGGGAAATTGTTTTCCCTCTCAAGGCCTTCATTTCGCCTTTTCATCACTTAATGATGCTGTCTGACACTATTCCTGGTATCCACTGATTTGTTCCTCTTCGGGAGACTTAAGCCTTCTTCCTGCATCCAAGAAAATATCAATATATAATATTGATTGTTCTCTCCTGTCCCTTGACTGTTGTGTGACATTGGGCCACCCCACTCTCTACCTTCAAAGTGTTATTAAGGTCACATCTCCAACCTGGTTATCTCATATCTACCTCAACGCTTAGAACAATGCCTGACACATAGTAGGCACTTAACAAATACCATAATTATTATTATCTCCACCAAGAGGACTTCTCTGATTAGGGCCCTTTCTCCTCCAGCTCACTCTCCCTTCTGGGCCATCTATGCACTTGGCCTGTGACCTAAGAGACATTTAATATTTGCCCCACCGCACTTAAGCAAATAACTTTAAATTATATATTATAAATTACTTATTCAATTCATTTATATTAATGTTTGCCTCCCCCTCTAGACTGTAAGCTCCTTCTGGGGAGGGAAGGTGTCCCTTATTTCTGTTGCATTGCACTCTCCCAGGCACTTAGTACAGTGATCTGCACACAGTAAGCTTTGAATGAATTTTACCGATAAGGTAACTGAGGCACAGAGAAATGAAGTGTCTTGCCCAAGTTCACACATCGTTCCAGTGATGGAGAGGGATTAGAACCCAGGTCCTTCTGACTGGGCCACACTAGGCCACACTGCTTCTTATCATTTATCACGGATACTGCCCTCTCAAAGGTCACCAATGACCTCCTGCTTGCCAAATCCAACGGCTCCTACTCTATCCTAATCCTCCTCGACCTCTCAGCTGCCTTTGACACTGTGGACCACCCCTTTCTCCTCAACACGCTATCCAACCTTGGCTTCACAGACTCCGTCCTCTCCTGGTTCTCCTCTTATCTCTCAGTTCATTCATTCTCATTCTCTTTTGCAGGCTCCTCCTCCCCCTCCCATCCCCTTACTGTGGGGGTTCCTCAAGGTTCAGTGCTTGGTCCCCTTCTGTTCTAGATCTACACTCACTCCCTTGGTGAACTTATTTGCTCCCACAGCTTCAACTATCATCTCTACGCTGATGACACCCAAATCTACATCTCTGCCCCTGCTCTCTCTCCCTGCCTCCACACTTGCATCTTCTCCTGCCTTCAGGACATCTCCATCTGGATGTCTGCCCACCACCTAAAACTCAACATGTCCAAGACTGAACTCCTTGTCTTCCCTCCCATACCCTGCCCTCTCCCTGATTTTCCCATCACTGTTGACGGCACTACCATCCTTCCCGTCTAACAAGCCCACATCGTTGGTGTCATCTTTGACTCCACTCTCTCGTTCACCCCTCACATCCAAGCCGTCACCAAAACCTGCCGGTTTCAGCTCCGCAGCATTGCCAAGATCCGCCCTTTCCTCTCCATCCAAACAGCTACCCAGGTCATTCAAGCTCTCATCCTATCCCGTCTGGACTACTGTATCAGCCTCCTCTCCGATCTCCCATCCTCTTGTCTCTCCCCCCTTCAATCCATATTTCACACCGCTGCCCGGATTGTCTTTGTCCAGAAATGCTCTGGGCATGTTACTCCCCTCCTCAAAAATCTCCAGTTGCTACCAATCAATCTACACATCAGGCAGAAACTCCTCACCCTCAGCTTCAAGGCTGTCCATCACCTCGCCCCCTCCTACCTCACCTCCCATCTCTCCTTCTCCAGCCCAGCCTGCACCCTCCACCCCTCTGCCGCTAATCTCCTCACCGTGCCTCGTTCTCGCCTGTCCCGCCGTCGGCCCTCGGCCCACGTCCTTCCCCTGGCCTGGAATGCCCTCCCTCCCCACATCCGCCAAGTTAGCTCTCTTCCTCCCTTCAAGGCCCTACTGAGAGCTCACCTCCTCCAGGAGGCCTTCCCAGACTGAGCCCCTTCCTTCCTCTCCCCCTTGTCCCCCTCTCCATCCCATCTTACCTCCTTCCCTTCTCCACAGCACCTGTATATATGTATATACGTTTGTATGTATTTATTACTCTATCTATTTATTCATTTTACTTGTACATATCTATTCTATTTATTTTATTTTGTTAATATGTTTTGTTTTGTTCTCTGTCTCCCCCTTCTAGACTGTGAGCCCACTGTTGGGTAGGGACCATCTCTATATGTTGCCAACTTGTACTTCCCAAGCGCTTTTTACAGTGCTCTGCACACAGTAAGTGCTCAATAAATACAATTGATTGATTGATTAATTTAAAGAGGTTACTGTTCCGTGGTTGGCAATCTACCATTGGACACTTTGACACTGATAGATTCCTAGCACTGGGTTAACTTGAAGACAGTTTTGCTGAAAAGCACTTTGTGATGAAATTGTAAGAAGAAACCACAATGCACAGAAAGCATACAACTATCTTGGGGTTTGGATTTGATGAGTGCATTGCTTAATTGGGCTCTTTTAATACGCTGTGGAATGCATAGTCTTAAAATATTATTGTAGCAGTTGAAATTCATTCCTTTCCTCTTTCCCTCTTAATAGAGAGAATTAAGAAATGCTATTTCAATCTCTCAGGAGAATTTGAAGTTTCCTGGATTCTCTTTGGTTATCTTGGCTAGTTTCTGGCATTTCCTTTGGTTTAGGGAAAATGCAAATTATGAGTCCAGTTTTGACATAATAAGAGTAGGTACACATAGATGCTAAACACAGTAGAATCATTAGGGATTATGTTCCGATGTAAACAGAATCCTCACTGTTCCTATTAGGAATGAGGAAAAATAGGGATTTCTAGGATTTTAACATTCCCAAAACAAAGGAATACTACAATGTAATCTAAAGATAATGGAGGAGAAAAATGGACAAGAAGTCCTTATTTTTTGACGGTAGTTGTTAAACGCTTACTATGTGGAAGGCACTGCCCCTGTGCTGGGGAAGACACAAGATCACTTTTTTTAATACAGTCCCTGTCCACATAGAATTCACTGTTTTAATCTCCATTTTACAGATGAGGTAACAGAGCTGAGATTAGTAGCCAGGTTCTTGGCATTCCAGGCCTGTGCTCCTTCCACTAAGCCAACCTACTTCTCATTTTGTTAGCAGTATGGAACAATGATAAAAGAAAATATTTCAGGTAACCCAGATACTGTGTTTATACCCACAATTTATGAGTGATCTAAGCTCCGAATTTAGTGTCTCAACTCACTGTACATTTCATACACAGAGGAAATGAACAAATCACTGAAATATGAGTATATAGGAACCTGAAATGGATGCCTCTCAATCCTGAGACTTTAGGACAAAGACACTGATCAGAAGAATTGATCACAGTGCATATTTCCACTGAAAGACAGGGACAACAGTTGGATAGGTGGGCTGCTGTGCAACACAATGCAAAAACCTTGTGTGAAAACATATTGTGCAGTCTTCACCTACATTAGCCAGTCACAAGCACAACTAGGACCAGAACCCATTATCTCCTGATTCTTAGAGAAATGCTTTTTCGGCTGGAACAATGGCAGAGATATTTCCCCAGATAGTTTAGAGCCAGCCAGAGAATCAAGGCTTATTAACAGTCTCCTTAATATGTGAGGACCTTAAGGAGGTTTTCTGTCATCTTTAATGTATTAACAAATTCCAAATGTTCCCTGAAAATACATCTTTAACACAGGAGACTTGGAGGATGGGGGGATTTTTTTTTTATTTTCGATTTTGCTTCTAAAGATCAAGTTCTTTCTCCATCATGCTACATATATTTAAAGTGTGCTAAATGCACGGATCACAATAATTCTCCCTCTCTTGACTGTAAACTCGTTGTGGGCAGAAATGTTTCAAACAACTCTGTTGTATTGTGCTCTCCCAAGTGTTTAGTACAGTGATCTGCCCATAGTAAGCCCTCAATAATTTCACATACTGATTGAGTCTAAGGAGACACTTGGTCTAGTTTGTAACTCAAGGGCAAATGAACTATTGGAGAACTTCTCACAACTGGCAGCTTTTCTTTGCCACTCTAGCACAGAATTAAAAAAAAAACTCTCTTGGCTGACCTTGATCTGTAAAAAAAAGTATTTTCTTGTCATTTTCCTTCTATATAACAGCCATCATCAACCATTCATTCAAATGTAGTTATTGAGTTCTTACTGTGTGCAGAGCACTGTACTAAGCACTTGCGAAGTACAAGTCGGCAACGCATAGAGATGGTCCCTACCCAACAATGGGCTCATAGTCTAGATGTCTCTTATACCCACAATTTTCTTGGATGCTCTAATGTGGCTATATTTATTGCTTAGTTGATTCTCCTTTAAGAAGCTGCATATTCTTTATTGCCCATCTAAAATGTTGCATTAATAAGAAATGTAACTTCCATAAAACAGCTTTTACAACTTGCCTGTCTCTAAGAAGTTCAATTTTGGAGGTTTTAAGCCTTAAATTTCAGAAAATAAAAATTATTTACAGCAACACTGAATCAACCCCATTGTCGGTTATGCAAAATAAAGTTTTCGAGAGCTATCCAACATCTGTGTAGCCACAAATTAATGTTTCTCTGAGAAGTTCATCTTTAACACCTTTACATTCCCTTTTTCCTGATGATGCACTTAAAATCTCAGGCATAATATTATCTTAATCCAGAGTTTTGGCTCCAACAGTTTCTTACCAGTTCCATCCATAAAAGGAACACCAAAGAAAAAATATCGAGGGAGAAATGCTTTAGTTGAATTTCAACAACAAAACATTTTCCCAATTTTGTCGGTTGTTAGAGAACTCTTTTATGAAAAAGAATTCCCAACTTCTCATAAAGTCAACCAGAAAATACCCAGCTGCAGCATTGCAGGGACCTTTACAGCTTAATGCAGGAAAATGTTTACTTCACATGCCTGAGCACTTATTTCCTAATTACTGAACAATTTTCCTTGACTACATTATTTTATCAAATTCAGCAGACTATAATTCCTCAAAGGAAATAATCCACTTCTGAAATTTGAACTTTGAAGGATCAGATCTTTTTGAATTATGTATTGCCAAAAAAGTTTTTCATTTCTTTTTCAAAGTTGAAAATGTTTATTTTCTTCATGTTTACATAACTCAAAAATGCCTGGTTTAATTTAGCAAGGAATTACAAAACAGAAAAATCATGTTTGTGTTGAGACAAAGTGTAGAATACAAAATACTAAAAGAGGAATTCTTGAGAAGAATTTAAATGAATGTGGAGTAAGAGGAAAATTGTCCCAAAACGTGGGCTACAATTTCCAACCATGAAGTGCTACTTTATAATATCTTTTATGTTGAGATGTGAGAGGGCCTTTTACAATTGATAACTGAGATAAAAAGCTAAACAATGCAAGATAAAGTACAGTAGACATTAGGAATTAATTAGAGTTAGTAACTTGGAGTATAGTATCTACTGAAGCATACCCTGAAGTGCTAGAGAGTGCATTTATATTTGTACTTAAATCAGGGACGCATCTTGAATGATTGGAGGACACTAAGTTCCTCATGGACAGAGAATATGTCTATAAAAGCTGGTGAATTCTACTCTTCCAAACAGTCCAGTGCTCAGCTCCCAGTAATCAATCAAGGAATGCCTTTGATTGAAAAAAAAAGTTGGAATCTGCAAAGGAGTTTAGGTAACAATGTCAAAAATTCATAATTTAAAGAAATGAATGTTTAGATTTAGTAGCCCATGCTGAATTATATGTCAGCACCCCTAATAAATCACATGTATATATCCCCTGTTTTTCCTCCTCCTCCTCTTCCTTCTTCTTCAATCAGTTATATTTATCTAGTGCTTACTGTGTTCAGAGCGCTGTACTGAGCACTTGGGAGAGTATAATAAAACAGAGTTAGTAGACATGTTCCCTGCCCACAGTGAGTTCACATCTATTTGTTAAGCATTTACAGTAAGTCCAGCACTGTTCTAAGCACTGGGGTAGATCCAAATGAATCAGGAAGGGCACAGTCCAAGAAGAAGGGAGAACAGTTATTTAAGCTCCATTTTACAGTTCGGGAATCTGAAGCCCAGAGAAGTTAAATGACTTGCCCAAGGTCACAAAGCGAGCAATTGGCAGATCTGGGATTAGAACCCAGGTCTAGGTCATGCTGCTTCTTATCTGTAATTTATTCCAAGAGTTTTCAGTATAGTGCTCTGCACACAGTAAGTAAGTGCTGAGTAAATACCATTGATTACCTGACTAATTGATTCATCTTAGTCCATGTCTCCTGGAGGCCCTTGAATGCAGAGATCAGCCTGCATATTCTATTGTGTTCTTCCAAGCATCTTGTATAGTGTTCTGTGCTAAATAAATACTGTTGATAAATTAATGAGCCCTTTCCCTGGCAACTATGAATGATACAACGTGGACAAGCTAGACAAAAGAATACATTAACAAAGGAAGGATTTGATTGCCCTTGTGAAGGAAAATGAAGGAAAAAAAAACAGTAGAGAAAATATATTTCAAGAAAATTTCATCTAGATGGTACAAGACTTCACTCCTATTACTTCACCTCTGAATCAACTAGCATATCCTCATAATGAGGAACTCTATTTTAGAGTTTGTGTGTTAAGTTTATTAGGGTATGTAAACTCCCAACATTTGATTAGAAAAGTGAAAGACGCATAAACCAAAACAATTATTCCCTGATTGCTTAAACCCTTTTCTTAAGCAAACAAGGGATCAGAAACTTTTCTCCCGTGGAAAGATATGAAATCTAAATTGCATATCAACCACTAGACCATGTGATCAATCAATCAATCAATCAATCAATCGTATTTATTGAGCGCTTACTATGTGCAGAGCACTGTACTAAGCGCTTGGGAAGTACAAATTGGCATCACATAGAGACAGTCCCTACCCGATAGTGGGCTCACAGTCTAAAAGGGGGAGACAGAGAACAGAACCAAACATACCAACAAAATAAAATAAGTAGGATAGAAATGTACAAGTAAAATAAATAAATAAATAAATAAACAGAGTAATAAATATGTACAACCATATATACATATATACAGGTGCTGTAGGGAGGGGAAGGCAGTAAGGCGGGGGGATGGAGGGGGGAGAGGGAGAGGAAGGAGGGGCTCAGTCTGGGAAAGCCTCCTGGAGGAGGTGAGCTCTCAGCAGGGCCTTGAAGGGAGGAAGAGAGCTAGCTTGGTGGATGGGCAGAGGGAGGGCATTCCAGGCCCGGGGGATGACGTGGGCCGGGGGTCGATGGCGGGACAGGCGAGAGCGAGGTACAGTGAGGAGATTAGTGGTGGAGGAGCGGAGGGTGCGGGCTGGGCAGTAGAAGGAGAGAAGGGAGGTGAGGTAGGAGGGGGCGAGGTGATGGACAGCCTTGAAGCCCAGGGTGAGGAGTTTCTGCCTGATGCGCAGATTGATCGGTAGCCATTGGAGGTTTTTGAGGAGGGGAGTGATATGTCCAGAGCGTTTCTGGACAAAGATAATCCGGGCAGCAGCATGAAGTATGGATTGAAGTGGAGAGAGACACGAGGATGGGAGATCAGAGAGAAGGCTAGTGCAGTAGTCCAGACGGGATAGGATGAGAGCTTGAATTAGCAGGGTAGCGGTTTGGATGGAGAGGAAAGGGCGGATCTTGGCAATGTTGCGGAGCTGAGACCGGCAGGTTTTGGTGACGGCTTGGATGTGAGGGGTGAATGAGAGAGCGGAGTCGAGGATGACACCAAGGTTGCGGGCTTGTGAGACGGGAAGGATGGTAGTGCCGTCAACAGAGATGGGAAAGTCAGGGAGAGGACAAGGTTTGGGAGGGAAGACAAGGAGCTCAGTCTTCGACATGTTGAGCTTTAGGTGGCGGGCGGACATCCAGATGGAGATGTCCTGAAGGCAGGAGGAGATGCGAGCCTGGAGGGAGGGGGGAGAGAGCAGGGGCAGAGATGTAGATCTGGGTGTCATCAGCGTAGAGGTGATAGTTGAAGCCGTGGGAGCGAATGAGGTCACCAAGGGAGTGAGTGTAGATTGAGAACAGAAGGGGACCAAGCACTGAACCTTGGGGAACTCCCACAGTAAGAGGATGGGAGGGGGAGGAGGAGCCTGCAAAAGAGACTGAGAAAGAACGACCGGAGAGATAAGAGGAGAACCAGGAGAGGACGGAGTCTGTGAAGCCAAGGTCAGATAACGTGTTGAGGAGAAGGGGGTGGTCCACAGTGTCAAAGGCAGCTGAGAGGTCGAGGAGGATTAGGACAGAGTATGAGCCGTTGGATTTGGCAAGCAGGAGGTCATTGGTGACCTTTGAGAGCGCAGTTTCCGTGGAATGAAGGGGACGGAAGCCAGACTGGAGGGGGTCGAGGAGAGAGTTGTTGCTGAGGAATTCTAGGCAGCGCGTGTAGACAACTCGTTCAAGGAGTTTGGAAAGGAATGGTAGGAGGGATATGGGACGATAACTAGAAGGTGAGGTGGGGTCAAGAGAGGGTTTTTTTAGGATGGGAGAGACATGGGCATGTTTGAAGGCAGAGGGGAAGGAACCAGTGGAGAGTGAGCGGTTGAAGATGGAAGTTAAGGAGGGGAGAAGGGATGGAGCGAGAGATTTCATAAGATGAGAGGGAATGGGGTCAGAAGCACAGGTGGCCGGAGTAGCACTTGAGAGGAGGGAGGAGAGTTCCTCTGAGGATACCACTGGGAAGGATGGGAGAGTAGCAGAGAATGTTGAGAGCCGGGGGGTTGGAGAAAGGGGGGGAAGAGACTTTGGGGAGGTCGGACCTGATGGATTTAATTTTGTTAATGAAGTAGGAGGCCAGATCGTTGGGGGTGAGGGAAGGAGGAGGGGGAGGAACCGGGGGCCTGAGAAGGGAGTTGAATGTACGGAAGAGCTGGCGGGGGTGATGGGCATGGGTGTCAATAAGGGAGGAGAAATAGTTTTGTCTGGCAGAAGAGAGGGCTGAGTTAAGGCAGGAAAGGATAAACTTGAAGTGAACGAGGTTGGCATGGTGTTTAGACTTTCGCCAGCAGCGTTCGGCAGCTCGAGCATAAGAGCGAAGGAGGCGGACAGTGGCAGTGATCCAGGGCTGTGGGTTAGTGGTGCGAGAGCGGCGAAGGGAAAGGGGAGCGAGCGAGTCTAGCTGAGTAGAAAGGGATGTGGAGAAAGGGCAGGAGAAAGAATTGAGAATATCTGTGAGGGCTACTTCACGGAAGGAGATGTAAGCTCTCTATGGAAAGGGAACCTGTTCTTTGTTTCTGTTGGGCTTCTCCAAGTGCTTAATACAGTGCATAACATTCAGTAGATGGTCAATACACAGTAGTACTTTGTGTGTTCCCCTCTACTTTGACAATGAATTGCCTCTGTATCCTTTAATCACTTTGATACTCACTCCAGCCTCACAACACTTATGTACATAGTCTTATCCTCTGCTATTTCCCCTACCCCAAATTTATTTTAATATCTGTCCCCACTGTAGAGTGCAAACACTATATGGATGGGGATTATACCTAAACAACTCTGTAGTATTGTACTCTTCCAAGTGCTTAGAGCAGTGCTTTGCACACATACCATATGAGAGAGTACCATTAATTGATTGATGATTATTGCTACTACTACTAAAATGTAATTTATTTGTTTGATATTCCTTAGGGTCAGTTTATTGTCAACACCATTAGTCACATTAGCCTACAATATCAACTTTGCTGGAAGCACATTCTGTGTTGTAAAAACGCTGCCCTCCTTTTACCCTCTGGTACTTTTAATTTTCCTTTCCCACCAGGATTTTATTTAAAGCAATAGAAATGTAAGACCCCATAATTGGGAAACTATTAAAGAAAGAGGTCCCCAAGGACAGTGCAAGACAGAAAGGTCATGTGTGCTTTCGTTCTTCCCACTGGTTTATGATGAGGATTCAGCCACCAGCCAAAGTTGTGGTGCAGCTGATCAGAGCACAAAGTGGCTAAAACAAGGGGCAAAGTTGGCTTTTTTTGAAGTGATTGGGTGTCTCTGACAGCAAAATCCCAAATTTCCTGTGAGCAAAGCTTTCACGCATAATGAAGGGCAGCTGCTCTGAGAGACAGTGTGATCTACTGGGCAGGCTTCACCCTTCAGCTCCCTTTTCTCTAAGCCACATCCTTTAGTGGAAAGACCCTCCCAAGGTCTGAGTTGATTAAAAGTCCCAAGTGATCTGGCTGAAACCTAATCCCAGGAAACCAGAAGCTTTGAATGCTTGGAGGGGTAAATAAAGCTTCTGCTTGAAAAGGATGAGTTTGTCTTTTGCCACTGAAGTACCAGGGCGTGGAATAGGAGAGGGGAGAATGGGGGTATTCTGATTCTACACCTCCTTTTTGGGTCCTCACAAAGGTCAGAAACCTGACTGGCAGGCAGAGGGCAATGCTTTCTCTGGACACAACCATCAATCAATCAATCGTATTCATTGAGTGATTATTCCTTCAATCACATTTATTCAATCGTATTTATTGAGCGCTTACTGTGTGCAGCGCACTGTACTAAGCGCTTGGGAAGTACAAGTTGGCAACATATAGAGACGGTCCCTACCCAACAGTGGGCTCACAATCTAGAAGGGGGAGACAGAGAACAAAACAAAACGTATTAGAATAAAATCAATAGAATAAATATGTACAAGTAAAATAAATTAATAGAGTAATAAATACGTACAAACATATAGACATATATACAGGTGATTGAGCAATATACATTTGAGCAATAATATATATTTATTTAGCACTTACTGTGTGCAGAGCGCTGTACTAAACACTTGGGCGAGTGCTATACAACAATAAATGGCCACATTCCCTGCCCACAATGAGCTTTCTTATTATGTGCAGAGCACTGTACTAAGTGCATGGGAAAGAACAATATAACAGAGTTGGTAGACACATTCATTCAATCGTATTTGTTGAGCACTTACTGTGTGCAGAGCACTGTACTAATTGCTTGGAAAGTACGATTCAGCAATAAAGCGAGAAAATCCAGGCCCACAATGGGACCTGCCCACAACAATCGTACAGTCTAGAGAAACAGTGTTGCCCAGTGGAAAGAGCCAGGGCTTTGGAGTCAGAGGTCATGGGTTCAAATCCCAGCTCCACCAACTGTCAGCTGTGTGACTTTGGGCAAGTCACTTAACTTCTCTGTGCCTCAGTTCCCTCATCTGTAAAATGGGGATTAAAACTGTGAGCCCCCAGTGGGACAACCTGATCACCTTGTTAATCTCCCCAGCGCTTAGAACAGTGCTTTGCACATAGTAAGCGCTTAACAAATACCATCATTATTACTATTAGAGGACTATAACCATTACCAAGGCCCTGGACCCTGGGATGGCACAGTCAGGTTTTCCATCACAACAATCCACCTGAAAGTTTGACAAATATTTTCACCTAGAAGTGACTGCTTCTTTCCTGCTTAAAAATCATCCTCAAAGTCTTCCAGACACTTCAGCCAGACCCGACCGCACCACTTCAAACGAGGTTCTTATTCCAGCCTGTATTCAACTCTTGGTCTTGGGATTTACTGGCTACAGGTTTGCTTTTGGCTTCTGCTCAGGACACTGTACTGCTAAAAATGATAACCTTTCCCCTTGTGCTTTTCATTCAATTGTATTTATTGAGCATTTACTGTGTGCAGAGCACTGTACGAAGCACTTGGGAGTTATACGGTAACGATAAACAGACACATTCCCTGCCTGCAACTGGCTTACAGTCTGGAGGAGGAGACAGGTAGTAATCTAAATAAATAAATTACAGATATGAACATAATTGCTGTGGGATTAGGAGGGGGGATGAGTAAAGTTAGCAAGTCAGGATGGCGCAGAAGAGAATGGGAGAAGAGGAAAGGAGGATTTAGACAGAGAAAGCCTTTTATGCTTTCTTGAATAGCTGAGTTCAGTCCTTCCATTCTGCTCATGGACCCTAGATTGGACTTTAGGGAAATTGTAGGTAAAATATTTCCAAAGGTCCAAAGGTGGACCTTTGACTGGAATTATTTTGCTGGCACATATTTGCCCCAATCAATCAATCATATTTACTGAGCACTTACTATGTTCATAGCACTGTACCTGACGTAAGCTCATCTCTAGCCTGTAAGCTCATAATGATGGCATTTGTTAAATGCTTACTATATCCCAAGCACTGTTCTAAGCACTGGGGGAGATACAAGGTAATCAGGTTGTCCCATGTGGGGCTCACAGTTTTAATCCCCATTTTACAAATGAAGTAACTGAGGCACAGAGAACTTAAGTGACTTGCCTAAAGTCACTGGGCAAGCTGAAAACTGAGAAGTGGCAGAGCTGGGATTAGAACCCATGACCTCTGACTCTCAAGCCTGTGCTCTTTCCACTGAGCCATGCTGCTTCAATATTGGCAGGGACCATATCTGTTAATTCTGTTGTATTGTACTCTCCCAAGTGCTTAGTACAGTGCTCTGCACATAGTAAGTGCCCAATAAATATCAGTGATTTATTGATGAAGAGAGAACAATATAAATGGTGTTTGTAGACACATTTCCCTTTCCCAAGGATGTTCATATTTACAATGTAATCTGATGCATATCTGACTTCTAGGACATGAGTTTAACCCATCACAATGTCCCACATAAAGGGAGGGTGAGATGAGGTACACTTTATTAATGGGCCTCTGTAAAAAAAGAAGATGGAATGTCTTTGGAAGTCCTGAGGATGAAAGACGACAACATGAAGTTATAACATTATTCGAGTCTCTGTTTCTCTGCCTGTAAATTAGAGTTAACTGCAATTCTTTCTTTGGGGATTAATTCTGATCATAAAAATAACTGTGGCATTTGTTACATGTGCACATGTGCTTACCATGTGTCCAGAACTATATTAAGCACTAGGATAGATACAATCACTCCTGACACAGTCCCTGTCCCTCACTGGGCTCACAGTCTTAATAGGAGGCAGAACGGGTATTTAATCTCCATTTTACAGATGAGAAACCGAGGGACAGGGAAGTGAAGTGACTTGCCCAGGGTCATATGGCAGGCAAGTGGCAGAGCCAGGATTAGAAGCCGATGTTTCTGATTCTCAGGCCCATGAACTTTCTGTCTTCTTGATTAATGGAGAGACACAGATTCTTTTGAAACCAATTAGGAGGATAAGAATTGAGGCCAAAGTTTGGAAGGTGCATTGAGCTTCATGGATGAAAAGTGTTCAGAAAATGCAAAATTTGCTTTCTCATGTTGTGCCTTGTTTACCTACAGGAGGAGAAACTAGTTAAGATCACTACTGCTAACATTAAGAGAGCTCATTCTCTGTCTCTCACCCAAATCAGGGGAATCAAGACCTCAGGGACAAAGCTTCCAGCTCAGACATGTTCAGGATATCTGTCCTGTAATAGACTGTTTCCTTTCAGTTGGCATTTTCTCAGCTCTATCTGTCCTCAGGTTAGTAAATACCAGGAAGGAAGGAATAGGAAGGGAGCTTCTGTGGAAAAACCCAAGATGGGTCTATGGGAAAATTCACATTAAGGTTTCTTTCTGCTAGGTATGTATGTTCAGCTGCCACTGAAGCCAGTGTAAGACTTAATCAGGTAGCCTGGGGCTGAATTCAGCTCCTATTTCCAGTAGTATTTTCTTAAAGCTCGGATGCTTATTTTGCCCGTGCCTGATCCACCAATGGAGTGCAAAATGTATAGGAAACATTTCCAAGGCAATTTCAAGAAAAACCAACAACCTAGAAGTCCCATGAAGTGGCATGTTTTTACACTGAAAATTCCTTTGTCCAATCATGTTCTCAGTCTCTTTTAAACACTGCAGTAATTTGTTTTCAAAAGGTGTTTGAAGTCCACTAATATACCCCCCAGCTATCTGCAAAGAAATCTCATTTGTTATCCCCCAGTGCCCAGAGTTTTGACGATAGTTAAATCCTTTCATCAGGGCAGTGTTTTGATTCCAATCACATCCTATACTATTCATTAGATAATCACCATTAGAACACATAATTGCTGAAAATATGTTTACAAAAGTTCTGACAGCCTCCAAAGCTAACTTACAGACTTTGGGAAGGGAGGGGGTGGGTAAGCCACAGAAGAAGTAAATGTCTCCCAGGATTTCAGGGGGCATGGAGAGGGTAAGGCGGGGAATGGGAAGCTGTTTTTCTGATCATTCATTTATTCAATCATATTTATTGAGAGCTTACTTTGTGCAGCGCACTGTACTAAGTGCTTGGCAGGGAACAATATAACAATAAATGAAACATTCCCTGCCGACAATGAGCTTACAGTCTTGAGGAGGACACAGATAATATAAATAAATTAATTACAGATATTTACCTGTATTTATTATTACCAATAACCTCTCCAAGTCTCAGTTTTCTCATAAGACAAATGCAAATAAGATATATTAATGATAATTAATAATAATTAGGGTATTTGTTAAGTCCTTACTATGTGACAAGTATTGTACTAAATTGCTGGGGTGGGTACACACAAATAATAATAATAATGATAGCATTTATTAAGTGCTTACTATGTGCAAAGCACTGTTCTAAGTGCTGGGGAGGTTACAAGGTGAACAGGTTGTCCCATGGGAGGCTCACAGTCTTCATCCCCATTTTACAGATGAGGGACCTGAGGCCCAGAGAAGTGAAGTGACTTGACCAAAGTCACACAGCCGACAATTGGAGGAGCTGGGATTTAAACCCATGACCTGTGACTCCAAAGCCCGGGTTCTTTCCACTGAGCTACGCTGCTTCTCTGCTAATCAGGTTAGACACAGTCCCTTTCCCACATGGGGCTTACAGTCTCAATCCCCATTTTGCAGATGAGGTAACTGAGGCCCAGAGAAGTAAAGTGACTAACCCAAGGTCACCCAGCAGACATGTGGCAGGGCCGGGATTAGAACCCATGACCTTCTGAGTCCCAGGCCCATGCTCTAACCATTATGCCATGCTGCTACTCTAGTTGTGAGCCTCTAATTACCCCTCTAGATTATGAACCTGGTTCATACTGACAACTTTCTATCGACCTCAGAGCTGAGCACTTAGTAAGCAGAGTGGCTCAGTGGACAGAGCCCGGGCTTTGGAGTCAGAGGTCATGGGTTCAAATCCTGGCTCTGTCACTTGTCAGCTGTGTGACTTTGGGCAAGTCACTTCATTTCTCTGGTCCTCAGTTACCTCATCTGTAAAATGGGGATTAAGACTGTGAGCCCACCGTGAGACAACCTGATCACCTTGTAACCTCCCCAGCGCTTAGAACGGTGCTTTGCACATAGTAAGTGCTTAATAAATGCCATCATTATTATTCTTATTATTAAGCACTTAATATTCAATCAAACAGTAGCATTTATTGAGAGCTTATCTATGCAGAGTACTTGTACTAAGCACCAAGGAGACTACAATAGAATTAGTAAACATTATCCCTATTCTCAAAGAGCTTAAGTCAATACATTTTATTACAGTAGCTGTTCATAATAATAATTAGTAATGATAATAATAGTTTTTGTTAAGCATTTATTATGTGCCAAGCACTGAACAAAGATACAAGATAATCAGGCTGCACATGGAGTTCACATTCTCAGGAGGAGGGAGCACAAGTACTGAATTGCCATTCGGCAAATGAGAGAACTGAGGCAAAGGAAAGTTGTGACTTGTCATAGGTCACAGAGCAGGTAAGTGGCAGAGCCGAATTAGAACCTAGGTCCTCTGACTCCCAAGGCCATGGTTTTTCCTCTAGGCTATGCTGCTTCCTTAATTATGTGTGGAACAATTAACTCTCCAGGGAAACTTTCCTGAAGCATTAACTCACTATTTTTCTCATTTAGAAGCAACATGGCCTAGTTGCTTCTAGCCATCCCCACAGCCTTACCTCCTTCCCTTCCCCACAGCACCTGTATATATGTATATATGTTTGTACATATTTATTTATTTATTTTACTTGTACATATCTATTCTATTTTGTTAATATGTTTGGTTTTATTCTCTGTCTCCCCCTTCTAGACTGTGAGCCCACTGTTGGGTAGGGACCGTCTCTGTATGTTGCCAACTTGTACTTCCCAAGCGCTTAGTACAGTGCTCTGCACACAGTAAGCACTCAATAAATACGATTGATTGATTGATTGATTGATTGAAAGAGTTTATGCCTAGGAGTCAGAAAATGTGGATTCTAATCCTGGCTCTGCCACATGTCTGCTGTGTGACCTCGGGCAAGTCACTTCACTATTCTGTGCCCCAGATACCTCATCAGTAAAACGGGGATTAAAACTGTGAGCCCCTTATCGGACAGGGACTGTGTCAAACCTGATTACCTTGTGTCTACCCCAGTGCTTAGAACAGTGCTTGGTGCATGGTAAGAGCTTAACAAATACCACAGTTATTACTACCATATATTATCATTATTATTCTGTGAGCCTGTTGTTGGGTAGGGATTCTCTCTGTTGCCTAATTGTACTTTCCAAGCAATTAGTACAGTACTCTGCACACAGTAAGTGTTCAATAAATGATTGAATGAATGAGTGTATTATCACTGCTTGGGTTACCATATTGTTATAAATCTAATGACATTTCTTCTTCCATGTCTCAGTCTTTAATCATGGTGCAGGCTGTTACTTGTTCACACAGCTTTAATGGTATTAGCTGCTTGAGGTAAAGTGTTCTGATTGCTTCTGCTTCAACCAGTATCAAGTAATCAATCGTATTTATTGAGTGCTTACTGTGTGCAGAGCACTGTACTAAGTGCCTGGGAGACTTCAATAGAGGAATTGCTACTAAAATACGGAACCAGGTCTAAAGCATTATGAGTCTGTGATATCCCTCCTGCTTCTCCCCTGGATTCACCAATCACCATTTGGCACAGAGTTAGCTCCTTGAGTCACCTCATTTCAATCCCTAGTCATCCATCATCCTCACTGCTCTTCCCTAGCCTTCTTATTTGTCTGCACTTTTGAATCCTGGGAATTTAGGATTCCAAGTACCATTCTCTCCACAGCTCATGGACACCTATACTTTTCCATTCGGTTTTCCTATTTTGTCCAAAATGACATTCATTGCAGTCACATTCTTGGCTCTTGCCATTGCAAATCTCACTTTGTGATTCCTACTTTTCAATTCTTTCTGCCTCTCTCTCCTAAAGTTACTAATTGAGTATGAGTTTTATTTTTTTTTGTAGGATATTCATCACTCCTTTTGGAATTTAGATTTGTGTTGATCCTTGCAATGTTCTAATAGTGAAGTGAACACAGTTATTCCATTTCAGCATTGGGAAGAACTAGCAACCAGCACTCTTTGAATTGGAGAGAACTCATTTACTCCCATGACTTCAAGTATCACCTCTATGTGGACGATTCCCATATCTACATTTCCTGCCCTGATATTTCTCCTTTTCATTCTTAGATTTTCTTATGCCTTCAGGACATCTCTACTTGAATAATAATAATAACAACAACAACCAACACTTCCAACTTTTCATGCCTAAAACAGAACTCCTCATATACCCATCTAAACCCTATCATCATCTGTGACAGTGTTTATCATCACTGTTTCATATCATCATCATCATCATCATCATCATCATCATCATCATCACTGTTTCACAAGCCCATAATCTTGGCATTGTCCTCTACCCATCTCTCTCATTCAACTCACATATTTAATCTGTTACCATATCCTGTTGTTTCTACCTTCACCACACTGTTAAAGTCTGCCCTTTCTCTTGATCCAAACTACTACCACGTTTATCAAAGAACTTCAATCAATCAATCATATTTAGTGAGCGTTTACTGTGTACAGAGCACTATACTAAGCACTTGGGGAAGTACAACAGAGTTCATAGACACATTCCCTTTCCACAACGAGCTCACAGTCTAGTGTGAGCTAACCTTATCCTGCCCTGATTACTGCATCAGCCTCCCTGCCTTCTGTCTCTCCCTACTCCAGTCTATATTTCACTCTGCTGCCCACATCATTTTTCTATAAAACCATTTGGTCCATGTTTCCCTGCTCCTCAAGAACCTCCAGTGGTGGCCCAACCTCCTCCACAAACAAACAGAAACTCCTTACCTTTGGCTTTAAAGCACTCACTCGCCTTGTCCCTCCAATTTTACTTTGCTAGTTTCTTACTATTCATTCAATTGTATTTATTGAGCACTTACTGTGTGCAGAGCACTGTACTAAGCACCTGAGCACTGTACTAAAACTCAGCACACTCATTTCCCTACTCTAATCTCAACCCACCCACTGTGATCTTGTCTATCGTGGAACTCTCTCCCTTTTCATATCCAACAAATGATCACTCTCCCTACCTCCAAAGCCATATTAAAATCACATCCTTCCCATTCCTTCATTCATTCAATTGCATTTATTGAGTACTTACTGTGTGCAGAGCACTGTACTAAGCACTTGGGAGAGTACAATACAACAGACACATTCCCTGCCCACAACGAGCTTACAGTCTAGAGGTGGGGAAACAGACACAATATATATAAATTACAAAATTACAAGTATGTGCATAATTTCTGTGGGGCGATGGTGGGGGGGGGGGTGGGAAGAACAAAGGAAGAGAGTCAGGGCAAGGCAGAGTTTCTTTTTCCACAACTCCTTCTTCCTTCTGAGTTGCCTTTGCACTCAGATTTGTACTCTTTATTCATGTCTGTCTTCTCTGGACTAAAAGCTCCTTGAGGGCAGGGAATGTGCCTACCAACTCTGTTATATAGTATTCTCCCAAGCACTTAGTAAAATATACTGCTCACAGTGAGCGCTTTATAAATATGATTGATGGAGAAAAGGATTTTCGTGCAAATAAAGACATACATGAACACCCATATACATTTGTTTATATGAATGCACATGTGCATATGTAGGAAGATTTGATTGTGCATTTGATTGATTTATATCGATTCTACTGCTGATAAATGTGTTATGTCTGTCTGTCTTGTTAATGTGTAAGCCCTCTCGTAAGAAGAGACCCTGGTCTTGTAATTCGGTTTTGCTTCCTAAGCTCAAAGTACGGCTCTCCAGGTATTCTTTAATAGTAATGATAATGATGGTATTTGTTAAGTGCTTACTATGTGCCAAGCACTGTTCTAAGCGCTGGGGTAGATACAAAGTAATCAGGTTGTCCCAGGTGAGGCTCACAGCTTCAGGACAACCTGATCACCTTGTATCCTCCCTAGTGCTTAGAACAGTGCTTTGCATATAGTAAGCACTTTACAAATGCCACCATTGTTATTATAATCATCAATGAACTTGTTTTAAAAAATGTATTTGTAAAGCACTTACTATGTGTCAAGTACTACTCCAAGTGCTGGGATAAAGACAGGTTTATCAAGTCAAACACAATCTCTTTCCCACAAGGGACTCCCAATCTAAGCAGGAGGGAGATAAGGTATTGAATCCCCATTTTACAGTTGAGGAAACTGAGGCACAGAGGAGCAAAATGACTTGCCCCATGGACACACAGATGGCACATGACAGAGCTGGGACTAGAACCCAGATCTTTTGGTTCCAAGGCCCGTGCCTTATGTACTATGCCATGTTACTTCCTCAACACCTGATGATTTATTACAAGATTCCCCGGTAATATCCTTTCTTCATGCTGCGTTCATTGATTTAGCAAATACTGAAAGTCAATTCAACTGGAAAATTTATAGCTAAAATTGGAATTCAAATCTTCTAAGAACAGCATAGCCAAATCCACGACATAAGGTACCTTGAAAAAGGCATTCTTGAAAATAAATATCTAAGGGTCAGTCAGTCAATCGTATTTATTGAGCACTTACTGTGTGCAGAGCACTGAACTACGTGCTTGGGAAAGTACAATGTAACTATTCAATTGGGACATTCCCTGCCCAAAATGAAATTTACTCTAAGGGTTATATGCAAAATGCTCAACTGATCAATTAAATGAGCCCATTGTTGGGTAGGGATTGTCTCTGTTGCTGAATTGTATTTTCCAAGCGCTTAGTACAGTGCTCTGCACACAGTAAGCACTCAATAAATATGATTGAATGAATGAAATGATTTTAAAACCACTTTTCTCTTAAATGTATTTCATTAAATTTATAATTCTAAGTCCACAGGGAAAACATATTTGTACATATATGTGCGTATTTGTAAATATAGACAAATTTTATATTCATTCATATTTATATATTTGTATATATCGACATATTTAAGCACACTCACAAAAATTTAAAATATTGATCTCTTTGCCCTTTCCGCCTATTGATTGAGTTTTCATGTTTTACTGTCAGAGGTTGCGCTAATTTTCCTTGGAGATCTCATTGAGTTCCCGGTGATCGATTTACAAGAAGGCGAAATGAATCCAGGTGCATTTCTAAGAATGTCCCCCATTTGATTTACTGGTGACAGCTCTTTGGGAATTTGGCCAGGAAGACGGAAAAGCACCTTACTTAGGCAGGAGATGGGAAGATATGAGAAGGAGAAGATGAAGTTGCATACTTTAGCAGCATTCCCAGTAAAATGTAATTAGGACCAGGCATGGCAAATTATGCGTCAGCTCTGATGTGCGTCCACAAGGTATTTGTCTTGGGGTTAGTGCGGAGTGTGAGGTGCCACTTAGACCTAACTGGGAATGTTAATGGCTGATTTAATCAACCGTGATAGACAATGTTTGGAACAATTGGAGCTCAGAGAGGCTACTTCATTCTGGCAAGCCCGGCAACGCTAAAGAACCCATCAATTGGAAGCCTTTCTGAAAAAGCTCCTGTTCTTGCCATTTCCTCTTAACATTATTCTGAACTTTGACAATACTTTCCAGTCCTGGAAAATAGCACAGTTAGTAGATTATACGGTATCATTTGTCAAATCTTCGGAGGGCATTATAATGGTTTGAGTGTGACCACAGTACTTAGTTTCCAATAAGGCAACAGTAGCAGGAAACCTGCCTGGCCTCTGAGTAACTGAGAAGGCTCACAATGCCAATTTTGAGTGCCTTTTGTGTTTATAGGCAATGCTGAGCTGGGAGACTGACATCTGCTAGGGAAACAATAGTGGATGTTATACGGCAAGATTCCTCACAGATTCAGTGGTGTGGGAGCACGAGAAGCAAATTACGACCCTCATACCATGGAGTTTAATGCACTCAATTACCTTCCCCTCCCTTACTATCCGATTTCCTACTAAAAAACCAGCTTGTACACTTCGCTTCTCTGATGTCAGCCTACCCACTGTACTTCAATCTCGTCTATCTCCCCACTGACCCCTTCCCCACTTCCTCCCTCTGGCCTGGAACCCCTTTCTTCTTTGTATCTAACAGATCATCACTCTCCCCCTGTGGTCAAAGCCCTGGTAAAAGTGCTTCTCCTCTAAAAGGCCTGCACTAAGTCCTCATTTCCTCTTTTCCCACTCCCTTCTATGTCGTCCTTGCACTTGGATTTTCACCCTTTATTCATTCATGCATTCAATCGTATTTATTGAGCACTTACTGTGTGCAGAGCACTGTACTAAATGCTTGGGAAGTACAAGTTGGCAACATATAGAGACAGTCCCTACCCAACAGTGGGGTCACAGTCTAGAAGGGGGAGACAGACAACAAAACAAAACATATAAAATAAATAGAATAGTAAATATGTACAGGTAAAATAGAGTAATAAATCTATACAAACATACATACAGGTGCTGTGGGAAGGGGAAGAAGGTAGGGTGGGGGGGATGGGAAGGGGGGGAGGAAGGAGGGGGCTCAGTCTGGGAAGGCCTCCTGGAGGCGGTGAGCTCTCAGTAGGGCTTTGAAGGGAGGAAGAGAGCTAGCTTGGTGGATGTGAGGAGGGAGGGCATTCCAGGCCAGGGGGAGGACGTGGGCCGGGGGTCGGCCATGGGACAGGCAAGAACAAGGCCCAGTGAGGAGGTTAGTGGCAGAGGATTGGAGGGTGTGGGCTGGGCTGGAGAAGGAAAGAAGAGAGGTGAAGTGAGAGGGGATAAGGTGATGGACAGCCTTGAAGCTGAGAGTGATGCGTAGGTTGACTGGTAGCCACTGGAGATTTTTGAGGAGGGGAGAAACATGCCCAGAGCGTTTCTGCACAAAGATAATCCAGGCAGCAGCGTGAAGTATAGATTGAAGTGGGGAGAGACAGGAGGATGGGAGATCAGAGAGGAGGCTGAAGCAGTAATCCACTCGTGATAGGAAGGATTCATCCCTTCCTCAGACCCACAGCACTTATGTACATGCCTATAATTCATTATATCAATGCCTGTCTCCCCCTCTGGACTGTAAGCTCCTGGTGGGCTGGGAACATGTCAACCAACTCTGTTATGTTGTAATAATAATAATAATGATGGTGTTTGTTAAGCTTTTACTATGTGCAAAGCACTGTTCTAAGTGCTGGGGAGGTTACAAGGTGATCAGGTTGTTCCAGGGCTGGCTCACAGTTTCAATCCCCATTTTACAGATGAGGTAACTGAGGCACAAAGAAGTTAAGTGACTTGCCCAAAGTCACACAGCTGACAGTTGGAAGAGCCGAAATTTGAACCCATGACCTCTGATTCCAGCTTGTGCTCTTTCCACTGAGCCACGCTGCTTCTCCAAGTGCTTAGTACAGAGCTCTGTACCCAGTACCCATTCAATAAATACTATTGATTGATTGATAGGGGTTTGTCCTATTTAATCTCCTCATTTTCTTCTTGAAGCCATCAACAACAGCACCACTGCCTCTAAGTAATAATAATAATAATAATGTTGGTATTAAGCGCTTACTATGTGCCAAGCACTGTTGCGCTGGGGTAGATACAAGGTAATCAGGTTGTACCACCTGGGGCTCACAGGCTTAATCCCCATTTTACAGATGAGGGAACTAAGGCCCAGAGAAGTTAAGTGACTTGCCCAAAGTCACACAGCTGACAAGTGGCAGAGCCGGGATTTGAACCCCTGACCTCTGACTCCAAAGCCCGTGCTCTTTCCATTGAGCCACGATGCTTCCCTGTAATGATAATAATGGCATTTATTAAGCACTTACTACATGCAAAGCACTGTTCTAAGTGCTGGGGAGGTTACAAGGTGATTAGGTTGTCCCACAGGGACAAAGTCTTAATCCTCATTTTACAGATGAGGTAACTGAGGCACAGAGTAGTGAAGTGACTTGCCCAAAGTCACACAGCTGACAATTGGCGGAGCCGGGATTTGAACACCTGACCTCTGACTCCAAAGCCCGGGCTCTTTCCACTGAACCACGCTGCTTCTCAAGACACTTTCTCAAGTGTCTTTTGAGAAATATCTGTCCTTAGTCACCAGGGATGGCACCTTCTTTTTTATGGTTTTTGTAAAGTGCTTACTAAGTGTCAAACACCGTTCTAATTGCTTGGCTTAGGTACACATTATTTAGGTTGGACACAGTCCACATTGGGATCCCAGTCTAACTAGGAGGGAGAACAGATATTGAATTCCCATTTTACAGTTGGGGTAACTGAGGCTAAGGAAAGTTAAGTGACTTGCTCAAGGTCACACGGGAAGCAATTGGCAGAGCCGAGATTAGAACACAGGTCCTCTGATTCCCAGGCCCATGTTTTATCCACTAGGCCATGATGCAGCCCAACCCTCTAGACTGTGAGTCCGTTGTTGGGTAAGGATTGTCTCTATCTGTTGGCAAATTGTCCTTTCCAACCGTTTCGTACAGTGCTCTGCACACAGTCAGCTCTCGATAAATACCATTTAATGAATGAATTAGCTCTGTAACACAGCTTGGATTCAGTAATTATGTGAATATCATAAGGCTGATTTTATTATTTATTATTATTCTCCTCCTCCCCATCCCCCCGCCCTACCTCTTTCCCCTCCCCACAGAGCCTGCATTTATGTTTGTACAGATTTATTGCTCTATTTATTTTACTCGTACATATTTACTATTCTATTTATTTTATTAATGATGTGTATATAGCTATAATTCTATTTATTCTGATGGCACTGACACCTGTCTACTTGTTTTGTTGTCTGTCTCCCCCTTCTAGACTGTGAGCCCGTTGTTGGGTAGGGACCGTCTCTATATGTCGCCAACTTGTACTTCCCAAGCGCTTAGTACAGTGCTCTGCATACAGTAAGCGCTCAATAAATATGATTGAATGAATGAACTAATTAATTAATAAATAGGATTGAATGAATAAATGAATGAATTGAGAAAGCAAACCCTGAGTAGCAGGGCTATCCAAAGAATCTAGAACTACATCTGGATGTGAACTCTGTGGGATTAATTTGTCTTGCCATTCATTCAATCGTATTTATTGAGTGCTTACTGTGTGCAGAGCACTGTACTAAGCGCATAACTTGCCATAAACAATTCACTGAGGCTGTTGCTTCTCCTTCAAAAGTTATCATCCCTTACTTCATGTGGAGGACCCTTCTCAATCTTAAAGGGAGAAGAGCACAGTGGTCTAATGGAAAGAGCATGGGCCTGGGAGAGAGGACACCTGCGTTATACGTTCATGGCTCTGCCGCTTGCCTGTTGTGTGACCTTGGACAAGTCATTAGACTTCTCTTTGCTTAGTTCCCTTATCTGTCCAATTGGTATTAACTACTTATTCTTCTTCCTCAACTTGTGCTCCTTCTAGCGACTATGTCTGACTTGGTCTTACTGTACCACCCCCAGGGCTTAGTATAGTGCTCGGGAACATAGTAATAATGATAATAATGATAATAATGATGGTATTTTTTAACCACTTACTATGTGCAAAGCACTGTTCTAAGCACTGGGGGGATACGAGGTGATCAGGTTGTCCCACAGGGGGCTCACAGTCTTAATCCCCATTTTACAGATGAGGTAACTGAGGCTCAGAGAAGTTAAGTGACTTGCCCAAGGTCACACAGCAGACATATGGTGGAGCCGGGATTCGCACCCATGACCTCTGACTCCAAAGCCCAGGCTCTTTCCACTGAGCCACGCTGCTTCTCTAGTAAGTGCTTAACAAATACTACAAGACTGCAACTCGTTGTAGTCAGGAAATGTGCCTGTTTATTGCTGTATTGTTCCCTCTCAAGTGTTTAGTAATAATAATAATAATAATGATGGCATTTATTAAGCACTTACTATGTGCAAAGCACTGTTCTAAGTGCTGGGGACGTTACAAGGTGATCAGGTTGTCCCACGGGCACTCACAGTTTTAATCCCCATTTTACAGACAAGGTAACTGAGGCATAGAGAAGTGAAGTGCCTTGCCCAAAGTCACACAGCTGACAATTGGCAGAGCCGGGATTTGAACCCATGACCTCAGTACACAATAAGTGCTCAATAAATATGATTGAACTGAATATTAATATCATCAGACTGTGGAAATGGAGTCTGCTATGTGCAAATATCGATGCTGGAGGGACCGAAGAGCATCTGCTTTGAGGGGAGGAATTGATTAAAGGGCTAGTGGTTTGTGCGATGCCAAGTGAGGTTCCCGTGGACCACAGAGTCTAATAACAAGTAGGTGGGTTGGACGTCCGGCACGTATCAGGTGAATGGAAAGGGTATTTTTCTGAGTAGGAACCATTTACAGCCAAAGTTTTATAGTGTCAGTGTTGTGTGTGCTGTTGTGTGTTCCCCCTTTCAGACTGTGAGCCCACTGTTGGGTAGGGACTGTCTCTATATGTTGCCAACTTGTACTTCCCAAGCGCTTAGTACAGTGCTCTGCACACAGTAAGCACTCAATAAATACGATTGATTGATTGATTGATTGTGTGAGAGAGCCACAACCCAGTAGACCATTGTCTTGGTAGCAGCTTGTGGTTTCCCCCCCCCCACATCAGCCGGGAATTTTTTTTCCGGATTCCGACTGAGCCTCCTACTTTCTCCGGCCTAGACTTTGAGCCCCAAAGAGGGTACGGACTGTGTTCAAACTGATTAATCTGGATTCCACCCCAGCACTTAGTACAGTGCTTGGTACCCAATGTGCACTTAGAAATGCCATAGTTATTGTATCATGATTATTATTATTATTATCATCATCAGCAGGCTTGCTGGGGTGGTTTCTGCCAATTCATACAAAGGACTGGAGAAAACACAATTTGAAGTCTCTTCAGACTTCATCCACAAAGTGGCCCTGATCATAATATTAATTGTGGTTTTTTTTTAAATGTTTACTATGTGCCAAGCATTGTACTGAGTACTGGGGTAGTGTCCAGATTAATAAGGTTGGTTACAGTCCCTGTCCCACAGTCTATGTAGGAGGGTGGAGGATTTAATCCTCATTTTACAGATGAGGGTAACTGAGGCACAGAGAGGTTAAGTGATTTGCCCAAGGTCACAGAGCAACCAAGTGGCAGAGCGGAAATTAGAACCCAGGTCCATGATCTGTCCACTAGGCAACACTGCTTCTCCAGGGATGCTATAAAAAGCAGAACCACCACTAAAAGGAGGAGGGTTGCAAAATAAGCGTGATAAAGGGAGCATGTGTTTATATAATCCAGTTTATAAATCTCTCTTTATCTATCTGTCTCTCAATTACTTATTTGATTTTATTGTAAACATTTTCATAGATTTCTCCCCCTTCAGAGCAGAGTCTTCCTGGTTCCTAATCACACAGTGGACACTAAATATTACAACTAGTTCTAGATTGGAAAAAACTGTTGAACACTGTCATTTTACTTTTACATTTTGTTTCATGCAGAACAAAGAAAATCATCATTCCTAGTTCCTTTATTCTTGCCCAGTTAGATTTGGAGAGGGGAGAAGTATCCATGAGGAGGAATGGGGTAGTTTCACATCTCCACATTTTTCAAATGATGTAAGAGCAGTTTTTGCTTTTCCCCACAGGTGAATATGAGAGTTTTTAATATGTGGGAAAGCCCTCTTTGGGAGTCTCATTTACTTCAAAACTGAGTTGCAAGTGACATTAGGAACGGCTGTGTTACCGCCCAAATGATGATTGATTTATTTCCATTAAATTGTGAAGCTGATACCTCCAGTTCAAAAGTGAGAAACATGGATTAGTGCCATTTTGCAAAGTATTTAACCCAAAACAGTTCACTTGTTCCTTCTAGTCAGATGAGTGTCATGAATCTTTTTTTTTATTTGAATGGTATTTGTTAAGGGTTTACTCTGTGCATGTGCTCACTTTACTGAGCCCTGGACACAGGTTGGACACAGCCCCTGCCCCACGTGGGGCTCACGGTCTTCATCCCATTTTGCAGATGAGGTAACTGAGGCACAGAGAAATGAAGTGACTTACTCAAGATCACCCTGCAAACAGTCAATCAATCAATCATATTTACTGAACACCTACTGTGTGCAGAGCACTGTACTAAGCGCTTGGGAAATACAAGCTGGCAACATATAGAGAGGGTCCCTACACAACAGTGGGCTCACAGTCTAGAAACAAGTAGAGAGTCAGCATGGTTCAGTGGAAAAGAGCCCGGGCTTTGAAGTCAGAGGTCATGGGTTCAAATCCCAGCTCTGCCAATTGTCAGCTGTGTGACTTTGGGCAAGCCACTTAACTTCTCTGGGCCTGTTACCTCATCTGTAAAATGGGGATTAAGACCGTGAGTCCCCCATGGGAAAACCTGATCACCTTGTAACCTCCCCAACACTTAGAACAGTGCTTTGCACATAGTAAACGATTAATAAATGCCATCATTATTATTAGAGAAGCAGCGTGGCTCAGTGGAAAGAGCATGGGATTTGGAGTCAGAGATCATGGGTTCAAATCTCAGCTCTGCCAATTGTCAGCTGTGTGACTTTGAGCAAATCACTTAATTTTTGGGGCCTGTCATCTCAAATGTAAAATGGGGATTAAGACTGTGAGCCCCCCATGGGACAACCTGATCACCTTGTAACCTCCCCAGTGCTTAGAACAGTGCTTTGCACATAGTAAGTGCTTAATAAATGCCATTATTATTAGTAGTAGTAGTAGTAATAGTAGTAGTAAGCACTCAACAAATAACATTGATTTGTTGACTGAGTTCCTTAAAGCCATTGGTCAGAAGTTTCTGCTTAATACATTGGAGGTTTTTGAGGAGAGGGAAAATGTGTTCAGAATGACATTTTAGAAAGATGATCCTGACGGTATAGTTTTTTCTGTTGCTCACATGTAAATAATCCTTGCTCCCCCAAATGAGCTTGCTATCCTAATTCTACCAAGATTCAAGAAGCAAGGTTGCAAAAACAGCATATAGTGGGTAGAGCCTGGACTTATAAGGACTTACAGTGCCAAGCGCTTAGTACAGTGCTCTGCACACAGTAAGTGCTCAATAAATACGATTGATTGATTATAAGCTAGAAGGACATGGGGTACAATCCTGCCACCATCACTTGTCTGCTGTGTGACCTTGAGGCAAGTCACTTGACTTCTTGGTCAAGCGCTCAATAAATACGATTGATTGATTGATTGATTGGTGCTTCAGTGACCTCATCTGTAAAATGGGGATGAAGAATGTGAGCCCCATGTATGACAGGGACTGTGCCTAACCTGATTATTTATTCTCTATTTATTTATTTATTTTACTTGTACCTATCTATTCTATTTATTTTATTTTGTTAGTATGTTTGTTTTTGTTCTCTGTCTCTCCCTTCTAGACTGTGAGCCCACTGTTGGGTAGGGACTGTCTCTATATGTTGCCATCTTGTACTTCCCAAGCGCTTAGTACAGTGCTCTGCACACAGTAAGCGCTCAATAAATACGATTGATTGATAGCTTTTATCTACTATGAGCCCGTTGTTGAGTAGGGACCGTCTCTGTATGTTCTCATTTTGTACTTCTCAAGCGCTTAGTACAGTGCTCTGCATACAGAAAGTGCTAAATAAGTACGATTGATTGAAGTACAAACCTACTAACTACCAACGTGCTTACCAGAATCAGCGTGGCTTAGTGACAAGAGCACAGGCTTGGGAATCAGATATCATGGGTTCTAATTCCGGTTCCTCCATTCATTCATTCAATCACATTTATTGAGTGCTTACTGTGTGCAAAGCAGTGTGCTGAGCACTTGGAAAGTACAGCTCGGCAACAGATAGAGACAATCCCTACCCAAAAACGGGCTCACAGTCATTCATTCATTCAATCGTATTTATTGAGCGCTTACTGTGTGCAGAGCACTGTACTAAGCACTTGGGAAGTATAAGTTGGCAACATATAGAGACGGTCCCTACCCAACAGCAGGCTCACAGTCAGCTGTGCGACTTTGGGCAAGTCACTTAACTTCTCGGAGCCTCAGTTACCTCATCTGTAAAATAGGGATTAGGACTGTGAGCCCTACGTGGGACAATCCTATTACCTTATATCTACCCCAGGGCTTAGAATGGTGCTTGGCACATAGTAAGCACTTAACAAGTACCATCATCATTATTACCAACTCTATTACATTACATTCCCCCATGCTCTCAGTATAGTGCTCTACACATGGTAAGCAGTCAGTAAATATAATTGATATTACTATTGTTTACTAAATATACTATAACACCTCAGCTGGGAGAGTTGAGTTGCACGTTCTTATTTGAATATTATTATTTTTCATACCGTCATTCCTCCGAGTTCTTTAAACAATAGCCCTAGACAAAGTCTCAATGAAGCACTCCCTATGTAATGTCATTTACTAAACGCATAGATTAGAGCCGATGGTTCCCCTCGCTTCTTTCCTCTTGCAGTAAATATGTGTACTTTTAAGGAGATGATTTTCTCTGGTTATAATTAAGTCCTCCTAGCTGTGAAGTAATGTACTGGGGTCAGCGATCATGACTCAACTTCCCGTGCACCTGGCTGCAGAGCCGATCCCTGGAGTTAGTCCCTCAGAGGGAAACAGCCTTTCTCCAGGGCACCACGCCAGCCTCAATCCAGCATCCATCGCACAATACCAGTCAACCAGTGAATCTTATTTATTGAGCGCTTACTGTGTGCAGAGCCCTGTACTAAGTACTTGGGAGAGTACAATATAAAACAGACACATTCCCTGCCCAAAATGAGTTCTGTACTACGATATAATAATAATAATGATGGCATTTGTTAAGTGCTTACTATGTGCAAAGCACTGTTCTAAGCACTGGGGGGATACAATGGGAACAAGTTGTCCCACGTGGGGCTCACAGTCTTAATCCTCATTGTACAGATGAGGTAACTGAGGCTCAGAGAAGTTAAGTGACTTGCCCAAGGTCACACAGCAGACATGTGGCAGAGCCGGGATTCGAACCCATGTCCTCTGACTCCAAAGCCCGGGCTCTTTCCACTGAGCCACGCTGCTTCTCATGATATACGATATAAGATATATTTGTGTGTATATATTCATTCATTCATTCAATTGTATTTATTGAGCGGTTGCTGTGTGCAGAGCACTGTACTAGGCACTTGGGAAGTACAAATCGGCGACATATAGAGACGGTCCCTACTGGGCTCACAGTCTAGAAGGGGGACAAAAATAATGAAGGTATTTGTTAAGAGCTTACTATGTGCGAAGCACTCCTTTAAGCACTGGGGGGATACAAGGTGATTAGGCTGTCCCACGTGGGGCTCACAGTCTTAATCCCCATTTTACAGATGAGTTAACTGAGGCACAGAGAAATTAAGTGGCTTGCCCAAGGTTATACAGCTGACAATTGGCTGAGCTGGAATTCAAACCCATGACCTCTGACTTCCAAGCCTGTGCTCTTTCCACTGAGCCACACTGCTTCCCCTATACATGTATATAAGATATAAAACAATGTAACATTATAACTACTCTACTGTATGCCCTTTAGAGGCCACTTAACCTCTCTGACCCTCAGTCATTTACCTCTCTGGCCCTTAGTTTCCTCGTTTGTACAGTGGAGCTTTTACATTGTAATAATAATAATGATGATGGCATTTGCTAAGTCCTTACTCTGTGTCAAGCACAGTTCTGGGGTAGATAAAATACAAGAGACACGTTATTGTATCAGCTTCCTTTCTGACCTCCCTGCCTCCTGTCTCTCCACACTCCAGTCCATACTCCCCTCTGCTGCCCAAATCTTTTTCCTTCAAAAATGCTCAGACCATGTTCCCCACTCCTCAAGAATCTCCAGTGGTTGCCCATCCACCTCTGCATCAAACAAAAACTCTTCACCATTGGCTTTAAAGCACTCCATCACCTTGCCCCCTCCTACCTCACCTTCTTACTCTCCTACTACAATCTAGCCTGCACACTTCATTTCTCTATTACTAACCTTCTCACTCTACTTCGATCTTGTCTATCTCTCCACCAACATCTTACCTCTGGCCTAGAATGCCCACCCTTCTCATATCAGCCAGATAATTGTACTTCCCCCACTTCAAAGCCTTAATTAAGGCACATCTCCTGCAAGAAGCCTTCCTCGACTAAGTCCTCTTCTCTCTTCTCCCACTTCCTTCTGTGTTGCCCTGACTTCCTCCCTTCATTCATCCTCCATTCATTCATTCATTCATTCAATTGTATTTACTGAGCGCTTACCTTGTGCAGAGCACTGTACTAAGTGCTTGGGAAGTACAAGTTGGCAACAAATTGAGATGGTCCCTACCCAACAGTGATGTATATATTTATGTATTTATTTATTTATGTATATTAACACCTGTCTCCCCCTCTAGACTGTGAGCTTGTTGTGGGCAGGGAATGTGTCTATTTGTTATTTTATTGTACTCTCCCAAGTTCATAGTACAGTGCTTAGCAGGCAGTAAGCCCCCAGTAAAGGTGATTGAATGAATGAATGAATGAATTCCCTTCCCACAATGAGCTTATAGTCTAGAGGGGGAGGCAGTCATCAATAGAAATAAATAAAATTACAAGCCACCAAGGCCCCAACTCATTATTAGCTTCCTATTAAAAGTTAAGGAGCAGAGCAAAAAGATGGGCCTTCATTTGAACATCAAGAAAACAGAGATCACGACAACTGAAAGTTTTAACACATTTTTAGTGAATGGAGTGGAGATTGAAATAGGTGACAGTTTTTCTCCGCTGAGATTGATAATCAATAGCAAAGGAACTAGTAGTCACGCCAATAATTAATGTTAGGAAGATTAAAAAGAGTCTGGAAAAAAATCATGAAATGTTCTGATGTAACAATTGCCACAAAGATACAAATTGTCTGTTCTATGGTGTTTCCAGTGAGAATACATGGATCTGAAAACTGTACAGTGAAAAAAAAACAGGATATAAAGAGATTCTTTTGAAATGTGGTGTTGGAGAAGGCTTTTGCGAATACCATAGACTGCATGAAAAACAAATGAATGTGTTTTAGAGCAAATTAAGCCAATGTGGTCTTTGGAAGGCCACATGACTTAGATTAGCATATTTTGGACACATCATAAGGAGGACTAATTCTCTGGAGAAGACACTAATGCTAGGAAAAGTCCAGGGACAATGTAGAAGAGGCAGACCAGCAGGTAGATGGATAGAAACCTTAACAGCAGTAATGGAAGAACTGTTAGCAAGGTTACGAATTATAGCAAAAGATAGGATGTTCTGGAGAAAATACATCTGTAAAATCGCTATGAATCGGAAACAATGAAACGGCATTTGATAATAATAATAAGGTCCCAACTAACTGCTGTTAAAGGCAGCTTTGGCACTGACCTTAATCATCCAACTGTCCAAAAGACATTTTGGGATCGGTCTTTAAACTTGGTATCCAGCTAAGGTTGCACTTCATGTTTTGGTTGGTATTCTGGAAATAGACCCACCCAGACTTGCCAATTTCTTTCTGTTCCTGCGGGTGAAGAGTGGGAGTGTTAGGAAAGTAACAGCTCCAAGCAAGATTATTTCTCAATTGGCAGGCAACAATCATGGTCACTGACTGAGGCCTTTGATTAGCAAGCGATAAAGGGGGGTTTTCTGGCTAGGTGGACTCAACGAAAAGATCAGTGGAAAACTCCGTAGATGGCCTGCGTCAGCTGAAAGAATGTGTCTCAGAAAGAGAAGGTGCCATAGTTAATATTGGGTCTGAAATGGGATCTGGAGTAATCAATCAATGGTATCTACTGAGTACTCACTGTGTGCAGAGTACTAAATTAAGTACTTAACACTTAGCACTTAAGTGATTCAAGTAAAGGAACTAGAATTCTATTCTTTTAAAATGAAGATGTGGGTTTTCACGGTTGAAAATATATTTTTGGAGGCATTTTGGGGGGTCTAGCATATTTTTGCCACTGAGTTAAAATTGGATTTAAATTATTTTTGACACACAACATTTATGAAGCAAGTGTTCCTTCAGTCACTCCATGCCTGACCAGCATTTGAAAATGATGTGAATGGGTTAAAAAAGAAAAAAACACATGCCCTAACTGATACCTGGTGGCAGGCACTATAATGTTAGGGCAGCTTTGTTTAAATAAGATGCCGAGATTCAATGAGCAGTCTCAAAATTTATAATGTCCAAATCTTGGCTATGATCTGAGAATCCTAGATGCAAGACATTTAATGATTATTGTGGTATTTGGTATATTGTGGTATCTCCTTCTAGACTGTGAGCCCACTGTGAGCAGGGATTGTCTGTATTTGTTGCTATATTGTACTTTCCAAGCACTTAGTACAGTGCTATACACACAGTAAGTGCTCAATAAATACAATTGAATTAATGAATGAATGAAGTATTTGTTAGGTGTTTACTGTGTGTCAGGCACTGTACTAAGCATTGGGGTGGATCCAAGCAAATCGGGTTGGACACAGTCCCTGTCCCACCTGGGGCTTCCAATCTCAATCCCCATTTTACAGATGAGGGAACTGAGGCACAGAGAAGTGAAGTGACTTGTCCAAGGTCACACAGGAGACAAGTGGTGGAGACAGGATTAGAACTCATGACCTTCTAAATCCCAGGTCCGTGTTATATCCACTACAGCATGATGGCACATATACACGACAGAAAAAATGGGTATCAATTACCCCGAAACACTGCATTTTAAAAATAGCATGACACTCACAGCAGGGGAGAAGGGGAAAAAAAAAAATGACATTTAAAACTGACTAAAATTTCCCTATATCTCATTCCAAAATACATCTCTATTCAATTGCCAACAGACAAGAAGTTGACAGTTTATCACACAGGCATCTTAAATCAGCAGATGATCACACTGGAATAATTGGGATGGATTAATGAATTGTAAAGTAGCATCAGAAGGAAGCCATCAGAAAAGAAATATCACCAACTCCAACTTTAATGCTCCATGATGAAGGTTTTAAAATGCATCTAGCATCAATAAAATGTGGGTGATTATTTTCCCAAATTGACTGAAATGAGAAGCAGACCTTAATAAGCGCATTTTTGCTAACAAATATTCTTAATTGACTCTGAAATAAAATCCTCAGTAGTTTACTAGAATCCAAAAGCCTTTTTTCTTTTTGTCTCACCCATCCACACCTATCATGTGTGCAGATTATTTCATCTACAATTATGACCAGCAAGGAGCCATAGCATCCTCTTTTCTGGGAATGACCATTGTCGGACTTGTTCAGGATAAAAATGGGGCAGTGATCTGAACAGATAAAACCTCTGCCAAAATGTGGCCTGACTCTCTAAGGGCCTTTAGTCCTTTATGTTTGCAAAAAGGCAGTATTGACTTGCCCGAACTGGCTGTCCGGCTAAAAACTCACATCATTCCTCCCTTGGCTCCAAACCTCAGCTTTTCTCAAATGGAGAGGAAAAAGAAGTTCTCCAGGGACCATTAAGAGAAAGGAGTGGAGGTCATCCAAGAGTGGTATACCCAACTTGAAAAGCGCTGTCTCCCAGGGAAAACAACTGAATTGTAGACTGGAACAAAAAAACAACAAAAAAACCAAAAACAAATTGGCATGATGCATGGGGAGATCTTGAAAATTATTTACACCAAAGCTAAAGCCAAAACCAAGAAAGATCTGAAATCCTGGAAACCATTTATCTCCCCTTCCCTCTGTGTTTTCAAAAAATACTGTTTTTATAATTACTGAGGTATTTGTTAAGTGCTTACTTTGTGCCAAGGACTCTACTCTGAGTGGGGTAGAATCAAGATTAGTGATTTATTCATTCTTATATTATTGAGTGTGTTACTGTGTGCAGAACACTGTGCTAAGCGCTTGGGAGAGTATAATACAACAATAAGCAGACACATTCCCTGCCCACAACGAATCCATCCTCCACCACGGGAAGCACATTCTAACAGGGCCAGGGGAACAGGTATCGAATCTCCATTTTACAGTCGAGGACACCAAGAAACAATTGGTTGTGGACATGGACTGTGTCTGTTTATTGCTATATTATAGTCTCCCAAGTGCTTAGTGCAGTGCTTTGCATATAGTAAGTTCTCAATAAATACGATTGAAGTAACTTGAAAGTAGTAGGGCTAGGATTAGAACCTAGATCTCTTACTCCCAGGCCCATGGTCTTTCCACAAGGCCATGCTGCTTCTCTGTTTCCATTTTTATTTCCTCAGTGAGTAGCTCATTTCAACTTTCAAGTGCCAGCAATTTTTAGATACTAGTGTGTTTACGGATATTAATCAATTACTAATATTTACTGCCAACTTGTATTTCCCAAGTGCTTAGTGCAGTGCTCTGCACACAGTAAGCGTTCAATAAATAGGACTGAATGAATGAATACTGAACAACTGTTGTGTGCAGACTACAGAACAAAGTGCTTGGGAGAGTACAATACAGCCAATGTCTCTTTATTGCTGTATTGTTCTTTCATTCATTCATTCAATCAATCGTATTTATTGAGCATTTACTGTGTTCAGAGCACTGTACTAAGCGCTTGGAAAGTACAATTCAGCAATAGAGACAATCCCTACCCAACCACGGGTGCTGTACTAAGCGCTTTGAAAGTGCAATTTAGCAATGGAGACAATCCCTACCCAACAACAGGCAGTCTAGAAGGGGGGAGATGGAGAACAAAACAAAACAAAACAAGTAGACAGGCATCAGTAGCATCAATATAAATGAATAGAACTATAGGTATATATACATCATTAATAAAATTAATAGAATAATGAATATTTACAAATATATACAAGTGCTGTGGGGCAGGAGAGGGGTAGAGCAGAGGGAGGGAGTCAGGGCATTGGGGAGGAGAGAAGGAGCACTTAGTATGGATAGAAGATAAAGGAGCTATGAATATGAGCTAATAGGGTATGGAAATAAAGATGCATAAGTGCTAAAGGTGCTTGTTAGTATATGATTGCTAGGGGACACAGAAAAGCTGAAGTGGCAACTGGAAATGAATCAGGAACTCCATTAGATCAATCCCTCAATTGTATTTGTTGAACACTTACTGCATGCAGAGCACTGTACTAAATGCACTAGCAGCTTGGTCCTGATCATTTCTCCATCCTGTACTACCCTCACAGGAGTCATATAATAAAAAGGGGTGAGATGACAGAGACTAGGATGCTCATAAAAATTAGCAATGGGGAAAAAAACATCAGAACATTCAACACAATTAATGGGGCAATACTATTGGATTTTCCCAAAGACCTGTAAGTATGTAGTTCCTGTTAGAACATGAGTCTTTGGGTGTGATTTAGCGTGAATACAGTGGAAGGTTGGGGGAAATAATTCAAGCATTAGCTCAATGTGTTCCTACCAGTCAATCAATGATATGTATTGAGTGCTAACTGTGTGCAGGCCACTGTACTAAGTGCTTGGGAGAGTAGAAGCAGTGTGGCTCAGTGGAAAGAGCCCAGGCTTTGGAATCAGAGGTCATGAGTTCAAATCCCAGCTCTGCCAGTTGTCAGCTGTGTGACTTTGGGCAAGTCACTTAACTTCTCTGGGCCTCAGTTACCTCATCTGTAAAATGGGGATTAAGACTGTGAGCCCCCTATGGGACATCCTGATCGCCTTGTAACCTCCCCAGCTATTAGAACAGAGCTTTGCACATAGTAAGCGCTTAATAAATGACATTATTATTATTATCATTATTATTATAGAAAAAAAGTTGGCATAGAAAAATCCCTGCAGATAAGCTCACAAACTACAGGAGCTGTGTCAATTAACTACCATTGCATTGGGAAATATGTGTTTTACATTTTCTCCTACCAAAGGTTTACAGAAATAGAGAACTTTAAGCAATTACAAATTAGTTCCCTGTAATAATAACAATAATAATGGCATTTATTAAGCACTTACTATGTGCAAAGCACTGTTCTAAGCACTGTGGAGGTTACAAGGTGATCAGGTTGTCCCACTGGGGGCTCACAGTCTTAATCCCCATTTTACAGATGAGGTAGCTGAGGCCCAGAGAAGTTAAGTGACTTGCCCAAAGTCACCCAGCTGTTAATTGGAAAAGCTGGGATTTGAACCCAGGACCTCTGACTCCAAAGCCCGTGCTCTTTCCACTGAGTCACGCTGCTTCTCGTAGAATGTTGTAGAATGCTATTGAACTGGTAGTGTTTTTGATGAAGAAACACAATGCAGATTGCTTAAATGAGCTTTAAAGGTAGAAGCCCAAAGTCAGTAACTCCCTCTCCGTCTTGTTACAACTGTTTGGTAATCCCATTCCCTTTAGCCCTTGTTTCCCATTATTTTTGTTTTGCTAGTGTGGTCTTCTCAAGAATGAAACTGTTGTACTGAAGCCAGCATGACTATTTTGTTGGAGTGGTAATGTAAAGGAAAACCTTTTCAAAGGGATCAGGGATGGCAGGAAAGGCAGAAACTGAGGCTGGAGTCACGCAACCTGGGGATCAGGGGCCTTCCCTCTCCTTCTCCAGCCCCCCCCATCTCTGGGAAGAAGTTGCAACCTTCAATGAATGGGAAGAAGAGAATGATCTCTTCTCAGCTTTTACCATGTTTTGGGGGCCTCACCCAGAGAAGCCTGGGGACTGACCCCTCCCCTTTGACCTCCAGCCATAAAATACAATATTTCTAAGTTGATTTATAATTTTATACATTTTTGGATGAATCTTTTTAAACACTACTTTACTAGCTTTCATTTTAAAATCATTCAGTGGTACATATTGAACACTTACTGCGTGCAGAGCACTGCATTAAGCGCTTGGGAGAGTACAATACAACAATGTTCACTACTCACAGAGAGTTTAATAATAATTGTGGCATTTGTTAAGTGCTTTCTATGTGCCAGGCACTGTACTCATTGTTGGGGTGGATACGAGCAAATTAGCTTGGACACAGTCCCTGTTCCACATGGGACTCACAGTTTCAGTCCTCACTTAACAGATGTGGTAACTGAGGCACAAACAAGTAAAGTGACTTCATCATCATCATCATCAATCGTATTTATTGAGCGCTTACTGTGTGCAGAGCACTGTACTAAGCGCTTGGGAAGTACAAGTTGGCAACATATAAGGTTGGTCACAAAGCAGACAAGTGGTGGAAGTGGGATTAGAATCCATGACCTGGTGACAGTCTAGGTGGGGGAGAAATACATTAAAATCAACCACAGGTATGTCTGTAAGTGCAGTGGAGCTGAGGATGGAGCAAAATCCTCTGGGCAAAATCCACCCAGTCCCATGTTCTACCCACCAGGCTACTCCCAAACAATTTGTACAGTGCTCTGCACATAGTAAGGGCTCAATATGCACCATTAATTGATTGAATGGTTTGGTTAAGTGTAGCATGGACACACGTAGTTCTGAGAAATCCAATCTGAGGGCAAATAATAATGATAATAACAATAATGATATTTGTTAAGCACTTACAATGTGCAAAGCACTGTTCTAAGCACTGGGGGGGATACAGGTGATCAGGTTGTCCCATGTGGGGCTCACAATCTTAATCCCCACTTTACAGATGAGGTAACTAAGGCCCAAAGAAGTTAAGTGACTTGCTCAAGGTCGCACAGCTGACAAATGGTTGAGCCGGGATTTGAACCCACGACCTCTGACTCCCAAGCCCGTGCTCTTTCCATTGAGCCACACTCCCTCTCATCATCAAATCTGTAAACCATTTCAACGCCTTGGAGTCAAGACATAGAAATTGCAGGTGGAGAGGAGTCAGTTCATTTCTACCTAATTTCTTTTGAAACTAGAGCAGAGCCGAGGCAACAAAATGAGCTGATGCTCTGAGTTGTAGATGGCCATTTTCGGCGTTTAATTGTGGTTTCAGTGGCCTCTTTCCCGGTTAACATCAAAGATCGCAGACGAGCGCAGACGGCGAGCAGGAGTGGGCAGCTGCTTAGGGGAGCAAGCTGCTGACCACTGTGGTCACTCAAGGCCATGTGATGCTACTCTTAACCCAGAGAAATGGACTCTGGGGTTTTGTTGCAGTTCTCAAACGAAGCTATCAATCAATCGATGGTATTTTTTGATCACTTATTGGGTGAAGAGCACTTTATTAAGCTCTTGGGAGAGTCTTATTTTGTCCTACACTGTTGAGTCATCTCTGACCCATAGTGATGCCATGGACACGTCTCTTCCAGAATGCCCCGCTCTCCATCTGCAATCGTGATGGTAGTATATTCATAGAGTTTTCTTGGTAAAAATTTAAAAGCGGTTTACCATTGCCTCCTTCTGTGCAGTAAACCTGCGGCTCCGCCCTTGACTCTCTCCCATGCTGCTGCTGCCCAGCACTCTCCCCGTCATCCCCCTCTCCATCCCCCCGTCTTACCTCCTTCCCTTCCCCACAGCACCTGTATATATGTATATATGTCTGTACATATTTATTACTCTATTTATTTATTTATTTATTTTACTTGTACATATCTATTCTATTTATTTTATTTTGTTATATGTTTGGTTTTGTTCTCTGTCTCCCCCTTTTAGACTGTGAGCCCACTGTTGGGTAGGGACTGTCTCTATATGTTGCCAACTTGTACTTCCCAAGCACTTAGTACAGTGCTCTGCACACAGTAAGTGCTCAATAAATACTATTGATTGAATGATTGTTTGATTTGGTACAATACTACAATAAACAGACACATTCCCTGCCCACAACAACCTTATAGTCTAGAGCACTGTACTAAGTACTTGGGAGATTAATACAAGACAATAGAACAGGATTGGTAGACATGTGCTTCTCACTAGCCCAACTGCCGGAGCTGTAGTTCAAATAATAATAATGATGATGATGGTATTTGTTAAGCACTTACTCTGTGCCAAGCACTGTGCCTTGCTCACCCTGATGGATACTAGAACAGCGTCCTGAGGGACTGGCTCCTGAAAGATCCCTTCTCCAGTTTCAGAAAGTCACATAAGCCCCCATAATGACCACAATTTGGGTGCTCTGAGCTATAGTATCATAGATGCAGAGCAAGTCCTCTCATTCATAAAATCCAGGTGACCAGCAGGGAGGGAACAACAACCGAGCACCAGAGTGGAAAGAAGTCAAGTCGTGCAGTCATAAGGACCTGAGATCTCACTCAGCTCTGCCACTTGTCTGCTGGGAAAATTGATCCAAGTCACAACTTCTCTGTGCCTCAAATTCCTTGCATGTAGGATAACTGCTCTCCTTCCTCATTAGGGTATGAGCCTCATGGTGAATAGAGATTGTGTCAAGTACAAGTGCTTGTACTTCCCAAGTGCTTAGTACAGTGCTCTGCACACAGTAAGCACTCAATAAATACGATTGAATGAGTGAATGAAAAATGTGCCAAGCTAGCTCTCTTCCTCCCTTCAAAGCCCTACTGAGAGCTCACCTCTTCCAGGAGGCCTTCCTAGACTGAGCCCCCTTTTTCCTCTCCTCCTCATCCCCCCCACCCTTCCTACTTCCCCTCCCCACAGCACCTGTATATGTTTGTACAGATTTATTACTCTATTTATTTTACTTGTAAATATTTACTATTCTAATTATTTTGTTAATGATGTGCATCTAGCTTTATTTCTATTTATTGTGATGACTTGACACCTGTCCACATGTTTTGTTTTGTTGTCTGTCTCCCCCTTCTAGACTGTGAGCCCGTTGTTGGGTAGGGACCGTCTCTATATGTTGCCAACTTGTACTTCCCAAGTGCTTAGTACAGTGCACTGCACACAGTAAGTGCTCAATAAATACGATTGAATGAATGAATGAATTGTGTTCAGCCTGATTACCTTGTATCTACACCAGCATTTAGTACAGTGCTTCGCACATAGGAAGCACTTAATAGCACAATTCTTTTCATTAATAATAATGATAATAATTAATATTTATGGTATTTTTTAAGTGCTTACTATGTGTGAAGCACTGTTCTAAGCGCTGGGGTAGATACAAGCTGATCAGGCTGTCCCACATGTGGCTCACAGTCTTAATCCCCATTTTTACCGATGAGGTAACTGAGGCACAGAGAAGTGAAGTGGCTTGCCCAAGGTCACAGAGCGGGCAAGGGGGAGATCCGGGATTAGAACACACGTCCTCTGACTCTCATGCCCGTGCTCTTCCCACTAAGCCATGAGGTTCACAACTAAGCCATTACTACTGCAGGCAAAGTGATTGAGATTAGGAATCCACAGAGAGGTTCCTGCACTCCCTCCCCCAACCACAGAAGTTGTGTATATATGTACGTATATTTATAATAATATCTGTTTACTTGTTTTGATGTATATATATATATATATATATATTATATTATATATATTATATAATAATATAATATAATTATATTTATTTATTTTGATGCCTGTTTACTTATTTTGGTGTCTGTCTCCCCCCTTCTAGACTGTAAACTCATTGTGCGCAGAGATTGACTCTCTTTATTGCTGAATTGTACTTTCCAAGCACTTGGTGCAGTGCTCTGCACACAGTAAACGCTCAATAAATATGATTGAATGAATGAATGAATTTGATTCCCACCAGAGTTATTTTTTCAAAGTGCTCAGTACAATGCTTTTTACATGGTATGCATTTATGAAGTACTATTACTAAAGTACTGTATTTGGGGAATATATCAATGAATCAAAGACATCACCCCCTGCCTCCAAAAATTTGCTAATAGAGGACTCAAGGAGACATAAATTGATGAGAATACTACAATTAAAAGTGAAAACATAGATACAAATAATAGATAGGGAGAGACAGATACTAACGGAGTTTATGGAATGGTATGGATCAGATGTGGTGGATCAATCAGTTATTGGTACCATCGAGAGAAATACCAAAAATTGGTACTAGGCTTCAGAATAGAAACTGCTTGAGCAGGGCATGAAAGAGATTATCAGAAATAAAGCCCCTTTCAAAAGAAATAAAAGGAGAAAACAAGTAGGGTGGGTGGGAAGTGGAAGGAGAGGAGGGGTCATACCTTGTTGGAAACATGTCTATTTACTTAAAGTCTCCATTGTTTTCTTAAATTTATTTCCCTTTTCTCACAGCCCGTACACAAATACAGTTCAGATATGCACTCACAATGCACATTCCATATAGTGAAGATGCATTAGGTCATTCAATGTGGTTATTCTTTGGAGCAATGAAAAATTGTTAGCGTGCTCCCAATTATTCAGAGGTCAGGTTCAGTTTACAGCCCACGGGTTAACACAGGGTTTTGAATTTTCTGCATTATTTTTGGTTTTATTTTTCCAACATGCATTCTTACCTGTGGCTATACACCATCAATTAACAAAAGCCTTAATATTTCACAAAGGAAAAGGAAAAGCAAACCATGCCATGTTTGTTCATGTTTTTCCTAGTGAGTAATTTCTTTTTTGCTCTCTGAATACTATGGAGTTTTCAACCTCATTCTCTTAGGTCTCTCTGAAAGAAGGGTCTAAACTGGTTTATAATTGCAGCGGTGGGAAATCCCCTACTAGAAAGAAGATAAGCATTGTACCAAGCACTCAGGAGTGGGTAAGAGATGATCAGTTCAGATATAGCCTCTGTCCCTCATAAAAGCTCACTATCTCTGGGGGAGGAAGAATAGGTTAAGGTTAAGCAGTTGATATCAGTTCAAGGCTTTGCAAACATCAGTCCCTCAAGACAATGTTTGTACGCCCCAGACGTTCAGTACAGAACTCTAATGGTAACCTTCTCACTGTACCTCTATCTTGTCTATCTCGCTGCCAACCTCTCACCCACAACCTACCTCTGGCATGGAAAGTCCCTCCCTCCTTATATCAGACAGATTCACTCATTCATTCACTCAATCACACTCATTGAGCACTTACAGTGTACAGTGCACTGTACTAAGCGTTTGGAAAGTACAATTCAGCAGTAACAAGAGGCAATCCCTGCCCAATTGATCTCCCCTGCTTCAAAGCCTTACTGAAGGCACATCTCCTTCAAGAAGCTTTCCTTGACTAAGCCCTCCTCTCTTTTCTCCCACTCCCTTCTGCCCCACTCTTACTTGCTCCTTCATTCATCCTCTCTCCCATCCACACAACACAGATGTATTCTCTGTGTCTCAGTTCCCTCATCTGTAAAATGGGGATGGAGACTGTGAGCCCCACGTGGGACAACCTGATCACCTCATATCTACTCCCGCGCTGGAACAATGCTTGACACATCTTAAGCACTTAACAAATATCATTATTATCATTATTAATTATATATCTGTATATATTTTTAATCTTTCTATTTATTTATTCATTTATATTAATGTCTGTCTTCCCCTCTAGACTATGAGCTTGCTGTGGACAGGAATGTGCCTGTTCTTATATTGTACTCTCCCAAGCATTTAGTACATTGAATGGATGAATGAATGAACTCTGCTTTAGCTCATTTACCTCATCATTCATGTTTAAAACACTTGAAACCAGGACCTGTGTCTGTGTCCATTAACTCTTTTGCCATCTCTCAAGTAGTCTGTACAGAGTAAGCCCTCAAGAAGTGCTATTGATTGCTTGATACATATATACAGTCATTGATTCAATTGTATTTATTGAGAGCTTACTAGGTACAGAGCACTGAACTAAGCACTTGGGTGAGTACAATACAACAATAAACAGACACATAAACTCCCCTCACTGAAAATTCAATCTGGAGCAATTCTGGGAGTTGCAATCAGGACCAGGGTCATCACGTATTCCCAGGAAAGTCTGTTCCACAACAATCGAGACTGTAAGCTAATTGTGGACAGGGCACATGTCTGCTAACTCTACTGTATTGTTTGAAATGGTGTTTGTTAGGTGCTTACTGTACTAAGCATCAATGTAGATAAAAGTTAATCAGATTGGGCACAGTCCCTGTCCCCCATAGTTGGGAGGTCACAATCCCAATCCCCATTTTACAGATGAGGGAACTGAGGTCCAGAGAAGTAAGTGATATACCCAAGGTCCCAGTGGCAGAGCTGGGATTAGAACCCATGTCCTTCTGAATCCCAGGCCCATGCAAACTTTCTCTACTTCAAAAAAAAAAATAAATAAAACCCAGTTATGCAGTTCACATGTTTGCTCAGACTGAAGGAAACAGAAGAAATAAAGCAGAAATTCAAATGTGGGGAAGACATAATGAGAGGGAGCAACTGGGTCATTGAAAAGCACTGATGTTTTCAATTTTCCATTCACACATTTGGCACATATCGATGCCTTGTCACTGTTGGCTTATTATAACCCTCGAGCCATTTATCTTACCCCTTTTTATAGCGGAGAAGCCGGGCGATAGACAGAAAACCATCAGAACTAAAGAAAATAAACTGTCACGTTCCCATTAACTCCAATGACCGTGGGGGAGAAAGAGAAACCTAAAGCGGTAGAGAGTCTCAGCTCTGCTGTTTTAAGATTCAATAATTGCTAATATATCTTGTACTTATGGTACTAGGAGAGACCACCCAGGCTTCAGGGTGTCTAAACATCATATTATCTTGGTAAAGGTCATTCATTTCTTTCCAGGTTCCCTGCTGCTGTATTAACAGAACAAAAGTCATTAACAACACTGGGGGTTACATCTTCATCAGTGCTGCCTCATTAATCTTCAAGCCACTGTAAGGGAGGCATATACTGTAACATAGCATCCTCTTAGGCATTAGAGAAACTAAAAGCCCAGAGAGGTGGTCAGGTATGAAAATAAAAGGAAAGAAATGTACTCCGTGGCTCCCTAAATTAATCATCTCTTCTTAATCATCAGTGCAGTCTTCCCCTTCTCCTTTCCTCTTTTTCATTCACCTTTTCCCACCTTACCTCCCAGCTCTTGACTCTCTCTTGACCTCTCTCTCAGAGGTCACTGAACCTAATAATCAATCAATCAATCGTATTTATTGAGCGCTTACTATGTGCAGAGCACTGTACTAAGCGCTTGGGAAGTACAAATTGGCATCACATAGAGACAGTCCCTACCCAACAGTGGGCTCACAGTCTAAAAATACTAATACTTTCCTAATACTGGAAAGGAAAGCAGGGTGGCCTAATGGATAGAGCATGGCCCTTGACGTCAGATGATCTATGTTCTAATGCCGCTCTGCCACTTGTCTGCTGTGTGACCTTGGGTAAGTCAATTCCCTCATCCGTGCCTCAGTTCCCTCATCTGCTAAATGGGGAATCAATACCTGCCCTCCCTCTACTGTGAGCCCCATATGGGACCTGATTACCTTTTCTCTCTAGACTGTAAGCTCACCACAGGCTGGGAACACTTCTACCATCTCTGTGATATTGTACCCTCCCAAGCGCTTAGTACAACACTCTCCACACAGTAAGCGTTCAATAAATATGATTGACGGACTGCTTTTTGTGTGCAGGGCGTTGTGCAAAGCACTTGGGAGAGTGCAATAGTGTGCAGTTGGTAGACATGTTCCCTGACCACCTGGACTGTTGGAATGGGAAAAAAAGTGAAGGAGGAGCAGGGGATGGGAAGAAAGGAGGTGTGGACAAATATGAGGTGCAGAAGCTGATGGAACCTGGATATTTTCTCTCACAAGGTTTATTTTTTTCCGTGTGTGTGTGTCCTAAATTACATCCAGGTGGGGAGATGGACTTCTTTTACATAGGTGAGAACCCCTACTGAATTTACAGCTATAGTGAGAAGCAGCATGGCTCAGTGGAAAGAGCCCAGGCTTTGGAGTCAGAGGTCATGGGTTCAAATCCCGGCTCTTCCAGTTATCAGCTGTATGACTTTGGGCAAGTCACTTAACTTCTCTGTGCCTCAGTTACCTCATCTGTAAAATGGGGATGAAGACTGTGAGCCCCCTGTGGGACAACCTGACCACCTTGTAACCTCTCCAGTGCTTAGAACAGTGCTTTGCACATAGTAAGCGCTTAATAAATGCCATCATTATTATTATTATTCTCTGGGCCTCAGCTACCTCATCTGTAAAATGGGGATTAAAGACTGTGAGTCCCCCATGGGACAACCTGATCACCACGTAACCTCCCCAGAGCTTAGAACAGTGCTTTGCACATAGTAAGTACTTAAAAATGCCATTATTATTATTATTTTTAGGGTATCCCTAACTTCCTTATGCAAGTCTTATGCAAAGTATAGAGAAGCAGCATGGCTTAGTGGAAAGAGCATGGCCTTGGGAGGAAAAGGAAGTGGGTTCTAATCCTGGCTCTGCCACTTAGCTGTGTGACCTTGGGCAAACCACTTAACTTCTCTGTGGCTCAGTTGCCTCATCTGTCAAATGGAGATTAAGACTGTGAGCCCTAAGCGGGTTAACCTGATTACCCTGTATCTACCCCTGTGCTTAGAACAGCGCTTGCCACATAGTAAGTGCTTAGCAAATACCATTATTATCATCATCATTATTATCAGGGGATTAAGACTGAGTACCCCATGTGGGACTGTGACGGTGTCCAACCTGATTAGTTTGTATCTACTCCAGTGCTTAGATCAGTGCTTGCTACTCCCTCCCCCTACTCTACCCCCTTCCCCGCCCCTCAGCGCTTGTGTATATTTGTACACATTTATTATTCTATATATTCTTTAATGATGTGTATATATCTATAATTCTATTTATCTATTTTGATGCTAGTGATGCCTGTCTACTTGTTTTGCTTTGTTGTCTGTCTCCCCCCTTCTAGACTGTGAGCCCGTTGTTGCATAGGGTTTGTCTCTATCTGTTGCCAAATTGCACTTTCCCGGTGCTTAATACAGTACTCTGCACACAGTAAGCACTCAATAAACATGATTGAATGACACACAGTAAGTGCTTAAGAAATACTGTCATCATTTCTGTGGCCTGGGACTCCCTTCCTCTTTGTGGCCGACAGCCCATCACCATCCTTACATTCAAAGCCTTCCTTCCTAAAATCACCTCTTCTCCTAGAGAAGCTGTGTGGCCTAGGAGGAGAAGTAGTATGGCCTAATGGAGAGAGTATGGGCTGGAAGTCAGAGGACTTGCGTTCTGATCCTGTCTCTGCCACTTGCCTGCTTTGTGACCTTGGATAAGTCACTTCACTTCTCTGGGCCTCAGTTACCACATCTATAAAGTGAGGCTTTAGACTGTGAGCCCCAAGTGAGGCAGGGACTGTTTCTAGCATCATTACTTTGTATCTACCTCAGCACCTAGTATAGTGCCTGGGAACTAGTAAGCACTTAACAAATATTATTCAAAAATTAAAAAGAGGCCTTCCCCTCCCTGTTCTCTTGGGAGGGGAAGGAGAGGAAGAAGGAGAAGGAGGAGGAGGAGAAGGAGAAGGAGGAGAATAAGGAGGAGGAGAAGGAGAAGGAGGAGAAGGAGAAGGAGGAGAAGGAGGAGAAGGAGGAGAAGGAGAAGGAGGAGAAGGAGGAGAAGGAGAAGGAGGAGAAGGAGGAGAAGGAGAAGAAGGAGAAGAAGGAGAAGAAGGAGGAGAAGGAGAAGGAGAAGAAGAAGAAGAAGAAGAAGAAGAGGAAGAAGAAGAAGAAGAAGAATAGGAGGAGGAGGAGGAGGAGGAGGAGGAGGAGGAGGAGGAGGGAAAGGAGAAGGAGAATAAGAAGGAGGAGGAGGAGAAGGAGAAGGAGAAGAAGAAGGAGAAGGAGCCCACTGTTGGGTAGTGACTGTCTCTATATGTTGCCAACTTGCACTTCCCAAGCGCTTAGTACAGTGCTCTGCACACAATAAGTGCTCAATAAATGTGATTGAATGAATGAATGAATGAATAAATGAATGAAGGAGAAAGTGAAGGAGACGGAGAAAAAGGAGAAGGAGACGGAGAGGAAGGAGAAGGAGAAGTTGGAGGAGGAGAAGGAGAAGGAGAGTGAGCTCACTGTTGGGTAGGGACCGTCTCTATATGTTGCCAACTTGTACTTCCCAAGCGCTTAGTACAGTGCTCTGCACACAGTAAGTGCTCAATAAATGCGATTGAATGAATGAATGAAGGAGTAGGAGAAGGAGAGGAGGAGGAGGAGAAGGAGAAGGAGGAGGAGGAGGAGGAGGAGGAGGAGGAGGAGGAGGAGGAGAAGGAGAAGAAGAAGAAGAAGAAGAAGAAGAAGAAGAAGAAGAAGAAGAAGAAGAAGAAGAAGAAGAAGAAGAAGAAGAAGAAGAAGAAGAAGAAGAAGAAGAAGAAGAGGGAGAAAAAGGAGAAGGAGAGGGAGAAGAAGGAAAAGAAGAAAAAGTATGGCATTTGTTAAGCACTAGGGTAGATACAAGGTCATCAGACTGTGAGCCCACTGTTGGGTAGGGACTGTCTCTATATGTTGCCAACTTGTACTTCCCAAGCGCTTAGTACAGTGCTCTGCACACAGTAAGTGCTCAATAAATACGATTGATTGATTGACTGATTGATTGATTGATCAGGTTGTTCCACGTGGGGCTCACAGTCTCAATCCCCATTTTACAGATGAGGTAACTGAGGCACAGTGAAGTTAAGTGACTTACCCAAGGTCATAAGCAGACCAGTGATGGAGTCAGGAACCCTGGTCCTCTGACTCCCAAGCCCATGCTTTTTCCACTAATCCATGCTGCTTTTCAGCATGATGCTCTATATCACCTATTCCCTCAGATCTTTCCCTATTAAGCATTTCTCTAGACTGTAAACCTGTCTTATCTACCAAATCAGTTATACTGTACTCTCCCAAGTGTTCAGTACAGTGCTCTGCACACAGTGTGTTCGATAAATATGATTGATTTCTCATTCACCCCTCGCTCAATCCTACAGCATTTATGTATATATCCTTACTTGCTGCAATTTCCCTTGTAATTTATTTTAATGTCTATCTCCCATTCTAGGTTGTACATTCCTTGCAAGTATGGAATGTGTTTACCAACTCTATTGTATTGCTCTGACCCAAGTGTTCAGTGCTCTGTAGCCAGTAGACACTTGATAAATTCCATTGTTGATTGATCAATGAAAATAACTGTTGTTTCATTTCATGTGCTTGCTTAAACATATCTGATGGGAAATTATGAGCAGTAGGTTAAATTCTAGCAATATCCCTGCATCCTCTGTGCTTTGAACTATCAATGTGGAAAGGATTGGGAGTTTATTATATACATTCCAAATCACAAATAAACTGAGGAAAACCACATGGGCATTTCAAGCTCGTGAATCCCATGCATGTGTCCAACGCTACAAGCCGCATACCTCTCTTTTAAAGGAGAATAGTAGTAAATTGCTATTTATCAGACCATGTGCTTTGGTCAGGGTATGTCCTGGGAATGGGTGAGATTCTGAAAGTAACTAAGAGATGAGAAATTAAGATTTTCTAAACTCTCATCTTATCTGCATCCTTACTAATTCAGTTCTTAAATGGTTTTATCCATTTGCAAATCGATTTATTTACCAATAAACTAAGGATTATCACATTTTCCAATAAGTAGTAAACTCCTTGAGGACAGAGATTATGTCTACCACCTCTACTGTACTCTCCCATTAAGTGCTCAGTAAATACCATTGATGGATTGACCAAAGATTAAATCCATAGCTTGTCCCCATCTAGATCGGCATGGCTCTATAAAGTAAGCTTGTTAAAGTTTAAATGGTGAAAAAGGAAAGGGCCTTTTACTTACTGTCTTACTCTGGGAGGCTTAGCAGTTGCCAGACTGTGGAAGTATGTTGACGTTGTAAAAATCTGTGATTAATTTATGTGGGTCTCACAACGTTCACCCTTCAGTGTCACATATTGAAGCCGTTACCATTTGCTGTTTTCGTTTGTGACCATGTAGCAGTTTCAAGCATTGCTATTGTCACTTTAATTGAGACCTTTTGGAGGGCATAAAACCTGCGGGGTGAGAGAGTTCATGCGTGAGTCTTCCCTTCCCATGTCAGGATTTCTCTGGTGTAGCTTGTCATTAAAGATACCATGAGCCTAAAGATTATTCATGCACATAATTGATTAAAAACAAAACCAAAAAAAAAAAAATATTGCACCATTTAACATGGGGTTTGATCTATTCTATCCGCTATTTTTGAACAAGTAGCAGGAGGTGAAGGTGCCAGGAAATGACACCTCTCTGGAGGATAAGCAGTCAAGATAAAAATGTTCATTTGATTCCATTTGAATGTAGTGAAACTTCATGTCAACTGTGAGAGGAGAAACATTCTACCCAACCGCTATGAATCCAATCAAATCTAGTTTTGAAACCTTTGCCAAATCAAATTTATGTTGAAGAGGTTTTTTTAGTATGATATTTTAAAAATCCTTTAGCACTTATGCATTTAGCACCGAACTACCTATTCACACATTTCTTCATCTAATTTCTCTTTCCTACCTTCTGCTATTGCTGGTTGTGTCTTTGTTCTTCCTACATTTTATTTGTAAATGATTTATGCTGCTGCCTCCCCTATAGATTATCACTTCCTTAGAGGCCGGATCACTTTGATTGTCTTTGTTGAACTCTCTCCAATCTACTGTGCCTGATTTGGGAAATGAAAGAAGTGTCACAGGAGTTCAAAGATATGCATGTCGTCCTTCTATATAGAAAAGAGAGAGAAATCCCTTCCCATTAGAAAATCATCATGAAACACTCCTGTCCAATACAGGAGAGATTCTGACCAAGGTGATGGTAAACTATCTAAATGACCAGCTGGTTGAAAAAATATTTACTGGAAGCCAATGTGGCTTTCAATGTGGACTTGATACTACTGACGTGATCTTTGCTGCCAAACAGCTGCAAGAAAAATGTGAAATGTAGTAATGGTACTAATAATGGAATTGAACATCTATTGCGTGCAATGCAATTTACAAAGCATTTGCAGAGTATATCAGAAGCATAAGGCACAGCTGAGTTTACACTCTAATGCAGGAGATAGAGAACTATGTACACAGAAGTGGAATCAGAACAGATGAAGTTGATGGCACATTTGAATATATACATTTATCGAAGTATTGAGGAAAAATATAAACAATTGCAAGCGTGGATCATATTTACCAATTTGATTGTACTCCAGCATTTAGTGCAGTGCTCAGGTGCTTAGTACAGTGCTCTGCACAGAGTAAGCACTCAAAAATAGCATTTACTGATTCCCGTAAGCAATTAGTACAGTGCTCTGCAAACTGTACAACATAACATTAATTGATGGATTAAACACATATGTTCCAGAGGCAGCTTGGGGTTGTTAAATTCAGAAGCTGATGTTACTCAGGGAAAGGTTGGTGAAGGAGGGAATATCTTAGGAGGGCTTTGAAAGTGAGGAGAGCTGAGGCCAGCGGGGTGGGAAAAAAAGCAGAATCTGTATGTGGTCTTCATCGACCTCATAAAAGCTTTCAACTCAGCCTGTGGATCATTCTTGGAGGGTCAGCATGTCTGGAAAAGTCTGTTAACGTCACTCAATGGTGTCACACTGGAATGACAGAATTTTGCAACAAGGCTACTTCTCGACCCACTGAAACAAAACTGCTTCCTGGCCCTCCCCACACCAATTTACGCTACCACAAAAGGCATCAAGCCCAGCTATGTTGATACTTTGTGCTTTTCGCCATGTTTGAGGTCCTTCTGACAGAGGTGTTCAAACACGTGAAAGGTGATTATTAGTTGACCAGTGTCAATTATGATGCACCCCAACTGAAGGTTGTAGGAGTCTCTGAGTTTGAAAAATACATTATCTGATACACTGGAGTGTCAAGTGACATTTATAGTAGGGAGAGAGAGAAATAGATGTTCAGTTGAATTTGTATACACAAAGAACAACACAAGAATTAGTCCTACTTAGACTATGAGCCCCATATGGGACAACCTAATTATCTTGCAATTATAGTAACAGTGATGATGGTATTTTTTAAGCACTCACTATGTGCCAAGTACCATTTTAAGCTTTGGGATAGCTACAAGCTAATCGTGTTGGACACAGTAACTTTACTTATCCCAACACTTAGAACAGTGCTTGACACATAATAGGTGTTGAAAGAAGAAGAAACAAGGAAGAAGAATTGGACTCCAATTTCAGCAAGAATGCTTTGGGTAAGTTCTGAACAGACTTTTGGTTCTGTATCAATGCAGTGCATGGCCCATAGTAATCACTTAACAAGGACCACAGTTATCATTTATTATTGTACTCTCACTCTTAAGACAGAGTTGAGGCTCATTATATACAAATTCATTTAAAGTATTTAGTCAACAGCAAGTGCCAATCCATGCTAGGAATAGCAAAAAGCTTTTTAAAAGTCACTGAAACCTGCCAACAGCTTAACACTTCAGAGCACCCTTATTCCTGCCTCTAGAACCAACAATTTTGAGGAATCTTACTCCTCTCTCTCCCCTCCTCTGGTCTCTAAACATCACCAGGCCTGAAAATTGCTAATTATACTATTGCTTTTAGGAGAAAACAAGCAGTGGATAAGAGGAAAAATATTTTTGAGTGTCAACAAAACGTGTGCAACTTGATGCGCTTGTATTCATTCATTAATCATTTCAATCATATTTATAGAGTGCTTGTTGTGTGCAGAGCACTGTACTGAGCTCTTGTAAAGTACAATTTGGCAACAAATAGAGACAATCCTTACCCAACAAGGGGCTCACAGCCTAGAAAGGGGAGACATGCAAAAAAAATCCAAAACAAAGCAAGTAGAGAGTCATCAACAGCCTCAAAATAAATAGAATTATAAACCCCAGCACTTAGTACAGCGCCTGGCACATAGTAATCACTTAACAAATACCATCATTATTATTACTAACAACAAAATTAAGCACTAGAACTTGTTAACTTTTTATGGTATTTGTTCAGCACGTATGTGCCAGGCATTGTACTAAGCGCTGAGGTAGATACACTCAGGCTGGACAGAGTTCTCGTCCCTTATGGGGTTCACAGTCTTAATTCCCATTTTATAGATGAGGCAACTGAGGCGAAGACAAGTTAGGTGACTTGCCCAAGGGCACACAGCCGACATATGGAAGAGGCAGGATTAGAACCCAGATCCTCTGAATCCCAGGCCCGTGCTCTTTCCACTAGGACAAACTTCTTGAAGGTGGTGAATGGACTAGATAAGGTAAAATCCTCATACCTGGAAAGCTCTCAAAATGGGATAAATGATAATTCCACAAAGGAAACATGTAGATAGAGTTGGGGAAGAACTTTGAATCCAACTAAGAGGATTTTTTTTTCGTTTTCTGCAGAGGAACATGGGAGCCAGGGGAGGGTTGTAAGTAGAGGAGGGTTGGTATGCTGAACTGTACTTCAGAGAGAGGATTCATGCTGTAGTGTGTTGTAAAGATTGGAGTCCTCTCAACTGTAAGCTCCGTGTGGGCAGGGAACATGTCTGCTGACTCTGCTACACTGTACTCTCATTCATTCAATCATATTTTATGATGATGGTATTTGTTAAGCACTTACTATGTGCCAAGCATTCTTCTAAGTGCTGGGGTAGACACAAGGCAATTAAGTTGTCCCACATGGGGCTCACAGTCTTGGTCCCCATTTGACAGATGAGGGAACTGAGGCCCAGTGAAGTGAACTGACCTGCCCAAGGTCACACAACAGACAAGTGGCAGAGCCGAGATTAGAACCCACGACCTGTGACTCCCAAGTCTGTGCTCTTGACACGAACCCACACTGCTTCAATAATAATGGTATTTGTTAAGCACTTACTATGCGCCAAGCACTGTTCTATGTGCTAGGATAGCTACAAGGTGACCAGGTTGTCCCACGTGGGGCTCACAGGGCTCACAATCTTAATCCCCATTTTACTGATGAGGTAACTGAGGTTCAGAGAAGTGAAGTGACTTGCCCAAAGTCACACAGCTGGCAAGTGCTCAATAAATACGATTTAATGAATTGACTGAGGAGGGAAAAGGAGGGAGCGGAGTGGTTGTTGTGGGGAAAGAAGGAAAGTTCTGTTTTAGAGATACTGAGTTTGAGAATCTGGCAGGACATCCGAATGATGATGTCCTGGGGGCTTGAGGTGTGGGATTGCAGGTCTGATGTGAGCCCGCTGTTGGGTAGGGATTGTCTCTATTTGTTGCCAAATTGTACTTTCCAAGTGCTTAGTACAGTGCTCTGCACACAGTAGGTGCTCAACAAATATGATTGAATGGATGAATGAATGAGAAGTCAAGGCTAAAGGGTTAGATTTGGGTCATGCACATTGTGGATGGTGCTAGGATCAATCAATCGTATTTATTGAGCACTTACTGTGTGCAGAGCACTGTACTAAGTGCTTGGGAAGTACAAGTTGGCAACATATAGAGACAGTCCCTACCCAACAGTGGGCTCACAGTCTGGGATGACTATTCCCAGATTATTTCCATTAGAGAACACACCTGTGTGGATTGCTCATTAGTGGACTATACTTGTAATAAAGTCATGGGTTCTAATCCTGGCACTGTCACGTGTCTGCTCTGTGATCTTGGACAAGTCACCTCACTTCTCTGGACCAGAGTTCCCTCATCTGTAAAATGCTGTGGCTCAGTGGAAAGAGCATGGGCTTTGGAGTCAGAGGTTATGGGTTCAAATCCCAGCTCCACCATTTGTCAGCTGTGTGACTTTGGGCAAGTCACTTAACTTCTCTGGCCCTCACCTACCTCATCTGTAAAATGGGGATTAAGACTGTGAACCCCCGTGGGACAACCTGATAACCTTGTAACCTCCCCAGAGCTTAGAACAGTGCTCTGCACATAGTAGGCACTTAATAAATGCCATCATCATTATTAAAATGGGGATTAAGACTGTGAGCCCTATGTGGGACAGGGACTGTGTCCAACCTGACTAAAGTCTATCTACCCTAGCACTTAGAACAGTGCTTGGAACGTAGTAAACACTTAACCAATGCCATAATTATTATTAGAAGTAGCATTATGAAGGTCAGGATATAAATGTTCTGGAACGACTAAATGTTACCTTCTTTTATCACTCCAATTTCAGAAGTAATGGAGTGAGAATGTGTGGCTAAAAGAATCAATCAATCAGTGATATTTATTGAGGGCTTATTGTAGCAACTGTGTGGTAGAGTATAACAGAGTTGTTATATATGCTTCCTACCTATATGGTGCTCACAGTCTAGAGAAGGAGACAAAATTAAGATACATTATGGATATGCACTAAATGCTGTGGGGATGAAGACAGAGTGACTGACAAGTGTTTAAGTGATACAGATTTGAAGGCAAAGGCAACACGAAAGGGGACGGAGTAGAGGAAATGAGGGATAAGTCAGCAAAAACCTCTTGGAAGAAATGTGATTCTAATAAGGCTTTGAAGGTGGGGAAAGTTGACCAATGCAACAGTGAAAATATTCCAAAAAATTTTTCATTTCTTTCTTTTTTTTTGTGGTTCCCAACACAATAATGTGTTTCTTAAGCCCCCCAACCCAAGAACTACTATGGCCACACACGATTAGCTAAAAATAAAGTGAACACAAGTGAAACAGAATTTGAAACAACCAGAGCTTTGTAAGTTCACTTTGGCAACGCAATTGTAGGAGAAATACCTTATTAGAAAAGGATCCTCCAACACCTGAATCACCAGACAAATTACATTTAAGAGAAATCCAACTTGATTTATATTCCCCAGGCCAAAGGAATGTGAGTAAAGCTGCCAAATATGGATTAATAAATCCCAAACATCTCATACATTTTCATCATGTACTGAAAAATGAGAGTGAAAATCTTTTTCCCAAGCTAATAGGTTATATGAAGGTAGAGTCTGAACTCTTTTAGAGGATCGAACATTTCACTTAAAGGTTTGAAAAACAATGAAGTTCTACAAGGAATTAAAGGGGATTAAGGAAAGGAATGTGTTCAGATTTGCAATTTAGGAATGTTTGGACCTGGACCTCACTTGAAGCCAGCTTTCAGCTGTCATCATCATCATCATCATCACCAGGTAGTAACTGTTTAGTTTAACTCTCCCTTTCACATTGGCAAATGTAATGGAGGGAAGAGTCTCTGCATCTCTCCCTTCCCACTCTTCCTCTCCAAGGCTCAGTGCAGGGTGGAGCAGAGACACAGACTGAATGCAGGAGGGGCATTTCTAGTTCTATTTGGCAGCAGCAGGAAAAGTTCCTCTTCCACGGTTTGTATGAGTGGCGACTATAAGCTGTCTGGGGGCAGGGAACAGGTCTCCCAACTCTGATAATAAAAATGATAATCATAGTGGCATTTGTTAAGTGCTATGTGCCGGACACTGTACTAAGGGCTGGGGTGGATGCCAGTGCTTAAAACAGTGCTGAGCACCTAATAGGTGCTTAACAAATACCATTATTATTATTATCATTACACACCAAATCGAGTTGGACACAGTCCCTGTCCCGGTGTCCATTTTGCAGATGAGGCAACTGAGGCACAGAGAAGTGAAGTGACTTACTCAAGGTCAGAAACCAGACAAGTGGCGGAGCCTGGATTAGAACCTGTGACATTCTGACTCCTGGGCCTGTGGTCTAGCCATTAGGCCATGTTATTACCCTGTACTCCCCTAAGACCTTACGACAGTGCTCTGCACACAGCAAATAATCAATAAATACAATTAATTGATTCACTGATTGGCAGCCTTTCACTAGGGATAGGGGCTCTGGAGAATCCTGAGAAAGCATGCATTCCAATCCAACTTCTCTTGTGGCTGTGAGAAGGGGCCAAACAGGTCTTCCAGCCATAAATTTTCCCTCAAAAATCTGTATATCTAATGGACAGAGTGCAGCTCCATTACCTCCTCTGAAGGGTGCCAACCTCAGCCTGGGCTATAGGGACAATTGCTCCCCCAGAATTGGGACTGTGGGGACAATAATAATAATAATAATAATAGTAATAATAATGGCATTTATTAAGTGCTTACCATGTGCAAAGCACTGTTCTAAGTGCTGGGGAGGTTACAAGGTTGTCCTGCAGGGGCTCACAGTCTTAATCCCCATTTTACAGATGAGGTAACTGAGGCACAGAGAAGTTAAGTGACTTGCCCAAAGTCATGCAGCGGACAATGTGGGGCACAATGGCTTCACCCTCAAATCTTTCTGAATGAGGAAAATGGCAACAGCTACACTAATCCTCTCCTTGGTGCTGGCTAGGAGGTAGACTAAAATCTGGTTCTTTCCAAACGTATTCTCCAGTTCATCCCTCTCTCACCCCTGGAGTTGAGAGACCAATCCCGGTAGTCTTTGTGGCATCTGTTAAATGCTCTTCAAAGCAATGGGGTTGATAGAAGATAATCAGATTAGAAACAGTTCCTGCATTTCATGGGGTTCACCCATTTAAGGAAGAGCCCGGGACTGGAAGTCAGAGGATGTCACTTCTAATCCCGGCTCTACTGCATCTGCTGGGTGACCTTGAGCAAGTCACTTCGCTTCTCTGTGCCACAGTTACCTCATCTGTAAAATAAGGATTGACTCTGAGCCCCCTGTGAGACAGGGACTGTGTTCAATCTGAATACCTTGTATCTACCCCAGCATTTAGGATGGTGTTTGGTACTAAGTGCTTAACAAATACCACAACTGTTATTATTATTATCTGGGAAACATGTTTCAAATCCCTGTTTTATAGATGAAAAAACTGAGGCCCAGAGAAGTGAAGTGACTTCCCCAAGTTCACAAAGCAGGAAAGTGATCGAGCTGGGATTGGAACGCAAGTCCCTGATTCCCAGGTACAAACACTTACCACTAGGCAACACTGCTTCTTTGTCCCTCAAACGCCTTGTCTGACCCTGTTGCTGATTTCACTAGGTCATTCATTCTTATTTATTGAGTGCTTACTGGGTGCAGAACACTGTATTAAGCACTTGGGAGAGTACAGTACAACAATAAACAGACACACTCCCTGTCCACAACGAGCTTATAGTCTAAATGGAGGAGACAGACATTAATATAGAAAAATAAATGACAGATATGTACATAAGTGCTGCAGGGCTGGGAGGGGCAAAGAACAGAGAGAGCAAGTCAGGGTAAAAAAATGATCCGGGCAGCAGAGTGAAGTATGGACTGGAGTGGGGAAAGGAAGGAGGATGGGACATCAGTGAGGTCTTCTAAACCATGAGCCCATTGTTGGGTAGGGACCGTTTCTATGGGTTGTTGATTTGTACTTCTGAAGCGCTTAGTACAGTGCTCTGCACACAGTAAGCACTCAATAAATACGATTGGATGGTGAGGAGTTCTTGTCTGATGCAAGGGTGAATCGTCAACCACTGGAGTTTTTTGAGGAGTGGGGTGACATATCCTGAACGTTTTTGTAGAATAATGAACTAGGGAGCAGAGTGAAATATGGCTTGGAGTGGAGAGAGACAGGAGGCTGTGAGGTCAGCAAGGAGGCCGGTGAAGTAATCCAGGGAGGCTAGGATGAGTGTATTAACATGGTAGCAGTCTGATGGAGGTGAAAGGGCAGATTTTAGCAATTGATTGATTGATTTTAGCAATATTGTGAAGGTGGGAACGGCAGGATTTAGTGATGGACTGAATATGTGGGTTGATATATGAACTTCCTATTTTCTTCCGAGTCTGTCTTTTTCTCTAACATACACCCCTTTTCTTCTCTCATACCTGTGAGTCTGTGGTCTATCTTTCTATGACTAGAAAATTGCTTTTTTGTGGGACTAAGAAGGAATGCAAATCAAGTGAACTCTTCAAAATGCCAATTTCCTCAATAGAAAGTAACCCCTGAGTTATATTTTCAGCATGTTGCCCCAGTACCTTACAGGAGCCTAACTGATTGACTGGCCTGGAGTAGCCAGTAATGGTACCAGTTCCTGGAGACATCAGGGGAGTTTGAGAAAAACAATGGGATCCAAAGTGATAACAGCATGCCTCAAAGCTCTCCAAAACCTCGCCCCCTCCTACCTCACTTCCCTTCTGTCCTTCTCCAGCCCAGCCCGCACCCTCCTCTCCTTTGTCACTGCTAACCTCCTCACTGGGCCTTGTTCTCACCTGTCCTGCCATCGACCCCCAGCCCACCTCCTACCCCTGGCCTGGAATGCCCTCCCTCCACATATCTGCCAAACTAGCTCTCTTCCTCCCTTCAAAACCCTTACTGAGTGCTCACCTCCTCCAGGAGGCCTTCCCAGACTGAGGTCCCCTTTTCCTCTGCTCCTCCTCCCCTCCCAATCACCCCCATTCCCTCCCGCTCCCCTACCTCCTTTCCCTCCCCACAGCACTTGTGCAAATTTGTACACATTTATTAATCTATTTTATTAATGATGTGCATATATCTATAGTTCTATTTATCTATTCTGATGGTATTGACACCAGTCTAGTTGTTTTGTTTTGTTATCTGTCTCCTCCTTCTAGACTGTGAGCCCATTGTTGGGTAGGGACCATCTCTATGTTGCTGATTTGTACTTCCCAAGCATTTAGTACGGTGCTCTGCACACAGTAAGTGCTCAATAAAAACGATTGAATGAAAGAATGAATGAGGAGGCTGATGCAGTAATCCAGGTGAGATAGGATGAGTGATTGTATTAATGTGGTGACGGAGAGGAAAGGGCAGATTTTAGGGAATTACCATTGGTCACTATCACTTCCTACCTGTGTCCACTTCTGTTTTTGGCATTGTGGGCTTGCTATCGTCCTGTCTCTGTCCCTGCATCTTTCTCGCTCTCTCTCCTCTTTGGGCCTCTTTACTTCTTTCCCTCCTGCCACCCTTCTCCCCTCTCCTGTCTCCAGGTCTGTACCTCTTTCTCTCTGCCTCATCTCTTTCTCTGAATCTCTGATTTCAGACTCTGTCAGATTCTAGGCATGGTGTCTAGGGAACTGTGTTAGTTGTGCTTCCTAGAGATAGAAGACATAGCCTGGTTGTGCTTTGATGTCTTGATCAGAAAACCCAGTCTGGTTCCAATAAGGCATTTTGGTTAAGGTTGCTCCTAGCACTAGGTTTGCCGAGTTGTAATAGTTTTCCAGGGGGGATGTCGGGTGCTATGTAATGGAGATGCTGGTAGTGATAGAACTGTTTATTTGGTGGGGGGGGGGGGGTGGGGCACCCACCTTGAAGTGGAGTGGAATTAAATCACGATGAAACAGCAATGTAGCAGTGCAGAAACCATGCAGACACCTTGCCTGCTGGTTCCAATTCCTTCTGGGGATCAACATTAGGCCTGGATTGTAGGGTTGCCAGTATTGGGTGGGGGGGGGCAACTCAGAGATCCCTAATTCCTGGGAGCCCCCAAATGTCCTTTCCCATTTTTCATATCTGATTCCATCAAACCAATTTGCTTCATAAGGTTGCATGTTATTTGTTCGAAAACTTAAAAGAAACAGCATTGTTTGGAAAGAAAACAGATAACTGAATTCTGAACCGTCAGAACGTGGAAATGTAAAAATCCTTAAGATTGCTTTTCCTGGCCCCAAGCCTTCCAGAGTTCTAAAACAGACCTAAATTCCAGGAGGGTGGGAGAGGAGGGATGGGAAACTCGTAGAAAGTCTGGAGGTCTGGTCGGGAAAAAGCGGAGAAGAACAGGGTAGTCAAAAAAAGAGAGAGCCAATGAGAGTTCCCTGGTTTCCCAGCCATGGTCTCTACTTGGAGAGCACATCCAGATGATTTTTTTCCCTCAGATCTCTTTCGGTCACTATCAGGGCCTGTTGCTATTTTCAAAATTTCCCTTCTGCCTTCCAATCTTACCAAAACTCTCGCTCACAGAAACCCCACTTTCCTGGATTGCTGTCTGAAGTTGGCATCTCTCAGCATGCTACTTTATTTAAGCTTTTTTATGGTACTTATTAAGTACTTTATACGTGCCAGCACTGGGGTAATAAATAAAAATCGTGGCTATATTTATTTTATTAATTATGTGTATATAGCTATAATTCTATTTATTCTGATAGTATGGACACCTGTCTAATTGTTTTGTTTTCTGTCTCCCACTTCTAGATAATGAGCCTGTTGTTGGGTAGTGATCATTTCTATATGCTGCCGATTTGTACTTCCCAAGTGCTTAGTAGTGCTCTGCATGCAGTAAGTGCTCAATAAATGATTGAATAAATTAATAAATGTTAAGCACTTTCTATTTGCTGGGTGGCATAATAAATGCAGGGGTGATTGTCCATTATGGGGCTCACAATCTTAACTCCCATTTTACAGATGAGGTAACTGTGGCACAAACAAGTGAAGTGACTTGCCCAAGGTCACACAACAGACAAGTGAAGGCGGTAAGATTAGAATGCAGGTCCTTCTTACTCCCAGGCCTGGGCTCTATCCAATAGGCCATGATGCTTTCCAACTGAACCTGACTGTCTTTGAAAAGTTTGCTCTTCCCTTTCTTGCTTGTGTGTTCCTGTTTTCAGTTCATTATACAGAAACTGTTTAAGTAACTTACTATTGGTCCATTTTTCTCTTGTGTCTCGCCCAGCAATTTCCTCATCTCTAGAGAGCTAAATTCTTGAATTTCATTGCTGGTGCAATTGTCCTATCTCTAGATGGTAAGTAGTAGGTGAAGATGTTGCTGCTGAAAAAAGATGCCTTTTTGTGGAAGGGTCCCACGTTACAGTCATAGAGAAAGTTGGAAATGACCACAATTGGGAAAGCCTTAAATTTTGCTAATCCTGGCTCTGACACGTACCTGCTGTGTGACTTTGGGCAAGCCACTTAACTTTCTGTGCCTCAGTTCCCTCATCTATAAAATGGGATTCAATATTCGTTCTCCCTCCTACTTAGAATGTGAGCCACATAAGGGGTCTGATTATAACAACCTGATCATCTTGTAACCTCCTGAGCACTTAGAACAGTGCTTTCCACATAGTAAGCATTTAGTTAATGCCATTATTATTATTATTATTATTATTATTATTATTTTATAATGATGGCATTTACTAAGTGCTTCCTATATGCAAAACACTTTTCTGAGCGCTGAGGAGGTTATAAGGTGACCAGGTTGCCCCACGGGGGGCTCACAGTCTTAATCCCTATTTTACAGATGAGGTAACTGAGGCCCAGAGAAGTTAAGTGACTTCTCCAAAGTCACACACCTGACAAGTGGCGGAGCCAGTATTTGAACTCATGACCTCTGACCCTAAAGCCCGAGCTCTTTTCACTAAGCCACGCTGCTTCTCTGATTATCTTGTATCTATCCCAGTGCTTGGCACATAGTGAGGGTTTAACAAAAACCACAATGATTATTATTGTTATTTTGTTTGAAGCTTGATGACTGATTGTCTCTGCCCATCTCTCTTTTTCATGGTATTTTCTACTCTTCATGCACCAACAGACAAAATAGTGTCTAGGTAGAAAAATCAGGTAACCATGCTATTCACTGTGGCAGACTCAAATCTCTGAGTGGGTTTAAGTCTTCCCAGACTCATGTAGATGGATACCATCCACAGTTTTCTTGCTTTGTGTTAAGTACATGAAATGCTCCAGAACCATCTGAATTATTTGTGTGTGCCTCAAAAGCACAGGTACCATCTCATATTTTTTGAGAACTTACTATGGGAAGAGCACTGTATTAAGAGCTTGGAAAGTATAATTCAGAAACATTCATTCAATCACATTTATTCACTCATTCAATCGTATTTATTGAGCGCTTACTGTGTGCAGAGCACTGTACTAAGTGCTTGGGAAGTACAGGTTGGCAAGATATAGAGACTGTCCCTACCCAACAGTGGGTTCACAGTCTAGAAGATTTATTGAGTGCTTACTGTGTGCAGAGCACTGTACTAAGTGCTTGGGAAGTACAATCAGCAACATATAGAGACAATCGTTGTCCAATAATGGGCTCAAAGTCTAGAAGGGGGGAGACAGACATCAAAACTAGTAAACAGGCATTCATTAATTCATTCAATTATATTTATTGAGCACTTACTGTGTGCAGAACACTGTACTAAGCGCTTGGGAAGTAGAGACAGTCCCTACCCAACAACGGGCTCACAGTCTAGGAGGCATCAATAGCGTCAATAGAAATGAATATAATTATAGATATACAAATTCATTAATAAAACCAATAGACTAATAAATATGTGCATATATACACAAGTGCTGTGGGTCGGGGGGGGGGGGTAGAGCAGAGGGAGAAAATTGGGACAATGTGTGGGGAGGAGCAGAGGAAAAGGGGGCCTCAGTCCGGGAAGGCCTCCTGGAGGAGGTGAGCTTTTAGTAGGACTTTGAAGGGGGGGAAGTGTGCTAGTTTGGCAGATGTATGGAGGGAGGGTATTCCAGGCCAGAGGTAGGACATGGGTCGGGAGTCAGTGGCAGGACAGGTGAGAAGGAGGCCCAGGGAGAAGGTTAGCGGCACCAGAGGAGCGGAGTGTGCAGGCTGGGATGGAGAAGGAGAGAAGAGAGGTGAGGTAGGAGGGGGAACACCAGACACTTTCAATGATGCTCATAGCCAGTTCATTTGGAAACCTTTTCTGGGGGATTGGAAGTATCATCAGACTCCCGCTAACAAATCAGAATGTGGGTTCTAGTCCTGTCTCTGCCATTTGTCTCCTCTGTGATATTGGTCTCCATCACCTTGCCCCCTCCTACCTCACCTCCCTTCTCTCCTTCTCCAGCCCACCCCGCACCCTCTGCTCCTCTGCTGCTATTCTCCTCACCGTACCTCGTTCTCGCCTGTCCCGCCATCGACCCCCAGCCCACGTCATCCCCCGGGCCTGGAATACCCTCCCTCTGCCCATCTGCCAAGCTAGCTCTCTTCCTCCCTTCAAGGCCCTACTGAGAGCTCACCTCCTCCAGGAGGACTTCCCAGACTGAACCCCTTCCTTCCTCTCCCCCTCACCCCCCTCTCCATCCCCCCACCATCTTACCTCCTTCTCTTTCCCACAGCACCTGTATATATGTATGTATGTTTGTACATATTTGTTACTCTCTTTATTTATTTTACTTGTACATATCTATTCTCTTTATTTTATTTTGTTAGTATGTTTGGTTTTGTTCTCTGTCTCCCCCTTTTAGACTGTGAGCCCACTGTTGGGTAGGGACTGTCTCTATATGTTGCCAACTTGTACTTCCCAAGTGCTTAGTACAGTGCTCTGCACACAGTAAGCACTCAATAAATACGATTGATGATGATGGTGATGATGATGATGGTCAAGTCACTTAACTTCTCTGTCAATTACCTCATCTGTAAAATGGAGAGTAAGACATGGAGCCCCATGTGGGACATGGACTGTGTCCAACCTGATTTTCTTCTATCTACTCCAGTGCTTAGTACATTTCCTGGCACACTGTAAGCCCTTAACAACATAAAAAAAAGTCTCCCATTCCATCCTCAGGCATGTCTACCTTGAATAGTTTGAACAGGATTCGACTTTCTATATGCACTCCGGCTCAACTCTGATAACGATGGGGAAAGGGTCAGGATAGTAAGCTCTGTTTGGGCAGGGATTCTGTCTATCAACTCTGTTGTATTGTACACTGTTGTACTGGACTCTCCCAAGAACTTAATACAGTGCTCTGCACGAAGGATGCACTCTATAAACATCATTGATTGATTAGATACACTGTCATGATGCCCCAATGTTAATTGTAAATGTCTCAGGAAAATTACAATATTTTAGACGTCCAAATCCAGGGTTTTTGGTCATGTGAAACCTATAAAAACAGTACAGATGACATGGTATTGAACTCTACACTTTTCTTATGAACTGTTTTGTTGCAAAGATGGTATCTGCTGGGCTGTGTTCAGTCTGAAATCACACTGCAATTCAGGCAGTGCATGGTGAACTATACTCATCAGGAACCATTTCAGAAAAATTCAAGTTATACTCCTGAGAGCGTTAGAAAACAATGGAATGTCCTAGTAGTTTCTACATATATTTTTCTCATCATTTTTCTGAAGATGATAATTTGAAGCCCTGTGGCATTTCTTCAAAGTCCCATATGTTGAAGAACTATCACGACGGATGTCAGAATCATCATTTCCCTCCATACATGTAGGTGTCTTCAAGAATCAGCATGGACTAGTGGATTGAGCATGTCCTGGGAGTCAGAAGGACCTGGGTTCTAATCCCGGCTCTGCTACTTCTCTGCTCTTGGACCTTGGATAAATCACTTAACTTCTCCTTACCTCAGTTACCTCATCTGTAAAATGGAGATTAAGACTGAAAGCTCCATGTGGGACATAGACTGTGCCCAAGCTGATTAGCTTGTATCTACCAAAGCACTTGGTTCAGTGGCTGGCACATAGTAAGTGCTTAACACATACCATAAAAAAAAATAGAGAATGTCGTCACTTCTAGGGGCTTTATCATGCTTTGTGGCTTTGTCCACTGTAATGCCTTCAGAAGTTCGAGGTAAGATTAAACCTTCACGTTTTGCTTGATTTTCTATTCTTCAAAAACCATTAATGTCAGTCATGAAAGTTCACGATGACTCTGCCAGTTTCCTTCTTGACACTGAGAGTTAATCCAACTATACCTCTGTGGGTTGCAAGGACAATGAGCCATATGGGAATGAGTGTAATCAATCAATCAGTGGTAATTATTGAGTGCTGACTCTGTGCAGCACTGTACTAAGCACTTAGAGAAGCAGCATGGCTCAGTGGAAAGAGCATGGGCTTTGGAGTCAGAGGTCATGGGTTCAAATCCCAGCTCCATCACCTGTCAGCTGTGTGACTTTGGGCAAGTCACTTCACTTCTCTGCGCCTCAGTTCCCGCATCTGTAAAATGGGGATTAAGACTGTGAGCCCCCCGGGGGACAACCTCATCACCTTGTAACCTCCCCAGCGCTTAGAAACAGTGCTTTGCAAATAGTAAGCACTTAATAAATGCTATCATTATTATTGTTATTGGGAGAGTACAATATAACAAAGTTAGTAGACATGTTCCCTGTCCACAATGAGTTTACAGTCTACATCCTTATTCTTGTGGCAGTTGGTCTATAATACTAGTAATAATAATAATGGTACTTGTTAAGTGCTTACTATGTGCCAAGCACTGTTCTAAGCTCTGGGGTAGATACAAGGTAATCAGGTTCTCCCACATGGGGCTCACAGTCTTAATCCCCATTTTATAAATGAGGTAACAGGCACAGAGAAGTTAAGTGACTTGCCTAAAGTCATACGGCAGGCAAGTGGCAGAGTAATGATTGGAACCCACAACCTCTGACATCCAAGCCTATGCTCTTTCCACTAAGCCACACTGCTTTTCCTATCTATGGAACATGCCAGACTGGTCTCTCCTATTGGCTAGCAATATTCCCAGCTGAATCAGAATGGGAAATCACAGGTGTATGTAGGCCCCTATTGTTATCCTAATGGGAAGGTATTGATAATGCATTTTTTTCTATATGCAAAAAAACATTTTGAAGATGTTTTGATCAAACTCACCTTAGCAGACTCTATCCACAGTCTTGGGGATTGTCTGGCAGACTGCTCTGGAGACGCTTCCATTTATTGTTCACGTTAATTAATGTGTATCTGGAGCTCTTTGTTCTAACTGGGTTCTTGTATGGTGTTTTCATTCTATGTGTCTGCTAATTTTCTTGAATTATACTCTTCCAAGTGCTTAGTACAGTGCTCTGCACATAGTAAGTGTTCAATAAATATAATTGATTGATTGATTCTTTAGGAGCCAGACCTGGAGTCACCTTAGTGATTTGGATGCTGCTTTTCCATACATTGGTTATACGGGTAAAAGCAGCGTGGCTCAGTGGAAAGAGCCTGGGCTTTGGAGTTGGAGGTCGTGGGTTCAAATTCCAGCTCTGCCAACTGTCAGCTGTGTGACTTTGGGCAAGTCACTTAACTTCTCTGTGCCTCAGTTACCTCATCTGCAAAATGGGGATTAAGACTGTGAGCCCCCCATGGGACAACCTGATCACCTTGTAACCTCCCCAGCACATAGAATGGTGCTTTGCACATAGTAGGTGCTTAATAAATGTCATTATTATTATTATTATTATTATTATTATTATTATTATTATTATTATTATTATTGGTAGTGCAAGTTTAAAAAATAGGAAATCAGAGAGATAGCACAGTCTAGTTTAGAGAGCAGGAGTAAGAGCTCAATAAATACAATTGAATGAATGAATGAGTCGGGTCCTGAAAGATCCAGGTTATAGTCCCAGGTCTGCACTGGTCTGCTGTGTGACCTTGGGCAAGTTGTTTGACTTCCCCATTACTTAGTTCCTTCAGCTGTAAAATGGGGAGAAGATATCCTCATTCTCCTCTTATCTCTCTAGCCATTCACTCTCAATATCCTTCATGGGCTCCTCCTCCCCCTCCCATCCCTTTACTGTAGGGGTCCCTCAAGGGTCAGTTCTTGGTCCCCTTCTTTTCTCCATCTATACTCACTCCCTTGGAGAACTCATTCACTTTTAGAGCTTCGACTATACTCTCTACACGGATTATACCCAAATCTACATCTCTTCCCCTGTTCTCCCTCCATCCAGGCTCGTATCTCCTCCTGTCTTCAGGACATCTCCACCTGGTTGTCCTTCCACCACCTAAAACTCAACATGTCCAAGACAGAACTCCTTATCTTCCCTGTCCTCTCCCTGACTTTCCCATCACTGTGGATGGTACAACCATCCTTCCCGTCTCACAAGCCCGTAACCTTGGTGTCATCCTTGACTCTGCTCTCTCATGCACTCCACACATCCAATCCATCACCCATACCTGCCGGTCTCACCTTCACAGCATCGCCAAGATCTGCCCTTTCCTCTCTATCCAAACTGCTACCTTGTTAGTGCAATCAATCATCCTATCCCGACTGGATTACTGCATCAGCCTCCTTTCTGATCTCCCAACCTTCTGTCTCTCCCCACTTCAGTCTATACTTCACTCTGCTGCCCAGATTATCTTTCTACAGAAACCCTCTGGGCATGTCACCCCCTTCCTCAAAAATCTCCAGTGGTTACCTTTCAACCTTCATATCAAGTAAAAACTCCTTACTATTGGCTTCAAAGCCCTCCAACACCTCACCCCCTCTCACCTCACCTCCCTTCTTTCCCTCTACAGCCCAGCCTGCACCCGCCACTCCCCTGCCACTAACCACCTCACTGTCTTGTTCTTACCTGTCCCTCCGTCGACCCCGGCCCACGTCCTACCTCTGGTCTGGATTGCCCTCCCTCCTCACATCTGCCAAACTAGCTCACTTCCCCACTTCAAAACCCTTCTGAAAGGCCTCCTCCAGGATGCCTTCCCAGACTGAGCCCCCCTTTTCCTCTGTTCCTCCCCACTTCCCCAATGCCTCTACTCCCTCCCTCTGCTCTAACCCCTCCCTGCCCTACAGCACTTGTGTATATATATATATATATATATATATATATATATACACACACATACATATATACATACATGTATATATATATATATATATATACATATTTGTTATCCTAGTTTATTAAGGATATGTATATATCTATAATTCTATTTATTTATATTGATGCTATTGATGTCTGTCTACTTGTTTTGTTGTCTGTCTCCCCCTTCTAGACTGTGAGCCCGTTGTTGGGTAGGGATTGTCTCTGTTGCCAAATTGTACTTTCCAAGCACTTAGTACAGTGCTCTGCGCACAGTAAGCGCTCAATAAGTTTGACTGAAGGAGTGGATGAATATCAGTTCTCCATCCCTCTTAGAATGATAGCTAGGGAATTTCTGATACAACCCTCCTGCATGTAATCCAGTGCTTAGCACATAGTAAGGATGCAATTAATGTCATTATTATGATCCTTCAGCACTATAAACATCATAAAACTGCAGTGATCCATATACCTTTCAAATCCTGCTGTCAATGGAGATACAATTGGAAAGATGCCATCATTCAGGGCTTGGGCCCAATCGTTACGTCATTCTCGTATGTGGAAGTAATGAGCTGATGTTTGGCACCCGTACTGGCCCAAAATACTCCAGGGCCACTTAGCTTCTGATCCCCTTAGACCTTGAAATCTCCCAGGATGAGATGTGTTACCACTGAAATGAGTCTATCCGGATCTCTATAGAATTTTCATTTTTCTTAGCTGTACTTTTTTGATGCTGAGTCCTCGGTTTATAGCAAGGTAGAAAATGGATTATTACTTCAGGGACAGATAAAGGGTCATCAGTTGTTCATTTAGGCTTCTAACATTGCATAGTGGATAGAGTACAGCCTGGGAATCAGAAGGTCATGAGTTCTAATCCCGGCTCCCCCACTGGTCTTCTGTGTGACCTCTTGGAAGTCACTTCACTTCTCTGTGCCTCAGTTACCTCATCTATAAAATGGGGATTGAGAGTAAGCCGCACGTGGGACAGGGACTGTGTCCAACCCAGTTTGCTTGTATCCACCCCAGCCCTTAGTACAGTCCCTGGCAGACAGTAAGTGCTCAACAAATACCACAATTATTTTTATTATTTGAGACTTGCTGTAACATTATTGTAAAGTACCTGTGCAATCTACACCCAATTTAGTCAGCTTCAGCCAGTACCAGCACATTCATTCAACTTTCAGGAGAAGCAGAATGGCTCAGTGGAAAGAGCACGGGCTTGGGAGTCAGAGGCCATGGGTTCTAATCCCAGCTCCGCCACTTATCAGCTGTGTGGCTTTGGGCAAGTCACTTAACTTCTCTGTGCCTCAGTTACCTCATCTGGAAAATGGGGATTAAGACTGTGAGCCCCACAGGGGACAATGTGATCACCTTGTATACTCCCCAGTGCTTAGAACAGTGCTTTACACATAGTAAGTGCTTAACAAATACCATCATTATTATTATTATTACTTTCATAGCCAGACTTGACTAATCCCATCCTTTTAATCTCTCTCCGGTCCGAATGGAAAGCACCAATTGGATCGTTCACTTCTGACAACTACTGAATGTTCAGAACAGTGTCTTGTTAAAAGGGGAGATGTTGTCCTTCTACATTGACCACAGGGCAGATCTGCTGTTGTAACAACACTGCTCTGAGAATCAGCAAACCTGGGTTCGAATCCTAATTCTTCCCAAAGATGGCTAATGTCAGGGTAAACCACACATACACTTTGGAACATGCTACACTCCTGCCCACCTATTTTCTCACTGCACTGTAAACTCCTTTTCTCCTCTTCCTCACCTCCAATTCTCTCCTCTATCCCCTCCAATCTGGCTTCTGTCCCCTTCACTCCATGGAAATGGACCTCTCCAAGATAATCATCATCATCATCATCATCATCAATCGTATTTATTGAGCGCTTACTATGTGCAGAGCACTGTACTAAGCGCTTGGGAAGTACAAATTGGCAACATATAGAGACAGTCCCTACCCAACAGTGGGCTCAAAGTCTAAAAGGGGGAGACAGAGAACAAAACCAAACATACTAACAAAATAAATAGAATAGATATGTACAAGTAAAATAAATAGAGTAATAAATATGTACAAACATATATACATATATACAGGTGCTGTGGGGAAGGGAAGGAGGTAAGATGGGGGGATGGAGAGGGGAACGAGGGGGAGAGGAAGGAAGGGGCTCAGTCTGGGAAGGCCTCCTGGAGGAGGTGAGCTCTCAGCAGGGCCTTGAAGGGAGGAAGAGAGCTAGCTTGGCGGATGGGCAGAGGGAGGGCATTCCAGGCCCGGGGGATGACGTGGGCCGGGGGTCGATGGCGGGACAGGCGAGAGCGAGGTACGGTGAGGAGATTAGCGGCAGAGGAGCGGAGAGTGCGGGCTGGGCTGTAGAAGGAGAGAAGGGAGGTGAGGTAGGAGGGGGCAAGGTGATGGAGAGCCTTGAAGCCCAGGGTGAGGAGTTTCTGCCTGATGCACAGATTGATTGGTAGCCACCGGAGATTTTTGAGGAGGGGAGTAATATGCCCAGAGCATTTCTGGACAAAGATAATCCAGGCAGCAGCATGAAGTATGGATTGAGGTGGAGAGAGACACGAGGATGGGAGATCAGAGAGAAGGCTGATGCAGTAGTCCAGACGGGAAAGGATGAGAGCTTGAATGAGCAGGGTATCAGTATGGATGGAGAGGAAAGGGCGGATCTTGGCAATGTTGCGGAGCTGAGACCGGCAGGTTTTGGTGACGGCGTGGATGTGAGGGGTGAATGAGAGAGCGGAGTCGAGGATGCCACCTAGGTTGCAGGCTTGTGAGATGGGAAGGATGGTAGTGCCGTCAACAGAGATGGGAAAGTCAGGGAGAGGGCAAGGTTTGGGAGGGACCAGTGACCTTCTTCTCACCAAGTCTGATGGCCTCTATGTTATCCCAATCCTCTTCGACCTCTTGGCTGCCTTTGACACTGTAGATCACTCCCTTCTTGAAACTTCATCTATACTTGGTTTCACTGACACTGTCCTCTCTTGGTTCTCCTTTTACTGCTTCCCATTCCTCAAGAACCTCAAAAGTCTGCATGTCCACCACCTAACAGAAACTCCTTACCATTGGCATTAAAGCATTCAAGCAGCTTTCCCCATCCTACCTCACCTCACTAATCTCCTATTACAGCCCAGCCTGCCAGTTTACTGACTGTGCCCTAATCTTGTCTATTTTACCACTGACTCCCTTCCCACATTCTCTCCCTACCCTGAAACTCCTTCCCCCTCCATATATGCCAGATGACCACTCTCCTCACCTTCAGAAACTTATTAAGGTCACAGCTCCTCCAAGAAACCTGCACAGATTAAGCCCTCTTCTACCACCTCCCTCTCCCATCTTCATTGGCTATTTCCTTGGATCTGTGGCTTTTGGATGTTTGATATTCACCCCACCCTCAACCCCACAGCACTTATGTACATATCTTTATGTTATAGATCATAATCATTTACTCATATTAAAGTCTGTCTGCCCCTCTTCAGTATAAGCTTTTAATAGGCAGGGAACATATCTGCCAACTCTCTTGTATTGTTTTCTCCCAAGTGCTTTGTATAGTGCTCTACACATAGTAGGTTCTCAAATTCAACTGAATAAACTGCTAGCAGGATAATCAGTTCTCAGTCCTGTTGTCTCAGGGCTTCACTCAAGCATCATTCCTGGCGAGGGACTCCATCAATCTCAAAAAGGATTTCTCCTTTAAAGAGGGCAGACTAATTAGCCACATATGATGAAATTATGGAAACATTTGTAACTGGAAAACAGAGAAAATGAAGCAGGATTTTCTTTCCCAGGTGAATGGCTTCCCCCAACAGAGAGATTTCTTCAGCAGACATTGTCTCCAAGACATAATCCCTTTTTTCAAATTACCAGTTCCTTTGGAAAAGAAAGACAGGAAAGTCTGCTGCAGCTGGGAGCATTTTGTCAATTTATGCCAATAACGATAATTATTGGATTTATTTGGTGTACACAGTTTTCCATTCATTAGCTCCTAATCAAATCTTGCAGTGTATCTAGGTTATACTCTCTGAGTTTAAAGAGTCTTGACCAAATTAGTGGCAATATTGCTAATATTTTGGGATGGTTTCATAGCAAGAATCCCCAAAATGTCTAAATGAGTTGAGAATCAGCTGCCATTGTGCATAAAGTACCTTTTGAAACCACTGACAAGGCTAAAATACGACAGAATCTTTCTTACTGACCCCCACTCAGTGCATTCAGATTCAGACTTTGTTGAGTAAATTCCTTTCACCTAATTACCAGGTAGGTAAAATGAGGAATCACAAATCAGACCAATTCCCAGCTTTTTCACCACTCAAGAACCATGTGAACAAAACTCTATCATGAGAATAATAATAATGTTGGCATTTGTTAAGCGCTTACTATGTGCCAAGCACTGTTCTAGGCGCTGGGGGAGGTACAAGGTAATCAGGTTGTCCCATGTAGGGCTCACAGTCTTCATCCCCATTTTACAGATGAGGTAACTGAGGCTCCGCGAAGTTAGGTGACTTGCCCAAGGTCACACAGCTGACAAGCGGCGGAGCTGGGATTAGAACCCATGACATCTGACTCCCAAGCCTGGGCTCTTTCCAACAGAAGGACTTGAGTTCTAATCCTGACTCTGACACTTGTCTGCTGTGTAACCTTGGGTAAGTCGCTTAACTTCTCTGGGCCTCAGTTACCTCATCTGTAAAATAGTGATTAAGAGTGTGAGCCTCATGTGGGACAGGGATTGTGTCTAAACCAGATTAATTTGTATCTGCGCCGATGCTTAGAGCAGTGGTTGGCACATGGTATTCATTTATTCATTCAGTTGTATTAATTGACTGGTTACTGTGTGCAGAGCACTGTACTAAGCTCTTGGGAGAGTACAACATAATAATACAAAGACACGTCAGCAAGTATTTAACAAGTACCATTCAGGTAGATATTCAATAAATGTTCAACGCGATCAGGAGAGAGAATACCTAGACTAGCAAGAAAAATATGTGGATAAAGGTGGCTAAAAAGTGCACTTAACCCCCTGCCACCAAAAATAATTGTTTGGAGGGCCTCCATTCTTATTGTTAAGTCTAACATTTCAAATGGAATCTTATCTCCCTAACACTATCTCAACCAGGTTTGGATCAGGAGACTGACAGTTCCAGGACTGAAGACAAGACAGAATAATATAATACCACAAGAGAGAGCAGTTTCAGGGTTGGGGAGTGAACAGTATAATCATATGTTACCAAAGGGCCTACTGAAGTCTTAGTAGGGGAGACAATAGGGAAAAAAGATTCAAAAGGAGCATAATTTCCAAGGCAAATACCTATACAGGGAGCTTCTGAAAATGTTTTATCCATTTTTCCAGTTTAAATAATATTTTCCCCCACCTCAGTTTGGTGATTTTGACATATCTGTTCAGTATAATGCAAAATATTGTGGGTAAGACCACACAACCCCTGTGTGATGTTTAAAATACTTTCATAGATTTCGCAGTTCCAACACGATGTACATGGAGTAATTTCAGGTAAGCACTAATAGGGGTGTTTACTTGCCTCAGAAATTTTGAAGTGCATAGAAATAGTAATACTTACTGAGCATATAAGTATGACACTGGACTAAATGCTTGGGAAATAACAACAGGAGCACATCCCATTCCCTACCCACAATAAGCTTCCACTGTAATCAGGGACACAAAATGATTTACGAGAAGTGGGATCAGAATGAATTGCATATTCAATCAAAAACACACAGAAATGCTAGTGCCCAGGATGGGCATAACTGATCACATAATAGCTAGAGAAAGTCGTAGAGACAATCACAATCAGTGATATATACTGAGTACTCACTGTGTGTCAAGCTCCATGCTAAGTGCTTGAGAAAGTAAAATAGACACCTCCCTACTTTAGAATTATTGGCATTATCTTATTTTCTGCTGAGGAGTCCAGGACATTTCACTCAAACTCTTAATCCAGCAAGGTCAGTATCCACAAGATTGTATTTTCTACTTCATTGATTTTGCATTACAGGTTAATCAGACTGCTACCCCAAGTCACAGTGTTTGAGGATGCTTGTTGAATAAATAGTGATCTAAACAGAATAGGTAACCCAGTTCAACTCAAAAACAAAGAGCTATGACTGCCCAAGCTTTACCAAAGAAAACCAAACTATTTCCCTTCAGGCACACTTTTACTTATTAGCGCTGCTCTACCCATTATACCACACAAGGGTGCTTTAGTTATAACTAATTGTAGTGCTCTGCTACAGTTTACTCCATCTTAGCCCCCTGAAGATAAATCAGAAAGAGAAACAGACAGCCCCGAGTCAGGGTAATAGAGTTAATATCCCTTCTAAACTCAAATATGAACCAGATGTTTTCCATCCACCAACATGCTTCCTCCATTAGATTCTTTGCCCATATCATTACCCCTTCCTTGTGGCAGTTCTCTTTCTCATGGCTAATGAAGATGATGCATCACTGCAGCCTGCTTGGTGTTTGTGTTTGGCTAATTCAATAGTGTCTTTGTGAACCAACCTTTCCGTTTTTCTTTATTCAGCTGGTTTGGGAGCGATTTTGGAGTCCAAAATAAAGCAGGACATTGTGGAAGGAAAAGAGGATTTTATTTTGATAAAGACACCTTAACCCTTGGGCCAGAAGTAGGAATGAGGGTTGCAATGGTCCAATCGCAAGGTGACCTTCTCATCAAACTCTGAACTCATCTTTTCAAGAGCAGCTGCTGGAACTGCCATTTGCATGTGGCAAAGTGAGGCCTATGAGAGGCAGAAAGCGCCAAGGATGGATGACAAACACTTTCCAAAGTTCAGGAAAACTTTCTAAACCTTACCAACCCACTGTGCCAGTGTAATTAAGGGCTCTTCCGATCACCAATTTCTGTTCAAGCCTTCTCTCATTTCTCCGGGAACTATGAATGACAGATGGACACCCTTCTTATGTTTCTTTGACCAGAAAATCCCCAGCATGTTCCTGAGTTCCTAGTTTAGCCTATATTTTGAAGTCACTGTCAAACTGTTTCAGATTGGGCAACAGCCCAAGTGTTTTGCTTTGAGCCTTAGCATCGTAATTGTTAGAGTCCTACATGTTTTCGGAGGAATGTTATCCTTGTGGTTCTGATTCATTTATTCCTAACTCATCACATTGTTGCTCTAGAAGAGCTATGGGCTAGCTGAGGCCTTAGGAATGTTTTTTATGAACCTTTGAAAGCCTTTATTCTTCGAACCATGAAGTCACATTTTGCCAAGAGTAAACAAACTGAAACATTCAATCGCTCAAGTTGAATTTAGCATTTCCAGTTCTGGTCTTGGGCTCCAGCCCAGAAATGCAACATCACCATGAAAATGAAAATAACGTATGGTTACAGAGGGATTTCATTAGATTCATTAATAGAGCTATTTAGGGGATTAGATTGTACAAGATTAAATTTTCACAGAATTTTTTCCAGAGCAAAGGTAGCATTATTCGCCTTGGTAGCATTACTTAGCATGATCACTTTCATGAACACCCCCCTTTCATAGATTTTAATAGATCCCATTTTAGGGTTCCTATAGAGAAAACTACAACAATCAAAATCCAAGTAGAATCTGGGTTGTTTAAAATTTTATTTCACACTGAGTTGTTAAATGCATTCTGTGCCTTGTAGGTTTTTCAGAGCTCCTGATTTAGTGGAAAGAGCATAGGTGTTTAGAACAGTGCTTTGCACATAGTAAGCACTTAATAAATGCCATCACTCTCTCGGTTTTAAACCCAGCTTCACCACTAGCCCACTGTGTCACCTTGAACAACATTTCTGCGCTTCAATTTCCTCATTTGTAAAATGGGGATCAAATACCTGTTCTCCCTCCACCTCAGATGGTGCTCCCCATATGAGACAGAGACTGTCTAATCTGACTGCATTTTATCTATCCTAGTGCTTAGCACAGAGTAAGCGCTTAACAATTGCCATTATTATCATTATTATAATTTCAACGCTCAGAAATTCCTATTTCCATTGGATGAACACTTGCCAAATGTTTTTAATAAGCCTTTTGGCGAGTTTTTTTTTTTTTACTAATCCCTGCATGCAATGTCTTCTTTATTTAACTTAATTAATTTTACTCTTTTAAGTTCTGCACACTTTGCATGCACTTTGCACTGTGCTACATCCTTGTTTAGTTGTTTTTCCCAAGGCTTTAGCAAGAACAAGACTGACAGCAGATAAGAGCGTGTGACTGAAGCCTCCAAGCCCCAACCATTACTTCCTTCCTGCAACTTCTTTGGCCCAAGTCTTCCTGACTTAACTAAGATTTATCAGTCATTTATAGAAATAATAACAATTTTTATATCAAGTAAGGGCTTATACTCTAAGCGCTGTACTAATCACTGGGGTAGAGAGAACAAAAGTAGATCAGACACAGTCCTTTTTCCACATGAGTTTCACAGCCTAATGGGGAGGGTGAATAGGTATTTCAGTCCTTTCCCAGATAAGGAAATTGATGTCCAGAGTTAAATGACTGGCCCAAGGTCAAAAAGAAGGTGAATGGAGAAGAGCTGGGATTGAGACACCAGTTTTCCTGAATCCCAGGTCCATGTTCTTTCTGCCAGTCCGTGCTGCCTCTGGTTTACACTGGTAGACTCCATCAATTATTTCTCTTTTACTGTCTTCCCCAGCTAAACAGTAAAGGTGGCAAGGAAAGTTATCAGAATTTCGTTCTGTTACATGTTTCCAACACTCAAAAAATGCAGTTGCTGAAGATTATGGTGAGGTATTTTTCCACAAGGAGTTAGCTTTAGGACTGGAACACAGAACCGAACAAGTGGTCAGTTTTGCAGTGAAATATAGCAATGAAATTCCCCCATTTAAAAATGAGAATTACCCAGCTGATTTAGTTGGAGAAGAATGGAGCGAGTGGGAGTAATTCTCCTCACCTCCCTTTCATTTTCAGTTACCAGTTCTTGGTTTCAAGTTTAACTTCTCTGTCATAGAAAGAATTTCTCTCTCTCTCTCTCTCTCTCTCTCTCTCTCTCTCTCTCTCTCTCTATATATATATATATATATATATAGCGAGCAAGAGAGACCATATACATACTCTGTGGTTTGCATTACCATTTGCTAAATATATTGCACATCACGATATGATCTGGTCGGCAGTTTTGAGACCTTAGCGTGGTTTCACTCCCACAACGGCTTCTAGAAATTCCCCAAATAAATCACTAACTTAACATAGGCCTATGAAAAATAGAGGTCAGCAGTTTCTCAACACTGCAGATGTGGGAGGGTGCCAGATCTCTCGAGTGGATCCATTCCACAATGAAAACTCCATTCCACTGTTCCCTACTGAAAGCTCACCTCCTCTAGGAGGCCTTCCCAGACTAAGCCCCCATTTTCCTCTGCTCCTGCTCCCCTCCCCATCATCTCAACTCCCTCCCTCTAATCTACTCCCCGCCCCACGGCACTTGTGTATATATGTACATATTTATTATTCTATTTATTTTATTAATGATGTGTACATAGCTATAATTCTATTTATTTATATTGATGCTATTGATGCTTCCTTCCTTACTTTGTTTTGTTGTCTCTCTCCCCCTTCTAGACTGTCTCTGTTGCCAAATTGTACTTTCTAAGCACTTAGTACAGTGCTCTGCACACAGTTAGCTCTCAATCAATCAATTGTATTTATTGAGTGCTTACTGTGTGCAGAGCACTGTACTAAGCTCTTGGGAAGTGCAAGTTGGCAACATATAGAGACGGTCCCTACCCAACAGTGGGCTCACTGTCTAAAAGGGGGAGACAGAGAACAAAACAAGACACACTAACAAAATAAAATAGAATATGTACAAGTAAAATAGAGTAATAAATACGTACAAACATATGTACATATATAACAATTTATCAATACAACTGAATGAATGAATACGCTGGAGTCATCATGGATTCCCTCTTCCTGCAGAAAGGGTGCCAGTGTTTCATTTTCCTCTGTCATGGAAGGTCTCACATCTGGTTCTGCCCAGAGGTGACAGTTAGAATTGGGCAACTACTGGCAACCCTTTTCACCCCTGACCCCTCGTTACATGATGCCCATGCCAGAGTTGCACATTAGAATCCCATCACCATTTTTCTTTTGCGGAAATTTGTTCACATTTCCCTTCACACATACGAAAAGTGCTGCATTTGAAAAGGTTAAAAAAATCTGTTTGATGTGTCAGGTTAGTAATATATTGCATACATTACTGTCTAAAGAGATAATGTGGAGCAAGTAAATGGGATGCCTAAATGGGAAGCAAACATCAATTTCACTCCGTCGAAACAAAACTTACTCTGAAGTCTCGCGGACTATAACTGGAGTAAAGTGAGAGCTGTCCAACATGTGTTTTTTCCACAGAGCCGGGCCAAAATAGTCAAAACTGTCAAGCCTAAATTGCTTTCTCTAGAAATTTAGACAAATCAGACAAAGGTTGTTCATGAGTCAACTATATCCACTTTCACGGCAATATTCTCCACTCAGATCTCCAAGGTGGAGCTAGTCTCTGAAGTCTGGCCCCAAATAACTTATTCTTTCCTTCCCCTGTGGAGTTCCATGGTTGTGAAACTTGAGATATTCAATCAGTATTGGATAGAGATGGTTCTGGCCCATTAGGAGAATCCAAAAAGAGCTAAGACCTGTTTTATAAACCAGCTCACTGCCAGGCCTAAGTTCAACTCCTGCTACAGTAGAGGACTTGCGACTAAAATTATTTGCTTGGTTGAGATCCTGGGGCAAACATCTTGTGTGGATAATACATTCAAGCAGGTAGCAAAGATTTGCCCTTTACCTATGGGATGACCCTAAATGCCCTTCCAGGCAAAGACCTTCCTATCATCCCCTTCACCCTCCCAAGCACCCTGAACTTTGCCCTTTCATTTCCTGACAAAGGGAAGAATCACTCCATCTGTGGCCTTCAAGCAGTGTGGCCTAATGGAAATAGAACGGGACTGAAAAATCAGGAGACCCAGATTCCAATCCCACCTCTCCCACTTTTCATTCATTCCAGGCCCTTAGTACAGTGCTCTGCACACAGTAGGCGCTCAATAAAAATGACTGAATGATTCATTCATTCAATCATATTTATTGAGCACCTACTGTGTGCACACCACTGTACTAAGCGCCTGGGAAAGTACAATACAGCAATAGAGACAATCCCTGCCCACAATGAGTTCACAGTCTAGTGGGGGGAGGCAGACATCAATACAAATAAAACAGACATCAATATAAATAAATAAAATTACAGATACATAAGTGCTGTGGGATGGGGTGGGGAGAAGAGCAAAGGGAACAAGTGAGGGCAAAGCAGAAGGGAGTTGGAGATGAGGAAAAGTGGGGCTTATTCTGGGAAGGCTCTTGGAGGAGATGTGTCTTCAGTAAGTCTTTGAAGGGAGAAAGAGTAATTGTCCGGCAGATTTGAGTAGGGAGTGTATTCCAGGCCAGAGGTAGGGCATGGGACAGGGGTCGGCGGCAAGACAGATGAGATGGAGGCAAAGTGAGAAGGTTAGCACCAGAGGAGTGAAGTGTGTGGGCTGGGTTGTAGAAAGAGAGAAGGGAGGTGAAGGATGAGGGGGCGAGGTGATGGAATGCTTTAAAGTCAATGGTGAGGAAGTTTTGTTTGATACGGAGGTGGATAGGTATGATCTTGGATAAGTCATACCTTCTTTTTGCACCAATTTCCTCAACTGTACTATAGGGATTAAATGTCTGCCCTTTTAAAACTGTGAGCCCTATCTGAGACAGGGACCATGCAGTCACCTGATTCTCTTGTATCTACCCTAATGCTTAATAGAATGCTTGGCACATAGTAATAATAATAATATTGGTATTTGTTAAGTGCTTACTACGTGCCAAGCACTGGTCTAAGTGCTGGGGTAGATACAAGGTAATCAGGTTGTCCCACGTGGGGCTCACAGTCTTTATCCTTATTTTAGAGATGAGGGAACTGAGGCCCAGAGAAGTGAAGTGACTTTCCCAAGGTCACACAGCTGACAAGTGGCAGAGCCAGGATTAGAACCCACAACCTCTGGCTCCCCAGCCCATGCTCTTTCCACTGAGCTCTGCTGCTTCTCTAATAACCACTTCTCTAGTAACCACTTAATGGTTACTGTTACTATCCACCACAGTGATTGGCATATATTAAGCACTTAATGTTAGTGAGATGGTAATAATAATAATGATGGCATTTATTAAGCGCTTACTATGTGCAAAGCACTGTTCTAAGCGCTGGGGAGGTTACAAGGTGATCAGGCTGTCCCACGGGGGGCTCACAGTATTCATCCCCATTTTACAGTTGAGGTAACAGGCCCAGAGAAGTTAAGTGACTTGCCCAAGGTCACACAGCTGACAATTGGCGGAGCTGGGATTTGAACCCATGAACTCTGACTCCAAAGCTCGGGCTCTTTCCTCTGAGCCATGCTGGTTCTCATACAGTACAATATAGTACAGTGCAAAGCACTTAGTACAGTGCTCTGCACACAGTAAGCGCTCAATATATACGATTGAATGAATGAATAAAAGTGTCATTCATTATAATTTTAACTTGCCTGCTGTTTTGTAACTGAAATTTTTTTCCAGTTCTCTAACTCTCTTCCACCACCCTAGTCCCTCTTCCCATCAGACTGACAGAGACTAGACTCCTTCTTGGTCTTCATTCTCTACTCCAGTAAGTCTCAGCCTTCCATAATGGAAGTGTGGGGGGTTAAGACTCCAGAAAGCAAGGGGTTGCTGAAGTCATATGGCTCAAGCTAGCAGCTCAGAATCAAACACAGATCTAGAACTCCTTTGTCATGGACTCAACTGGAGAGTCAGGGAAAGTATTCAGTTGTTCTAACAAACACTACTAGCACTACTACAAGAAGTAGAGTGGCTCAGTGGAAAGATCACGGGCTTCAGAGTCAGAGGTCATGGGTTCAAATCTTCCTCTGCCAACTGTCAGCTGTGTGACTTTGGGCAAGTTACTTAACTTCTCTGGGCCTCAGTTACCTCATCTGGAAAATGGGGATTAAGACTGTGAGCCCCCTGTGGGACAACCTAATCACCTTGTAACCTCCCCAGCTCTTAGAACAGTACTTTCCACATAGTAAGCTCTTAATAAATGCCATCATTATCATTATTAATCCAAACAATTAATGGAAATATCAGAAATACAAAGAGAAGAGTCAGAGGCCCATGATACTGACAGGGCAAGGTATTTACTGCATTTATTGAGTGCTTACTGTGTGCAGAGCATTGTCTGCTAGACTGTGAGCCCACTGTTGGGTAGGGACCATCTCTAGATGTTGCCAACTTGTACTTCCCAAGCACTTAGTACAGTGCTCTGCACACAGTAAGCATCAATGAATATGATTGATTGATTCAGTGTATGGGAGAGCATAATAACACCATGAAAGATGCATTCCCTCTATACAGCAAGCTTACAGTCTAGAGCGAGAGACAGACATTAACATAAATAAATTACAGATATGCATATAAATTCCTTGGGACTGAGCGAGAGGGGTAAGTAAAGGGAGCAAATCAGGATCACACAGAAGGGAGATGGAGAAAAAGAAATGAGCGCTTAATCAGGGAAGGCCTCTTGGATGAGAGTCTTTTTAGACTGTGAGCCCACTGTTGGGTAGGGACTGTCTCTATATGTTGCCAATTTGTACTTCCCAAGCGCTTAGTACAGTGCTCTGCACATAGTAAGCACTCAATAAATATGATTGATTGATTGATTGATGAGATGTGCCTTCAACAAGCGTTTGAAGGTGGGGAGAGTAATTGTCGGTCATCTATGAAGAGGGATGGCAAGCCAGGCCAGAGGCAGGAGGTGGCCGAGTGGTCAGGAGTGAGTTAAATGACATCAAGTTACAGTGAGCAGGTTGGCATCAAAAGAGTGAAGTGCGTGGGCTGCTTTGTAGTAGGAAACAGCAAGGAAAGGTGGGGGGAGATAAGGTGATTGAGTGCTTTAAAGCCGATGGTGAGGAATCTTCCATCGGACTTTAGGCAGGGACCATCAGCAGAAGTTGGCATCATCCTAAGCAGCCTCTTTCTAAAGAGTTGCCAACAATACTGCAAGGAGCTATCATCCGGGGTAAAGACATCATGGATTGTCAAACCACTGTGGTAACTGCTAAATAACAGCTTACTATGTGCCAAGTAAGGTATCTCGTGGAGAGATCACGGGCCTGGAAGTTAGAAGGACCTGAGTTCTAATCCCAGTTCTTCCTCCTATCTGCTGTGTGACCTTGGACAAGTCACTTCACTTCTGGGTGCCTCAGTTACCTCATTTGTAAAGAGGAATTCAGACTGTGAGTTCCATGTGGAACATGAACTGTGTCCAACTTGATTCTCATTTAACTGCTCCAGTGCTTAGTATAGTGCCTGGCATAAAGTAAGCACTTACCAAATACCAGAAAAAGTGCTGTGCTAAGCCCTGAGGTAGATACAAGGTAATCAGGATGGACAGAGTTCCTGTCCCACATGGAAGAACAGGCACTGAATCCCCATCTCAAAAATCTCCAGTGGCTACCAATCAATCTGCGCATCAGGCAGGAACTCCTCACCTTGGGCTTCAAGGGTCTCCATCACCTCGCCCCCTCCTACCTCACCTCCCTTCTCTCCTTCTACAGCCCACCCTGCACCCTCCACTCCTCTGCCGCTAATCTCCTCACCGTACCTCGTTCTCGACTGTCCTCCCATCGACCCCCATCCCATGTCATCCCCCGGGCCTGGAATGCCCTCCCTCTGCCCATCCACCAAGCTAGCTCTCTTCCTCCCTTCAAGGCCCTACTGAGAGCTCACCTACTCCAGGAGGTCTTCCCAGACTGAGCCCCTTCCTTTCTCTCCCCCTCGTGCCCCCCTTTCCATCCCCCCCATCTTACCTCCTTCCCTTCCCCACAGCACCTGTATATATGTATATATGTTTGTACATATTTGTTACTCTATTTATTTTACTTGTACATATCTATTCTATTTATTTTATTTTGTTAGTATGTTTGGTTTTGTTCTCTGTCTCCCCCTTTTAGACTGTGAGCCCATTGTTGGGTAGGGACTGTCTCTATATGTTGCCAACTTGTACTTCCCAAGCACTTAGTACATTGCTCTGCACACAGTAAGCGCTCAATAAATATGATTGATGATGATGATGATCTTCCAGATGAGGAAGCTGAAACACAGATGAGTGAGTTCCCCCAGGTCACACAGCAGACAAGGTGTGGTCAGGATTGAAATGTAGGTCCCCTGATCCTCAGATTTTTACTCTCTCCACTAATGTGTAGAAGTAGGCCACATTGCTTCTGTTGGTAAATTGGACTCGATGATTTAATTCAATTTAGAGTAAGAGGGAAAAGAACTAATTCTACAAACTTAAACTTAATTTCAATTTTCCACAGTAAAGTAGGTGGCCAGATCACTGGGGCAAGAGATGAGGGAGAAGAGACAGGGGGTTTTAGGAGGGAGTTAAACATCTGGAACAACTGACAAAGGCAGTGAACGTGGGTGTCAATAACGACAGAAAAATAATCTTACCAGGCAAAGGAGATGGTAGAGTTAAAGCATGCAAGGATGAATTTGAGGAGGATGAGGTTGGCCTGATATCCAGATTTCTACCAAAAGTGCTCTGTGGCTCGTGCACAGGAGTGAATAAAGCAGATAGTGGAGGTGATCCAGGGCAATGGGTTAGTGGTAGGAGATTGATGAAGGTTTAGGGGAGTTAGAGAGTTGAGTTCAGGTGAGAGGGTAGAGTGAATGAGTCATTTGCCAATGAACAGAAAGGCTTACCATGCCAATGTGCAGGGCAGAAGCTAGAAATTTGCAGGGACAACAGGGGAAGTGCAAAATAATAATAATAATAGCACTTATTAGGCACTTACTATGTGCAAAGCACTGTTCTAAGCACTAGAGGTTACAAGGTGATCAGGTTGTCCCATGGGGGGGCTCACAGCCTTCATGCCCATTTTACAGATGAGGTAACTGAGGCCCAGAGAAGTGAAGTGACTTGCCCAAAGTCACACAGCTGACAAGTGGTGGAGCCGGGATTTGAACCCATGACCTCTGACTCCAAAGCCCAGGCTCTTTCCACTGAGCCAATACAGCTGCAGATCAGGTAGCTGGCAGAGGAGATGAGGAAGGGAGCATAAAACAGCAATATTCCACAATAGTCACACTTACCCTTCTTGTTGATCCCACTGCTTTCCTCCACCTTCGACTCCCTGCTTCTGGCACTGGCTCTCTAATAATATTAACAATGATAATAATGGCATTTATTAAGTGCTTACTATGTGCAAAGCACTGTTCTAAGCACTGGGGAGCTTATAAGGTAATCAGGTTGTCCCACAGGGGACTCGCCGTCTTAATCCCTATTTTACAGATGAGGTAACTGACAGAGAAGTGAAGTGACTTGCCCAAAGTCACACAGCTGATAAATGGCGGAGCTGGGATTTGAACCCATGACCTCTGGCTCCAAAGCCCGGGCTCTTTCCACTGAGTCACGCTTCTTCTCATGCTGCTCTCTAATTCCTCACCTCTACCAGCTCCAAGAGGTTCAGGGGCAACTAAAGGCAGTGGTGCTACCTTCACAGTGCTTGTTTCCCTTCTCTTGCAATCACATTCTGCTCCGTGCCAGGGCCACCTGTGTCAGTAATTAGGCATGAATGTGTGTGTTTGTGTGTTTGGCCTGGGCTACTTCACCTTTGGGATATAGTCTGGAGCTGGAGTTGGGTTAGCAGCTGCTGAGTAGGAGGTCAAAGGGTATTTTCAGGGAATTAAGGCTGCAGCAGGTGGGAGGAAGTTCTATTGAGGAATGGAAGCGCATTTCCCTTCTGCCTCAGGGGTTCCCAGCTGATCATTATTTCAAGTCATCTTAACCCTCAGAGATAGCAACCCAGGAAATAATGCTTCAATTATAGGTTTATGTTAGTGCACAACTCAGTATTCATTTGATCGTATTTGATCTCAGGCCCTGCTGAGAGCTCACCTCCTCCAGGAGGCCTTCCCAAACTGAGCCCCTTCCTTCCTCTCCCCCTCGTCCCCCTCTCCATCCCCCCATCTTACCTCCTTCCCTTCCCCACAGCACCTGTATATATGTATATATGGTTGCACATATTTATTACTCTTTATTTATTTATTTATTTATTTATTTATTTTACTTGTACATTTCTATCCTATTTATTTTATTTTGTTGGTATGTTTGGTTTTGTTCTCTGTCTCCCCCTTTTAGACTGTGAGCCCACTGTTGGGTAGGGACTGTCTCTATGTGTTGCCAATTTGTACTTCCCAAGCGCTTAGTACAGTGCTCTGCACATAGTAAGCACTCAATAAATACGATTGATTGATTATTGAGCACTTAAGCGCTTGGAAAGTACAATTCAACAATAGAGAAAGGCCATGCCCACAGGGCGCTTACAGTCTAGAAGGGGGAAGACAGACATCAAAACAAGTATACAGGCATCAATATAAATAAAAAGAATTATAGAAATGTACATAAATACATGTGCTGTGGGGTGGGGGGGAAGAGCAAAGGGAGTGAGTTGAGGTATTGAGGATGGGAGGTGGAGCTGAGGAAGAGGGGGGCTTAGTCTGGGAAGGCCTCTTGGAGGAGTTGAGCCTTCAGTAGGGGTTTGAAGAGGGTGAAGAGTGATCCTTTGGCAGATTTGAGGAGGGAGGGCATTCCGGGCCAGAGGTAGGACCAGAGGTCGACAGCGGGACAGGCGAGACAAGGCACAGTGAGAAGGTTAGTGCCAGAAGAGCAGAGTTTGCAGGCTGGGCTATAGAAGGAGAGAAGGGAGCTGAGGGAAGAAGGGGTAAGGTGATAGAAAGTGCTGAAGCCAACAGTGAAGAGTTTTTGTTTGATATGGAGGTTTATAGACATACTGCTTGAAACGTGGTTCTCCTCCTGACATAGAGCCCCAGAAGCCGTGCGGTTTCTAGTCCAATATCTGCCTTCTGTCCTCCCAGCCCACACCCCTGTTGACTTCATCTCAGGCAGGAATGTGTACACCCTGCTTTTCAGATAAAATTAGGGTAGAAACACTGATAGACACTCTATCCTCTTTCTGACCTTAGATCCCACATGCTTCTCTGTTGAGCCCAGAAAGGCCCCTTCTTGGGGGATTGAGGCTGCGCAGTGACCCTATAGACAGGGCTATAGTCACAGGGAGGGTTGACCCACTTGTAGAGAAGCAGTGTGGCTCAGTGGAAAGAGCCCGAGCTTTGGAGTCAGAGGTTACGGGTTCAAATCCTGGCTCTGCTAATTGTCAGCTATGTGACTTTGGGAAAGTCACTTCACTTCTCTGTGCCTCAGTTCTCTCATCTGGAAAATGGGGGTGAAGACTGTGAGCCCCCCCACCATGGGACAACCTGATCACCTTGTAACCTCTCCAGCACTTAGAGCAGTGCTTTGCACATAGTAAGTGCTTAATAAATGCTATCATTGTTATTATTATTATTATCATTATTATTATTATTATTATTACAGAATTAAGGGTCCTGGGTCTTCTCAGTCCCAGTCAATTCAGACAGAAATAGCTTCCTGTACAGAGCCCCAGCCCCTGTTCTCCTGTGAGTGGCACAGTATACCAGTAAAACATATATATTGAAGATGGACCATTAGAACCTCCTATTACACCAAAGGGAAAGATGTTTTTTCACAGCACAAATAGTACTACTAATTCAAGTTGCAGAACATTTTTAGTGGATATTTGCCTTGACCGCCAGCTACTCACTTGTACAGGATCAGAACAGTGCCAGAAAGCAGAAAATAGTCTTAGAACCTTAGTACAAGGAAAATAATAATCGACTGCCTTTTTACTTGATGTTTCTTGTAGGATATTGAGTAGAACAGGAAGAAGGAAAGTTAGTTGAAGAAAACAGTTGATCATTGAATTTTTGAAAACTATCGGTTCTTCACATGACATAGTTGCACTCTTCTTCCTGCTGCCAGTATTTAGAAATTATTTTGTCTTGTCTGTTCACCTCTTTAGATTGGCCTTGAGGACCATGATCATGTGACTTGCTTAGTACTTACATGATATAGAGCAAATAACATAATGATAAAAAAAAATAGCATATATCGACCTAACTCCTCCAGAGAAAGTTTGTAGACTTTGATGAAAACATCACGGTAGGACAACAATTCATTTAAATGAAGCATTTGGCCAACAGGACCCTCACGTAACATAAAATGGATTCTCTCAGCCTCGCTCCAGTTGAAATAAACCTCTGGCTTTTCTAATAAATCTTCATCTATTTTTACAGGATCACCAATCAGTCCCATGAGAAAACAAATTTATTTGCATTTATTTTCAAGAAAGTAAGATTAACATGCTCTATGATCTTCTTTAGGACCTTTTCAAATATGAACTCTATAGGGTACAATATCATCTGGAAGAGTATTATGTGTAGATTTCAATATTCAGTCCTATGTTATAACTTACTAATTAGATTCATGAAAAACCAAGCTGGACCTGCTTTTGTTTCTTATACAAATTGGGTTTCTGGCAAGTGTGGTTGTCTTTCAAACAGCAATGTCTATGAAATTTCATCCAAATAATCAGAGGAAAGCCAGGACTTCAAACTTTCCATCCTTGATTTATGAAGTGCTCTCTATAAGGATCTTCTTATTTTGAACTCTCTAAGGCTTTAGCAGTTTGTGCTGAAACATGAAAAATATTGGCAATTTACGATGACTTTTTTTCATTCTAAAGTTAAATGATTTTTCTATTTGTTATGAAGTTCTGCCAGTCCCACTTGTGTAAATGAAGCTATAACAGCCTGGAGATTTTATACTTTTTTTTATATAAACTGTGTTTTGTGCTCTGACCTTATGGAGACCATTCTTTCCTTTATTGGACTTAAATAAATGATTAATTCTGTTGAGTTTCACTTCATTGACAGACCCTAGTAAGACTGATTTTGCAAAAAGACCCTGAAATGCAAGCTAAATTTCACTTGAGGCTTTGGGTTTGGAGGGGCTGGAATAAGTCCACTTGGCTTTATGATACTGCTTTCACTTGGGACAGAGATAATAGTCTTATCTGTATTGGCCAATCCTTAGGAAAAAAAAGGAGGAGATTACTCCTGGGTCTTAGTGGTTGGGTTCTGATGATGGAGTTATCTTGTTCTTTAGCCAGCTAATGATAAAGAGATTTGCTAAGAAAAACACTGCTTTTATTTAGGGTGGAGCCCTGAAATATGATTGATCTATTCATGCCAACAGCGTGATTCTGTGGTGAGATTATCCTCATGAGTGCTAGCTAATTGGCCTATCAATCTATCAATCAGTGGTATTCACTTAGCACTTACTCCATGCAGAACACTGTACTAAGCACTTCAGAGAGTACAACAGAGTTGATAGATGTGTCCCTTGCCCACAGTGAGCTTACAGTCTAGAGCGGAAGACGGGCATTAAAATAAATAAATTTCATATATTCATTCATTTAATTGTATTTATTGAGAGCTTACTGTGTGCAGAGCATTGTACTAAGTGCTTGGGAAGTAAAAAATATGTCCACAAGTAATGATAATAATAATAATTATGGGATTTGTTAAGCACTTACTATGTGCCAACCACTTTTCTAAGCACTGGGGTAGGTACAAGGTAATCATGTTGTCCCATGTGGGGCTCACGCTTTTAATCCCCATTTTACAGATGAGGTAATGGAGGCACAGATGAGTTAAGTGACGTGCTCAAGGTCACACAGCAGACAAGTAGCTGAAGCGGAATTAGAACCCATGTCCTCTGACTCCCAAGTCTGTGCTCTTTCCACTAAGTGCTGTGGGAATGAAGGTGGGGAGGTTATCAAGAGGCCTTCCCTGTCTAAGCCCTTCTTTCTTCTTCTCCCACTCCCTTTTGCTTCACCCTGACTTCCTCCCTTTATTCATCCCCCCTCCCAGCCCCAAAGCACTTATGTCCCTATCTGTAATTTATTTATTTCTATTAATGTCGGTCTTTTTGAGACTGGAAGCTCACTGTGGACAGGGAATGTGTCTGCTAATGGTTATGCTGCACTCTCCCGAGCGCTTAGTACAGTGCTCGGCCTGCAGTAAGTGCTCAATAAACACGATTGAATGAATGAATGAACGAAAGTGCCCAAAGGGTACAGCTTCAAGTGCACAGTTGCCTCAGAAGGGGGTGGGAGTTGGAGGAAAGAGGGTTTATTCAGGGAAGGCTTCGTGGCGGAGATGATGCTTTGAAGATGAGGAGAGTGGTGGTCTGGCGTATATGGAGGGGGAAAGAGTTCCACGTTAAGGGGAGGACGTATTATGATTGATGAGACAGGGGCACAGTAAGAAAGCTGGCACTAGATTAATGAAGTGTGCGGTTTGAGCTACAGTAAGACTAGAAGCACCCTGATTGATGACTGTTCTCCCAGGTTCCCTTCCTGCCTTAACTCAAAGCAGCATGGCTTAGTGGATAGGGCATTCATTCATTCATTCAATCGTATTTATTGAGCGCTTACTGTGTGCAGAGCACTGTACTAAGCACTTGGGAAGTACAAGTTGGCAACCTATAGAGACGGTCCCTACCCAACAACGGGCTCACAGGCTAGAACGGGGAGGCAGACAACAAAACAAAATATGTGGACAGGTATTGTCATAAGAATAAATAGAAATAAAGCTAGATGCACATCATTAACTAATAAATAGAATAGTCAGAAGGACCTGGGTTCTAATTCCGGCTCCACCACATGTCTGTTGTGTGACCTTAGGCAAGTCATTTCACTTCTCTGGGTCTCAGGTACCTCATCTGTAAAATGGGGATTGAGATTGTGAGCCCCACGTGGGACAGGGACTGTGTCCAACCTGATTAACTTGTATCTACACCCCTGTGCTTAGAACACTGCTTGGCACATAGTAAGTGCTTAACATTACAATAATAACAATACAGTACAATTATTAACAATAACAATAGAGAAGCAGCATGGCTGAGTGGAAAAGTATGGGCTTGGGAGTCAGAGGACATGGGTTCTAATCCCAGCTCTACTACTTGTCTGCTGTGTGACTTTGGACCAGCCACTTAACTCCTCTGGGCCTCAGTTCCCTCATCTGGAACATGGGGATTAAGACTGAGAGCCCCACGTGGGACAACTTGATTACCTTGTAACTATACCAGTGCTTAGAACAGTGCTTGGCACATAGTAAGCACTTAACAAATACCATAATAATATTGATAATTATATTACTATTATCATTATTATTATCTTTGGGAACTTTTCTGTATTCAAATTGTCCTAAGAGTACAGTCCAATACACAGAGTGGGTGCTCAGTGAATATTTTTCCAGAAACGACTATCAACAGAGAGCGTGGGTTCAAACCCCGGCTCTGCCACTTGTCAGCTGTAAGACTTTGGGTAAGTCACTAAACTTCTCTGTGCCTCAGTTACCTCATCTGTAAAATGGGGATTAAGACTGTGAGCCCTACGTGGGAAAACCTGATCATCTTGTAACCTCCCCAGCGCTTAGAACAGTGCTTTGCACATAGTAAGCGCTTAATAAATGCCATTAAAAAAAAAAACTACTCTGAGACCATCCAAGCAGCAGGAGTAGGGGAAGGAAAGTTTGTCAAGTCAGTGATGTCAACAGGCTCAGGGTGGATTCATTGGCAGGAGTCATGGTATCTGACTCCGAAAATATTCTTCCTAGCTTCTTTGTCTTGTCTTAAGCCATGGAGTTGTGTCCTACCCACAGCATCATCGTCATCAATCGTATTTATTGAGCGCTTACTATGTGCAGAGCACTGTACTAAGTGCTTGGGAAGTACAAATTGGCAACATATAGAGACAGTCCCTACCCAACAGTGGGCTCACAGTCTAAAAGCAGCTCCATGGACACATCTCTCCTGGGACTCCCCACCTCCATCTGCAATTGTTCTGGTTTTCCAGAGAGTTTTCTTGGTAAAAATACAGAAGTAGTTTACTATTGCCTCCTTCCGCCCAGGAAACTTGAGTCTCCACTGTCGACTCTCTCCCATACCACTTCTGCCCAGCGCAGGTGAGTTTTGATCTGTAGCAGATTGCCTTCCACTCGCTAGTCACTGCCCAAGCTAGGAATGGAATAGGTAGGCCCCTGCTTCACTCTCCCTCCCATAGTTGAAACTGGTTGTATACCAGAAACTCTCCAGAGGAGACCCTGAGAGGGGATATACCTTCTTAGCCAAAACCAAAAAGTGTTGATGTTTACTATTATTACTATCATTACTACTACTAATAGTAATAGTATTTGTCAAATGCTTGCTAAGTTCCCAGCCCTGTCTTGCGCACTGGGGTAGATACAAGATAATGAGATCAGTCACAATTTCCTTCCCACGTGGGGGAGGGAGAATAGGTATTGAATCTTCATGATAAGGTGAGAAAACAGACACCGAGAAGTTAAGTGACTTGTCCAAGGTCACACAGTACGCATGTGGTGGAGCCAAGATTTGACTCCAGTTCCCCCGATTCCCAGGCCCAGGCTCTTTCCACTAGGCCACATTGTTCAACATTTGACTTGTGCCAAGTAGGTTTAGATCAAAAATGATTTTTTCTAATGAAAAAGTATCTTAAAACACATTTTCCCTATGCATACATGGATGCTGGTAATCTTGCAAGCAGTTAAAAATATTAAAATATTAACTATCAGTATTAAATATTAAAATATATTTAAATCTTAAATATTAAAAGGTAAGCCCTATTAGCTCCTCTTCTAGACTGTATGTTCCTTATGGGCAGGGAATGTTTCTACTAACTGTTGTGTTGTGTTCTCCCAAGGATTTAGTACAGTGCTCTGCACTCAGTAAGCACTCAATAAATACCACTGATTGATTGACTGATTATTAGCAAGATGTTGTATTGGCTTAGTGGTGGATGCAGTAATTTTCTCAGGTCACATTGATTCCATGAACATGAGGGCTGAACTGCCACATGTATTATTCAGGCCCAAGTTCTCCAGATTACGTATTAGGCGAGGCACATATTCCGCAGATAATTTGCCATTTTCTTTGTGCAAAAACCTGCTTCATGAATTGAACTGCTCTGAATCATTCTTCAAAGAAAAGTAGTGCTATGTAGGCGTGACCATTCACAGAATGATGAGTGTGTGTTCAGTTTGTTCCAGGTTTTGTTGAATCTAAGACCATTCTGTCATTTTTCGTGATTTTGGAAATGGGCTGTGTGAATTTTAGTTCGACAATACTTCTCTGACGTGATATTTGGGGTCAGTATCTCATCCAAGGTAACTCCCCACACGAAGCTCAGAATTGCACGAGGAAAGAGGAATTGTCCTCTGGAGAATCATTGCTGAAAAAACTTGCTGATTATCTTCTTTCAGATTTGGATGCCATTTTTTCATTAAAACTGAAAAACCAATAAATGCAGCATAAACACCCTCACCCTTTCCTTATCTTTTAATTCAGCCCAGAAACTTTGGACGATAACCGTAACATGAAACACTGTCACTTTGGCAATCTTAACCTCAGCATTACAGGAATTCTAATAGTAAAAATGTCTACTACTGAGAATGATTAATTCATAGTCCCCACTTGTGTTAATAAGAATTATTAATTATGTCAGACTCTACAAACATAGAGAGTTCAGCACAAAGAAAAGTATCTTGGACTTTGCAGACCTTTGTGCGAGGCTGAGTTATGTTTTTTCAAAGAATGAGAAACAAGCGTTTTCCTAGTGACAGCAATGAAAAACTGAGTTCATTTTCAAAAGAAATGTAAGAACAAAACTCTTTGTGATTTAAGTAAGTTTAACAAATGTCCACTTTAAACCGTCAGGATTGCTCTTATAATTGCTAGATGGCTGGAATTGCTGACAAATGAGGAAGAAATATTGTAAGGTAAGTTTCTGGGTTTTAATTGCTTCCATAATTCATCAACACTTGTTACTGGGTTTAAACACCAAATTTGGTTTGGGGGGACGGGGGTGTTCCAGCATTAGATCATTCTATTTATTGCAACAGAGATTCAGTGGATCCTGTTTTCCGTGAAACATTCAATAGACCACGCAAGGTAACACTAATCAATCAATCGTATTTATCGTATTTATTGAGCGCTTACTGTGTGTACAGCACTGTGAACTGTGATATCTGTCAAACTCTTATTGTGTGCCCAGTGTTGGGGTAGAGATAGGATAATCAGTTCAGACACAGGTCCTGCCCCTCACGGAGGGGAGGGGAGGGGTCATCACAGTATAAGGGGAAGGGAGATTTGCAAATGAGAAAACTGAGGCCCAGAGAAGTTAGGTGACTTGTCCAAGGTCACCCAGCATGCGTGTGGCAGAACTGGGATTAGAATCCAGGTCTCCTAACTCCCAATCCTATGCACTTTCTAGTAGGTCAATTAGTCAACCAACCAATCGTATTTTTGAAAGCTTACTGTGTGCAGAGCACTTTATTAAGCACTTGGGAGAGTACAATAGAATAGAGTTGATAGACTGGCCAAACGATCTTACATCATGCTTGGGAATCAGAACCACTGACCTCTTCACAGGTCAACACCCTGGGCATATTTTGCTACACTCCCAGGGAGTTAGGAAATCCACATTCTCATCCAAACTCTGCCACTGGCCTGCTATGTGACTTTGGGCAAGTTACTCAACCCCTCTGTGTCTCAGTTCCTCATCTGTACAATGGGAACAGTGTGAGCCCACTGTTGGGTAGGGACCATCTCTATATGTTGCCAATTTGTACTTCCCAAGTGCTTAGTACAGTGCTCTGCACACAGTAAGCGCTCAATAAATGCGATTGAATGAATGAATGAACCTGCTCTTCTCTCTTAGACTCTGAGCCCCATATGGGAAAGGGAATGTATAAAGTCTGACTAACTTATATCAATTGCTTCCCTGCAGGAATATTAATGCCTCTCTCCTTGTTTTGCTGTCTGTCTCCCCTTTCTAGACTGTGAGCCCGTTGTTGGGTAGGGATTGTCTCTATCTGTTGCTGAATTGTACTTTCCAAGCGCTTAGTACAGTGCTCTGCACACAGTAAGCGCTCAATAAATACGATTGAATGAATGAATGAATTGCTCATTGCTATTTATTAAGCACTTACTGTGGGCAGTGCACTGTACTAAGTACTTGGGAAAGTACAATACAGTCATAAGACATAATTCCTGCTCTCGATTAGTTTATTGTCTAGCCAGGGAGACCAAGATTAAAATAAACTACAGGCATTTACTTGTACTTTACTTATTTATTGCATCAAGCACTAGTATTGATTCACCACTCACTCTGAGCAGAGTACTGAACTAAGCAAGGGAAAAGCACAATAGAGATGATAAAAATATCAGAGAATAACAAAGAAACAGCGTGGCTCAGCAGCAAGAGCACGGGTTTGGAAATCAGAGATTATGGGTTCTAATCCCGGCTCCGCCCCATGTCTGCCGTGTCACCTTGGGCAAGCCACTTAACTTCTCTGAGCCTCAGTTCCCTCATCTGTAAAATGGGGATTAAGACTGTGAGCCCCACGTGGGACAACCTGATCACCTTGTATCGCCCCAGCGCTTAGAACAGTGCTTCGCACCTAGTAAGTGCTTAACAAATGCCATCATCATCATCAATAATAATAACAATAAATAATTGCGGTATTTGTTACGATGAGCCATTGATGTCTGTTTATTTGTATTGACGTCTATCTCCCCCCCTCTAGACTGTGAGCTCATCGTGGGCAGGGATTGTCACTATTGCTGTATTGTACTTTCCCAAGTGCTTAGAACAGTGCTCTGCACTTGGTAAGTGCAGATAAATGTGATTCAGTGAATTCATTCATTCATTCACTCATTTGTTCAATTGTATTTTTTGAGCGCTTGCTGTGTGCAGAGCATTGTATTAAGTGCTTGGGAAGTACAAATTGGCAACATATAGAGACGGTCCCTACCCAACAGTGGGCTCACAGTCTAGAAGGGGGAGACAGACAACAAAACAAAACAAAACAAAACAAAAGTGAATAAATGAACACTAAAAATTGGGTTAGATACAAGATAGTCCAATAGGACACAGTCCCTATCCCACAGAGAGCTCCGAGTTTGAATCCTCATTTTACAGATGAGGTAACTGAGGCACAGAGGAGTGAAGTGACTTGACCAAAGTCACTCAGCAGGGAAGTGTGGGAAGCAGCATGCACTAGTGGATAAAGCACAGGTCTAGAGGTCAGAAGGATCTAGGTTATAGTCCCACCTCCACCACTTGTCTGCTTTGTGACCATGAGCAAGTCTATTGTATTGTACTTTCCCAACAGTTAATCAATGGCACTGATTATTATTATTATTATTATTATTATTATTATTATTATTATTATCATCATTATTAACAGGCCAGCCCCAGTACACTTCCCTGCTACATTCTGTTGGCACTGGGGATTGGCTCTGATAAGAAACCTTGGCTCTGACCCAACGAGTCACGATGTCATGAAGAAATCTCAAGCCCTCAGGGAGCTTTCAAATTTTCATAGGCAGCCAGAACCTAGATTAGCAGATCACGTGAGCTCATTGTGGGCAGGGAATATGTCTGTTTGTCATTATATTGTACTCTCCAAAGCTCTTAGTACAGTGCTTTGCGCTCAGTAAATGCTCAATAAATACAATTGAATGAATGAATATCAAATGCTTTGTCCAGCTCTTGTTCCCTGCAATTCTCCTGCACCTGACTATATATTTACCTGTAATAATAATGATAATAATAATGATGGCATTTATTAAGTGCAAAGCACTGTTCTAAGTGCTGGGGAGATAACAAGGTGATCAGGTTGTCCCACGAGGGGCTGACAGTCTTAATCCCCATTTTACAGATGAGGTAACTGAGGTACAGAGAAGCTAAGTGACTTGCCCAAAGTCACACAGCTGACCATTTGCAGAGTCAGGATTTGAATCCATGACTTCTGATTCCAAAGCCCCTGTTCTTTCCATTAAGCCATGCTGTTTCTCTACCTAGATCACACTGACTACATACTTACCTAGAGAAGCAGTATGGGGCTTGGAAATCTGAGGTCGTGGGTTCTAATCCTGGAACCGTCACTCGTCTGCTGTGTGACCTTGGGAAAGTCATTTCACTTCTTTGTGCCTCAGTTCCTTCATCTGTAAAATGAGGATTGAGACTGTTAGCCCCATGTGGGACAATCTTCAAGGCTGTCCATCACCTCGCCCCCTCCTACCTCACCTCCCTTCTCTCCTTCTCCAGCCAGTCCCGCACCCTCTGCTCCTCGGCCGCTAACTTCCTCACTGGGCCTCATTCTCGCCTGTCCCGCCATCGACCCCCTGCCCACGTCCTCCCCATGGCCTGGAATGCCCTCCCTCCACACATCCGCCAAGCTAGCTCTCTTCCTCCCTTCAAAGCCCTACTGAGAGCTCACCTCCTCCAGGAGGCCTTCCCACACTGAGCCCCCTCCTTTCTCTCCCCCTCCTTCCCCTCGCCACAGCACCTGTATATATGTGTATGTTTGCACATATTTATTACTCTATTTATTCATTTATTTTACTCGTACATATTTATTCTATTTATTTTGTTTTGTTAATATGTTTTGTTTTGTTGTCTGTCTCCCCCTTCTAAACTGTGAGCCCACTGTTGGGTAGGGACAGTCTCTATATATTGCCAACTTGTACTTCCCAAGCGCTTAGTACAGTGCTCTGCACACAGTAAGCGCTCAATAAATATGATTGAATGAATGAATGAACAATCTGCTTACCTTGTATCTACCCCGGTACTTAGAACAGTGCTTGGCACACAGTAAGCGCTTAACAAATATCATCATTATATTTACCTAGATCAATCAATCAATAGTTTGAATTAAACTATCTATAGCTTTATGTATTTATATGCATGTATATTTACATATACATTAACTATCAATGTATTAACAATGAATAATTAACTTGTATCTACCTCATCCTGATTGACTTGTAACTACCCCAGTGCTTACAACAGTGCTTGACATATAATAAATATCTACAAATACCATTAAAAAAAGATTAATAACAACAAGAAGCAGCATAGCCTACTGGAAGAGAATGGGCCTGGGACTAATCCAGGACTTGGGTTCCAATCCTGACAACCAATTGCTTGCTGTGTGATCCTGGGCAATTCACTTAACTTCTCTTTTCCCAGTTCTCATGTTCTCCGAAATACTTAGATTGTGACCCCCATGTGGGACAGGAACTGTGCCAATCTAATTAGCACGTACCTACCCTAGCACTTAGAATAGTAATCGACACATAGGAAACACTTAATAAATACCATTTAAAATATATATAAAATGGCAAGAACTAGCTTTCTTCTAGCACTTGCCCTCTACTGATCTGAATACATCTTCATGCTGGACATCTCCACAAAAATCAATAACTATTATTTTCCCAGCTATCATTTGTTAAGCACAGTTCTGCAAAACCTGTGTGTTTGTTTGTGGGTGTGCGTACGTGCATGTGTGTATGTGTGTGTCTATAACTTCCATGGTCTTTCACAGTCAGAGAACAAAAGTCATTCAACTTTTGAAGTATAGACCAAGATGCAGAGATAGCTATTTCGTTAATGATGAAAACATTCTAGGCTTCTGTCTTGATGAATATCGAGATATATTGTTTCTTCAAAAAAGTAAACACTGTGGGGCCTTCCCTTTGTTTAACATTGGCTTTAATGTGAATAAATCTTCACTTCCTCAGAAGTCACTTTCATTTCTCAGAAATTAAGACCAGGCATGTTTAATTAGCCCCGGTAACTTTAAACAACTAATTAAAAAATGAGGCACCCAAGATTTTATGACCAAAATAATTATCCTGCACAGAGATATTCTCAATGATCAATTATGAGTCAAAGTTTGTATGTTTTTTCAATGAGGGGCTCTGATTAGATACGTTACTTGTTATCCGGATAGCCAAGACATGGTTTATGAGTTTCCCTGTGCATGGCAGTGTAGACCTCTGGTCATTATTAGGCTGTTTTTTGTCAATGCCCTTGAAATGTGTCACTTATTATAAACACAAATGATGAATGAATGTTATGGTTTTCCAAAGAATTTTGCAAACCCAGTTCATGCTGTGAAAGTGGCAAACCAACGGATAAAATGAATGGACACACAATTATCTACTGCAAGTGAGGTTTCCATTGCCATTAGGTGCTTTGTGCATCATTTATAATAAGATTTGGTCCAGAAGACATCAATCATGACTTATGCATTCCATACATTTATTTTAAAATCACATTATTATGAAACGTGTCCTCCTAACATGATCAGGAGTGGACTTTTCTGTCTATTTTATAACTAATGGTTTGATGATAGTCCCATATGGTCTGTGGATTTGGTGCGTGATTTGAAAACAATGGAAAAGTCAGGCAGAGATCCTTGGCCACTTTTTTATTCTCTTTGGGCCTCAGAAAGACGTGGGCAACGTGAGTGTGAAATTATTATCAAGCGCATTGCCTGTGTGTCAGGCTCTGTACTAAACGCTGAAGTGGATACAAGCAAATGGAGTCAGACACAGTCCCTCTTTTACATATGGCTCACAGTTTCAATCCCCATTTTAAAGTTACAGGTAACTGAGGAATAGAGAAGTGAAGTGACTTGTCCAAGGTCACACAGCAAACATTTGGCAGAGCCAGGATTGGAGCCCATGACCTTCTATTTCCCACGTCTGTGCTCTACTCATTACACCATGCTGCTTCTCTGTCATAAATGCCATATTCATTCACTCATTCAATCATATTTATTGAGCGCTTACTATGTACAGAGCACTGTATTAACTCAAATACTGTTGCTGAACCCAGGTTTCCCAGGGGCAGCTCCAGGGAATCTTTTCAGCAATGATAACAGTAAGTGCGGCATTTGTTAAACTCTTACTATGTGCCAGGCACTGTACTAAACGCTGGGGTGGATACAAGCAAATTAGGTGAGACACAGTTGCTGTCCCACATGGGGCTCACATTCTCAATCCCCATTTTACAGATGAGGTAACTGAAGCACAGAGAAGTGAAGTGATTTGCCCAGGGCCACGCAGCAGACAAGGGGCAGAGACGGAATTAGAACCCATGACCGTGTTCTATCTTCTAGACTGTGAGCCCACTGTTGGGTAGGGACCATCTCTATATGTTGCCAACTTGTACTTCCCAAGCGCTTAGTACAGTGCTCTGCACACAGTAAGAGCTCAATAAATACGATTGATCAATCAATCAATCAATCAATCAATCGTATTTATTGAGCGCTTACTGTGTGCAGAGCACTGTACTAAGTGCTTGGGATAGATTTATTGATTGATCTACTATGCTATGCTGCTTCTCCAGCACTCCATAAGTCTCCAAAAGCAGAAAATGGCCCCGTTGAGTCCCTTGAGTCCCTTGAGAAGCAGTGTTGCCTAGTGGATAGAGTCCAAGCCTGGGAATCAGAAGCACCTGAGCTCTGTTCCCAGCACTTGTCTGTTGTGTGACCTTGGGCAAGTCACTTCACTTCTATGTGCCTCAGTTACTTCATCTCTTAAAATGGGGAATAAGAATGTGAGCCCCACGTGGAACACAGACAGTATCCAACCTGATTAGATAGTACCTACCCAAGCACTTGTTACACTGCCTAGCAAATAGTAAGCGCTTAACAAATACCAGAAAAAACAAACAAATAAACCCAAGTCTTGGGTCTTCAGGATCGTGGAGACGCCCCCATCGCAGAATGTACCTGATTGTCCATGGAGCAGAGTGATCAATTTTTCCTCTCCTCCTCCTCCTCCGCCCCCCCAGCCCTACCTCCTTCCCCTCAAAACAACACTTGTATATATTTGAACTGATGTATTACTCTATTTTACTTGTGCATATTTAATATTCTATTTATTTTGTTAATTATATGCATTATACCTATAATTCTATTTGTTCTAACGATTTTGACACCCGTCTACATGTTTTGTTTTGTTGTCTGTCTCCAACTTCTAGACTGTGAGCCCGTTTTTGGGTAGGGAGTGCCTCTGTTGCTGACTTGTACTTCCCAAGCGCTTAGTATAGTGCTCTGCACACAGTAAGCACTCAATAAATATGACAATGAATGAATGAATGAATCAAGCTCATTCTGTGTGCAGAGCACTGTCCTAAACACTTGGGAGAGAACAATACAACAGTTTCGGTAGATATTATCTTTGCCAAGAAGAAGCACACAGTTTAGAGAGGAGACTAACATTGAAATACAGAGAAGCAGTGTGGCTCAGTGGAAAGAGCCCGGGCTTGGGAGCCAGAGGTCATGGGTTCTAATCCCGGCTCTGCCACTTGTCAGCTGTGTGACTTTGGGCAAGTCACTTCACTTCTCTGGCCCTCAGTTCCCTCATCTGTAAAATGGAGATTAAGACTGTTAGCCCCACGTGGGACAACCTGATCACCTTGTATCCCCTCCAGCGCTTAGAACAGTGCTTTGCACATAGTAAGCACTTAACAAATTTCATTATTATTATTATTATTATTAAATACATTATGGGTATGTACATAAGTACTGTACCCTCGACCTCATCATGAGGTCATACCCTCGACCTCATCATCTCCTACCGCTGCACTGTGTCCACCCTCACCAACTCTGTGATCCCTCTCTCTGATCATAATCTTCTCACCTGCCTCCTCACTCACACTCCTTTCCCCTGTAAATCCGTATTACTCCCTCACAGAGATCTCCGCTCTCTGGACCCCACCCATCTTTCGGAACGCCTCACACCCCACCTCGCCGCCCTCTCCTCTCTACCCAGTCTTGATGATCAGATTACTGCTCTCAACTCTACCCTTTCTACTCAGCTAGACTCGCTCGCTCCCCTTTCCCTTCGCCGCTCTCGCACCACTAACCCACAGCCCTGGATCACTGCCACTGTCCGCCTCCTTCGCTCTTATGCTCGAGCTGCCGAACGCTGCTGGCGAAAGTCTAAACACCATGCCAACCTCGTTCACTTCAAGTTTATCCTTTCCTGCCTTAACTCAGCCCTCTCTTCTGCCAGACAAAACTATTTCTCCTCCCTTATTGACACCCATGCCCATCACCCCCGCCAGCTCTTCCGTACATTCAACTCCCTTCTCAGGCCCCCGGTTCCTCCCCCTCCTCCTTCCCTCACCCCCAACGATCTGGCCTCCTACTTCATTAACAAAATTAAATCCATCAGGTCCGACCTCCCCAAAGTCTCTTCCCCCCCTTTCTCCAACCCCCCGGCTCTCAACATTCTCTGCTACTCTCCCATCCTTCCCAGTGGTATCCTCAGAGGAACTCTCCTCCCTCCTCTCAAGTGCTACTCCGGCCACCTGTGCTTCTGACCCCATTCCCTCTCATCTTATGAAATCTCTCGCTCCATCCCTTCTCCCCTCCTTAACTTCCATCTTCAACCGCTCACTCTCCACTGGTTCCTTCCCCTCTGCCTTCAAACATGCCCATGTCTCTCCCATCCTAAAAAAACCCTCTCTTGACCCCACCTCACCTTCTAGTTATCGTCCCATATCCCTCCTACCATTCCTTTCCAAACTCCTTGAACGAGTTGTCTACACGCGCTGCCTAGAATTCCTCAACAACAACTCTCTCCTCGACCCCCTCCAGTCTGGCTTCCGTCCCCTTCATTCCACGGAAACTGCGCTCTCAAAGGTCACCAATGACCTCCTGCTTGCCAAATCCAACGGCTCATACTCTGTCCTAATCCTCCTCGACCTCTCAGCTGCCTTTGACACTGTGGACCACCCCCCTTCTCCTCAACACGTTATCTGACCTTGGCTTCACAGACTCCGTCCTCTCCTGGTTCTCCTCTTATCTCTCCGGTCGTTCTTTCTCAGTCTCTTTTGCAGGCTCCTCCTCCCCCTCCCATCCTCTTACTGTGGGAGTTCCCCAAGGTTCAGTGCTTGGTCCCCTTCTGTTCTCAATCTACACTCACTCCCTTGGTGACCTCATTCGCTCCCACGGCTTCAACTATCACCTCTACGCTGATGACACCCAGATCTACATCTCTGCCCCTGCTCTCTCCCCCTCCCTCCAGGCTCGCATCTCCTCCTGCCTTCAGGACATCTCCATCTGGATGTCCGCCCGCCACCTAAAGCTCAACATGTCGAAGACTGAGCTCCTTGTCTTCCCTCCCAAACCTTGTCCTCTCCCTGACTTTCCCATCTCTGTTGACGGCACTACCATCCTTCCCGTCTCACAAGCCCGCAACCTTGGTGTCATCCTCGACTCCGCTCTCTCATTCACCCCTCACATCCAAGCCGTCACCAAAACCTGCCGGTCTCAGCTCCGCAACATTGCCAAGATCCGCCCTTTCCTCTCCATCCAAACCGCTACCCTGCTAATTCAAGCTCTCATCCTATCCCGTCTGGACTACTGCATCAGCCTTCTCTCTGATCTCCCATCCTCGTGTCTCTCTCCACTTCAATCCATACTTCATGCTGCTGCCCGGATTATCTTTGTCCAGAAACGCTCTGGACATATCACTCCCCTCCTCAAAAACCTCCAATGGCTACCGATCAATCTGCGCATCAGGCAGAAACTCCTCACCCTGGGCTTCAAGGCTGTCCATCACCTCGCCCCCTCCTACCTCACCTCCCTTCTCTCCTTCTACTGCCCAGCCCGCACCCTCCGCTCCTCCACCACTAATCTCCTCACTGTACCTCGCTCTCGCCTGTCCCGCCATCGACCCCCGGCCCACGTCATCCCCCGGGCCTGGAATGCCCTCCCTCTGCCCATCCGCCAAGCTAGCTCTCTTCCTCCCTTCAAGGCCCTGCTGAGAGCTCACCTCCTCCAGGAGGCCTTCCCAGATTGAGCCCCTTCTTTCCTCTCCCCCTCGTCCCCCTCTCCATCCCCCCGCCTTACCGCCTTCCCCTCCCCACAGCACCTGTATATATGTATATATGGTTGTACATATTTATTACTCTGTTTATTTATTTATTTATTTATTTTACTTATACATTTCTATCCTACTTATTTTATTTTGTTGGTATGTTTGGTTCTGTTCTCTGTCTCCCCCTTTTAGACTGTGAGCCCACTATCGGGTAGGGACTGTCTCTATGTGATGCCAAGTTGTACTTCCCAAGCGCTTAGTACAGTGCTCTGCACATAGTAAGCGCTCAATAAATATGATTGATTGATTGATACTGTGAGGGTTAGGGTGAGGTGGATTGTCTTGTCTTAGACCATCGATTCATCTCCAACCCATAGCGACTCCATGGATATATCTCTCCCAGAACACCCCACCTTCATCTGCAATTGTTCTTGTAGTGGATCCAGAGAGTTTTCTTGGTAAAAATACAGAAGTAGCTTACCATTTTAAGCTCTTTAATAAATAATATTATTTGATCATTTCTCTATTCTGCACTTGCCAAATATTTGCTACAGTGCATTGCATCCATGAGTGCTTAGTGAATACTGTTACTACTACTACTTAAAAAAAAATGATGGCATTTATTAAGCACTTAGTATGTGCAAAGCACTGTTCTAAGCGCTGGGGAGGTTACAAGGTGATCATGTTGTCCCACGGGGGGCTCACAGTCCTAATCCCCATTTTACAGATGAGGGAACTGAGGCACAGAGAAGTTAAGTGACTTGCCCAAAGTCACACAGCTGACAAGTGGCGCAGCCGGGATTTGAACCCCTGACCTCTGACTCCAAAGCCCGGGCTCTTTCTACTGAGCCATGCTGCTTCCCCTACTTACTACTATGCAGCGTGGCTCAGTGGAAAGAGCATGGGCTGGGAAGCCAGAGGTCATGGGTTCTAATCCCGGCTCCACCACTTGTCAGCTGTGTGACATTGGGCAAGTCACTTAACCTCTCTGGGCCTCAATTCCCTAATCTGTAAAATGGGGATGAAGACTGGGAGCCCCACGTGGGTTAACCTGATTACCTTGTATCTACCCCAGTGCTTAGAATGGTGCTTGGCACATAGTAAATGCTTAACAAATACCTTAGTACAGTGCTCTGCACACAGTAAGTGCTCAATAAATACGATTGAGTGAATGAACATTATTATTATTATTATGATTACTACTATGACAACTTCCTCTAAGCTGCTACTGATGCTGAGACTGACTTGTGGCTTTATCTCCCATCCCTTTCTTTTTGTTTCTCATTCACCACCCAGGTTTGAATAATAATGATAATAATGGCATTTATTAAACACTATGTGCAAAGCACTGTTCTAAGCACTGGAGAGGTACAAGGTGATCAGGTTGTCCCATGGGGGGCTGACAGTCTCAATCCCCAATTTACAGATGAAGTAACTGAGGTACAGAGAAGTTAAGTGATTTGCCCAAAGTCACACAGCTGACAATTGGCGGAGCCAGGATTTGAACCCATGACCTCTGACTCCAAAGCCCGTGCTCTTTCCACTGAGCCACGCTGCTTCTTGAACCTTTGGCCTTGTCCCCATCATCTTTAACTTGAGGCAATCTACCCACTTTATCATGATCAATTGGACACTGTTATTATTTGAACGAAAACTCAAGGGGACTTTTCAATTCCTGTCACCTATTTTGTTCTGAAATTGTAGAGGGGTGGCCTACTAGTCCAAGAATTAGAATAAAGAGCAGTAACTCTCTTCCCTCTCCTTATTTTTATATTTACCATGAGGTGAGAATTCCAATCAGACCCATGGAGAGGTAAGACTGGGGAAATTTCTAAGGCAGTTCAAACGTATTTTAAGACAAAGGATTGTTTTCATGTTTGAAATGGAAAATCGAAACCCGGGGGCCCCGTCCATTGAAATTGTCCGTGGCTTGCGGAAGTGAAGGGAGGTCTCTGCCCCTCCCAGGCATTCATACGACAGCCAGCCAAGCGGTGGGGAACTTTTTCGGAAGTTCTCATTGTTGTATAGCTGACCTAGTTTACCCAGCCACGTGGACTGGAACCCATCATTCACGTACTCCCACTTCACCTCCTCCAGTCTCCCACGGACGTCCACCTGTCAGTCGGCCAGTCAGTCAGTCGGATTATTGAGAGGTTACCATGTGCGAAACACTGTACTAAGTGCTTGAATGAGCAGGCTTCACCAATGAATGGACACATTCCCTGTCCAGAAGGAGCTTACAGTCTAGAGAAGCAGCGTGGCTCAGCGGAAAAAGCAAGGGTTTGGGAGCCAGAAGTCATGGGTTCCAATTCCAGCACTGCCACTTGTCAGCTGTGTGACTTTGGGCAAGTAATTTAACTTCTCTGTGCCTCAGTTACCTTATCTACAAAATGGGGGTTAAGACTGTGAGCCCCACGTGGGACAACCTGATTCTCTTGTATCCCCCCTAGTTCTTAGAACAGTGCTCAGCACTTAATAATAATAATAATGATAATAATGACGGTGTTTGTAAAGTGCTTACTATGTGCCGAGCACCATTCTAAATGCTGGGTAGATGCAAGGTTAACAGGTTGTCCCACGTTGGGCTCACACTCTTAATCCCCATTTTACAGATGAGGGAACTGAGGCCCAGAGAAGTTAAGTGACTTGCCCAAAACACACAGCTAAGTGGCAGAGACAAGATTTGAACTCATTCATTCATTCAATCGTATTTATTGAGTGCTTACTGTGTGCAGAGCACTGCAGTAAGTGCTTGGGAAGTGCAAGTTGGCAACATATAGAGACGGTCCCTAACCAACAGCGGGCTCACAGTCTAGAAGGGGGAGACAGAGAACAAAACAAAGCATATTAACAAAGTAAGATAAATAGAATAAATATGTACAAATAAAATAGAGTAATAAATCCATACAAACATATATACATATATACAGGTGCTGTAGGGAGGGGAAGGAGGTAAAGCAGGGGGAGGGGGGGGAGGGGGAGAGGAAGGAGGGGGCTCAGTCTGAGGGGCTCCTGGAGGAGGTGAGCTCTCATGACCTCTGACTCCCAAGCCCATGCTTTTTCCATATAGTAAGTGCTTAACAAATGCCATTAGTATTATTATTATTAGAGGGAATTTTTCTGCAGCCACCTGATCGGTGCCTGGAGAAAAAAGGGGATGGGAAGTTGTGCAGATTGTCCAGTGGATAAACGCTGAGAAAATCAAAGGTACAGAACTACTGGGTATAACAAATGGACCAAGACACTTGGATAATAACAATGATTACGGTGGTATTTGTCAAGTGCTTACTTACGAGCACTTAGATTAACAGCATGCCATAGTGAATAGAACACGGGACCTAGGAGTCAGAAGGTCATGGGTTCTAATCCCGGCTCCACTGCTAATCTGCTTTGTGACCTCGGCAAGTCACTTCACTTCTCTGAGCCTCAGTTCCCTCATTTGTAAAATGGGGATTAAGACTGTGAGCCCCATGAGGGACAGGGACTGTGTCCAATCTGATTCACTTGTATCCATCCCAGCTCTTAGTACAGTGCCTGACACACTATAAGTGATTAACAAATGCCACGATTATCATTATTACTATTATTATTATTACTATTATTGTTACTATCATTATTATTACTATTATTATTATTAGGAAATCATGCACATAGAGCTTGAAGCCAACGAATAGGGAGGCATAGAGAAGCAGCATGGCTCAGTGGAAAGAGCCCAGGCTTTGGAGTCAGAGGTCATGGGTTCAATCCCAGCTCCGCCAATTGTCAGCTGGGTGACTTTGGGCAAATCACTTCACTTCTCTGGGCCTCAGTTCCCTCATCTGTAAAATGGGGATGAAGACTGTGAGCCCCCCGTGGGACAACCTGATCGCCTTGGAACCTCCCTGGAGCTTAGAACAGTGCTTTGCACATAGTAAGTGCTTAATAAATGCCATCATCATCATTATTATTATTACTATTATTATCTAGCATTTGTTCCTCTCTGAACCTCCTTCTTCCCAACTCTTCAAGAAACAGGATATCAGTTCATCTTCTCTGGGCCTCAGTTCCCTCATCTGCAAAATGGGGGTTAAGACTGTGAGCCCCACGTGGGACAACCTGATCACCTTGTATCCTCTCCAGCGCTTAGAACAGTGCTTTGCACATAGTAAGTGCTTAACAAATCCCATTATTACTTGTGGAATCAAATTTTAGATTTTTTTATCCTTCCAACCTTGACTACTAACCCCAAACTGAAGGACACAAAGACAGTTTTCTGATGAAAACCGGCTATGGTTGGATTAAGGGAGAGATACAAGGTTGCAAAAAAAACAAACAGGAGGCAGGTTTCTATCATTTAGAGTCCTAAGCCAGTCAGAAATACTACTTTGAGGAAGAGCCCATAGAAGGGTGATCCTGACTCTGTCAGCTCCACCTAATCCCTCCTCTCTTCCCCCCACCCCCGGCTTCTAGACTATAAACTCGTTATAGGCAGGGAATGTGTTGGCTTTTCGCTGGACTCTTCGCTCCCAAGTGCTTAGTACAGTGCTCTTCATGCAGTAAGTGCTCAATAAATACAATAGAATAAATTGAATGAATGATTCTTTTCCAGTTCCACTATGCGGATACACAACAAACGTAGTTGAATGTGACTTTGGGCAAATCACTGTGACCTTGGTCAAGTCACAACTTCTCTGTGCTTCAGTTCCCTCATTTGCAAATTGGGGATTCCATACCTGTTCTCCCTCCTACTTAGACTGTGAGCCCCAGTGGGGCCTGGTTACCTATCTACCATAGCCTTTGGGATAGTGCTTGACACATAATAAACGCTCAGCAAATACCATTTTTAGTAGTAGTAGTAGTAGTAGTAGTAGTAGTAGTATCGTTCATTAATACCAACTCAACAGTGGAACGTTGTGAGAGCTAGGGGTTGAAGCCCCTAATGCTTGGAGTGGCACTTTAAATAGCTATTTCTCTGAACAAGCCATGCTTAGCCCATATGGCACGTATCTGGTCACAGAACTAGAAATAGGCCAGGATTTTAGGGATCACGGCCCCAATAAAGTCTGTCTCCAGCAGTGAAATGGTGCAGCATAAGTCTGTCTCCCAGCGAGTTAGGCTGAGACGTTCAGAGTGAAGCTGAGCAATGCCAGGGCCTGCTAACATGGAAGAAAATAGCCAAGGGAAACAGAGACAAATTACCCTGAGAGGCATATGGGCCATTAATCATGGCCAAGGGAGATTGACTTAAAGATGGCCCGATTAGCTTTTAAAACCTTTAAAGGGCAGCAAGCTGGTTACAGCCAAAAACTTCTCCTAGCTTAATCGGTGCTCGTCGAGGAGTGAGCCTGAGGGAAATGGGTAAAGGATGGAAAGCATGGGCCTGGGACTCGGAGGATCTGGTTTCTAATCCTGGCTCTGCCACTTGTCTGCTGTGTGATCTTGGGCAAGTCACTTCATTTCCCTGTGCCTCAGTTACCTCATTTGTAAAATGGGGATAAAGAATGGGATCCCCGCTGTAGGTCACGGACCATGTCCGATCTGATCGCCTTTATCTACTTCAGCTTTGTTGGCAGGGAAAGTCTACCAATTTTTATACTGTACTCCCTCATATGCTCAGTATGCTCTGTGCACAGAAAGCACTCAATAACTGTGATTGATCAGTTGCTTACAACAGTGCTTGGCACATAGTAAGCACTTCATAAATACTATAATGATGATTATAATTAGATGGGCTCTGAGAGGCCGGCGTGAGATATGTGAGCAGATAAAACACAGAGGGTGGGCATCTGCAGAACTGACACAGACTTCTAGATATCTGGTGATTAAATATAACCGATCAATTGATTGATTGATTGGCAGGCAGCTGGATCTCCTGGCCACAACCCCGACAGGATTTCTGAGGAGAACCCTGGAGCCGGCCCAACTTCGGGGTTTCGCCTGAGGAGATCTTTCATTCATTCATTCAATCGTATTTATTGAGCGCTTACTGTCTGCAGAGCACTGTACTAAGCGCTTGGGAAGTACAAGTTGGCAACATATGTGGTGAGACACCATATATCTGCATGCTTTCCTGTTCTATTCAGCCATCCGTACTAATATTAATGATAATTGTAGCATTTAACTGCTTACTAGATTCATTCATTCATTCATTCAATCGTATTTATTGAGCGCTTACTGTGTGCAGAGCACGGTACTAAGCTCTTGGGAAGTACAAGTTGGCAACATATAGAGGCAGTCCCTACCCAACAGTGGGCTCACAGTCTAGAAGGGGGAGACAGAGAACAAAACCAAACATATTAACAAAATAAAATAAATAGAATAAACATGTATAAATAAAATAAATAAATAGAGTAATAAATACGTACAAACATATTCATATATAAATGCATAGCACTATGCTAATCACTGGGGTAGATACCAGTTAACAAGATCAAATCATTCTGTCTCACATTGGTTCACAGCGTAAGGGAGAGGGAGAGCAGGAATGGAATCCACATTTTACATATGAGGAAACTGAGGCACAAAGATGTTAAGTGACTTGCCCAAGGCCATAAAGCAGACACATGGTGGAGCTGGGATTAGAAAACAGGTCCTCTGATTCCTAGACCTGCGCTTTTTCCCCTAGGACAAACTGTTTCTGTTGTTTCCTTGTCTTCACTTAGCGCCTACTCTATGCAGAGTACCGAACTGAGCCTTTGGGATTGTTCAGTTGAGTTGGTGGATTCAATCCCTGTCCTCAAAGAATTTTCAATCAATTTTCAATCTAAAAATACAATTCAGCAGCAAATAGGGAGAAAATAGGGAGAGCTATACACTAAAATCATTTGTAGACATTATTAATCTTTTCTACAGTACACTCTCCACCAGATGTTCAGTTCATTTTCAGTATCAAAATCTCTATAAGCCGCTGAATACTGTCCTCTATCCTTTCAGTATTTTTTACTGAATATAGTTGTTTATACTGTGCCGTTATGATGTGCCCATTGTTTCTTCACATGTCATTACAGCAATATTATTGGACCACTTATTATTAGGGCAATAGACTAATAAAAAATCTTGTTTGGCATAGCAGGTCATCTTTTATTCACTGGATGTAGCTACTCATCACTGCACAGTCAGATCCTGTCATTATAATCTATTTTACACTATAAAAAGAAGCCAATGGTCTCTGATTTTTTTTCATATCGTTCATATATTTCCCTCTCTTTTCCCCCAGTACTGAATCCTATGATTCTCAGAGGGAAAATGATGCCTTCAGTTGATTTTAACAGTGGGGTTTCTAGCCGATGTAAGTGAAAGGGGAGTTCCAAGCAGACTTTGCCACATTTATCATCTAATTCTTGCAGCACTCCTGGGAAATAGGTGTGTAGCCATTTTAGAAACAGAGGGGTTAAGCTTCTAGACGAAGACCACACAATGCCTCAGTAGAAAGCTGGGGCTGGGACTTGGTTTCCCTGGTTCCCCGTCCTAAGTGTGTCACGCTTCCTCCCTTAGTTATGGACAACTTTATTAATAACTTGACAATGGTACCACCTACTACATTCCAATTAAGAATGTCACAATCCCCTGAAGTAGTTGATAAATACATCTGGTATTTGAGGACTGTCCTAGAAGATTTTGGGGGTGTTGTGCAGGGAGAGGGCACGTTGAAAAGATAGTGTCTCCATTTCATAACAGATATGCTTCCCCTATGACCTGCAAACAACAACAACAACAATAATAATAATAATAATAATAATAATAATAATAATAATAATAATAATGGCATTTATTAAGCACTTACTACGTGCAAAGCACTGTTCTAAGTGCTGGGGAGGCAAGGAGATCAGGTTGTCCCATGGGGGGGCTCACAGTTTTAATCCCCATTTTACAAATGAGGTAACTGAGGCCCAGAGAAGTGAAGTGACTTGCCCAAAGTCACACAGCTGACAATTGGTGGAGCAGGGATTCGAACCCATGACCCCTAACCTCAGAGCCCAAGCCCTTTCCACTGAGCCATGTTGCTTCTCTGCATGCTGCCCTTACAGCAACACACACAAACACACACAGACATGAACATATACACACACACACATAAATGCACACACAGGTACACACGAATGCACACATGCACACACATACACGTACACATAGAGATACACACACACACATATGCACACAGAGATAAATACACAGATCCACACACATAGATACGCACTATGTGCCAGGCACTGTACTAAGCACTGGGGTGGATACAAGCTAATCAGGTTGGACACAATCCCTGTCCCACTTGGGGCTCACAGTCTTAATTCCCATTTTACAGATGAGGTTACTGAGGTGCAGAGAAGTGAAGTGACTTGCCCAAGGTCACACAGCAGACAAGTGGCGGAGTCAGAATTAGAACCCAGCTCCTTCTGACTCCCAAGTCAGATTGAAGCAGCATGGCTCAATGGAAAGGTCACAGGCTTGGGAGTCAGAGGACGTGGGTTCAAATCCCGGCTCTGCCAATTGCCAGCTGTGTGATCTTGGGAAAGTTACTTCACTTCTCTGTGCCTCAGTTGCCTCATCTGTAAAATGGGGATGAAGACTTTAAGCCCCATGTGGGACAACCTGATCCCCTTGTATCTGCCCCAGTGCTTAGAACAATGCTTTGCACATAGTAAGCGCTTAACAAATGCCATCATCATCATCATCATCATCCCAAGTCCGTGCCCTAGTCAATAGGCAACCCGATTGACACATACCACAGGAAGCTTCTTCAGAGGATCAGCCTGACCTCCACCTGACCGTCCACCTCACTGAATAGCTTCCAGGAAAACCAGAGCCCAAACAGATTAGAAGCAGGGTGAAGGGAGCCCAGTAATTCTCCCTCCATTAATACATACATACATATTTGTACATATTTGTACATATTTATTACTCTATTTATTTTACTTGTACATATCTATTTTATTTATTTTATTTTGTTAGTATGTTTGGTTTTGTTCTCTGTCTCCCCCTTTTAGACTGTGAACCCACTGTTGAGTAGGGACTGTCTCTATATGTTGCCAACTTCTACTTCCCAAGCACTTAGTACAGTGCTCTGCACGCAGTAAGTGCTCAATAAATATGATTGATTGATTGATTGATGATTGATTGATTAATAATGATAATAGCATTTATTAAGTGCTTACTCTGTGCAAAGCACTGTTCTAAGCACTGGGGAGGTTACATGGTGATCAGGTTGTCCCACATGGGGCTCACAGTCTTCATCCCCATTTTACAGATGAGGTAACTGAGGTGCAGAGAAGTTAAGTCACTTGCCTAAAGTCACACAGCTGACAAGTGGGGGAGCTGGTATTTGAACCCATGACCTCTGACTCCAAAGCCCAGGCTCTCCATTCCCTTCACCGTCCCCTGACTGGTCCTGGGCTAGTAAGGAGGCAAGCCAAAACCATAACATGACCTGGGGAATTCCCAAACACTTTACCTCTACAATCAATCAATCAATCGTATTTATTGAGCACTTACTGTGTGTAGAGCACTGTACTAAGCGCTTGGGTAGTACAAGTTGGCAACATATAGAGACAGTCCCTACCCAACAGTGGGTTCACAGTCTAAAAGGGGGAGACAGAGAACAAAACCAAACGGGTATCTGTTCACTCTATTGCAGAGAGGAGCAGCAGGGCACAGTGAATGCAGCAAACTCCAGGGAGTCAGAAGGTCATGGGTTCTTGTACTTCCCAAGCGCTTAGTACAGTGCTGTGCACACCGTAAGCGCTCAATAAATACGATTGAATGAATGAATAATCCAGACTCCTCCACTAGTCTGCTATGTGGCCTTGGGCAAGTCACTTCACTTCTCTTTGTCTCAGTTACCTCATCTGTAAAATGGGGATGAAGATTGTGAACTCTGTGCGGGCCAGGGACTCTTTCAAACCCGATTTGTTGTATCCACCCCGGCATTTAATACACTGTGTGGCACATAGTAAGAGCTTAACAAAAACTATCATCTTTATTAAGTCTGCTGTGTGACCTTGGGCAAGTCACTTAACTTCTCTGAGCCTCAGTTACCTCATCTGTAAAAATGGGGATTAAGACTGTGAGCCCCACGTGGGACAACTTGAACACACTGTATCCCCCCCAGCGCTTAGAACAGTGCTTTGCACATAGTAAGCGCTTAACAAATGCCATCATCATTATTATTATTATTAGTGCAGTGCTGTGCCCTTAGTAGCTCCTTGATAAATACAACTGGATGATGATTGCCCCCAGCTTAATGAATTTCTTTCCTTTGATGCTGATCGGCAACAAATAGTGCCCCTAACAAATACAATAATAATAATATTAATGGTGTTCGTTAAGCACTTACTATGCGCCAAGCACTGTTCTAAATATCTCACTCTAAGCAGAGTCCTTAAGAAGCAAATGGATTCAGTAAAACAGTTTATAAAGTAGCATGAGTATTTTCTGTTGAGGATAAGTCTCTGTGTTCTTCAAGCTGAGAGATTTCTCTTCTGCTTATCTAGAGTTCTGCTTAAAGGGCTGCTTGCTGGAGCATAATCATCTATAAATAATCCTCTTAATAAACCCTTGTTATGGGTTGTTTCTGTTAGGAGGTGATGTCCATGACCGCAAAATAGTAGGCGATGTTTTCTTTTTTGAGAAAGTTATCACGGGGTCACAGAATGTTAACTTACCCCAAGAAATGAAGTAATAAAATGTTCATGTAATTTATGTGTGTCTTTGCTAAGTGACCTAACTCTTATCTGTTAAAGGAGGGAAACAGAAATGCTAAAATGAATTCTGTGGTTCAGGCTTGTGACTAGGAAGTTGGTTGGAAATATCACTTTTTTATTTATGTGGCACCCTTCTCACCAAGATGGTTTTTAACCTTAATTGTGAATCCTAACAGATCCTAGGAAGGCATTAGAAACTGTTTTTATTCAATCAGCCCATCGTGTTATTGTGCACCTACTGGGTACAGAGCACTGTTTTAAATGCGTGGGAGAGTACAATAGAAGAAAAAAAAAACAAAACAAAATGAAAAAACAAACAAAAAACTCGTTTCTGCTCTCAAGAAGCTTGCATCCTTTTTCAGACAAGGATGGGGGAAACGAAAACTTTTGCAACTCCAAGACAAATGCTCTGTAATCTTGGTGGGGTCTTGAGTTGTTGGAAGAAGAACTGAAAGGAGAGTTTAATTTGCAAAATCTACCTTTATCTTGTTTTAAAAATACCTCGGATTCCATAATTAGGAGATGAAAGGAGAATATCGGTGAGGGATTCTGAGACAGAAGTGGTCAGATATTCACTAGTGTAAGTCTTATTTAATTCATTTTTTAAAATTCCCCTGTGCTGGGCAGCAGTGGCATGGTAGAGAATCGAATGCAGAGACTCAAGTTTACTGTGTGGAAGGAGGCAATATAATAATTATGGTATTTTTTAAGTGCTTAGTATGTGACAAGCACTGTTCTACGACTTCCATATTATTACCAAGAAAACTCTATGTGTCCACTACCCTAACAATTGTAGATTGGAATGGGGCATTCTGAGAGAGATGTGTCCACAGTATCGCTATGGATCAGAGATGACTGAACAGAATAAGACAATGCAAATCGTATTCGTAAGGCACTTACTATGTGTCAAACACTGTTATAAGCTCTGGAGTAGATACAAGTTAATCACGTCTAAATCGGAGGCAGAACAGGTATTTAATCCGCGTTTTACAGTTGAGGAAACAGAGGAACGGAGAAGCTAAGTGACTTGCCCGAGGTCACACAACAAGCAATTGGCAGTGCTGGAATTAGAACCCAGGTCCTCTGATTCCTAGGCCCATGCTCTTTCCACTAGGACATGAAATTTATCAATTTTTCAATTTAGAGGAACAGAGAGGGGTTGAGATGGGTGTCAGGAGATTTAAAAAGAATCTAAGCAGAGAGGTCATAGGAACTCAGACTATCCCAAAAAGAGAAGATGGCAGAGGTAAGTGTGAATTGAGTATTTGGGTTGGACAGACGAATAAAGTGGTAAGTAGTGAAGTAGAGGATGAGTTATCAACCTCTTTCCTGGCTAAGAGTGTAAGCTCCTTGTGAGGAGGGAAATAACAATCATCATCATCACCAATAGTATTTATTAAGCACTTACTATGTGCAGAGCACTGTACTAAGAGCTTTGAAGATAACAATATAACAGAGTTGGAAGAGATTCTGAAGAGATTCCAAGGAATCCACGAGACATGTTCCTCTCCCTCTCTAAGGAAGCAAATGACCATCTTCTCAGTAAATCTGATGGCCTCTACTCTTTCCTAATCCTGTAACAATCAGCTGCCTTCACAGTAGAAAAAGAGACATTCCCTGCCCACAGTGAGGTTACAGTCCAGAAGGGGAGACAATAATATGAATAAATAATTTATAAATATAATTTATAGATCTGAATGTAAGGGCTGTGGGGTTGAAGGTGGGGTAAATATCAAAGTCCTAAGGTCAGAGTTTCAAGTGCATAAATGATGCGGAAAGATGGGGGGAGATGGGGAAAATGCGATTAATGACAGAAGGCCTCTGGGAGATGATGTGACCTTAATAAGACTTTGAAGGTGGAGAGAGTGGTGGCTTGGAGTATAAAGAAGAAAGGGAGTTCCAAACTAGGGGGAAGGTGTGGGAAAGAGGCCATAGAGAAAATAGAGGAGACCGGGGGACAGTAAATATGCCAGCTCTAGAGGAGAGAAGGGTGCGGGCTGGGCTGTATTAGGAGATCAGTGAGGTCAGATTCAGAGCAGTCTAGCCGATTGTGTGCTTTAAAGGTGATGGTGAGGACTTTCTGTTAGATGCGGAGGTGGGTGGGAAACCAATGGAGGCTCTTGAGGAGTGGGGAGACATGGACTGTATAGATTGTAAGCCCACTGTGGGCAGGGATGGTCTCTCTTTATTGCTGAATTGTATTTTCCCAGTGTTTAGTACAGTGCTCTACACACAATAAGCGCTCAATAAATACGATTGAATGAATGAATGACTGAACTTCATTTTGAAAAAATATCTGTGCAACACAGTGAAGTAGGACTGGAGAGAGACAGGAGGTGGGTGGTCAGGTCAGTGAGGAGGCAGATTCAGGAATCAAGGCGGCAAAGGATTGATGCTTGAATCAGCAAGGTAGCAGTTTGGATGGAGGGGAAAGGGCAGATTTTAGCAATGTTGTGAATATAGAACAGAAAGGATTTGATGACAGATTGACTATGTAGGCTGAACGAGGGAGATGAGACTAGGACAACGCCAGGGTTGCGAGCTTGTGAGATAGGGAGGATAATGGTGTAATCGACAGTGTTTGTTGAAGACGGGGGAAGACAGGGTTTGGGTGGGAAGATCAGGAGCTCTGTTTTGAGCATATTTAGTTTGAGGTGTTGGTGGGTCATCCAAGTAGAGAAGTCCTGAAGACAGGAGGAAAAGGAAGATTGCAGAGAAGGAGAGAGATCAGAGCTGGAGATGTCGATTTTGGAATCATCGGCATAGAGGTGGTGGTTGAAGCCATGGGAGCGAATGAGTTCTCCAAGGGAGTGGGTGTAAATGACAGTTTAACAAATGCCAAAAAAAAAAAAGGCAAGGTTGGGTAAAGTTTCAAGGATATGGGGGTAGTCTACCGTGAAGGCAGCTGGTTGTTACAGGAGGGTTAGGAAAGAGTAGAGGCCATCAGATTTCCTGAGAAGAGGATGATTTGTTTCCTTAGAGAGGGAGAGGAACATGTCTCGTGCTTTCCTTGTAACCTCTTCAGAACTTAGTATAGTGCCTAACAGCCAATGGGTTCCAATATACAATTACTACTACTATATAAGATGGATTTACATCTCAATAACAGCATGGCTGAGTGGAAGGAGCCCAGGCTTGGGAGTCAGAGGATGTGGGTCCTAATCCCGGCTCTGACACTTGTCTGCTGTGTGACCTTGGGCAAGTCACTTCACTTCTCTGGGCCTTAGTTCCCTCATCTGTAAAATGGCGATTAAGACTATGAGCCCTACATGGGACAACCTGATTACCTTGTATCTACCCCAGTGCTTAGAACAGTGCTTGACACATAGTAAGCACTTAACAAATACCATAATAATAATTATATTATAATTTTATATTGTAAATATAATATAAAATATAATATAATATAATATAATATAATATAATATAATATATAATATTATATAATATTATATCATGATATATTGTATAATGTATGGTATATAATGTATAATATATAGTATATAATAATATATTATATTATATTATAGTATATATTAATTATATTACAACTGCTACTACTACTACAACTACTAATAATTATTATTATTATTAGAGAAGCAGCATGGCTTAATGGTAAGAGCATTGGCTTGGGAGTCAGATGTCATGGGTTCTAATCCTGACTCCGCCACTTGCTAGCTGTGTTACTTTGGGTACGTCACTTAACTTCTCTGTGTCTCAGTTACCTCATCTGAAAAATGGGGATTAAGAATGTGAGCCCCACATGTAACAACCTGGTTACCTTGCATCTACCCCAGCACTTAGAACAGGGCTTGGCACATAGTAAGCACTTAACAAATATGATTATTATTATTGTTGTTACTATTACTATCAATTAATTGATGGTGTTTATTGAGGCCTTACTGTGTGCAAAGCACTGTACTAAGTGCTTGGGACAGGACAATACGACAGAGTTGGCACATCCCTACCCACAAAGAACTAACAATCTGAAGGGGAAGAATAGATAACTGAGGCACAGAGCTCAGTCTGGGGGTGAAGACTGTGTGCCCCATGTGGGACAACCTGATTACCTTGTATCCCTCCGTGCTTTGAACAGTGCTCAGCACATAGTAAGTGCTTAACAAATACCATAATTATTATTATTTTTATTATTGTACCACAGCCTTTCTGCCTACAGGCTCCACTTTGGGCTCTGTTACTGCCTAACCTCCCTAAAAAGGAGAGACAGACAGAATTTACTCCATTTCAGTTTGCTGCTGTATTGACACTATTTCGTTTAAATTGGAAATTGGAGTAGAGAGTAGGGACCACTGCTTTATATACATACACATATATTAATTTAAGTCAAGCTTGGCTGTAATCAATTCTGACATGTTTCTAAAACAGCCAACCAAAGATGCCAGTCTAAGGCTCAAATCTCCTATAACTGCAGATGTGGTTTATCAGTCTGAGTGTGGGTGTTCTTGTATGTGGTTTTAATGGTGAAATGCAGGTGTGACCGAGCTTCTGTTAAAGCCACATGGCAATTTTCGATCACAATCTCCCCACATTTTTCCTGGAAAGAACATTTTGGGTATTACAACACGCTCACGTCCAAAAAGGCCCAAGAAAGTAACAATCAAACAGTTGTCAGCGAACGATAAAAATAGCCCTCCACTACATCAATTATGTAAATATTAGCAAGTTGAATTTATGTGACAAACCAGCAGGGACAAGTCATATTTTACTGTTTGTCGTATAACTTAATTGCCACAGATTGAACAGTTTAGATGAAACTGATATTAAGCAGCTTTGAATTTAGTTCTCCTGTAGTTTATGTAAATTTATGTTAATGAAACATGACCTACCATTTATTCATTCATTCGTTCAATTGTACTTATTGAGCACTTACTGTGTGCAGAGAATTGTACTAAGCGGACCACTTTTTATTCAGCTATTAATGATAATGATCTGCTGTAGTGACTAGAGCATGGGCCTGGGATTCAGAAGGTCATGGGTTCTTATCCTGACTCCTCCACTTGTCTGCTGTGTGACCTTGGTTAAATCACTTTAATTCCCTGGGCCTCGGTGACCTCGTCTGTAAAATGGGGAATGAGACTGTGAGCCCCATGTGAGACAGGGACTATGTCCAACCTGAATGGCTTAGAACAGTGCCAGGCACAAAATAAGCACTTAAATACCATAATAATAATAATTATTATTATTATATTTGTGAAGCCCTTACTAATATGCCAAATACTGTGCTAAATGCTGGGGTATATATGGTCACAGTCTTTGTCCCAGGTGGGGATCATAGTGCCCATTGGGTAGATGAGGAACCTGAGGCACAGAGCAGTTAAGTGATTGACCTAATATCACACCGTAGGGAGTTCCCTCATCTGTAAAATGGGGATTAAGACTATGAGCCCCACATGGGACAATGAGTTTACCTTGTATCCCCCAAGCACTTAGAACAGTGCTTTGCACATAGGAAGCGCTTAACAAATGCCATTGTTATTATTATTATTATTAAGTAGAAGAATGGGTTCTAATCCCAACTCTGCCACTGGTCTGCTATTTGACCCTGGGCATGTCACAACTTCTCTGTGACTCAGTCAACTCATCTGTAAAATCGGGATTGAGACAATGAGAGCTATTTGTGACAGGGACGATGTCCAACCTGATTAGCTTTCATAATAATAATAATCCTAATTATGGTATTTGTTAAGTGCTTACCACATGCCAAGCACTGTTCTAAGCGCTGGGGTAGTTACAGGGTAATCAGGTTGCCCCACGTGGGGCTCATACTTTTAATACCCATTTTACAGATGAGGCAACTGGGCCACAGAGAAGTTAAGTGACTTGCCCAAAGTCACATAGCAGACAATTGGCAGAGTCAGGACTAGAACCCACATCCTCTGATTCCCAAACCTGTGCTCTTTCCACACCTTGCGGCTTCTGCTTCTAAGGCAAGCTACTTTTATCTATCTCAGCACTTAGTACAGTGCCTGGCACATAGCAGGAGCTTAACAAGTGTCATTTTAAAAAAAAGACAAAAAAAATGGGATTAGAACCCAGTTCTCGACTCCCATTCCTGTGCAGAAAAGCAGCAAGCCCAGTGGAAAAAAATGCAGGCCTGGGAATCAAACGAGCTGGGCTCTAATCCCACAACTGCCACTTGCCTGCTCTGTGACTTTGGGAAAGTCACTTAACTTCTCTGGGCCTCGGTTTCCTAATCTTTAAAATGGAGATACAACACTCATTCTCTGGGATTAAGTGAAGAGGTTTACCCTGCTTCTCTCCTTTAACTCTCTCCTTCCACACTCTACCCAGGATTCACTTTGCAACCAGGTTCTGGGAATTATTTCACATTAACACACGTACAATGTTCCCATCTGTCCCCTCATTGTCCACTATTCTTGTGTGTCTCCCATGTGCCTGCCCTTAAAAAGATAATTATCTTTTACCATTCCCACCAAATTCATCTGCATCCACTGGCTCAATCCTGGAAGGCATCCTGAGGACATTAATAGCCTTCCAGTTGGAGGAAGAATATTTTAAACTATTTCCTGACCTCCAGGTTTGGAGCAAATTGTATTGTTTTATGTTGGATTTCCTTTTGCTCCTACTGAAATCAGGCAAATAGCCTTTCTGGCCGATGGTCCCAGAGGCAAGGTTTGTTTCAGTCAGTGCTCCAGGAGCATTTTGAGTCTACCCACATTTTGAGTCTCTTCAGGAACAAGTTGATGGCCCTCGGTAACTCCGACCCTGAAGATGAGGAATGAGCGTTGGACTGGGAGTCGGGATGAAATCTCAGTTCTGCCATTGGCTAACTTCAGTGTCTTGGGCAACTTGTGGAATAACAATCTGGTATTTGTTAAATGCTTACTAGTTGCAAGCAATGTACTAAGCCCTGGGTTAGATATTAACAGTAAACCTGGTATTCCCAGCCTTCACACTTGGCTCCTATAGTGCTCTCCTCCTCACTGTGCCTCGATCTCACCTGTCTCACCACTGACCTTTCTCCCATCATCATCATCATCAATCATATTTATTGAGCGCTTACTATGTGCAGAGCACTGTACTAAGAGCTTGGGAAGTACAAATTGGCAACATATAGAGACAGTCCCTACCCAACAGTGGGCTCGCAGTCTAAAAGGGGGAGACAGAGAACAAAACCAAACATACTAAAAAAATAAAATAAATAGAATAGATATGTACAAGTAAAATAATTAATTAAATAAATAGAGTAATAAATATGTACAAACATATATACATATATCCAGGTGCTGTGGGGAAGGGAAGGAGGTAAAATGAGGGGGATGGAGAGGGGGACGAGGGGGAGAGGAAGGAAGGGGCTCAGTCTGGGAAGGCCTCCTGGAGGAGATGAGCTCTCAGTAGGGCCTTGAAGGGAGGAAGAGAGCTAGCTTGTCAGATGGGCAGAGGGAGGGCATTCCAGGCCCGGGGGATGACGTGAGCCGGGGGTCGATGGCGGGACAGGCAAGAACGAGGTACGGTGAGGAGATTAGCAGCGGAGGAGTGGAGGGTGAGGGCTGGGCTGGAGAAGGAGAGAAGGGAGGTGAGGTAGGAAGGGGCGAGGTGATGGACAGCCTTGAAGCCCAGGGTGAGGAGTTCCTGACTGATGCACAGATTGATTGGTAGCCACTGGAGATTTTTGAGGAGGGGAGTAATGTGCCCAGAGCGTTTCTGGACAAAGATAATCCGGGCAGCAGCATGAAGTATGTCCTGCCTCTGGCCTAGAATGCCCTCCCTCCCCAAATCTGACAATTATTCTCCCCCTCTTAAAATCCTTGAAGGCCCATCTCCTCCAAGAGCCCTTCCCAGACTAAGCCCCACTTTTCCTCCACTCCCACTCCCTTCTGCATCACCCTGACTAGCTCTCTTTGCTCTTCCTCCCTCCCAGCCCCACATTACTTACATACATATCTGTCATTTTATTTATTTATGGTGATGTCTGTTTATTTGTATTGACGCCTGTCCCCCTCTCAGACTGTAAGCTCGCTGTGGCAGAAAATGTCACTGATTATTGTTGTATTGTACTTTCTCAAGTGCTTAGAACAGTGCTCTGCACACAGTTAGCGCTCAGTAAATACGATTGAATGAATGAATATTTGTAAGTGCTTTGTTCTAAATGCTGGGACAGCTACAAGGTAATCAGGTTGGACACAATGCCTGTCCCACCTGGGGCTCACAGTCTTAATCCTCATTTTATAGATGAGGTAACTGAGGCACAGGGAATAATAATAATGGTATTTGTTAAGCACTTACCCTGTGCAAAGCACTGTTCTAAGCACTGGGGGGATACAAGGTGATCAGGTTGTCCCATGTGGGGCTCACAGTCTTAATCCCCCTTTTACAGATGAGGTAACTGAGACACAGAGAAGTGAAGTGACTTGCACAAAGTCACAAAGTAGACATGTGGCAGAGCCAGGATTAGAACCCATGTCATTTGACTCCCAGGCCTGTGCTCATTCATTCATTCAACCATATTTATTGAATATTTACTGTGCACTGTACTAAGCACTTAGTGCAATTCAGCAAAAAGGAAAGACAATCCCTGCTCACACCAGGCTTAGAGCCTAGAAGGGGGAAGACAGACATCAAAACAAGTAAGCAGGCAGCAATAGAAATCAATAGAATTATAGATATATGAACATCAAAACAAATGAACAGGCATCAGTATAAATAAATAGAATTAAAAATACATATATAGATACATAAGAGATGTGGGGTTGAGGTGGGGGAGAGCAAAGGGAGCTAATTGAGGTGATGCAGAAGGGAGGGGGAGCTGAGCAAAATGGAAGTTTAGTTTGAGAAGGCCTCTTGGAAGAGGTGCGCCTTCAGTAGGGCTTTGTAGGGAGGAAGAGTGACTGTTTGGCAGATTTGAGGAGGGAGGGCATTACAGGCCAGAGTAGGATTTGGGCCAGGGGTCGGTGGCGAGACAGAAGAGATGAAGGCCCAGTGAGAAGGTTAGCACCAGAGGAGCGGAGTGTGTGGGGTGAGATGTAGAAGGAGAGAAGGGAGATGAGGTAGGAGGGGGCGAGGTGATGGAGAGATTTGAAGCCAATAGTGAGGAGTTTTTGTTTGATTTGGAGGTTGCAGGGCAACCACTGTAGATTTTAGAGGAGGAGGGTGACATGCACTGAATGTTTCTGTAGAAAGATAATCTGGCCTGTCCCGCCGTCGACCCCCGGCCCACGTCATCCCCCGGGCCTGGAATGCCCTCCCTCTGCCCCTCCGCCAAGCTAGCTCTCTTCCTCCCTTCAAGGCCCTGCTGAGAGCTCACCTCTTCCAGGAGGCCTTCCCAGACTGAGCCCCTTCCTTCCTCTCCCCCTCGTCCCCCTCTCCATCCCCCCATCTTACCTCCTTCCCTTCCCCACAGCACCTGTATATATGTATATATGGTTGTACATATTTATTACTCTATTTATTTATTTATTTATTTATTTTGCTTGTACATTTCTATCCTATTTATTTTATTTTGTTGGTATGTTTGGTTCTGTTCTCTGTCTCCCCCTTTTAGACTGTGAGCCCACTGTTGGGTAGGGACTGTCTCTATGTGTTGCCAATTTGTACTTCCCAAGCGCTTAGTACAGTGCTCTGCACATAGTAAGCGCTCAATAAATACGATTGATTGATTGATTGATTGATTGGCCAGCGGAATAAAGTATAGACTGAAGTGAGGAGAGGCAGGAGGTTGGGTGGTCAGAAAGGAGGTTGATGCAGTAATCCAGTCTGGATGTGATGAATGACTGTACTAACGTGGTAGTGGTTTGGATGGAGAGGAAAGGGCAGATTTTGGTGATGTTGGGAAGGTGAACCCGACAGGATTTGGTGATGGATTGGATATGTGGGGTGAGTGAGACAGCGCTTCCCTAGGTAAAAGAAATTGAGGTTGAGCACAGACCCTGTGCCACACGGGGTTTAGAGACTAACAGCCCTCTCACCCTCCCCTAATGTGGCCCAGTGAACAGAACATAGGTCTGGGAATCAGGAGACCTGGGTTCTAGTCCCAGCCCCACCATTTGCCTGTTTTGTCACCTTAGGTCGGTCAACTTCTCTGTAATTTCTTTTCCTCATCTGTAAATCCAGGGGTTAAATGGGCCCAAGTGACAGAGCGGAGCTTGGGAGTCAGAGGACCTGGATTCTAATTCTAATTCTGACACCTCCACGTGCCTACTGTGTGGCCTTAAAGAAGTCCCTTAATTTATATGTGACTCAGTTTCATCATCTGTAAAATGGGGATTCAACTTCTGTTCGCTATCCTGCTTAGTCTGTGAACCCCTTGTTGAACCCGGACTGTGTCTGACCTTGTTGACACGTAACTACTTCAGTGCTTAGAACAGAGCTCAACAAAAAATAAGTGCTTAAAAAAATAATTATTAATATTATCACCTTCATCATTATTATTATCCCTTCCCGTTATACTGTGTGTTCCATGTAAGACTGTTTGTGTCCAATCTCCTTTTATTGTGCTTAACATGGTCCTCGGTAATAGGAATAATAACAATGATGGCATTTGTTAAGCACTATGTGCAAAGCACTGTTCTAAGCACTGGGGAGGATACAAGGTGATCACATTGTCCCATGTGGGTCTCACAGTCTTCATCCCCATTTTACAGAAGAGGTAACTGAGGCACAGAGAAGAGAAGTAACTTGCCCAAAGTCACACAGCTGACAATCGGCAGAGCCGGGATTTGAACCCATGACCTCTGATTCCCAAGCCCATGCTCTTTCCATTGAGCCACGCCGCTTCTTGGTACATAGTAAGCAGTAATAAACCACAATTATTATTATTACTAATAAAGGTGTCTCTCTACCTTACAGGAATATTGGGGTAATGTGAGATGAGAAAGTTATCTGAGTTTCATAGCCTTTTATTACTGTGATCAGAATCCACAGTAATTTTTCTCTGTAGTTACCTTGTCACTACTGCAATTTCTGAGGGTCATCTTCCTACTCAGGCAATATGAGGACTGTAGTAGGGGTGGGAGTTTGTGGTGATCTATCTTTGGTTGCTGTGAAAGAATGGGAAAACACTGTAAATAGTGAATTGTCAGGTCTGATAACCTCTGTAAAATGCAAGGATTTTTTCTGGCTCTCAAGCTTGAAGCACAGAGCTTGGGAGTAGAGAGTTCAGATTTTCATAAGACCTAAAAGAGAAATTTATTGAAGGCACATCTCCTTCAAGAGGCCTTCCCTGACTAAACCCTCATTTCCTCTTCTCCCACTCCCTTCTGCATCACACTTGCATTGGGATTTTCTCTCTTTATTCATATCTCCCTCACATCCACAGCACTTACATACATAACTACAATTTATTTATTTATATTAAGGTCTGTCTCCCCCATTAGACTGCAAGCTCACTGTGGGCAGGGAATGTGACCACCGATTCTACTATAGTGCACTTCCCAAGCACTCAGTACACTGCTCTGCACACAGTAAGTGTTCAATAAATACAACTAATTGATTGATTCCTTATTTCAGTGGGAACACAGTGGGTTTTGAAGAGCACTATATATTTCCAGTGTCACAACTTTGGAGAGGCTACATGGAACTCAGCTGGGAAAAGAAGAAATCAATCAATGAAACAATCAATTGTGTTTATTGACTGCCTTCTATTTGCAGAGCACTGTACTAAGCTTGGAGAGTACAATATAACAGAGTTGGTAGACACCTTCTCTGCCCACAAAAAAGTTTTTCTCCTTTCTCCCAGTCAAGCATTCTCCCTAGCTCTTAGTGCAGTGCTCTGCACACAGTGAGCACTCAATAAATTCACCCCACACATCCAGTCTGTCACCAAAACCTGCCAGTGTCTCCTCCACAACATCGCCAAGATCCGCTCTTTCCTCTCCATCCAAACCGCTACCTTGCTGGTTCAATCTCTCATCCTAACTGGGCTGGATTACTGCATCAGCCTCCTCTCTGATCTCCCATCCTCCTGTCTCTCCCCGCTTCAGTCTATACTTCATTCTGCTGCCTGGATTATCTTTGTACAGAAGTGCTCTGGGCATGTCTCTCCCCTCCTCAAAAATCTACAGTGGTTGCCTGTCAACCTATGAATCAAGCAAAGACTCCTCACTTTCAGGCTTCAAGGCTCTGCATCACCTCACCTCCTCCTACCTCACCTCCCTTCTCTCCTTCTTCAGCCCAGCCCGCACCCTCTGCTCCTCTGCTGCCGCTAACCTCCTCACTGGGCCTCGTTCTCTCCTGTCCCGCTGTTGACCCCTGGCCCATGTTCTTCCCCTGGCCTGGAATGCCCTCCCTCCACACATCCACCAAACTAGCTCTCTTCCTCCCTTCAAAGCCCTACTGAGAGCTCACCTCCTCCAGGAGGCCTTCCCAGATTGAGCCCCCTTTTTCCTCTCCTCCTCCCCATCCCCTCTCTGCCCTACCTCCTTCCCCTCCCCACAGCACTTGTATATATTTGTGCAGATTTAATACTCTTTATTTTACTTGTACATATTTACTATTCTATTTATTTTGTTAATGATGTGCATATAGCTATAATTCTATTATTCTGACGGTTTTGATACCTGCCCACATGTTTTGTTTTGTTGTCTGTCTCCCCCTCCTAGACTGTGAGCCCGTTGTTGGGTAGGGACCGTCTCTATATGTTGCCGACTTGTACTTCCCAAGCACTTAGTACAGTGCACGGCACACAGCAAGTGCTCAATAAATATGATTGAATGAATGAATAAATACCACTAATTATGCTGGAGAAGCAGCATGGCTCATTGGAAAAAGCACGGGCTTTGGAGTCAGAGGTCATGGGTTCAAATCCCGGCCCCACCAACTGTCAGCTGTGTGACTTTGGGCTAGTCACTTAACTTCTCGGTGCCTCATTTAACTCATCTGCAAAATGGGGATTAGAACTGTGAGGCCCCGTGGGACAACCTGATCACTTTGTAACTTACCCAGTACTTAGAACAGTGTTTTGCACATAGTAAGCACTTAACAAATACCATCATTATGATTATTATTTAATTAAACAATGGACCTGCTGCTTCAGTTTTATCTTGCCTTGGCCATAAAACCCTCACCCCAGGGCATTTCCAAAAGGCTAACAATTGTTTCAAGGACCCCATGTTGCACCTCAGATTTCAGTCTCCCCCAAGAGGGATGTTAAGATTCAGGAAGTGCTCCACACCGAAGTCATTCCTGCTGAGCTGTGGACTTCAAGTGGCACTGAATTATTAGCTCAGAATGTGATGTGGGATCAATAATAATAATACATTATGGTATCTGTTATGTGCTTACTACACGTCAGGCACTGTACTAATCTGGGGTGGATACAAGCAAATCTGGTTGGACACAGTCTCTGTCCTGCATGGGCCTTACAGTCTTCATCCCCATTTTACATTTGAGGTAAATGAGGCCCAGAGAAGAATAGTGGCTTGCCCAAGGTCACAAAGCAGACAAGTGGTGGAGCGGAATTAGAACCCAGACCTCCTGACTCCGAGGCCCATGCTCTATCCACTTCACCATGCTGCTTCCCTCAAACATCGTGGATTACAATAGACATTGCTTTCCCTCTGCTTTCTTGATTAATGTTCAGAGGATATGATCAGGGCAATGTGAAGGGCATTACCCTGGAAGTGTGACCCTCATTAATAACAAAAGACATTGCAAAACTTCCCTGGGTCCTTTAGCGAGGACAGTGATTGAGAGAAAAAATAGTCATTTGTAAGAAAAAAAAATATTAAAAGCTAAAGTCCACCAGAGAGAATGGTGCCCTTGAGACTGGAGTTCTCCCTGTACAATCACACCTCTCTCCTAATATAGCAACCTCCTCCTAATGAGTAAAGGAAACCTTCCTTGTTTCATTTGGTCTTACAATTGCTCTTGAATTAAATAGCAGGGGAAGCCAGACAAAGAAAGGCTAAGTGATTTCCTGAGGATGAGAGCAAGAAATTTCCAGCAAACCCCTACTCTGACCCTAATCCTAATTTTCACTGGATCATTTGACATTTTCACTTCAGAGCTCTCTTTTTTATTTAGTTCTTTTGGGAAAGGCATAGACCACATGCAAGAGCCATGTGGAGAAACACCGTGGCCTAGTGGAAAGAGCGTGGGCAAAGGAGTTAGCCTTGGGTTCTAATCCATGCTCTGCCACTTGTCTGCTGTGTGACCTTGGGCAAGTCACTTGAATGGTCTATTCCTCAGTTTTCTTATCTGTAAAATAGGGATTAAATCCTTCTCCTGCCAATTTAGACTGTTAGCCCCTTTTGGGACAGGGACTGAGTCCAACTTGATTACCTTGTATCTACTCCAGTGCTTAAAACAGTGCTTGACACATAGCAAGGGCTTAACAAATACCATAAAAAGACCAAAACAAACGAACAAACAAACAAACAAAAAAGCAATAGTGACAAAGAAACTCCTCCCGATAACCCCAAGAGTTACTTCCCCCAAAACCTTATTATGGTTGAATTTTCTGTGCCTACTGACATTCCTTTCTAGTATCTATAAAGTCTGAAAACATTTTTATCCACTCACCCAAGAGTGGGGCTCTGAGAATCAGGGAACCTGGGTTTTAATCCTGTCTCTGCCATGAGCCTGTTGTGTGACCTTGGGCAAGTCACTCCACTTCTCTGGCCTCATGTTCCTCAGCTGTTATCCCTCCAGTGTAGACTGTGAGCCCCAGGAGGGATAGGGACTCTGAAAGGATTATATTATGTCTACTTCCCTGCCTAGTATAGTGTTTGGCACAAAACATGTGCTTAATGAATCCCAGAATCATTATTACTATTATTATTATTATTAATAACATAAGAACATAACCACTGTCATTATTCTGTCTTCAGCAGTAGTAACAGAATGCTTGGATCATGGATACAATCCCTTTATTGTAAACCCCATGAGGGCAGGGACTAGGTCTACCCACTCTATTACATTGTACACTCCCAAGCGCTCAAAAATTTCAATCGTATTAATAATAATAATAATAATAATAATAATAATAATAATAATAATAATAATAATAGCATTTATGAAGTGCTTACTACATGCAAAGCACTGTTCTAAGCACTGGGGAGGTTACAAGGTGATTAGGTTGTCCCACGTGGGGCTCACAGTCTTAATCCCCATTTTACAGATGAGGGAACTGAGGGACAGAGAAGTTAAGTGACTTGCCCAAAGTCACACAGCTGACAATTGGCGGAGCCGGAATTTGAACCCATGACCTCTGACCCCCAAGCCCAGGCTCCTTCCCCTGTGCCATGCTGTTTATTGAGCACTTACTGTGTGCAGAGCACTGTGCTAAATACTATTGGTTGATTGATTTGTACCCTTGGTATCATTCATTCTAATGTTTATAGAACAAACCACTCTAACCTTCCTGTAGTAATAATAATAATGATGATGGTATTTGTTAAACACTTACTAAGTGCCAAGCACTGTTCTAAACTCTGGTGTAAATACAAGGTAATCAGGTTGTTCCACGTGGGGCTTAGAGTCTTAATCCCTATTTTCCAAATGAGGCAACTGAGGTACAGAGGAGGGAAGTGACTTCCCAAAGTCACACAGCTAATAAGTGGAAGAGTTGGGATTAGAACCCACAACCTCTGGCTCCCAAGCCCGTGCTCTTTCCACTAAGCCTCTCTGCTTCTCTAGTAACCACTCATGGACCTCTTACCCAAGAATTACCCGTGAGAAGCTGCATGGCCTAGTGGATAGAACAAGGGCCTGAGGGTCAAAAGGACCTGGGTTCTAATCCCAGCTCTGTCACTTCTCTGCTGGGTGACCTTGGGCAAGTCACCTAACTTCTCTGTGGCCCTGTTCCTTCATCTGTCAAAAATGGGGATTAAGACAGGGAGCCCCATGTGGGGCATGGACTGTGTCCAACCTCATTACCTTATATCTACCCCAGTGCTTAGAAAAGAGTCTGGCACATACTAAGTGCTTAACAAACACAATTTAACAAAATAATCTATTCAATTGATCAGTGCTTGAGCAGGGAATGTTTCTGTTAAAATGCTATATAGCACTCTCCCATGTGCTTTGTAATAATAATAATAATGACAGTAATAATAAGGCCCTACTGGGAGCTCACCTCCTCCAGGAGGCTTTCCCAGACTGAGCCCCATCCTTCCCCTCCCCCTCGTCCCCCTCCCCATCCCCCTGCCTTACCTCCTTCCCCTCCCCACAGCACCTGTATATATGTAATATGTTTGTATGTATTTACTACTCTATTTATTTTATTTGTACATATTTATTCTAATTATTTTATTTTGTTAATATGTTTTGTTTTGTTCTCTGTCTCTGTGAGCCCACTGTTGGGTAGAGACCGTCTTTATATGTTGCCAACTTGTATTTCCCAAGCGCTTAGTACAGTGCTCTGCACACAGTAAGCACTCAATAAATACAATCGAATGAATGAATGAATGAATTTGTTAAGCGCTTATTATGTGCCAAGCACTGCTCTAAGCACTGGGGTAGTTACAGGGTAATCAGGGTGTCCCACATGGGCTTCACACTTTTAATCCCCATTTTACAGATGAAGTAACTCAGGCACAGTTGCCAACTTGTACTTCCCAAGCGCTTAGTACAGTGCTTTGCACACAGTAAGTGCTCAATAAATACGATTGATTGATTGATTGATTGATTAAGTGACTTGCCCAAGGTCACACAGCAGGCAAGTGCCAGAGGTGGGGTTAGAACCCATGTCCTCTGAATCCCAAACCCGCGCTCTTTCCGCTAAGCCACACTACAGTTCTCTACCCACAGTAAGTGCTCAATAAATATGACTAGTTTATTGTGAACTAAGCGCTTGACGGTCCTCGAACCTGCTGATATTGCCGGCCTGCGCAGCCTCCCCTGAGAAACAAATTCCATATGTCAGCCACAACTCACAGGTTGTCGAAAGTATTTCCTCCCTCAGATTTTCTCTTTCCAGACTGGAATATTTCCCCCGTATCTCCTACTTTTATTATCATCATCAAGTTCACATGCTCTTATCCAAAGGGCATTCAGGCATTCATCTGCTTCCAGACGACTTCCAACCTCTCCCATTTGCCCTGTTACCCTTCAAGTAGCTGAAATCCGGCGGCTTTGGTAAGCCATTAGGGAGAAACTGGGGATGGAGTCAGAAGGAGACAACTCTCCTGCTCCATTTTCACTTCTTTCCCCAGTCCAGCATGGGGAAAATTTGCCCATCAATCAGTATACTCTAAATATAATCAGTATAAATTATCGAACACCTACTGTAGACTGTAAACTCCCCTCATGGATGGTAAGGGACTTGTGAATAGGGATTGTGTACAACAACTCTACTGTGGCATACTTTCCCAAGTGCTTAGGACAGCTCTGGGCACACAGTAAGTGCTCAATAAATACACCATCAATTGGTTGATTACTATGTGCTGAGCACTGCACTAATTAAAAATAATGATAATAATAATGGTATTTGTTAAGTGCCTACTATGTGCCAAGCTCTGTTCTAAGCACTAGGGAGGATGCAAGGTGATCAGATTGTCCCACGTGGGGCTCCCAGTCTTCATCCCCACTTTACAGATGAGGTAAATGAAGCACAGAGAGGGAAGCGACATGCCCAAAATCACACAGCTGATAAGTGGCAGAGCCGGGATTAGAACCCACGATTAGAAACTTCTAGACTGTGAGCCCGTTATTGAGTAGGCACCGTCTCTATATGTTGCTGACTTGTACTTCCCAAGTGCTTAGTACAGTGCTCTGCACACAGTAAGCGCTCAATAAATACAAGTGAATGAATAAACCCATGACCTCTGACTCACAAGCCTGTGCTTTTTCCATTACGTTGCTTCACTAATTGCTTTGGAGAGTACAATAGCGCTTAATAAATACCATCGTTATTTTTATTATTAATAGAGACACAATTAGTAAAAATTGTGCAAAAATATGTAAATTTGAATGAGGTTGGGTGATAAACCCAGACTAATTTACAGTTAAGAGAAAAGAGAAAACAGAAAGATGAGCAGACAAATAAATTAGGGGCTGGAGAGTTTGTAAGTTAACGTGAGTGTCAGTGCATAAGTACTGAGGTGATAATTGGGAGGATACAAGACAGGAAATGGATTTCAGGAGCTCTTTGAAAATAAGAACTGTGTTAAGAGACTAGAAGTATACATACACAAATATTTGTAGCTGTACATAAATTCCCATAAGAACCGTATTTAGATAATAGAAAGGAGTTGGTGTCACGCTAAGGGGTCTGGCTAGCGAAGTGATGAGAAGAATTGAGGAGATGATGTTTGCCCATTGTTCTTACTGATTTGGAGAATGACATGAATAAAATAGCTCAGTGGAAATATTTATAGGGCAATAGCTGGAATGTTACAAATGTTTTCAGGAGTGACTTGGGGACTGGAATTTATATTTCTATGTCTACATCCCACATCCCTTCATTCTCTCCATTCTTAAAGCTTAAATTTGAACAATTCCCCAGCTCAGTACAGTGAGGCTGAAATATGGAAATTCAAATGTAAGAGCAAATTCTCATGTTTCTTCAGGTTCATTTAATCCTCCCGGTGTGGTTCGTGTCATTTAGCCTGAAAGTCCTGTGTTTCTTAATTTACTATATGATGTTCCTTGTAGTTGTGCAGGTCGTAATTTTTGGGTATTATTACGAACATCATGTGTTTCCCGTGGAAGCTTGGCTGTAATTCAAAACAGGATTTCTTCAATGGCCCTGTGTTATATCATTGGCTAAACAGAGGGAACACATCAACTCTAACAACACTCTCTGAGGGAATCTAGCGTCGAGTAGGGAACTCATACAGCTTCGGATCACTTCAAATCTTTCCAGTTCAAGAAAAATGAACCAAAATAACCACGTCGCGTTTAAGTACACATCAGTTTTACCAGATTTCAATGAAAACAGGGAATCCTTGAGCATGAATACGGCATTTGCACCGCTACTGAGCTTAAATTTACTCAACTCCAGAAAGAAGCAGGAGAAGGCAGATTTTGCTTCACTTTAAATCCCAATATTTGTCCTGCCAAGTCCTTCTCTCTGTGTGCCTTCTTTTCTACTTTTCCAATTTTCCAGATGGGAAGTGACAAAATTTTAGGCAGATTTCTGAATTTCGTTTTGGAGATTTCTTTCCAGGCAGTAGGAGCAGAAAAACATCACATTCAATAAACATTATTTATCGAGCATAGTAAAGACGGTGCTTTGGGGACATCAGCTTTGCACTGTTTGGTTTCCTGGTTTCATTTTCAACAAATCATTCAGTGGTATTTATTGAGCACCCACTGAGTGCTAGGGAAGAAACATGGCCTAGTGGATAGAGCACTGGCCTGAGAGTCAGAAGGATCTGGGTTCTAATTCTGGCTCCACCACTTGTCTGCTGTGTGACCTTGGGCATGTCACTCAACTTCTTTGTGCCTCAGTTACCTCATCTGTAAAATGGGAATTAAGACTGTGAGCCCCATAAAAGACAGGAAATACACCCTACCTGATTTGCTTGTATCCACCCCATCGCTTAGTACAGTGCCTGGAACATGGATAATGCTTAACAAGAAATAATAATGATAACAACTGAAACACTATGTGCCAGAAACTGTATTAAGTCTTGGGGTGGATATAAGCAAATTGTGCACACAGTAAGCGCTCAATAAATACGATTGAAAGAATGAATAAATATGATTGAATGAATGAATAAATCTAATTGAATGAATGAATAAATATGAATGAATGAATGCATACATGAATGAATGAATGAATGAATGAATGAATGAATGAATGAATGAATGAGACCATGGCTTAGGCATAATGCAACGTACTTGGGAGCACAAACAGTAGAGAAGAATTACAAAGTTAAAACAGTACTCTGTTTTTGGAAAAAAGAACAAAATTGGAAGTAAATGGTATTCGATCTTTAGAATTCAATAGAAATACTGGAAAAATATATAGAAATAGAAAACCAATAGAATAGAACACTAAGAATGTATAGTAGTTAGAGGCATTTTCTCTTAGAAACGCCTCATTAAAAGTTATCCAACGGGTTGAGTGGTGTGGGTCTTAGAATCCCAGAGAAGAAATGCCAAAAACTCAGCCATATGGATTTTCATCACATTTCTTCCCACCATTGCTCAAAAATGCCACAAAGTCTCTTTTGTATATTTTCTCACTTGCTTGAGCAGTTTTAACACCCAGATGAAACCACTTCCCATTTTCCTAACATGGTTTTCTTTCAGCTATTTTTTTTTCTTTTCCCATTCCTTTAAAGGCCCAAATAAACCAGTTAAGTTTTGGAAAAGATGGGGGGCAAATGGAAGCTTATTTAAATTGGAGTATTCACTTCTGCCAATGCAAAATTGGAAGAAAATCTGGGGCAAGGAATTGAGGCTCCTCTGTCAGAGTTGATTAAGGAATCTGCACACTAGAAACCTTGTGGTAAATTCTTCAGCAAAAAACCCCAAAATATTTCCTTACCTAGGAGTCCATGGAAGTCAGAAGTATCTGATAATATCGGCAATCATTTGACTCCATTAAAGAGTTCATTTTCCTCTCTCTGAGCTCAAGGATGGTTAGTTGAGACCAACTAGGGACAACTTTATAATTCATGGCTGATAGACTAGGGTCCAGAGCCATTCAAATGATATAATAATGTGTATTTTAAGTGCTTACTATATGCTAATCTCTGGGATAGATTCATTTATTCATTTAATCATTTTTATTAATGTCTGTCTCCCCCTCTAGACTGTGAGCTCATTGTGGGCAGGAATGTGTTGTTATACTGTACTTTCCTAAGCACTTAGTACAGCATGAACAGCACGCTGAGAAGCATCATGGCTTACTATATACAGCATGGGCTTGGAAGTCAGAAGGTCACGGGTTCTAATCCCGGATCCCCCACTTGTCTGCTGTGTGGCCTTGGGCAAGTCATTTCACTTCTCTGTACCTCAGTGAGATACTTCTCTGTGCCTCAGTTACCTCATTTGTAAAATGGGGATGAAGACTGTGAGCCCTTTGCAGGACAGGGACTGTGCCCAACCCAATTTCGTTGTAACCGATCCAGCGCTTAGTAGAGTGCCTGGCACAAAGTAAGTTCTTAACAAATACCATTATTATTATTATTATTATTATTATTATTATTATTATTATTATTATTACTATTATAGTGCTTTGCACACAGTAAGCGCACAATAAATATGATTGAATAATGAATGAATCAATTAATTCCCACTAGATCAGATATAGTTCCTGTCACATAGTGGGCTAACAGTCCCAGGTGATTTTACAGCAAAGTGAGACCCAAAGAAGTTGAATAGCCTGCCCTAAAGTGAATCAGCAAACATGCGGTGAAGCTGGGATTAGAACTCAGGTCTCCTGACTCCAACTCTGTGCTGTTGCACTTGGCCACGCTACTTCTCATGTCCCACCCTAACCAGAACATTTAACAATTCAATGTCACATTGGCATAGAAGCCAATATGTAAAACTGTGAACTGTAAATGTAAATGTAATGTAAAATTGTGGCCCAGTTCAAGCTCCAGAGTGAAAGTCACATTAGGGGTGTTCCAGGAAAGAACATGATGAGGAAACGTTAGCTATGCATAGTTTCTCTCTTTCTAGTGAATTACAATCCCTTCTTCCATTCTGGTAAGACATATTTCCTTTACACAGGTTTCAGTAGCTATCCTCTCACTATCCGAGCACACCAGAGCTGGGGTTTGAGGAGGCCGTCACTTACCGAGCTTATTAGCTTCCCGTTCCCATTTTTTTCCACTGATTTATAACACACGAACAGGAAAGGGCCTGACTGTATTAACTTTGTGTCACTCACAAATTGAGACAAGGATGGACTGAAATGTTTTCGGGATCTAAAAGGAAGTAGCTAGTCTCCTCACAAGAGTTTAATTGTCCACCACATGGGCAAAACCTGTAAAGGGAACAGGAGGCTGCTCTTTAAATGAAGTGTTACAGGGAAAATTTCAGGAATCACGTGGGAAAAGATACAGCTAACATTTTTAGATAATTGTTCAAAACTAGGAAAGGAGTGTGGCCTAGTGGAAATAGCACAGGCCGGTCAGTCAGAGGACCCGGGTTCTAATCTTAGCACTGCGGCTGGTCTGCTGAGTGGCTCTGGGCAAGTCATGTAACTTCTCTGTGCTTCGGTTATCTCATCAGCAAAATGGAGATTAAGAATGTGAACCCCTGGTGGGATGTGGACTGCATCCAGCCTGATTAACTTTTATCTACCCCGCAGCTTAGAACAGTGCCTGTCTCATAGTATAAACTTAACAAATACCACACAAAAAGAGGTCACAACTTTTCTGTGCCTCAGTTACCCCATCTTTAAAATGGGGAATAAAGCTGTGAGCCCCATGTAGGACACGGCCTATATTTAACCTGATTATTTTGCATCTACTCCAACATTTAGTACAGTGCCAGGCACACAATAAGCACCTAACCCCCCCACCCATCCCCATTAAAATAACAAACAAATAAAGGTTTTGGGGGTTCTGAGGACTTCCTGCACACTTCTCCCCACTCCTCAAAAACTTCTTATGGGTGCCTTTGCATATTTGCATTAACCAATAACTCATATTCAATCATGTCGGCCCCTGCTATCTAAACTCTCTCCTCTCTCACTACAACCCAACCCACAAACCTGTCTTTGCCAACTCCAGACTACTTACTATACCTCCCGCCATTCATTCATTCAATCATATTCATTAAGCGCTTAAGCGCACACTAAATGCTTGGGAAAGAACAATTCATTCACTCATATTTATTGAGTGTTTACTGTGTGCAGAGCACTATACAACAACCAACAGTGATAATTCTTGCCAATCTAGAGCTCACAGCCTTGAGGATCTGATCCTTACTCATTAAGCGCTTCCTCTTGCCGGGAATTTCCTCCCATTTCATATTCATCTTCAAAGCCTAATTGCAATCATGTCCCAGGAAGCCTTCCCTAACCAAACTCTCATCTCTCCACCTTATTCTTCCTCCCTTCTGCTTCATTTATAAGGGAAACTGCATGGCCGATTGCAAGAATCCAGAGTTGGGAGTCAGAGATCGTGAGTTCCAATTCCGGCTCCACTACTTGTCTGATGTATGACCTTGGGCAAGTCACTTTACTTCACTGTGCCTCAGTTACCTCATCTGGAAAATGGGGCTTAACAATTTGAGGCTCATGTGGGACAGGGACTGTGTCTAACCTGACTGTGGATAGAGTACGAGCTTGGGAGTCAGAAGGTCATATGTTCATTCATTCAATCATATTTATTTAACACTTACTGTGTGCAGAGCACTGTACTAAGCACTTGGAAAGTACAATTCGGCAACAAATAGGGACAATCCCTACAGCAAAACAAAACAAGTAGACAGGCATCAATAGCATCAATATAAATAGATAGAATTATAGATATTTGAACATCATTAATAAAATTATTAGAATTATAAATATATACATATAGACACTAGTGCTGTGGGGTGGGGAAGGGTGTAGAGCAGAGGGAGGGAGTCGGAGTGATGAGGAGGTTCTAATCCCGCTCTGCCAGTTGTCTGCTGGGTGACCTTGGGCAAGTCACTTAACTTCTCTGTGCCTCAGTTGTCTCATCTGTAAAATTTGGATTGAAACTGTGAGCCCCATGTGAGATAGGGACTTTGTCCAACCCAGTGCTTAGTACAGTACCTAGCACATAGTAAGAGCTTAATAAATACCATCATTATTATTATTATTACCTTGTGCATACCCCAGAGCTTAGAACAGTGCTTAGCTCATAGTAAGTGCCCAACAAATCCCATAATTATCATTATTTAATATTATTATTTATGAACTGAAGTCCATCCCAACTAAGCTCTTTATTAGTCACTCCACCCCCAGAGCACTTATTCATATCCTTATATTCTGTTGCTTTCCCCTCTCCCTAATTTATTTTTAATGCTTATCTCTCCTGCTGGATTGTAAACTCCCTGAGGTCAGGGGGATCTTGTCTACCAACTCTATTGTATTCTCCAAAGCTCTACAAACAGTTCTCCACACCTAACAAATGCTCAGTAAATGCCTTTGTTTGATTGATTCTACCACTTCTTTTTAATTAACAACTTTGGGACATCCCACTCCACAGGAGAAGGTTTTTTGTTGTAATTTTTTCCTCCTCTCACATCCAAATTGAAGGAATTTCAGTGAAGTCCAAGTTCTGGGAATCTGGGGACCCAAAATACCTAGGGATTGAACCAATTTTCCTAGTTTCACTTTCTCTCTCCCTAAAAAGACTAAGCCCACCTTTCCTCTTCTACCACTCCCTTCTGTGTCATCCCAACTTGCTCTCATTGTTCTTCCCCCTTCCCAGTCCCAGAGCTTTTATGTCTATAGTGGTTATTTATTTATTTGTATTGATGCCTGTCTTTCCACCCACTAGACTGTAAGCTCCTTATGGGCAGGGAAAGTGTCTGTTTATTGTTGTATTGTTATTGTTATAGTGTACTCTCCCAAACACTTAGTACAGTGCTTTGCATTCAGTAAGTGCTCAAAAACTATGATTGATTGAATGAATGAATGAAAAAAGTAGTGTACTCCTGCAGGCTAAAGGGGAGAATCTAGCATTTTATCACAGGACATCAGCTAATCAGACCATTTCCAAGGGAGGCTAATCCCACCACCTTCAGTTGCCCCTGATAAACCCTGGGAAGGGAGCATCTTGATTCACTCTGATTGGATCTAACTGGGACAATTATTGAGGAAATCGACCCTGAAACCACAGATTCAGGGGGTATAGTGTTAGCTCCCCTCTAGACTGTAAAATCCTTGTGGGTAGGGATCATGTCTACCAACCCGGTTGTATTGCATTCTCCGAATGGTTTTGTACAAGGCTCTGCACACACAGTAGGTACTCAGTAAATACCATTAATCAAATGATTTACCCAATCTATATGTCAAGCCCCAGGTTCCAAGAACTTGTTTGTTTTATTTTAATTTTTCTTTTCCTACTTGTTAACTGCTGATTAAGTGTGAGGCACTATACTGGCTTAGATGCTGGCTGCTGTAGATACAAAATTAGATTGAATACAGCCCATGTCCCACGTGGAACTCGTGGTCTTAATCCCCATTTTACAGATGAGGTACCTGAGGCATGGAGAAGTGAAGTGACTTGTCTAAGATCCCACAGAAGACAAATGGTGGAGCCAGGATTAGAACCCATTTGAGTCTGAGACCTTTCATTTCTTCCTGGTAATCTGTGCACGGGGAAAATAATTTTCTGGATAAGAAGAGGCAGACGGTCTATTAATTGTCCAGAAAGATCCTTTCAGAAGTCACTGAGGCAATACTGGAGTTCCCAAGAGAAGTGATTTTCTGTGCTGAGTGTGAAAGCTCTGAGAGGATCTTGTTTGCAGGGGGCTGATTCCCCAGCTCAATCAAAAAAAGGATCGTTTTTCCCATCTCCTCTCCCCAAGGACCTCTTTTTGGTCATACCCCCTTCCTGCCTAAGTTCCTCCCCAACCACCCCTGATCAATGACTTTGTGAATGGTTCATCATCCCCTAAAAGATCCAGCTCTCTGGCCACTGTTCTGTCTTCCTGGTTGTGGCTTATGGCTCCTCGGATGCTTCACCCTAGGAATTGGGTGGAGATTAGTGTGTTGTGAACCTGGAAAATTGGTTTAGATGGCTTTGCACAGAGAATGTGAGCCTGGACATCTCTGGGGCAAGGCCCACAGGAAGCGCCTCCCGTTTAAAGTGACCGACTGAAATTGCCTTCCACAGGCTCCAAACTCCCATTAACTTCCCTGAAATAGCTCGTATGTAGAGAGGACAGGCTTAGAATGTACTGCTCCCCTCTCCCTGAGGGGCTGGGAAGGAAGGATATTCTATTTCCTAAGCAAAAGGCTGCATTCTCCATTAAGATTGTGAGTCCATATTTGGGAGAAAAAGAACTCTCCTGATTCATCTCTTCATTAGATTCTCTTAAAGAAACAGGATAAAAGAGGAGCTCTGAGACTGAGTAGTTTCTCAAAACCTTTTGCACAAGTCACAGCTATATGGAACTAGTCATCTTTGGAAAAACCCTTTACACGGAAAATGATCCCGTTGACCCAAATCTTCCCAGGAAAATCAAACCTTCCGCACAAGCCAGATTTGCAGAATTTTCCTGGACAAATACCTGAAGAAAATTGTCCAACTGACGTGTGTAATGGACATGTTTTGCTAATGATGATTTTGATGGTTGAATTTTCCTTTGTTTTCACTATCCAGATGACATTTTTGCTGTTAAATCTGACTATTCTCCCTCACTTAGAGTGTGAGTAGACTGTAAGCCCACTGTTGGGTAGGGACCATCTCTATATGCTGCCAACTTGTACTTCCCAAGTGCTTAGCACAGTGCTCTGCACACAGTCAACGCTCAATAAATACGATTGAATGAATGAATACCCTGTGTGGGTCAGGGAACAGGTTTTATACCATTTAATTAGTCCAGTGCTTTGTATATTGTAAGTGCTTAGCACATATTAATCTATCTGATTGTCCTGATGCATGGCAGAGGGAATATTGTTTCATTTGAACAGTGACAAATATTTTTTTGTCCCTAAAACCATGTTTTTTTTTCTATTGTCTTTGTTTTTTCAAACTGCTTTGACATCTCTCCCCCTTTTAGACTGTGAGCCCACTGTTGGGTAGGGACCGTCTCTGTATGTTGCCAACTTGTACTTCCCAAGCGCTTAGTACAGTGCTCTGCACACAGTTAGCGCTCAATAAATACGATTGAATGAATGAATGAATGAACATCACTTATCATATTTTATAATTTTATCTCATTTCCCAACATTGAGGTAGGGAGAGATAGCTGTTGTTGTCCCCATTTCCCTGATTGAGTAACTGAACCCCAAAGAGATTAAGTGATTGGTGTAAGTAGTAGTACTTGCGTGTGAATCTTTACACACTTTGTATTCACCCCACCCTCAACCCCACAGCACTTATGTACATATTTGTTATTTATTAATTTAAATTAATATCTTTCTCCTAGAAATCTTCTAGACTGTGAGCCCACTCTTCTAGACTGTGAGCCCACTGTTGGGTAGGGACTGTCTCTATATGTTGCCAACTTGTACTTCCCAAGCACTTAGTACAGTGCTCTGCACACAGTAAGTGCTCAATAAATATGATTGATTGATTGATTGATTGATTCTCCCCCTCTAGGTGAGTTCCTTTTTTATGATATGTGTTATATCCTCCTCACTCTTGGCTTCAAGGCTCTGCATCACCTCGCCTCCTCCTACCTCACCTCCCTTCTCTCCTTCTCCAGCCCAGCCCGCACACTCCGCTCCTCTGCTGCCGCTAACCTCCTCACTGTACCTCGTTCTCGCCTGTCCCACCGTCGACCCCCGGCCCACATCCTTCCTCTGGCCTGGAATGCCCTCCCTCCACACATCCACCAAGCTAGGCCTCTTCCTCCCTTCAAAGCCCTACCGAGAGCTCACGTCTTCCAGGAGGCCTTCCCATCATGAGCCCCCTTTTTCCTCTCCTCCTCCCCATCCTCCCGCCCTACCTCCTTCCCCTCCCCACAGCACCTGTACATAGATATATTTGTACAGATTTATTACTCTATTTATTTTACTTGTTCATATTCGCTATTCTGTTTATTTTGTTAATGATGTGCGTATCACCTTAATTCTATTTGTTTTGATGATTTTGACACCCGTCTACATGTTTTGTTTTGTTGTTTGTCTCCCCCCTCTAGACTGTGAGCCCGTTGTTGGGTAGGGACTGTCTCTATATGTTACTGACTTGTACTTCCCAAGCACTTAGTACAGCGCTCTGCACACAGTAAATGTTCAATAAATATGACTGAATGAATGAATGAATGAATGAATGAATGTGTCAGGCACTATACTAAGTGCAGGGTAGATCGAGGTAATTGGGTTGGACACAGTTCATGTCCCATCAGGGGCTCACAGTTTTAATCCCCAATTTACAGATGCAGTAACTGAGGAACAGAGAAGTGAAATGGCTCACCCAAGATCCCACAGCGGATAAATGGTGGAGCCGGGATTAGAATCCAGATTCTTCTGACTCCCAAGACAGTGCTCTATCCAGTAGGCCACACTGCTTCCCGTTTTCCCTGAGGGCAGAGAACAGTTCTATCAACTCTATCGTACCGTTTTCTCCCACAGGTCTGTCCACGGTAAGTGCTCAACAAATAACATTGATTAAATTATGGATGAGGGGTCAAGCCATCCATCTTGGGACTCCTGGGACTCCTGATTCCATTACACCAATATCAGCATGAATAAAAGTACTAGTATTAACCCCTGCCTAAATTGGCTCATCCCAGCTGGCTCTTTGCATAGTAAGAGCTCAAAAGATATGATTGATACTAATAGTAGAAGCAACATGTATTGAACACATTCTCTGTGGGAAGCACTGAATTAGGCAACTGGGATTAACAGAATAAAGAAGAGACAAGTTCCCTGCCTACATGGAGATTACACTTAAATGTAATACCAGTTCACCTTGCTCCCTCCTAACTTACCTCTCTGCTCTCCCATTACAATCCGGCCTGCACACTTCACCCCTCTAGTGCTAACTACTCACTGTATCCTAATATCACTTATCTCACTGCCCACCTCTCGCCCACATCCTGAAACGGGTCTGGAAGGCCCCCCCCCCCCCCCACTTCATAATAATAATAATAATAATAATAATAATAATGGCATTTATTAAGTGCTTACTATGTGCAAAGCACTGTTCTAAGCACTGGGGAGGTTACAAGGTGATCAGGTTGTCCCTCGTGGGGCTCACAGTCTTAATCCCCATTTTACAGTTGAGGTAACTGAGGCATAGAGAATTTAAGTGACTTGCCCAAAGTCACACAGCTGACAATGGCAGAGCTGGGATTTGAACCCCTGACCTCGGACTCCAAAGCCCGGGCTCTTTCCTACTGAGCCACACTGCTTCTCTTCTGCTTCTTCACACTGCTTCATATCCAACAGACAATGACTCTCCCCACCTTCAAAGTCTTATTGAAGGCCCATCTCCTTCAACAGGCTTTCCCTAATTAAGCCCTCATTTCTTCTCCCACTCCCTTTTGCATTGGCCTTGCACTTGGAGTTGCTCCCTTTTTCCACCCCTCCTTCAGCTCCACAGCATTTATGTTCATATCTGTAATGTATTTATATTAATGTCTGCCTCTCCCTTTAGACTGTAAGGGCAGCGAATGTGTCTACCAACTCCATTATATTGTAATAACAATAATAATAATGACGGCATTTGTTAAGCGCTTACTATGTGCAAAGCAATGTTTTAAGCACTGGGGGGATACAAGCTGATCAGGTTGTCCCACATGGGGCTCACAGTCTTAGTCCCCATGTTACAGATGAGGTAACTGAGGTCTTAATCCCCATGTTACTTAAAGTAACTGAGGCTCAGAGAAGTTAAGTTACTTGCCCAAGGTCACAGTCTCCCAAGCTCTTCACACAGTGCACTGCAGACAGTAAGTCCTCAATAATTACGATTGATTGATTCAACACAACAGACAGGAAGGCAAGCAGGACTAGATGATACCTGCCCCAAAGATCTAATTTTCCCTATTCCTTCCCCATTCTGTGTCACCCAGGCACTTAGATCTGTACCCCTTAAGCACTGGCTATTCTCATCACCCTCAGCCCCGCAGCACTTACGTACATTTTCGTAATTTATTTTAATGTCTATCTCCCCCTGTATACTGTAAGCTCCTTGTGAGCAGGGAATATATCTTTCAACTCTTGTTTTCTTGTATTCTCCCAAGCTCTCTGCACACAGTAAATGTTCAATAAATATGATCGAACAACTGATCAATTGAAAAAGCCAGGCTTCAGGATGATGAGCTTTCCATTAGACCATATAGCCCATATTGCCCCATGTGGGACAACCTGATCACCTTGTATCCCCCCAGCGCTTAGAACAGTGCTTTGCACATAGGAAGCGCTCAATAAATACGATTGAATGAATGAATGAATATTGCCTCTATCCATCTTTGCTGTCTTGTCTGCTCATTTCAATCTATTTTCTTGTGCTTTCAATAAAAATATTAATAAGTAACTCACATGAGAAGCAGTGTGGCTCAGTGGAAAGAGCAAGGGCTTTGGAGTCACAGGTCATGGGTTCAAATCCCAGCTCCACCAACTGTCAGCTTTGTGACTTTGGGCAAGTCACTTAATTTCTCTGTGCCTCAGTTACCTCAACTGTAAAGTGGAGATTAAGACTGTGAGCCCCACGTGGGACAACCTGATCACCTTGTATCCTTCCTAGTGCTTAGAACAGTGCTTTGCATGTAGTAAGTGCTTAACGAATACCATTATTATTATTAGTATGAAAGTCTTTACAAAAATACCTCCATGGACCAATTTCTTCAAGGATTTCTGAATGTGGGTTGGAGAAGTTGTGGTCTGACAAAATGACAAATTAAAGGGAAAAGATTAGCAAATCTATAAATTCTTTTATATGGAATTTCCTTTCTGGGACCAACATGAAAGGGACGACAGAGCTTTGCACTGAGGAGAAACTTATTTGTAAAAATGTGATAGGAATCGAGAATTTGGCAGAATGAGGATAAATAAATCAACAGGACACTGGTATAAAGTGCACAGCTGAAGCTATAGGCTGCCAACTTATGTAAGCGTTCACAGCCGGCCGAAAAGTTATGCAAACGAAACAAAACCAGCTCAACACAAGAGAATGCGAGGTTCTGTTCATGTTTTGGATTCTGAAATCAAATCCTTGAAGTCAAACTGCTGACTGGGGTGAAACTTTAAACAAGAGGAAGCAAATAAACGTGTTTCTGTGACTTCAGGAGCCTGTGACAATCCATGCCCCAGCCCCCAGGCAGCCCATTCCTCAGAGTCTGCAACAAAACAAAATAAACACGTTACACATATGGGCGAACGGATGGCGGTCGGGTCAGGGAAGGGGGCGGGGAGGGTTACCCCCTTCAGATCCACCGGGCGGTCTCCGTCTTATTATTCCTCCTTCCCGACAGGAGACATTGGCCTGATGGGCTGACTCCAACGTCGCAGACAAGACCCACCGTTCGGGTTTGGGAAGCAGAATTTGTCCCCCGGGGATGAGGAGATGACTTCGCCTGAGCGACTCGACGCGCATTCCGACCTCCAGCAAATCGAGCCCAGGAGACCCAGACGACTTTCTAAACAAATGAAAATGTCCCTTTCCAGGTGTGGACCTTGTGTTGAACAATGATGGAGTAGCTGTGGGGAAGATGAGGCTCTGTAACTGAGCGGTAGATATGCCTGGAAATAATAATAATAATTATTATTATTCTGGGTTTGGTAGGGAAAATTTATTTTGCCTGTGAAGTAGCAGAGCCAGGACCAGGTGTTAGAGACATTTTTCCACGGAGTCACAATACAATGTCAATCAGGCAGATGAATGGGGAGAAGCAGCATAATCATTATTATTATTATTATTATTATGGTACTTGATAAGCACTAAGTATGTGTCAAGCACTGTTCTAAGAGCTGGGGCAGATACAAATTGATATTTTTTTTAATGGTATTTGTTAAGTGCGTACTACGGGCTATACTAAGTACTGGGGTACAAAAAAACCTAATCAGTTTGGACACGGTCCCCATCCCACATGGGGCTCACTGTCTGAATCTCCATTTTCCAGATGAGGTAACTGAGGCATAGAGAAGTGAAGTGACTTGCCCAAAGTCACACAGCAGGCAAGTCGTAGAGTCAAAATTAGAACCCAGGTCCTTCTGAATCCCAGGACTGTGCTCTACCCACTAAGGCACACTGCTTCTGGGCATATCCTGATTGATTCTGGACTTGAATTGATCCCTCCTCCTTTGGAGGGCTAATCTGGCTTTGTGTGGACTCAGGAAGGCCCCCCGGGCACTTTGTGCAGTGAAGTCCATGAGCCATGTCTTGCTTGGACATACTAGTTAGGGCCCGTTTGCCCCTGGGGGCTGACCCTGAGGGCCATTGCTTCTGCAAATCACGGAGCTATACTTCCTCTCTTCCCAACGCAGCTACTTGCAGTCAACTGTACCTGCATAAACACATCGTCCATGTGCTGCTCCCATTCTCTCTCAACTGATCTGGGCTCACCTCTCCTCCCTTACCCCACATCTTGCAGGCCCAAGAAGCCATTAGGGCTTCATCAAAGTAAGGCTAAGGGCATCTGTCAAGGGAGGTGAGGTCAAAAATGCAGGGCTCAGCTGAGGATTTAAGATGACCATTTGCTTTCCTTTTAAAGGACGTTAGCTCTTTTCAAAATTGTCTGTCTTTCATGAAGGCTTTTTTAGGGGAACAAGCAACTTTTTTTATGGCATTCGTTGAGTGTTTACTATGGACTAGAAACTGTTCTAAGCACTGGGGTGCTTAGAGAAGCGCAGAGAAGTAATGTGACTTGCCCAAGTTCGCAGAGCAGACAAGTGTCAGAGATGGGATGAGACACCAGATGTAGCATGCCTTAGTGGATAAAGCACAGGCCTGGGATTCAGAAGGACCTGGATTCTAATCCTGGCTCTGTCACCTGTCTGCTTTGTGGCCTTGGGCAAGTCACTTCACTTCTCTGGGCTTCAGTTCCCTCAGAGGTAAAATGGGAATTAAGGGTGTCAGCCCCATGAGAGAGCCACAAGGAGGAGGCGGGCAGGGTGCCACAGGTTGCAAGTTGCCTCCAAGAGTTTGGGATGCCCGTTGTTGGGTAGGGACCATCTCTATATGTTGGCAATTTGTACTTCCCAAGCGCTAAGTACACTGCTCTGCTCACAGTAAGTGATCAATAAATACGACTGAATAAATGAATGAATGCTGGACCCTAGTTTGGCCAAAGAGACCACAGCTCAGTGTCTATACTGTGACCCAGCAGGAGTTGTTTTGTAATAATAATAATGGCATTTATTAAGCACTTACTACGTGCAAAGCACTGTTCTAATCGCTGGGGGGATACAAGGTGATCAGGTTGTGTTATGTGGGGCTCACAGTCTTAATTCCCATTTTACAGATGAGGGAACTGAGGCTCAGAGAAGTTAAGTGACTTACCTAAGGTCACACAGCAGACATGTGGAGGAGTCAGGATTAGAATCCACAACCTCTCCCAAATCTGGGCTCTTTCCACTGAGCCATGCTGCTTCTCAGCGTGGTGAGACCGTGACTGTCACTGTGTAGAGACCGTGTTCTCTGTTGTCCACACATTGTCCATGTTACCTGCTGGGCCTGTCTACCACATGGAATTCCCTAAGTGGTTATTTAGTCAGAATCCCTCACCACTGATGGTTCTGGATGCCTGCTGGCCTAGAGCATCTGTAAGTTGGCAGGGATAGGAATGCCGAGCCCTATTCTGGGTTTGGTAGGGAAAATTATTTTTGCCTGTGAAGTAGCAGAGCCGGCACCACGTGTTAGAGACATTTTTACATAGAGTCACAATACAACGTCAAATAGGCAGATGAATGGGGAGAAGCAGCATTGCCTTGTGGAATTAGCCCAGGCCTTGGAGTCTTTGAAGTCCAGTTCTGCCGATTGCCGGCCGTGTGAACTTGAGCAAGTCACACTTCTCTAGGTCTCTAGTTCTTCATCAGTAAAATGGGGTTAAAACACCTGTGTCCTTGATGTTGACCCCCATGTGGGAAAGGGGTTATGTCCAATCTGATTAATGATATATCTACCCCAGGGCTTAGAAAAGTGTTGGGGGCATCGTTAGTACTTTACATATACCTTAACTCTACTACTACCACTACTATAATCCAGCTGGCACACTTCATTCCTGTAACATCAATCCACTCACTGTACCTCAGTCTCATCTTTGTCACTACCAACCCCTTTACCATGTCATCTCTCTAGCCTGGAATTCCCTCCTGCTTCATATCTGACACACTGCGACTCTTCCCCATCTTCAAAGTCCTACTTAAAATATATCTCTTCCAAGGATCCTTTCCAGACCAAACCCTCACATCCCCTACTCACCCCCATTCTACAGCATCTCTGTACTTGATTCTGTACCACATAAGCACTTTGATATTCACCCCACCCCCAGCTCCACATTATTTATATACATATCCTTATTCTCTGTCATTTCCTCTATCTGAATACGTGTTAATGTCCTTCTCCTTTAAACTGTAAGCTCCTTGTGGGCAAGGATCATGTCTGACTACTCAGTTGTATTGTACTCTCCCAAGTGTTTAATACAGTGGTCTGTCTGCACACAGAATTGCTCAATAAATACCATCGATTGATTGACCATGATGATTACAATTATTATTGCTACTACTGTTGTTATTATTATTATTATTATTGTTGTTATTAAATCATTTTCTGAGTTTCCACGAAGATACGATGCATTATTTCTTGTCTCAACTCCCATTAGAAATCGCGAGAAAATCCTGTCAGCTTTTATAAGGCATTTTTGAGTCAATCCTTCCTTTTTCCATACCACTGCCAAGTATTTCCTCTAGCTGAACTGCTGTGCAGATATGGTATTCAGAATTTCAACTTCAAAAAAGAAATATTTTCCAAGTAACTAGTTATGTGAACCAGAGGAACTTGAAAAATTACCCTTAATACCTTTGCATAGCCACATAAAACTCAGCAGTGCCTTACGCGAGATGGTCAGACAGGAAAAAAGTTTCTAATCTAAACTTTCAGTAACTCGAATTCTCTGTAGTCCCCAATTTAACAGTCACACTTCAAACTTAATTTGGGAATATTTGAATAATGCCCCCCAAAATGCTTGAAGACTTTCCAGTTGCCCCAGTTTTGAATTTGAGAATCTTCTCACTCAACCCCTTTGCAGTTGATGGCTGTTGTACATAGATTCTTCCTATTCACATGTCTTGATTTTATTTCCTCCTCAATTCCCCAATTCCCCCTGCTTCTTGTCTCTACAGTGCAATTCTCTTTACTGTTAATGAAGTCTACATTCTCACAGGGTGTGAAGAAAATTGTCATAATATCCCCATGGCCTGCAGGAGAAAATCAGGCATAACAGAAAGTAATGATCTTTACTCAAGATGGGTAAATCCAAGTGATAATTGGACCCCAATTTTTCCAATTATCTAAGCTCTCTTCTATCAGCAAGACATTTCAGAGTGAAAATTGCTTAGGATAATTCCCTACACCTCATGGTAAAAGAATTGAACTGAATGTTCGACATTAGAAATGGAGACAATTGACTTTCCTTTGCCTTTTGACAAATGAGATGAGAGAAATACTGTGCAACCTCCACTTTAAGTTGGAAACTATTCCCTTGGCTATAATTGTCAGTTTTAACAATGACTTCCATTGTCGATTTTATTCTGTATACAAAGGCTAGCCATAATTTATCAAGAGCTACAAGCTGGTTGAAGTTCTATAGGATTCTGGTGGGGACATTTTACAGATAACATTATGTCTAGGAAGCAATCAGGGCTTCACTCTATGATAGGCATCACGCCAGAAGATCCTAAATCAACCGGTGATATAGTCCCTGAAGAAAAATATGCCTGATTCATGAAGAAGCTTTCCAACAACAACTGGCTGCCTTTTAACACACTTTGCCAGCCATTGTTACAAATGTTTTACATTATATTACAGAATAACATCTACAGCCAGTCATGAATCATATGTCACATACTGTTCTCAGTGAAACTCTCTAATGGCAATTCCCTGAGAATGGAGAAAATATTTTGATAAACAAAATTGAAGAGAGTCTCCCCACTGTCCAAGTTGGTGATCTTTGAAAGGTGAGAACAACCGTACGGAGTTGGAACCATGGGCTAAAGGAAATATCTCTAGACTCAAAACAGGTTTTGCTCTACTGATGGGGATAGGTTGGTGGAAAGAAAAAAAAATATAGGGATGTTAGAAAGTACATCGTTAACCCTGAGGATAGGTGGTAACAAGGGAAATGGTGAAATTTCCTTCAAGCTTCATTTAGGACAACTATGGGAGATAGTATGTGCATATACTAATGTACATATCTGTCATTCATTTATTTATATTAATATCTGTCTCTCCTTTTGGATTGTAAGCTCATTGTGGGCAGGGAATGGGTTTGTTATATATTAGAGAAGCAGCATGGCTCAATGGAAATAGCACAGGCTTTGTTGTCAGAGGTCGTGGGTTAACATTCCCGCTCCGCCAATTGTCAGCTTTGTGACTTTGGGCAAGTCACTTAACTTCTCTGTGCCTCAGTTACCTCATCTGTAAAAATGGGGATTAAGACTGTGAGCCCCACGAGGGACAACCTGATCACCTTGTAACCTCCCCAGCACTTATAACAGTGCTTTGCACATAGTAAGTGCTTAATAAATGCCGTCATTCAGCGCTTACAACAGTGCTTTGCACATAGTAAGTGCTTAATCAATGCCATCATCATTATTATTATTATTACGTTGTACTCTTCCAAATGTTTACTACAGTGCTCTGCACACAGTAAGCACTCAACAAATATGACTGATTGATGGCTGGATTGAGATAGAACACTAGACTGATTAGATTGTGGATTGGATCCGTGTTCAAGAGAGAAATTGAAGTGGGGGAACTTGGAGACTTTGAAATTAAAGCGAAAGGAAGAGTGGAATGGGCCCCAGTAGCTATTGTTGTCTTATGCTGTCGAATCATGTGGACCCACAGTGAAGCCATGGACACATTTCTCCCAGAATGTCCCACCTCCATCTGCAATCGTTGTGGTAGTGAATCCATTGAGTTCTCTTGGTAAAAATATGGAAGTGATTTACCATTACCTCCTTTTGCGCAGTTAATCTGAGTCTCCATCCTTGACTCTCTCCCCTACTGCTGCTGCCCAGCAGAGGTGAGTTTTGTTCCCCCTTCAAGACTGTGAGCCCACTGTTGGGTAGGGACCGTCTCTATATGTTGCCAACTTGTACTTCCCAAGCGCTTAGTACAGTGCTCTGCGCACAGTAACTGTTCAATAAATACGATTGATTGATTGATTGATTGTAGCAGCTTGCCTGCCACTCACTAGCCACTGTCCAAGCTAGGAATAGAATGGATATGTCTACGCTTGACTCTCCTTCCTGTAGTTGAGACTGATAGAGGACTGGAAATTCTCCAGGTGTGACCCTGAGAAGTTCAGGAACTTTTACTATTTCCCAAAAGCTGTTCACCATAGTGGAAAGCTTGCGGACCTGGGTGTCAAGGGACCAGGATTCTAATCCTGGCTTTGCCACTTGCTTGCTGTGTGACTTTGGGCAAGCATTTAACTTCTCTGGGCCTCACTGTAAAATGGAGATTCAATATCTGTTCTCCCTCTTATTTAGGATGTGAGCAACATTGGACAGGGGCTTTGTCCAACCTGATTAACTTGCGTCGGGTATAATAATAATAATAATGATGGCATTTATTAAGCGCTTACAATGTGCAAAGCACTGTTCTAAGCACTGGAGAGGTTACAAGGTGATCAGGTTGTCCCACGGGGGGCCCACAGTCTTAATCCCCATTTTACAGATGAGGTAACTGAGGCACAGAGAAGTGAAGTGACTTGCCCAAGGTCACACAGCTGACAAGTGGTGGAGCCAGGATTTGAACTCATGACCTCTGACTCCAAAGCCCATGGGTCAACATTTGCATAGAGGAGACAGGTTTTTTTGATAACAAATGTGTCTGGGCATCTTAACAGATCTAACAGTAAGAAGCATGGCTCAGTGGAAAGAGCACAGGCTTTTCAGTCAGAGGTCATGGGGTCAAATCTCAGCTCTGACAATTGTCAGCTGTGTGACTTTGGGCAAGTCACTTAACTTCTCTGGGCCTCAGTTACCACATCTGCAAAACGGGGATTAAGGCTGTGAGCCCCACGTGGGACAATTTGATCACCTGGTAACCTCCCCAGCGCTTAGAACAGTGCTTTGCACATAGTAAGTGCTTAATAAATGCCATCATTATTATTATTATCAGTAGTAGTGGTTCTGAATTATGGCCCAACATGGCACTGTGTCACCTCTGTGGTGGGCACTGTTCTAAGCTCTGGGGTGGGCACAAGCAAATCAGATGGGACAGAGTCCCTGTCCCACATGGGGCTCACAACCTCAACCCCCATTTTACAGATGAAGAAATTGAGGCACAGAGAAGTGAAATGTCTTGCCTAAAGCCACACAGCAGATAAGTGGCAGAGCTGGGATTTTAGAGAAGCAACGTGGCTCATTGGAAAGAGTCCGGGCTTTGGAGTCAGAGGTCATGGGTTCAAATCTCGGCTCTGCCAAGTGTCAGCTGTGTGACTTTGGGCAAGTCACTTCACTTCTCTGGGCCTCAGTTACCTCATCTGTAAAATGGGGATTAAGACTGTGAGCCCCCCATGGGACAACCTGATCACCTCGTAACCTCCCCAGCGCTCACAACAGTGTTTTGCACATAATAAGCACTTAATAAATGTCATTGTTATTATTATTATTAGAACTCAGGTCCTACTGACTCCCGGGCCCAAGCTCTGTCCACTATGCCACGTCGATTTCGAAAGACGTTCATTTTTGTTCTCATCTATCTGTATAATTTGCTAGTATAGTTGTGGCTAGACTGTTCAGCTAAGAAGAAAGAATAATAATAATAATGATATGCCAAACACTGTTCTAAACTCTGGGGTAAATACAAGCAAATTGGGTTGGACACAGTCCCTGTCCCACATGGGGCTCACAGTCTCAATCCCCATTTTACGGATGAGGTAACTGAGGCCCAGAGAAATGAAGTGACTTGCCCAGTGTCACACAGCAGACAAGTGGCAGAGCTGAGATTAGAACCCAAGACCTTCTGACTCCTAGGCCATGCTGCTTCTCCACTGTGATTACACCTGGGCCCCCTTCTGATTCCCCTTTCTCCCTAAACTTTTTTGACTGTGAAGCTTTCCTAGTTCTAGGTAACACGCATAATAATAATAATGATGGTATTTGTTAAGCGCTTCCTATGTGCAAAGCACTGTTCTAAGCGCTGGGGGGATACAAGGTGATCAGAGTGTCTCACGTGGGGCTCACAGTCTTCATCCCCATTTTACAGATGGGGTAACTGAGGCACAGAGAAGTTAAGTGGCTTGCCCAAGGTCACACAGCTGACAACTGCCTGGATTTAACACACACAGTAGTTTGGAATGGGATGAACAAGAGGAGAGAGGTTAAGGGAGGAGGCAGGAGGAATAAAACATTACTGCCTTCATTCTACCCAAGGCTTAAGGCTCATTATTTTCCCCACCCACCATCAGAGACTCTAGCAGAAGCTAAAGGGAGAATTGCAAGAGTAGAACATTTTCCCTAATAAGCAAATCAGGAGACAGAGGATGGGGACAGGGACCGAAATATAGCCTTTCCTAAGCGACTTAAAACATATGGCGTAACATAAATACATAAACACATAAATACATACATGTTATACATATGGTATAACATCAATACGATTAAATAAATAAATAGGATTGAATAAATACAATTGAATATGGCATACATCGGAGCTTGACTTGAAACAAAATACTTCTTAATGTAAGCGTGGTAGACAACAACCAAGCTTTATGGACTATCCAGTGGGCCGTATCATTTCACTTAACTCTTAATGAATGCCAACAATCTTCTAGATGCTGCATAACAACACAAATCACTGGGCACTGTCCCTCTTCCAGAGGCCTCCAATCTAAACTTTGGCATTCTTGGACTCTATGCCGGTTCTCTGGATACGCCCATTTACTTTGGAGGCCCATAGCTAACTACATAAGATTTCCAAAATGCTATTCCATAGCTAATCCCAGAGCATTCAAGGAATGTAGGTAGGTAGGTCTGTGACATTGTAGCTAATAACAATGCCGATTACAATGGCATTTGTTAGGCTTTTACTATAAGCAAACATTGTACTAAGCCCAGGAGCTTGGTGCACTAAAATCAGATCACATTAGAAGACAGAGCAAAACGGATATTTGATCCCCAGTTTACAGATGAGGAAACTGAGGCCCTGAGAAGGTGTGTGACTAGTCAAGATCACATAGTAGTAAAGTGGCAAAGCTAGGATTAGATTCCAGATTCTTGGATTCCCAGGCCCACTTCTCCATCACCCTTTATTCAGCCCTCCCTGAGCCCCACAGCACTTATTTACGGAGCTGTAATTTATTTATTTCTATTAATGTCAGGTCTCCCCTACGCTGTGGTCAGGGAACATATCTACCAATTCTATTATTTTATACTCTCCCACAAGCTTAGTACAGTGCTCTGCACATGGTCAGCACTCAATAAATATGATGGATTGATTCACTGATTGAAAAAATGCAGGATTAGAATTCCTGAGACTGTTTTATGCCTACTGCCTAACTCTGGGGGATGTTTAAGGAGATGCTTTCACTTTTTCAGGTATCTGCAAACCGTCACTCAATTTATTATTAGTAGTAATAATAGTAGTAATATTATTTGTTTGTTGCTTACTATGCCAATCCCAGATCATTCATGGAATGTAGGTAGGTAGGTCTGTGACATTGTAGCTAATAACAATACCGATTAGAATGGCATTTGTTAGGCTTTTACTATGAACAAACACTGTACTAAGCCCAGGAGCTAGATCGATATGAGGTAATACGAGGTAATCAGGGTGGACACAGTCCCTGTCCAACATGGAGCTCACTGTTTCAACCCCGTTTTACAGATGAGGTAACTGAGGCACAGAGAAATTAAGTCAGTTGCCCAAGGTCACAGGGCAGACAGATGGCAGATCCAGGATTGGAACCCATTTTCTCTGACTTCCAAGCCTATGGTCATGTCACTAAGGGAGTGGCTTAAGACCTAAAAAAAAATCTTAGACACGTCTCACTATGGGACCTCAGAGTAATTATTATTTTCATTATTAGTATTATTAAAACTATTATCATTAGTGTGTTTGTTAAGCACTTACTATGTGTCAAGCACTGTTCTAAGCCCTGGGGTAGATACCAGTTAATTAGGTGGGACATAGGCCCTGTCCCATGTGGGGCTCAGAGACACGCTAGCTCTTCGAACCTCTACATTATATTGCTGTTAAGAACTGGTTAGACTAAAGAACATCTCTTCATCCACCTTAGGTCACAGATCATTACCACACATTGGAGCCATTTTTTCCCTGATCCTAGGGCCAGTGTAATAATTAATAGTAATAATAATAATAATAATAATAATAATAATAATGATAAAAGTATTTGTTAAGCACTTACTATGTGTCAATCACTGGGGTAGATGCCAGTTAATTAGGTGGGACATAGACCCTGTCCCTAGTGGGGCTCAGAGACACGCTAGCTCTTTGAACCTCTACATTATATTGCTAAGAGCTGGTTAGACTAAAGAACATTTCTTCATCCACCTTAGATCACAAATCATTACCTCACATTGGAGCCATGTTTTCTCTGATCCTAGGGCCAGTGTAATAATAACAATAATAATAATAATAATAATAATAATAATAATAATAATAGTAATAATAATAATAATAATAACGGCATTTGTTTAGCACTTACTATGTGTCAAGCACTGTTCTAAGCCCTGGGGTAGATACCAGTTAATTAGGTGGGATATAGACCCTGTCCCATGTGGGGCTCAGAGAAACGCTACCTCTTTGAACCTCTACATTATATTGCTGTTAAGAACTGGTTAGACTAAAGAACATCTCTTCATCCACCTTAGGTCACAAATCATTACCTCACATTGGAGCCATTTTTTCCCCGATCCTAGGGCCAGTGTAGTAGTAATAATGATAATAATAATAATAATAATAATAATAACAACATTGGTATTTGTTAAGTGCTTACTATGGGCCAAGCACTGTTCTAAGCGCTGGGGTAGATACAAGGTAATCAGGTTATCCCACATGGGGCTCACAGTCTTCATCCCCATTTTACAGATGAGGGAACTGAGGCACAGAGAAGTTAAGTGACTTGCCCAAGGTCACACAGCTGATAAGTGGCAGAGCCGGGATTAGAACCCACGACCTCTGGCTCCCCTGCCCATTGTCTTTCCACTGCACCACGCTGCTTCTCTAGCATGGTCCCAGGAGGCAGGAGACCCAGGTTTAATCCCAGCTCTAATGCTGACCTGCTGTGGGACCTTGGGCAAGTCACTTGGCCTCTCTGGACTTCAAATTTTTTAAATCAGTAAAATGATGATAAAATAGAACATGAGCCTGGTGTGGGGCAAGAACTGTGTCCAGTCTGATGATCTTTTAGAGACCTTGGCGCATAGCACATAGTAAACACGTTATAAATACCATCATTATTACTATAGGTATTGCACATTCTATTTCCAGCTACAGACAGAAGGCTGTAAACTAGAATATCAAATATATATTTAAAAGGTCACTCTCAAGAGGGTTCCGGTTGTATTTTACAGGCCTAGGAGATGGGGATAAGTTAAGCAGCAGCAGTCTCTGACCCTTTGAGATTTGACCAATTACGTGTTGCAGGGGAATGCCAGAGAAACCTTGATTTTATGACTCCTATTTAAAAGTGAGACTTTCATACTGCACATATGCTAAAATAAATAGCAAAAGTCTTAATACCTTGAGGATGATATTTGGCACGGTGCTATTCAGCTCTTGCCTCAAGCCAAACAATGAGCAAAGCACATTGTAGAATTTTCCTCCAGGAAAAGGAATGTTTTAATTTTTTGAATAACCGCGGCTTCTGCCAGCCATGTCGTCATTGCCAATTAGCACAGACAAACGTGTTTGCAGCCAGACTCTCTCTCCCCTTCTTCCACAAGTGTACGTTCACACACTGGTTATTAACAGGTCCCCATCTTTCGCTAAAATCCACGTACAGTTTTCAGGGGTACATGGACTGTGCTGCCAGTTTTTGATTACGATGCATAGATTTAAGTGTTCCTGAAGCTTGAATTGCTTCCCCAGAGAAGGTAATTCACTGAGGTCAGCGCTAAGGTTGGGAGCGAGGAAGCATGGTGGGGGGAGAAGAAAGTGGAGAAGGTATGTAGTCCCTACCAGAACAGGCCTCTACTGTCTAGGGGCCAGATTCCTAGAAAAGAAACAGAAAGATGTGTTTGATTGTACTTCCCAAGCGCTTAGTACAGTGCTCTACACACAGTAAGCACTCAGTAAATACGATTGAATGAAGGAATGAATGAATATAGAAGCCATATTGAATATCCTCTTTCTTAGTGAGAAGCGTGAATAATAACAATAATGATATTTGTTAAGCGCTTACTATGTGTAAAGCACAGTTCTAGGTGCCGGGGGGATAAAAAGTGATCAGGTTGTCCCACGTGGGGCTCACAGTCTGATCCCCATTTTACAGATGAGGTAACAGAGAAGTTAAGTGGCTTGCCCAAGGTCACACAGCCGCTAAGTCATGGAGCTGGGATTCGAACCTATGACCTCTGATTCCCAAGCCTGTGCTCTTTCCACTGAGCCACGCTGCTTCTCTAACCAAACCCAGCAGATCATCTCGGTAGGTAAGGAATGTATCTGTTTTATTGTTATATTGTACTCTCCCAAGCGCTTAGTACAGTGCTCTGTACACTATAAACACTCAATATGTACATTTGAATGAATGAATGAATGAATGGCCGACCATTACTATAGCTAAATGCATTCCATATCTTCTCACATTATTCTTTCCATTGCCTTTAAAAACCAACCACGTGGTGGTCTGTTCCAGGCCAAATTCTTTGCTTGGAGGGAGAATATCTTTTACCTATGAAGGCATGAAACTTTGGAAATTTTACTACGCCCGCCAGCTTGGTGTGAATTCCACTTGGCTCCTCTGAAATCTATTCAGATGTTCAAACCCAAATCCAAGGATGTGATGATCAATTGATCAATAATTTAATACTATTATGGAGCACTTAGTGAAGAGTATGGTACTAAGCCCTTGGGAGACTGAAATAGGGTCAGTGTACATTCATTCATTCATTCAATCATATTTATTGAGCGCTTGCTGTGTGCAGAGCACTGGACTAAGCACTTGGGAAGTACAAGTTGGCAGCATATAGAGACGGTCCCTACCCAACAGTGGGCTCACAGTCTAGAAGGGGGAGACAGAGAACAAAACAAAACATATTAACAAAATAAAATAAATAGAATAAATATGTACAAATAAAATTAATAGAGTAATAAATCCATACAAACATATATACATATATACAGGTGCAGTGGGGAGGGGAAGGAGGTAAGGCAGGGGGGTGGAGAGAGGGTGGAGGGGGAGAGGAAGGAGGGGGCTCAGTCTGAGAAGGCCTCCTGGAGGAGGTGAGCTCTTAGTAGGGCCTTCAAGGGAGGAAGAGAGCTAGCTTGATTCCTGACCTCAAGGAATGAAGAATTTAGCAGAGAAGACAGATCCTAAAATAAATTGCAGGGCGGGAGAAGCAACACAATTTTAATATACATATAAGAACGCTACTAGAAATGCAGGCTGGAAAGATAAGTATCCAAAAGTGATTAGGTGATGGAAAAGTGCTGGGGTATCAGTAGGGGTGGAAATAGGGTGGAGGGGAGAGAGTTTAACAGGGAAGGCTTCCTGGGGGAGGTGTGATTTTCGAAGAACTTTGAAAAAGGGAATTGTGGACTGCCAGATGAGAAGGGGAAGGAAGTTTGGGGCAGAAGGGAGAGTGTGAGCAAGAAGTTGATGTGAGAAGAACAAGGCACAGTTGAGTAGGTTAGCTTGAGAGTGAATCACAGAAGCTGGGCTCTAGTGAGAGAGGAAAGAGGATAAGTATAGAGACTGGATGAGAGTGTTTCCGAGCTCTAAACTCCTCTCCCACTACAATCCAGTCCACACACTTCTTCTAATGCTGACCTACTTTCTGTGCCTCGATCTTGTTTCTCTCACCATCAAACCCTGGCTTTCCTCCTCACTGAAACTCCCTTCCCTTTCACATCTAGCAAACTGCAGCTAAATAAGTTTTATGAAAAATGGAACAGGCAGAAACTTATGGACTGGAGAAGGAACAGGCTAGAGGCAGGGAGGTCTGCAAGGAGGCTGACATAGTAGCCCTGTCAGGATATAATCAGTACTAGGACCAGCATGCTAGCAGTGTTGGCTGGGATGCCTGTGTTTGGAAGAATTCAACCTCATAGAAGACATGAAAGGCATGTGAAAAGACAGATATAGAAAGGCCGTAGTCGTACTATTGGATTTTTATCTCTATATGAGAACAATAAATCAAAAACAAGGCATGGGAAATGTTCCATTTAGTCTCGAAATGATAAATCACGTAGTCACAGCCAGACTTATAGGGATCTGGGGGATAGTTTGGCATAAATAGTCACAGTCCCTCGCTTGCTGCATTCCCAGGACTCTCCGTTCACCATCTTTCTGTATTGTTTGGCTACAGCAGCTTTAGTTAATTCCTTGGTTTAGTTAATTCCTTGGTTTTTTTTTTTTTTGTTTTTCATCTTCAGGAACAGTCCCGTTCAATGAAAAGGTATAGAGCATCAGTCACTAAGATTAAAGAGGATCATTCATTCATTCATTCAATCGTATTTATTGAACGCTTACTGTGTGCAGAGCACTGCACTAAGCACTTGGGAAGTACAAGTTGGCAACATATAGAGACGGTCCCTACCCAACAGCGGGCTCACAGTCTGGAAGGGGGAGACAGACGACAAAACAAAACATATTAACAAAATTAAATAGATCAGATCTGAGGAAACTCGGTCGATTGGCTGGAAGGCAGCATTCCTTGTAAATGTGGCACCGCAGAAGTATCTTTCTAATTTATAAACAGAAAGTTGGAAAGTAGTACCAACACCTGCCTATATCACAATTTCCTTTCTAGACTTCTCATGTTGTCTTCCTACTCAGGTTTCTTATTTGTCCAAATATTGCTCTCCTTTCCCATTTCCCAAAGTATTTAATGGGCTTAATATTAGGTAATAACCCTAGGAAGTATGATGATCACACCAATGTGGCCAATTAAGACTATAATCTTTAGAATAGCAGTAAAAGGAATAGTACTCATTTAGCTAGTACTAGTAATAATAATAATGATGGTATTTGTTAAGCACTTACTATGTGCAAAGCACTGTTCTAAACACTGGGGGGATACAAGTTGATCATGTTGTCCCATATGGGGCTCACAGTCTTAATCCCCATTTTACAGATGAGGGAATGGAGGCACAGAGAAGTTAAGTGACTTGCCCAAAGTCACACAGCTGACAGTTGGGGGGAGTCGGGATTTGAACTCATGAGCTCTGACTCCAAAGTCTGTGCTCCTTCCACTGACCCACGCTGCTTCTCTAAGTAGTAGTAGCAGTAGCAGTAGTAGTAGTAGTAGTAGTAGTAGTAGTAGTAGTAGTAGTAATAACATTTATTAAGCACTTACTGTGTACAGAGCAGTGTAATAAATGCTGTGCAAGAATATGCAGGTGAGAATTAGACATGGTCCCTGGCTTTCAGGGCCTCACAATACAAGCACGTAATACAGAGCTCTGCACACACAGAAAGAGCTACATAAATGCCTTTCATTGCTCTTCTGGGTTTCTGTTTCCTCACCTGTAAAATGAGGATTAAATACCTGTTCTCTCTCCCTCTTAGACTATGAGTCCTGTGGGGGACAGGGGCTATGTGTAACCTAATTACCTTGAATATACCCCAGAGCATAATAGAGAGATTGGCCAGTAGCGAGTGCTTAACCAATACCACAAATAAAAGATGGAGTGACGGAACAGGAAACAGACACATGAGAGATAAAATAAACTACTAAGGCAACATAAAGACGTAAACAGATAATAATAATGATGCTATTTGTTAAGTGCTTACTATGTGCCAAGTGCTGTGGTAGATACAAGCTTATCAGGTTGTCCCCTGTGGGGCTCATGCTCTTAATCCCCATTTTACAGATGAGAAAACTGAGGCCCAGAGAAGTTAAGTGACTTGCCCAAAGTCATACAGCTGACAATTGGCAGAGCAGGGATTTGAACCCATGACTTCTGACTCCAAAGGCCGGGCTCTTTCCACTGAGCCACCCTACTTCCCTATTTGTTGTATTTGTTGAATGCTTCCTATATGCAGAACAGAAATGCCATCATTATTATTTTTGTTACTAAATGCTTGGGCGAGTACAATACAACAGAGTTGGTAGACATTTTCCCACTCACGATCCCCATTTTACAGATGAGGTAACTGAGGCACAGAGAAGTTAAGTGACTTGCCTAAAGTCTCACAACTGACAAGTGGTAGAGCTGGGATTTGAACCCACAACCTCTGACTCTCAAGACTAGGCTCTTGCCCCTAAGCCACGGTAGAGGCTGAGGTAGGAGGAGCAGATTTTTAGGCTCCTTGTGGCTTAGAGTACACAAGTCCCAGCCGGGACCGCGACCAGGGTGAGACTGTGAGCCTCACGTGGGACAACCTGATCACCTTGTTTCCCACCCAGTGCTTAGAACAGTGCTTGGCACATAGTAAGCGCTTAACAAATACCATTATTATTATTATAATTATTATTCCAACAGCAGTAGCCCTGGCTCCCTGAAGTTTACTGGTGGAAGCAGCAGGCTGTGGCTGCTTCTCTCCATCTGCCACGAGAAGCGGCGTGGCTCAGTGGAAAGAGCCCGGGCTTTGGAGTCAGAGGTCATGGGTTCAAATCCCGACTCAGCCAATTGTCACCTGTGTGACTTTGGGCAAGTCACTTAACTTCTCTGGGCCTCAGTTCCCTCATCTGTAAAATGGGGATTAAGACTGTGAGGCCCCCCGTGGAACAACCTGATCGTCTTGTAACCTCCCCAGCGTTTAGAACAGTGCTCTGCACATAGTAAGTGCTTAATAAATGCCATCATTATTATTATTATTATTATTATAGAGTGGTGTGGGACTTTTTAAAAAACACTTTTAAAATGGTATTCATTAAGCATTTATAATGTGCTGGGCATTGTTCTAAACACTGAGGTAGACATAAGGTAATCGGTTCGGACAGAGAGCCTGTCCCACTTGGGTCTCCCGGTCTTAATCCCCATTTTACAGATGAGGGAACTGAGGCACAGAGAAGTTAAGCGACTTGCCAAAGTTCACACAGCAGACACAAAGGGCAGAACCAGGACTAGAACCTAGGTCCACGTGACTCCTAGTTCCATGCTTTATCCACTAGGTCATGGTGCTTCCCTACTGCGGGATGACGTGGGATGGGTTGGGATAGAGGGTCCTCAGTGACATGGAGGAGAGCAGGAATGGGGTCTAGGGTGACAGCATGGTGGGCCAGTAGGCGAGGAAGCTAAGAGCCCCGGATGTCATGGTGAAAGTGGGAAGATTCATTCATTCATACATTCAATCATATCTACTGAGCGCTTACTTTGTGCAGAGCACTGTACTGAGCACTTGTGAAGTACAAGTTGGCAACAGAGAGAGATGGACTCTACCCACAATGGGCTCACAGTCTAGACTGGGGAGACAGACAACAAAACAAAACATGTGGACAGGCGTCAAGTCGTCAGAACAAATAGAATTAAAGCTAGATGCGCATCATTAACAACATCATTAACATCATTAACATCAACAACAACTCTCTCCTCGACCCCCTCCAGTCTGGCTTCCGTCCCCTTCATTCCACGGAAACTGCCCTCTCAAAGGTCACCAATGACCTCCTGCTTGCCAAATCCAACGGCTCATACTCGGTCCTAATCCTCCTCGACCTCTCAGCTGCCTTTGACACTGTGGACCACCCCCTTCTTCTCAACACACTATCTGACCTTGGCTTCACAGACTCCGTCCTCTCCTGGTTCTCCTCTTATCTCTCCGGTCGTTCTTTCTCAGTCTCTTTTGCAGGCTCCTCCTCCCCCTCCCATCCTCTTACTGTGGGGGTTCCCCAAGGTTCAGTGCTTGGTCCCCTTCTGTTCTCAATCTACACTCACTCCCTTGGTGACCTCATTCGCTCCCACGGCTTCAACTATCATCTCTATGCTGATGACACCCAGATCTACATCTCTGCCCCTGCTCTCTCACCCTCCCTCCAGGCTCGCATCTCCTCCTGCCTTCAGGACATCTCCATCTGGATGTCCGCCCGCCACCTAAAGCTCAACATGTCGAAGACTGAGCTCCTTGTCTTCCCTCCCAAACCTTGTCCTCTCCCTGACTTTCCCATCTCTGTTGACGGCACTACCATCCTTCCCGTCTCACAAGCCCGCAACCTTGGTGTCATCCTCGACTCCGCTCTCTCATTCACCCCTCACATCCAAGCCGTCACCAAAACCTGCCGGTCTCAGCTCCGCAACATTGCCAAGATCCGCCCTTTCCTCTCCATCCAAACCGCTACCCTGCTCATTCAAGCTCTCATCCTATCCCGTCTGGACTACTGCTCTAGCCTTCTCTCTGATCTCCCATCCTCGTGTCTCTCTCCACTTCAATCCATACTTCATGCTGCTGCCCGGATTATCTTTGTCCAGAAACGCTCTGGACATATTACTCCCCTCCTCAAAAACCTCCAATGGCTACCGATCAATCTGCGCATCAAGCAGAAACTCCTCACCCTGGGCTTCAAGGCTGTCCATCACCTCGCCCCCTCCTACCTCACCTCCCTTCTCTCCTTCTACTGCCCAGCCCGCACCCTCCGCTCCTCCACTGCTAATCTCCTCACTGTACCTCGCTCTCACCTGTCCCGCCATCGACCCCCGGCCCATGTCATCCCCCGGGCCTGGAATGCCCTCCCTCTGCCCATCCGCCAAGCTAGCTCTCTTCCTCCCTTCAAGGCCCTGCTGAGAGCTCACCTCCTCCAGGAGGCCTTCCCAGACTGAGCCCCTTCTTTTCTCTCCCCCTCGTCCCCCTCTCCATCCCCCCGTCTTACCTCCTTCCCTTCCCCACAGCACCTGTATATATGGATATATGGTTGTACATATTTATTACTCTATTTACTCTATTTATTTATTTATTTATTTATTTATTTTACTTGTACATTTCTATCCTACTTATTTTATTTTGTTGGTATGTTTGGTTCTGTTCTCTGTCTCCCCCTTTTAGACTGTGAGCCCACTGTAGGGTAGGGACTGTCTCTATGTGATGCCAATTTGTACTTCCCAAGCGCTTAGTACAGTGCTCTGCACATAGTAAGCGCTCAATAAATACGATTGATTGATTGATTGATTGATTGATCATTAACAAAAATAGAATAGTAAATATCTACAAGTAAAATAAATAGAGTAATAAATCTGTACAAACATATATACAGGTGCTGCGGGGAGGGGAAGGAGGTAGGGCAGTGGGGATGGGGAGGAGGAGAGGAAAAAGGGGGCTCAGTCTGGGAAAGCCTCTCACCCATTGAGATCTGCCCCAACCTCCTCCCCTAGCAGTAGTTCCTTACTTTTCTCCTGCTAGGACTGCATTCATCCTCTTCTTTCTCTGACTCTTCCCCCATCTCTATTCACTGCCCAAATAGGAACACAGCTAGCAAGGACAAGAGAGGGTGATGGTCCTGCACAAACTACGATAACCCGTCCTTTATGCAGGCCAAGGAAGTCCTTAAGACTAAGAATAATATTTGTGCGTGGCTCAGTGGAAAGAGCCCGGGCTTTGGAGTCAGAGGTCATGGGTTCAAACCCCAGCTCCGCCAATTGTCAGCTGTGTGACTTTGGGCAAGTCACTTCACTTCTCTGGGCCTCAGTTACCTCATCTGGAAAATGGGGATTAAGACTGTGAGCCTCCCGAGGGACAACCTGATCACCTTGTAACATCTCCAGCGCTTAGAACAGTGCTTTGCACATAGTAAGCACTTAATAAATGCCATCATTATTATTATTACTATTATTTGTGGTATTTGTTAAGTGTGTACTAATGTCAAGCTCTGTACTAAGCCCTGGGGGAGATACAAGCAAATTGGGTTAGTCACTGTCACTGTCCCACCTGGGGCTCCCAGTCTCAATCTCCTTCTTACAAATGAGGCACAGAGTAGTGAAGTGACATGCTCAAGGTCACACAGCAGACACGTGGTGGAGCCTGGATAAGAACCCAGGACCTTCTGACTCCCAGGAGCATGCTCTATCCACTACACCATGCTGCTTCTTCATACTGGACAGGAATAGACTGAGGCTCAGACATGATTTCCCATTTTTCCCCAACTCTAACATTCTGACCGGATCTCATTCATTCATTCGTTCATTCAATTCTATTTATGGAGTGCGTATTGTGTGTAGAGCACTGTACTAAGCGCTTGGGAAGTACAAGTTGGCAACATATAGAGATGGTCCCTACCCAACAACGGGCTCAGAGTCTAGAAGAGGGAAACAGAAAACAAAACAAAACATCTCACCACCCATCCCTTTCCCACATTCTCCTCCTGGCCTGGAACTTCCTCCCCCTACATTTACTCCAGACCACCACTCTCCCCACTTTCAAAGTCTTATTAAGGTCACATCTCTTCCTTGAGGCCTTCCCGACTGAATCCTCTTTCCCTGGCTCCCTCTCTCTTCTGCATAATCTATACACTTAGATCTGTACCCTTTGGGCATTTGGCATTCACTCACTCTTGGCTTCAAGGCTGTCCATCCCCTCGCCCCCTCCTACCTCACCTCCCTTCTCTCCTTCTCCAGACTATCCTGCACCCTCCGCTCCTCTGCCACCACTACCCTCCTCACTGGCCCTCGTTCTCACCTGACCCACTGTCGACCCCTGGCCCACATCCTCCCTCTGGCCTGGAATGCCCTCCATCCACACATCCACCAAGCTAGCTCTCTTCCTCCCTTCAAAGCCCTACTGGGAGCTCACCACCCCCAGGAGGCCTTCCCAGACTGACTGCCCTCCTTCCTCTCCCCCTCCATACCCACCTGTCCTACCTCCTTCCCCTCTCCAAAGCACCTGTATATATGCTTGTACAGATTTATTACTCTATTTATTTTACTTGCACATATTTACTATTCTATTTATTTTATTTTGTTAATGATGTGCATCTAGCTTTACTTCTATTTATTCTGAGGACTTGACACCTGTTCACATGTTTTGTTTTGTTATCTGTCTCCCCCTCTAGACTGTGAGCCCACTGTTGGGTAGGGCCCATCTCTATATGTTGCCAACTTCCCAAGTTACTTCCCAAGCTCTTAGTACAGTGCTCTGCACACAGTAAGCATTCAATAAATGCCATTGAATGAACGAATGAATTCACCACCCTTTGCCCTACATCTCTTAAGTACACCCCCATAACATCTATTCACATTAATGGCTGTCTCTCCATTTAAACAACCAACGTCTTGTGGTCAGAGTGCATGTCTACCAATTCGGTTGTATGGCTTTCTCCCAAGTGTTTAGGACAGTCCTCTGTGCATAGGAAGCACTCAATAAATACCATAGATTGATTAAAAATGCTATTGATTGATTATGATGGCAGACCATCACCATCACACTTCACGGGATGGAAAATGAAATCAAAATGGATGGAAGAAACCAAGGAAGAAACCCAGTCTGGACCATCTTAAAGCAACAATCATTCAACATTTCCTTCAAAATTGTCAAAAAATGTGTGACCATCCTTGCAAATTGTATGCAAATATGTTTGTAACATCCTGATGTCTTCTATAAACCTGAGCATGGTCTTTGGGAACACTCTAATGGAAATCACTGGGATGGACAAAGTGGGAGTGGAAGCAGGTGGCTTGTAAGGCTAGACTCCATCTGAGGGCTTGAACCCCGAGTCAGAAAGAAAAAAAAAACTGGCAGGAGCCCTAAAATGCATAGAAAGTGACTCTGGACATTTTAAACAATCCAGTTCTTGGTGAAAGGAATACAGCTTCTGTCTCTGAAGGGACCTGATCCAGGAGAAGCAATGTATCTTGGGCGGCTAAGAGTCTGAGAGATATCATTTTTGTGCATACCAAAAGCAATAAATAATCTGGGCAGTTAGAAAATGACATCTACTAATACAGGCTGAACATTAACAGAACAAATCAGCTTGTCACCACTTAACACTGATAAGCCGGAGAACAGGCTCTTCATCAAATGTTACTGCCAGAGTGGCCAAGAAGGCTAGGGAGACCAGTCACTTCTTCCGTCAACGCTCTCATTCCCACTGAACCTACACAAATCACCATTAGCTCCACTGGGTTTTCATATGAGTAGTTTCCCATATCATTCCACAGCACATTCCCAGAATAACCATTCTCCTTGGGAGGCTGCACTGGACAACGGATGAGCACAGTATTGTCCTATCAGGGAGAAAATCAGATCACTTCAAGGTTGAAACTTCATTGACTGTCCTCTTTTTTGTTAGTTTGTTTTTATGGAATATGTTCAGTGCTTACTATGTTCCAGAAGCTATACTAAGTGCTGGGGTAGATACTAGACAACTCGGTTGGACACAGTCCCTGTTCCTCGTGGGGCTCACAGTCTTAATTCCCATTTTTACAGATGAGATAACTGAGGCACAGAGAACTTAAGTGACTTGTCTACCAAGGTCACAGAGCAGACAAATGGAGGAGCCAGGATTGGAACATAGGTCCTTCTGAATCTTAGGCCCATGTTCTATTCACTACATCGCATGGCTTCTCTTGATTATAGTTGTGCAAAGCAGCTGAATATAAAGAATTCTGCTTCCTAAACATTATAACATGGATAACATAATGCATATTAAGACACCTGCTATTTATTTAGTTTCTCTGCCAAATTTATCCCTACCATACCTGTCCCAATTCTTCCACTCATTTTCCCTTTCCCACCTTTGCTCGCTACTCTCCTTAGAGATTTTCAGGGATTCACAAATTATCCTTTTTGGTTTGGAGACATTTGTATATTGGGGATATCTTCTCCAATATCACTCTAACTTTTCTGTTTTCTTTCTCAGCTCCTTATTTTTTTTTTTCCAAGCGAAGCAGTTTGGCCTAATGGAAAACACACAGGTTGGAAGTCAAAGGAACTGGGTTTCGATTCTGGCTCCACCACTTTCCTGCTGTGTCACCTTGGGCAAGTCATTTAACTTTAGGTTCCGCATCTGAGAAATGGGGATTAATATCTGTTTACCCTCTTCTCTAGACTGTAAGCCCCTTGTGGGATGGGTACTATACCCAAGCAGATTATCTTGTCTCTATCCCAGGGCTTAGTGGAGTGTTTCATAAACACTTAACAAAAACCTTTTTATGATGATGATGATGATGATTATTCAGTAATTAATTGACCCTGCCAATACTTCTCAGACTGTCAGTCAGAAAACATTTTTGAGAGCCTAACACATTGGAGCCCCTCTCAGAATCATACCTGGAGAGCTTCCAGTCCTCTACCAGTCTCGACTACGGGAGGGAGAGTCAAGGAGAGGCCTGTCCATTCCATTCCTAGCTTGGGCAATTGGAAGGCAATCGGCTACAAGTCCAAACTCACCTATCCTGGGCAGCAGTGGCAGGGGAGTGAGTTGAGAGAGGAGACACAGGTTTACTGCTTGGAAGGAGGCAATGATAAACGTTTCCATATTTTGACCAAGAAACCTCTATGGATCCACTACCAGAACGATTGGATATGGAGGTGGGGCGTTCAGGGAGAGATGTGTCCATGGCGTCGCTATGGGTCGGAGACGACTTGACGGCATAAGACAAGACAAGACCACATTGGAGAGAACAAGTTAAAGAGCAGACACCTTCCTGGCCTTCTAAAAGATATAAATTTATTAGATTCATTATCTTATAGGAGTGACATCAAAATACACATAGAGTAACAAAATTATTTAATAATAATGATGGCATTTATTAAGCGCTTACTATGTGCAGAGCACTGTTCTAAGCACTAATTTAAAGAATTAGCTTAAGTGTGAAAGTAGCCAGAAGCTCAGTTAAGGTACCAACAGAAATGTTGGAACTTTTCATCTGAAACACCCAGATAAACAAAGTCAAAGAGTATTTTTAAGTCCAAATAATAATAATTAGAATAATGATAATAATGATGGTATTTGTTAAGCCCTTGCTATGTGCCGAGCACTGTTCTAAGGGCTGAGGGAGATACAAGGTAATCAGGTTGTCCCAGGTGGGGCTCACAGTCTTAGTCCCCATTTTCAAGATGAGGGAACTGAGGCATAAAAAAGTTAAGTGACTTGCCCAAAGTCACACAGCTGACAAATGATGGAGCTGGGATTAGAACCCATGACCTCTGATTCCCAAGCCTGTGCTCTTTCCACTGGTATTTGTTAAGCACTTACTATATGCCAAGCACTGTTCAAAATGCTGGGGTAGATACAAGTTAATCAGGTTGTCCCACCTGGGGCTCACAGTCTTAATTCCCATATAACAGATGAGGTAACTGAGTCACAGAGAAGTTAGGTTATCCTTGTTAGCCAGACTATGGGTAGAACCTCTGGGAAATCACATGATAGAATGGAGTGGAATCAATCAACGAATCAATCAATCGTATTTATTGGGCACATACTGTTTGCAGAGAACCATACTAAGCACTTGGTAGCATACAACATTTCCTGCCCCTATCGAACTTACAGTCTAGAGAGGGAGATAGACATTAATCTAAATAAATTAACTTATGATATGTACCTGAAATGCAATGGGTCAGAGAGAGCATGAGTAAAGGCTGCATTCATTCAATATTATTTATTGAGTGCTTACTGTGTGCAGAGCACTGTACTAAGCACTTATCCAAGAGCAAATCCAAGAGCAAGGGTGATGCAGAAGGGAGTGGAAGAAGAAGAAAATGAAGGCTCAGTTAGAGAAGGCCACTTAGAGGAGATGTGTTTTTAATGAGGCTTTGAAGGTGGGAGAATGAATTTCTGTCAGATATGAAGAGGCTAATGAGTGTTTGCTAAAGAGGTGGATGGGCTACCACTGGGGATTCTTGAGGAGTGGGGAAACATGGACTGAATGGTTTTGTAGAAAAATAATCCAGCCATGAGAGCGAAGTGTGTACTGAAGTGGGGAGAGACAGGAGGCAGGGAGTTTTCAAGGGAGGCTGATATGGTAATCAAGGTGGGATAGAATAAGTGCTTGGATTAATGTGGTAAGCAGTTGGGTTGAAGATACTGTGGTACTGTGAAGGGTGAACCAACAGGATTTAGGGAGAGATTGAATCTGTGCATTGAATAAGTGAGATGATTGCACGAAAATTTCAAAGCTATAGCCTGGTGAGACAGGGAGCATGCTGGTGCTGTCTACAGTGATAAGAAAGTTAAGGGAAGGAAAGGGTTTGGATGGGAACACGTGGAATTCTGTTTTGGACATTTTAAGTTTGAGGTGTCGGTGGGAAATCTAAGTTATGTCCTGCGGTCAGAAGGAAATGCAAGATACAGAGAAGATGAGAGTTCAGGCCTGGAGATGTAGATTTGGGAATCATCGGCATACAGATGGTGGTTGAAGCCAAGGGAGAAAATGAGCTTTCCGAGGGACTGGGTGTAGATGGAAGACAACAAGAGGAGCACAGAATATTTTTAATGAGACATTTGAGTGGTCGGGAGGGGCTGAAGAAAAGGCCCACTTTGCCTGACTGAAATGCCGAGGACGTGTTGTTGCTTTGGTAACTGCCGCCGGGAGCACAATTGTGTTCTTATGAAAGGAGGAAATGCCACTTAAGCTTTTATTCATCGCAGAAGCAAATAAACATATTATTCAGAGATACAGCCAATTACTAAGGGGTTCCTGGAATGTCTAGAGAAACAGGAGCCAGGTGAGAGCAGCACAGCACAGTAATTTCCACATTTCCACTTAATAATCATAGTGGCATTTGCTAAGTGCTTACTATATGTCACGCAGTGTTGTAAGGCCTGGGATAGTTACACGTTAATCATGTTGAAAATGGCCCCTGTCCCACATGGGGCTCCCCATTTCGAAGTGGGGAGTAAAAGTATTGAATCACCATTTTTCAGATGAGTTAACTGAGGTATGAAGAAGTTAAGTGACTTACCCAAGGTCACATAGCAGGAAAAAGGCAGGGGTGGGATTAGAACTCAAGTCCTGTGATTCCCAGGCCCAGTCTCTTTCCACCTGGTTATGATGCTCCACTTGAAAAGAGCTGTTGAGACAACTACAAGCGACGGGAGTTAGAATCTGGGAAGGAAATCCAAACACGCAAATTTTCCAGTGACATATGGTAGACTCAAAGATCTATGGAAGCTTTTGACAGATAGCCAATACTAGCTAACCGAATGAAATTTACCTCTTTGGTATCACTCAGTCACGAACAGACATATCGTTCCCTGGAAACACAACTTGCACATTTTGAGAGATGACGACAACCTGAATGCCTAGTAAAAGACATTTCTTTAGGAATCCCTTCTGCTGCTTCCCTCCCCGCCTCCATTCTCTGGATCCGGACCTGTGACCAAAGGATTTTCAACCTCTGGCAACAAAGAACGATCTGCTTATCAAAGCAAGTTTTATCTTTTTTTTTTTTGCATTTATTACTCACTGTGTCTTCTCCCCAGAATCCTCAGTGTGGTTTTTCGATGTCTCTCTGATTTACCCAGTATTGGAGACCTGTGAACTGAGCCAAGAGATAAGTACTGGTAGAGGATTTTTGCCTTTTTGCCTATTAGCGCGGCCATATGATACCATCCAGGGCTAGAGCCCTGAAGCCTGGAAAGTCAATCCAAGGCTACTGGTTCCTTGGTGTATGGATTTTATGAAGTTCCAAGGTGAAATGTCCAAAAATGACTAATGCATTCATACTGGGCACTATTCCCTGGCTTTGTCCTATTTTTATATACCTAAAACACATGTTCGGCCCATTGCAATGCCGGTGCTGAAAGCCGAGGTACTCATTTTTCAATGGCAGTATCCTGCACATTACAACGTATTTAATGAGGCCCAAGTTTTGCCCAAATCTCATGGCATAATCTGATTTCTGATTAAATAAAGCTGTTTGGGTTAATTTCAACTTTTTCTTGTTGTTGTTGGCTAGATTTGAAAACTCTGAGGTAAAGTATTTCACAACAGGAGACAGGGAAAAGCATAAATAAAACAAACATTCAAAACTGCTGCAGCACTCTAAGGGCGATGAAGCAAAATGGCATCAAAACTGTATGCGGTTTCGGGCATACATTGCCAATGACTTTTAAAAGGCAGGTGACGTCCGACTGGTACAAGCATTTTCCTTCTGTTACACCTTCTTAGGTTTTTTCTTAAAACGCAGTGCTTCCACAATAATGTAGTCGATCAGTGGTATTTATTGAGGGCCAGGCACTGTACTAGTCACTGGTATGGACACAAGCAAATAGGGTAGATATAGGTCCTTTCCCAAGTTGGGGGTCACGATCTCAATCCCCATTTTATAGATGAGGTAACTGAGGCACAGAGAAGTGCCCAAGGTCACGTAGCAGACAAGTGGAGGAGTCAGGACTAGAACCCATGACCTTCTGACTCCAGGTGTGCTCTATCCACTATGCTGTGATGCTTACTCTGCGTAGAGCACTGCATGAGAGGCAGCATGGCTTAGTGGAAAGAACATGGGCTCGGGAGTCAGAAATCGTGGCTTCTAATCCTGGCTCCGCAATTACCCGCTGTGTGACTTTGGGCAAGTCACTTCACTTCTCTGTGCCTCAGTTACCTCATCTGTAAAATGGGGATTAAGAGTGTGAGCCCCATGTGGGACAGCCTGGTTACCTTATATCTATCCCAGCACTTGGCACACAGTGAGTGCTTAACAAATACCATTATTACTATTATTACTATTAAGCATTTGGGAGAGTACAATACAACAAGAAGAGAGTTCAGAGTATTCTATGTTTGTCCATGAGGATACGAAACAGGGTGGAATAAGAACAAAAAATTGGTCTCCATTGGTCCCTAGAGATATGAGCTCTGGTGCCAAAAGCATTGGATTTTAACCACTGGAACTTGGGAGATGCCAAACCCAGCTCCTGCAAGAGAGGCCTGATTACTGTGTAGATGACTCAGGAGGATGCCTTGATATCTGAGTACCATGTCCTAGAGAGAATTGCCAAAATGTCTTTTGAGATGTCAGATGAGAAACAGCATGGCCCCAGTGGGAAGTACAATGAGACTGGCTTCTGTCCCCTACATTCCACGGAAACTGCCCTCTCAAAGGTTACCAATGACCTCCTGCTTGCCAAATCCAATGGCTCATACTCTATCCTAATCCTCCTCGACCTCAGCTGCATTCGACACTGTGGACCACCCCCTTCTCCTCAATACGCTATCTGACCTTGGCTTCACAGACTCCGTCCTCTCCTGGTTCTCCTCTTATCTCTCCGGTCGTTCATTCTCAGTCTCTTTTGCAGGCTCCTCCTCCCCCTCCCATCCTCTTACTGTGGAGGTTCCCCAAGGTTCAGTGCTTGGTCCCCTTCTGTTCTCGATCTACACTCACTCCCTTGGTGACCTCATTCGCTCCCACGGCTTCAACTATCATCTCTACGCTGATGACACCCAGATCTACATCTCTGCCCCTGCTCTCTCCCCCTCTCTCCAGGCTTGCATCTCCTCCTGCCTTCAGGACATCTCCATCCAGATGTCTGCCCTCCACCTAAAACTCAACATGTCCAAGACTGAACTCCTTGTCTTCCCTCCCAAACCCTGTCCTCTCCCTGACTCTCCCATCTCTGTTGACGGCACTACCATCCTTCCCGTCTCACAAGCCCACAACCTTGGTGTCATCCTCGACTCTGCTCTCTCATTCACCCCTCACATCCAAGCTGTCACCAAAACTTGCCGGTCTCAGATCCGCAACATTGCCAAGATCCGCCCTTTCCTCTCCATCCATACCGCTACCCTGCTCATTCAAGCTCTCATCCTATCCCGTCTGGACTACTGCATCAGCCTTCTCTCTGATCTCCCATCCTTGTGTCTCTCCCCACTTCAATCCATACTTCATGCTGCTGCCCAGATTATCTTTGTCCAGAAATGCTCTGGGCATATTACTCCCCTCCTCAAAAATCTCCAGTGGCTACCAATCAATCTGCGCATCAGGCAGAAACTCCTCACCCTGGACTTCAAGGCTGTCCATCACCTCGCCCCCTCCTACCTCACCTCCCTTCTCTCCTTCTCCAGCCCAGCCCGCACCCTCCGCTCCTCTGCTGCTAATCTCCTCACCGTACCCCGTTCTCGCCTGTCCTGCCATCGACCCCAGGCCCACGTCATCCCCCGGGCCTGGAATGCCCTCCCTCTGCCCATCCACCAAGCTAGCTCTCTTCCTCCCTTCAAGGCCCTACTGAGAGCTCACCTCCTCCAGGAGGCCTTCCCAGACTGAGCCCCTTCCTTCCTCTCCTCCTTGTCCCCCCTCCATCCCCCTATCTTACCTCCTTCCCTTCCCCACAGCACCTGTATATATGTATATATGCTTGTACATATTTATTACTCTATTCATTTATTTATTTATTTATTTTACTTGTACATATCTATTCTATTTATTTTATTTTGTTAGTATGTTTGGTTTTGTTCTCTGTCTCCCCCTTTTAGACTGTGAGCCCACTGTTGGGTAGGGGCTGTCTCTATATGTTGCCAACTTGTACTTCCCAAGCGCTTAGTACAGTGCTCTGCACACAGTAAGCACTCAATAAATACGATTGATGATGATGATGATGAGACCCAAGCTCTAATCCTGGATCCGTCACTTTCTTGCTGTGTGACCTTGGGCAAGTCACCTAACTTCTCTGTGTCCCCGTTTCCTCACCTTTAAAATGGAGGTTAAATACCTATTCTCTCTCCCGCTAAGACTGTGAGCCCATAGCCAAATTGCTTATATTCATCTATACCAGTACTTAGTAATAATAATAATAATTTTTATTATTATGGTATTTGTTAAGCACTTACAATGTGTCAAGCACTGTTCTAAGCAATGGGGTAGATACAAGATAATCAGGTTGGTCCCACATTGGGCTCACAGTCTTGATCCTCATTTTACAGTGTTTGGCCCATAGTATAGTCTTTACAGGAGCAGCCTGGCATAGTAGAGAAGCAGAATGGCATAGTGGATGGAGCACAGGCTTGGGAGTCAGAAGGTCATGGGTTCTAGTTCTGGTTCTGCCACTTGTCTGCTGTGTGACCTTAGGCAAGTCACTTCACTTCTGTATTACAGTGCACGGCACGTAGAAAGTTTTTTCAAAGTACCAGCATTATTAATATTACTGGAATATAGAAAACACTTAACAAATACTCCTGTAGATCAGCATGGCTCAGTGGAAAGAGCACGGGCTTTAGAGTCAGAGTTCATGGCTTCAAATCCCGGCTCCACCAATTGTCAGCTGTGTGACTTTGGACAAGTCATTTAACTCCTCTGGGCCTCAGTTCCCTCATCTGTAAAATGGGGATAAAGACTGTCAGCCCCCCGTGGGACAACCTGATCATCTTGTAATCTCCCCAGTGCTTAGAACAGTGCTTTGCACATAGCAAGCGCTTAATCAATGCCATCATTATTATTATTATTATTATCAGGTAATTCAACTCAGTGATCATTAATGGTTCAGTAAACTGGGGGTGAAAAATGTTTTTCACGATCCTCTGACCAGCTTGCAGACTATTGGATGAGCAGACCTGTGCTTGGGGAAAGCATGACTTTTAACACATAAAGATTGGAGCCTGCTATTAGGTGTCGGGGGAAAAAATTGGGCAAAAGGGAAATCAAAAGAACAGAAGGAAAAGAGAGAACTAAATAAACAGTTGTGTCACATTGAGAGAGAGGAAAGAAAGCTTCATGCATCCCGCTGAGACTCCAGACCACCAAAAGGGTTAGGAAGTTATGAAAGGATTGGGTCAAATGCTGCTATGGACATTTCTGTTCCAAAGGCACAGGAAATAAGAATGCTTTCTCGTCAGAGATTTAGTCTCCAAGGAGGAAATGATGGAGAAATTTGAGCTATGCAGGTGCAAGACATCCCTATGATTAGACTACATTTATGGAAATGTAAAATGTGCAATAATGGCAGCTCTGTGTTGGATATGCTTTTGTTATCAGTTCTACATTTGTTAGGAGGGAGGGGGTGTGGGGGAGAGGAGGAGGGAGACTAGAGTGAGAGGTGGATGATCTTGGAAAGTTCTCATCTGTCCCTGACAAGAGCCAACATGAGGAGGAGAGGAACTTTCGGCTTTTATTTGCGGTGGATGCTGGAAGTCGTGTTGCTAGGTTCGGCCATCTGCCTTTCACCTGCTAGCCCCTCCTTGCACTGTCTTAATAATAATAATAATGATAGCATTTATTAAGCCCTTACTATGTGAAAAGCACTGTTCTAAGCGCTGGGGGGTTGCAAGGTGATCAGGTTGTCCCACGGGGGGCTCACAGTCTTCATCCCCATTTTACAGATGAGGGAACTGAGGCCCAGAGAAGTTAAGTGACTTGTCCAAAGTCACACAGCTGACAGTTGGCGGAGCCGGTATTGGAACCCATGACCTCTGACTCCAAAGCCTGGGCTCTTTCCACTGAGCCATGCTGCTTCTGTCTTGCCTTCCGATTACTTTTGGGGTAGGGTGGGAGTGTGCCCCGCCTGATGGGGTACATATTGAAGGAAACTCGGTGAGACGGCCAGCCAAAGATGAACAGAAATTCGGGTACTGCAAATGGTGAATGCACCAGCACAACAAAATAGAGTCCTTGTGGGTGTGATGTGCGGTACAGAATGTGAATCCTGCACCAGGCCTTCATCATCATCATCATCAATCGTATTTATTGAGCGCTTACTATGTGCAGAGCACTGTACTAAGCGCTTGGGAAGTACAAATTGGCCTTACAGTTATGCCTTCCCCTGTGGGGGAGAATTGCCCAATGGCTGCTGTTCTTTAGCTATGAAAGACAGCATTTAGTACACTGCTCTGCCCAAAATAAGCACTCAATATATACCACTGATTGATTGATCTATCTAGACTGTCTACCAACTCTGTTATATTATACTTTCCCAAGAACTTAGTAGTCAGTCGGTCAGTCAATCATATTTACTGAGGGCTTACTTTGTGCCAAGTGCTATAATAAGCACTTGGAAGAGGACAATATAGTAATAAACAGGCACATTCCCTGCCCACAATGAATGTTCTGCTTACAGTAAGCATTCAACAAATACAACAAATAGAGAAGAAGCATGGCTCAGTGGAAAGAGCATGGGCTTTGGAGTCAGAGGTCATGGGTTCAAATCCCAGCTCCGCTACTTGTCAGCTGTGTGACTTTGGGCAAGTCACAACTTCTCTGGACCTCAGTTCCCTCATCTGTATTATGGGGATGAAGACTGTGAGCCCCACGTGGGACAACCTGATCACCTTGTATCCTCCCAGTGCTTAGAACAGTGCTTTGCACATAGTAAGCGCTTAACAAATGCCATTATTATTATTATTATTACAACTGATTGATATAACCCACCTCTTCCAACAGAAAATCCCTGATTAATTCTCAATAACCCATGGCACATTGACTCAACTGCCACCTCCATGGCATAGAGGTTAGAGCACAGGTCTGGGAGTCAGAAGGTCATGGGTTCAAATCCTGGCTCCACCAATTGCCAGCTGTGTGACTTTGGGCAAGTCACTTCACTTCTCTGTGCCTCTGTTACCTCATCTGTAAAATGGGGATTAAGACTGTGAGCCCCCAGTGGGACAACCTGATAATCTTGTAACCTCTCCAGCACTTAGAACAGTGCTTTGTACATAGCAAGCACTTAATAAATGCTATCATTATTATTATTATTATTCTCTGGGCCTTAGTTACCTCATCTGTAAAATGGGGATTAAGACTGTGAGCCCCTTGCAGGACAGGGACTGCGTCCAACCTGATTTGCTCACATCCACCCCAGTGCTTAGTACAGTGCCCGGCACATAGTATGCAGTTAACAAATACCATTATTATTATTATTATTATTATTATTATTATTATTATTGTTGTTATATTATTATTATTATTTCCCATAAATAAGTACCCATACATGTAGGTATGTGTATCAGTTATTTATTTGGGTTTACTTATTTCTGAATCAGCTTTATACCTGTCTCCTTGTCAGTGCATAGGTTCTTTTTGGTCAGAGAATCTGTCTCATGCACCTAGACACTTAGTATACTGTTATATCCTCAATGGATAATCAGTGAATATCATCACTGAAATTACTGCTGTCTTTCTGTCCTTCAAAGATAAGTCTAAAGACCTTTATCCCATTAATTTGCCAATAAGCAATCTGTGGATTGGTTAGGAAGAAATTACCTGTCAAAATGTAAAATAATGAGAAAAACATATAATGGGACTAATATCATTTCAGCTTAAGTCCAATTTACTTAAGTCAGAGACACCCAGGAGGTGTCCCAGTTCACTGTATTATCACTTTTTTAAAAAATGGTATTTGTTGAGTGCTTACTATGTGCCAGGTATTGAAGTTAGCAATGGGGTAGATGCAAGCCAATCAGTCCATAATACACTGGTTTAAGCATCTGGGAAAATACAAAACAGAGAAGAAATGTTGATAATAACAATAATGGTACTGGTTAAGTACTACTTATGTACACTGTTCTAAGCACTAGGGGAGATACAAGTTAATAATAATAATAATAATAATAATAATAATAATAGTAATATTTGTTAAGCACTTACTATGTGCAAAGCACTGTTCTAAGTGCAGAGAGGGGATACAAGGTGATCAGGTTGTCCCATGTAGGGCTCACAGTCTTAATCCCCATTTTACAGATGAGGTAACTGAATAACCTGTCCCACATAAGGCTCACTCACAGTCCCAATCTCCATTTTACCAATGAGGTAACTGAAGCACAGAGAAGTTAAATGACTTGACTAAGGTCACACAGCCAGTAAGAGACAGAGTACATAAGAACCTAGGTCTGACACTTTGGCTTGCCAGAGCTCTTTGAAAACAGTTGATACGTTCTGAGACTTGGATAGGAAGGCTAGATAGGATAGGATAGAGGGTTTATTTCACTGGTTAAAATTATTCATTCAAATAGCCCCCTAACCCATACGATAAGGCCATATCCTCCCAAAGGAGGTAAGAAGACAGAACCGATGTCCTTGTTGAGGTGTGAAATGCCAGCAACTGAAAGCCTTCTCTTAACTTGGGTTCTTGTAAATGTTATCAAGGCTTTTTTAAATTACCCTGGCTTGTTTTTAGAGCTGGTCAGATCATTTGACTTATTATCTCCTTTTAGAGAGATTGACACTTCATAATTAGTTAACACATATACAGCACTTCCAACATTTGAAAAGTTATTTCACTCAAGGCATCTGGTTACTATTATCAACCCTACTTTACAGATAGAGAAACTGAGTGCCTGAGAAGTCAAGTATCATGCCAAGAATCACTCAGTATCCCAAGACACAGAGTACAGATTTCTTAATCCTCTAATCCTCTATCCTCAGTGTAGACTGGGGAACCCGGCAAGTAGAAGTAGTAGTGGTAGTAGTAGTAACTGGGATATTTATTGAGCTCACACTGGCCATAATACACTGGTTTAAGCATCTGGGAAAATACAAAACAGAGAAGAAATGTTGATAATAACAATAATGGTACTGGTTAGGTACTACTTATGTGCACTGTTCTAAGCACTAGGGTAGATACAAGTTAATAATAATAATATTTATAATAATAATAATGATATTTGTTAAGCACTTACTATGTGCAAAGCACTGTTCTAAGTGCAGGGAGGGGATACAAGGTGATCAGGTTGTCCCATGTGGGGCTCACAGACTTAATCCCTGTTTTACAGATGAGGTAACTGAGTAACAGAGAAGGTAAGTGGCTTGCCCAAGGTCACACAGCTGAGAAGCGGCAGACCTGGGATTCGAACCCATGACCTCTGGCTCCCAAGCCTGTGCTCCTTCCATTGAGCCACACAGCCTAGGTTGGACACAGTTCCTGTCTTATAAGGGACTGACACTCTTAATCCCTATTTTATAGATGAGGTAACTGAGGTACAGAGAAGTGAAGTGACTCATCCAAGGTCACACAACATGGATACGGTGGAGCTGGGAATAGAGCCCAGGTCCTTCTGACTCATTCATTCATTTATTCATTCATTCATTCATTCAATCTTATTTATTGAATACTTACTGAGTGCAGAGCACTGTACTAAGCTTTTGGGAGAGTACAGTTTAACAGAAAACAGACCCATTCCTTGCCAATGCTGCTTTTATACTCTCCCAAGCCTTTAATATAGTGCTCTGCACACAGTAAGTGCCCTGTAAATACAATTGACTGATGGACTGACTCCCTACCTACAAGAACTTTCCATTACAATAGGGGAAATGGTATTTATAATACTGGTTTAAGGCATGTAGTTTTTCTGTGCTTCAATCTTTGGTTGAGGCAGGAACAGAAAGTCCAGTTTCACAGCACAGTCAGATAACAGAAGGATGAACCCCCAGAAAAGAGAATGAAAAGCGGGAGGAGATGAAAATGAAAAAAATTCAGAGCAGGAAGGAGAAAGTGGGGGAGACCGAGGGCAGGAAATAAAACTGGTGGGAAAAAAAATGGTGAGAAGAGACTAAAACAAAACGGGATTCATGAGAGCAAGGGAGCAACCCAGACCCAACGGGGGAAACTAAGGGAACAAAAAATATACACAGGAGAATAAAGCCAAGGGAAAGATGCCAGTATAAATGAGAAAGAAGAAAGAAATCCCAAGAAGACATGTAAAAATTTAAACAGCAACAGGTATCAAAGAAATAGGAGGGAACATTTGGGAGGCAATTTTATGGTCTAAGAAGTAGAAGATTGGGAAGGGGAAACAACTGGAGAAAGTGGGAGAAACGTGGTAGTCTGCCAGGTTGGTTAGACTTGATGTTTTTTCTCTGAATTTAAAAATCCACCCTTCACCCAGCTCTTAATATAGTGCCTCAGTGCTTAGTATGGTGCCTGGTACATAGGAAGTGCTTAAAAATACCAGACTTGTTATTATTATTAGAGTAAGCACTTAACAAATACCATTATTATTATTATCTTTCATCTTGGAATTATCCCTGTTTGGAGGCTTTTTGCTTGTTCTGTCCTCATGAGCCAGCTTAATAAGTCCCTGGACCTTTTGGAGGAAAGACAGAAGCATCATCTCTGAACTCCAAGTGTCTCAGTGAATGGGGCTCAGACTAGGAACTGGGACAGATGGCTCTCTCCTCACTCCATCACCTACCCTTCAATTGTCCTGATTATCACTTTGTCCTTTTCTGAAGACATACCACCTGGGCCTCTTCGGGGCAGGTATAAAGGGATTGGATCAATAACCGTAAGATCTTTGGATAATTTTAAGAACAGTTAAAAGCGGCATAACCTAGTGGAAAGAGCCTGGGAGTGAGAGAACCTGGGTTCTAATCCTGCTCTGCCACTTGTATGTTGTGTTGCCTTGGGCAAGTCAGTTTAATTCCCTCTACTTCTGTTTCCTCATCTTTAAAAAAAGGGGACTTTCATTCATTCATTCAATCAGATTTATTGAGCACTTACTGTTTACAGAGCACTGTACTAAGCACTTGGGAAGTACAAGTTGGCAACCTTTAGAGACGGTCCCTACCCAACGGCGGGTTCACATTCTCTCTCCTGCTTATAGTGGGAGCCCTATATGGGACAAGGACCAGTTTGAATCTGATTATCTTGGGTCACCTCCAGTCCTTAGTACAGTGCTTGGCACATAATAAAACCTTAACACATATCACATGGTTTTTGAGAGCTAAGCAACCACAGCCTGAACATTTTGCACATCAGGCAACTATTTTTAAGGCTAATCCTTCTCCCAGTTCATCCACAGAACTGGCTGAAATGGTGAGGTTATCCTGGCTTCAGGTCATATTCCATTTTTGTCCTCACCCTGGGGAAGCTCCTTGTCCTTGATTGTTTTATACAAACACATCCCAAAATGGATTTTGTTGTGAGCTGCTCTTGAGCTTTTTTAATTTCCTGTGGTTGCTGGTGACTGGCAGTCCCGGTCTGATAGGAATCCAGACAAAATCATTTGTCCTCTGAGCAACGGCTTTGTAATCGGCCAGATCTCAGCACCGGCCTGATGACTGTGTAGCCAGGAGGTCTGCATCTTTGCCTGGGAGACAGGAAATCAGATATCTAATCCCAGCTTGGACACTGACTTGTTGAACGGCCTTGGACTCACCAGTGAGCTTTCCCTACGTTTCACTCCCTCTGAGGTCACAGTTTTCAACTGTCTTCTTTCTCCTGGGTGGGTTCTAGTGAGATGTGACCATTGTAAAGCCCTTCAAGGTCTGGAATTAAAATGACAATAAATGCAAAGTGTTATTGCCAGTAAGTGGGCTTGTCAAAGATCCCACTTCCTCTTTATCTGAGTTTCATCTTTCGGCATTGCCGCTTTTATCATTATTGTTCCGGTAATTAGTAGCTAAGCAGACTTCTTTTGCCTAGAGAAGCAGCGTGGCTCAGTGGAAAGAGCACGGGCTTTGGAGTCAGAGGTCATGGGTTCAAATCCTGGCTCCGCCACTTGTCAGCTGTGTGACTTTGGGCAAGTCACTTAACTTCTCTGGGCCTCAGTTCCCTCATCTGTAATATGGGGATGAAGACTGTGAGCCCCATGTGGGACAACCTGATTTCCTTGTATCTACTCCAACGCTTAGAACAGTGCTTGGCACATAGTAAGTGCTTAACAAATACCAACATTATTATTATTTTGCATTTGTAAGTGTTTTACAATCATGCATTGGCAGGGTTTCCCTTCTTTTTGTGAGAGAATTAGAATCAGTGAAATGGGAGCATTTTGATCTCCTCATCTGCAAAATGGGAGTAAAATTCTTGTTCTTCTTCTCCCTTAAATAGTAGTCTCTGTGTTGGTCAAGGGATCACATTGTATCTTTCCCAATACTTAGCATAAAGTCTGATGCACAGTAAGCTCTTAACAACGATCACAATTATTGATATTGTAATCACCGTTATACCCTCTCAGAATTGCAACTGGAGAGTTTCCAACACTCTACCAGTCTTGGCTATGGAAGGGAGAGTCAAGCAGAGGTATTCCCATTACATTCCTAACCTGGGCCGTGTCTAGCCAGTGGAAGGCAATCTGTTAAAAGTCAGAACTCACTTGTGCTGGGCAGCAGCAGCTTGAGAGACAGCTGAGGAAAGAGACTCACGTTTACTGCATGGAAGGCGGCAGTGGTAAACCACTTCCATATTTTTACCTAGAAAACTTTATGGATGTACTGCCAGAACGATTGCAGTTGGAGGTGGGACATTCTGGGAGAGATGAGTCTGTGGAGTCTCTATGGGTGATGCAGCATGAAGCAGCATGGCTTAGTGGAAATAATAAGGGATTGGGAGTCAGAGGTCGTGGGTTCTAATCCCGGCTCCGCCACTTAACAGCTGTCTGACTTTGGGCAAGTCACTTTACTTCTCTGTGCCTCATATGTAAACTGGGGATTAAAATTGTGAGACCGACACGGGACAATCTGATTGGCTTGTATCTACCCCAGCACTTAGAACAGTGCTTGGCACATAGTAAGTGCTTAACAAATGTTATTATTATTATTATTATCATTATTATTATTATTACTGGTTGGAGATGACTCGACTACATAAGACAAGACCATCATCATTAGCATTATTATTAAGAATTCAGGTCATAATTTTCATGATGCTGTTCATTTTGAATACTTCATTAAGGGGATTGGGAGGTCAGGTTTCAGATATATTCTGTCCTGGGACCATGGACTTCATGTATTCTCCTTACTAGCTACTGATAACTATTATCATCATTATTATTAATAACAATAATAATAATGATAATGATACAAATAATACATGTAGAGCATGGGCTTTGGAGTCAGAGGTCATGGATTTGAATCCCAACACCTCCACATGTCTGCTGTGTGACCTTGGGCAAGTCACTTAACTTCTCTGAGTCTCAGTTACCTCATCTGTAAAATGGGGATTAAGACTGTGAGCCTCACGTGGGACAACTTGATTACCTTGTATCCCCCCCAGCGCTTAGAACAGTGCTCTGCACATAGTAAGCGCTTAAGAAATGTCATTATTATTATTATTACTATTATTATTATTATTATTATTATTATGTGGAATCTGTTAAGTATTTTCTAAGTATCAAGCCCTGTCCTAATCTCTGGGGTTGATACAAGATAATCAGGTTGTACACAGACACTTTCCCACACCAATGGGCATAGGAGGTAGAGACAAGAGAATGTGGATGTCTCGGTGCCAACCGTCACAACTGTTGCATTAAGGGTATTCATTCATTCATCCATTCATTCATTCATCCATTCATTCATTCATCCATTCATTCGTATTTATTGAGCACTTACTGTGTTCAGAGCACTATACTAAGCGCTTGGGAAGTACAAGTGAGCAACATATAGAGACGGTCCCTACCCAACAATGGGCTCACAGTCTAGAAGGGGGAGACAGGCAACAAAACTAAACAAATAGACAGGTGTCAATGCCAATGGAATAAATAGAATTATAGCTATATACACATCATTAATAAAATGAATAGAGTAAAAAATATGTACAAATATACACATGTGCTGTGGGGAGGGGAAGTGAGTGGGGTAGAGGGAGGGAGGGAGGGGGCGATGACAAGGGGAGAAAGAGAGGAGGAAAAAAGTGGGGGGCTCAGTCTGGGAAGGCCTTTTGGAGGAGGTGAGCTCTCAGTAGGGCTTTGAAGGGAGGAAGAGAGCTAGTTTGGCGGATGTGCGGAGAGAGGGCATTCCAGGCCAGAGGTAGGAGGTGGTCAGGGATCGATGGCCGGAAAGGTGAGAATGAGGCATGGTGAGGAGGTTAGCAACAGAGGAGCAGAATGTGCAGGCTGGGCTGTAGAAGGAGAGAAGGGAGGTGAGGTAGGAGGGGGTGAGGTGATGGAGAGCTTTGAAGCTGAGAGTGAGGAGTTTTTGCCTGATTTGAAGGTTGATAGACAATCACTGGAGATTTTTGAGGAGGGGTGTGACATGCTCCAAGCATTTCTGTACAAAGATAATCCGGGCAGCAGAGTGAAGTATAGACTGAAGTGGGGAGAGACAGGAGGATGGGAGATCAGAGAGGAGGCTGATGCAGTAATCCAGTCAGGATAGGATGAGAGATTGAACCAGTAAGGTAGCAGTTTGGATGGAGAGGAAAGGGCAGATCATGGCCATGTTGTGGAGGTGAGACCAGCAGGTTTTGGTGATGGATTGGATGTGAGGGGTGAACGAGAGAGCGGAGTCGAGGATGACACCAATGTTGTGGGCTTGTGAGATGGGAAGGATGGTAGTGCCATCTACAGTGATGGGAAAGTCAGAGAGAGGGCAGGGTTTGGGAGGGAAGATAAGGAGTTCAGTCTTGGACATATTGAGTTTTAGATGGCGGGCAGACATCCAGATGAAGATGTCCTGAAGGCAGGAGGAGATACGAGGGAGAGAGAACTCAGGTGGAGATGTAGATTTGGGTATCATCAGCATAGAGATGATAGTTGAAGCCATGTGAGCAAATGAGTTCACCAAGGGAATGAGTATAGATGGAGAACAGAAGGGGACCAAGAACTGACCCTTGAGGAACCCCTACAGTAAGGGGATAGGAGGGGGAGGAGGAGCCTGTGAAGGAAACTGAGAATGAACAGCCAGAGAGATGAGGAGAACCAGGAGAGGATGGAGTCTGTGAAGCCAAGGTTGGATAGCGTGTTGAGGAGAAGGGGATGGAACAGTGTTTAAGGCAGCTGAGAGGTCAAGGATTAGGACAGAGTAGGAGCCATTCAATTTGGCAAGAAGGAGGTGATTTGTGACCTTTGAGAGGGAAGCTTTGATGTAATGTAGGGGACGGAAGCCAGATTAGAGGGGATCTAGGAGAGAGTTGGAGTTGAGGAATTCGAGGCAGCAAGTGTTGACAACTCATTCTAGGAGTTTGGAAAGGAAGGGTAGAAGGGAGGGTGATAACTAGAAGGGACAGTGGAGTCAAGAGAGGGTTTTTTTTAAGATGGGGAAGACATGGGCGTGTTTGAAGGCAGAGGGAAAGGAACCAGTGGAGAGTGAGAGGTTGAATATGGAAGTTAAGGAGGGGAGGAAGGAAGGGGTGAGAGTTTTCATAAGATGAGAGGGAATGGGGTCTGCAGCACAGGTGGATGGGGTGGCACTTGAGAGGAAGGAGTAGATCTCAACTGAAGATACTGCTGGGAAGGATGGGAAAGTAGCAGAGAGGGTTGAGAGCAGGGTGGATGGAGAAGGGGGAGGGATGACTTTGGGGATCTCAGACCTGATGGTGTTTATTTCATTAATGATATAGGAGGCCACAATGTTGGGGGTGATGGATGGAGGAGGGGGAGGAACAGGGGGCCTGAGGAGGAAGTTAAGTGTCCGGAACAGCTGAAGGGGGTGATGGACATGGGTGTCAATAACAAAAGAAAAATAGTTTTGCCTGGCAGAGAAGAGGGCAGAGTTAAGTCAGGAAAGGATACACTTAAAGTGAACAAGGTTGGCTTCGTGTTTAGACTTTCACCAGTAGCGTTCAGCAGCTCGAGCATAAGAGCAGAGGAGGCGGACAGTGGCAGAGATCCAAGGCTATGGGTTAGTGGTGCGAGAGTGGTGAAGGGAAAGGGGAATGAGTGAGTTGAGTTGAATAGAGAGGGAGGAGTTGAGAGCAGTAATCTGGTCATCAGGAGTGGACAAGGGGATAGGGAGGCGAGGTGGGGTATGATGCGCTGAGAGAGATGGTTGGGCTCGAGAGAGTGGAGGTCTCTGTGGGGGAGTAATATAGATTAATGGGGGGAGGAGCATGAGAGGGGAAGCAGTTGAGAAGGTTATGATCAGAGAGAGGGATTTCAGAGTTAGTGAGGATGGAGATAGTGCAGCGGTAGGAGATGATGAGGTTGAGGGTGTGATCAAGTTGGTGAGTGGGCAAGGTTGGGTGGAGCAGGAGGTTGGCAACATCAAGGAGAGATAGAAGGCGGGTGGCAGAGAAGTCACCAGGGACATCCATGTGGATGTTGAAGTCTCCCAAGATCAGAGTGGGCATGGAAAAGGAGAGAAGGAAGGTGAGAAATGGGTCAAAGTCATTAAAAAAGTTGGAGGTATGTCCTGCTATCTGAGAAGTGTCCATTCCAAATGGATGAGGGGCCAGTCAAGGTACCCCACTGTATTTTCATGGGCACAGGAGGAAAGCATTTTGGAAGAGTGTCTCTCAAAGACCCCTACACTCATGGATAGACCCTCAAGAACAGCAGGGTCATCTCTGAAAAGAAGATCGACTCAACCAAATATTAACTACCTTAGAGAGCTGAATGTTTCCTCCACTCCCTGTTCAGTGGATTTCACTAGTTATATCGAGTTAACATAGACCGGAAAAAAGTAAAAAGAGCAATTGATAGTCCTCGCTATTTTTATATTTTTAACCTCATTTTTCAGGTTAAAAAAAATCATAAATGAAGTTCCTAAAACCACCAACTATACAGGGAATGCATATAACATGAAATTGAGATTTCTGTCTCCAAGTTCTTTGTCAGATTTCACAGAATCGCACTAACTTCCTGAGGATAATTTAGTTCCCATTCTGCCTAGCCCAGAACAAAATTCTACATACATCCCAGGAGATCAAATCTACAGAAGAGAAGAGACAACATTTCCATTTTTCCACCTATCTGCATAATCTTGTTTGGATTCACATTTCTCTGTGAATGAGACTTTGAGACTGTATAATGTACTCAGATCTATTTATCAATACATATATGGGTTTGAGCTTCACTCAAGTGAACGTGACTTCGGGGCTTTCTAATGTCCTTTAGGTTTGCAGGTTCTCACAGGGGACATGGCCTGTACTCGTCATACCACAGGAATATGCATTTCAGTCAACAAATCAAGGGAACATCAGGAGGAAAAGTCTCTCCAATTTTTTTTTTCCTATCTGAGTTTGGAAAGAAGATACTTTATATGAGTCAAAAACAGCAGGAGAGGAAAGAAAATAGGACTCTCCATTTTCCATTACGTTCGGAGAATATCTCCAATCTGGGGTGCACCCGAGGCAATTTCAGACTTGAATCCTCCACCTCTGATTTTTCAGGCTGTTGTAAAGAGAGGCTGGGGTTTTGTTGCTCAAAGTGGGGAGGAGCAGTCAAGCTTGTCAAAGGATCATTTCTGATAATGGTGGAAACTCTGGTATGTTTCACCTTCCAATTTTAAGGAGGGAGAGAGGTGAAAAAAATTATCTTAAAACTCTGGACTCACACGTTAACCTTGGCGAAACGCATGTGGTGTGAAACTCCTTGCTAGGTGCAATCATTATTTGCGCCGGGTGGATTGTTAGCAGGCACCTCTGGCACAAGACATAACAGCTCCTTCAGCGTTTCTGACCCGATGTATTTCAAGCTGCCTTCTACAGAAGAACTTGAATAAAGAGCAACCTAATTAGAATGACCTTGACTAGCTCAATTTAAACAAGAATCTAATTACGACTTGATCTCCCAGTGGTCTTGACAGCCGAAAACAAATAAATGAACTCGTTTTCATTTTTGCAGGTGGAAATTCAATGAGTACTTTAGCAATTCTCCAGCACCTCTCATTTGGGGATCTCAGACGGCTTTATAAACATTACTGGGTTAACCCTCACTGCACCCCTGAGAGGTAGACAGAGTAAGTGTTAAAAACGTTTTCTGACAGCAGGGGAAACTGAGGCACATAAAGCGCATTTCAACAGCAAAAGGAAATGGAGCTGTGATCAAAGAAGCGCATTCATGAGGTCCGAGGTTACAGCAACATGGAACTCTGAACACTGATGACCCTCTAGGCCTCAGCTTTTGGGAATTGTCAACAGGTAGTATTAACAGAAATGGAAATCTCACAAAATGTGCTAGGCTATTTCTGTCAGCTTGACTGCAGGCTCTCTTTTCAGAGCCATGAAATGGGAGTGAATCTTTGGATGCAGAGACCCCAAATTCTCCTTGAGCCTGACTCTCACTAAACCCGGTCAAACCTAGAATCAGGAATTTTCAATCAATAACACTTATGCAGTGGATGTTAGTGTACATGATTCCTGCCCACAAGGAGCTTTAAAATCTAGTTGCAAAAGTAAACACAAATAAATAAGATATAGGAGGAAGTAATAGAACGTATAAGATGTGAATACAAGTGCTCATAAGCAGAGAGGATGAAGTGGCATGAGAAATTCAGTGGGAAAGGCATGTTAGAGGAGATACTACTACTGCTACTACTACTACTACTCATAATAATAATAATAATAATAATAATAATAATAATAATGATAGTGGCATTAGTTATACACTTACTATGAGCCATACACTGTAACACTGTACTAAACACTGGGGTGAATACAAGTTAATCGGGTTGGACACAATCACTGTCATTCATTCATTTATAGACTGTGAGCCCACTGTTGGGTAGGGACTGTCTCTATATGTTACCAACTTGTACTTCCCAAGCACTTAGTACAGTGCTCTGCACACAGTAAGCGCTCAATAAATACGATTGATGATGATGATGATGATGATTCATTTATTCAATCGTATTTATTGAGCTCTTACTGTGTGCAGAGCACTATACTAAGCACTTGGGAAATAAAAGTTGGTGACATATAGAGGTGGTCCCTGCCCAATATCGGGCTCAAAGTCTAGAAGGGGAAGGCAGACAACAAAATAAAACATGTGGACAGGTGTCAAGTCATCATAATAAATAGAATTAAAGCTGTCCCACATGGGGCTCACAGTCTCAATTCCCATTTCTCAGATGAGGTATCTGAGGCCCAGAGAAGTGAAGTGACTCATCCAAGGTCACGCAGCTGACAGGAGACTAAGCCATGATTGGAATCCAAGTCCCTTTGACCCCCAGGCCCATACTCTATCCACTGGTTTCAGATCTGGTTTCAGAAGAGCTTTGAAGAAGGGGAGAACTGTAATTTTTTGAAGTGCCTTTTTCCCAAAGCTTAATGTTTCTCCACAACAAAGGGATTGATTAGCCTTTATTTTTCCCTGTGGAACTTCATTAGTCTCTGCTAGACCTCAGCTCTCCCTATATTCAAGGCCTACTTAGAATCAATTAATCAATAGTGTGTATTGCATCCTTACTGTGCGCAGAGCACTGTACTAAGCACTTAGAAAAGTACACTGTAATAGATTGGTAGATACAATACCTGCCTAAAAAGAGGTTACAGTGTATAGGGGGAAACAGACATTTAAATAAATTACAGATAGGAGAAACAGTAGAATATAAAAATATGTACATAAGTGCCATGGTGCTGAGGTGAGTGGTTAAGGGGTATAATGCCAAATGCATAGATAATAATAATGATGATGGCATTTATTAAACACTTACTCTGTGCAAAGCACTGTTCTAAGTGCTGGGGAGGTTACAAGGTGATCAGGTTGCCCCATGGGGGTCTCACAGTCTTAATCCCCATTTTTCAGATGAGGTAACTGAGGCACAGAGAAGTGAAGTGACTTGCCCAAAGTCACACAGGTGACAATGAGCAGAGCCTGGATTTGAACCCATGACCTCTGATTCCACAGCCCGGGCTCTTTCCACTGAGCCCCACTGCTACTCTAAGGGAAGGAGAAATGAGAGTTTAGGGAAGGCTTATTGGAAGAAATGTGTTTTTCACAGGGTTTTTAAGGTTTATTGCACTCTCTCATACACAGTTAATCGATCTATGGTATTTATTGGATGTTTACTTCATGGCTCAGTGGAAAAAGCCCAGGCTTTAGAGTCAGAGGGCATGGGTTCAAATTCTGGCTCTGCCAATTGTCAGCTGTGTGACTTTGGGCACGTCACTTAACTTCTCTGGGCCTCAGATCCCTCATCTGTAAAATGTGTATTAAGACTGTGAGCCCCCCGTGGGACAACCTGATCACCTTGTAACCTCCCCAGAGCTTAGAACAGTGTTTTGCACTTAGTAAGTGCTTAATAAATGCCATTATTATTGGTAGTAGTAATAATAATAGTAGTAATAATAACAGTACTATATTAAGCATTTGGGAAAGTACAATATAATCGAGTTGGTAAACATGTTCCTGGCCTATGAGGAGCTTACAGTCCTTCCTCACAGAGAGGAAGACTGACATTAAGAGAAATAAATAAATTGCACATATATACATAAGGGTTGCGGGGCTCAGGGTGGTGTGAATATCAGGAGTTTAAAGCGTACAGACACAAATGCATAGGTGATTCCTTTATTCAATCGTATTTATTGAGCACTTATTGTGTGCAGAGCACTGTACTAAGTGCTTGGAAAGTACATTTCGGCAATTGATAGAGACAATCCCTGCCCAGACCAGGCTTATAGTCTAGAAGAGGGGAGACAGACATCAAAACAAGTAAACAGGCAACAATATAAATAAATAGAATTATAGATATGTACATATATAACCAAGTGCTGTGGGGCAGGGAGAGGGGATTAGAGCAAAGGAAGCATTTTGGGGCAATGCGGAGGAGAGGGGGAGCTGAGGGAAAGGGGGACTTAGTCTGGGAAGGCCTCTTGGAGGAGGTGAGCTTTCAGTAAGGCTTTGATGGGAGAAAGTGTGATTGTTTGGCAGATGTGATGAGGCAGGGCATTCCAGGCTGGAGGTAGGACGAGGGCCAGGGGTCGACAGTGGGACAGGTGGGACAGAACAAGGCCCAGGGAAGAGGTTAACAGTAAAGGAGTGGAGGTTGCGGGCTGGGCTGTAGAAGGAGAGAAGGGAGGTGGGGTAGGAGGGGGCAAGGGGATGGAGAGTTTTGAAGCCAATGGTGAGAAGTTTTTGTTTGATACGGAGATTGATAGGCAACCACTGTAGACTTTTAAGGAGTGGGGTGACATGCCCAGAATGTTTCTGTAGTAAGATAATCAAGGAAGCAGAGTGAAGTGGAGACTGAAATGGAGAGAAACAGGAGGTTGGGAGGTCAGAAAGGAGGCTGATGCAGTAATCCAGTCGGTATAGGATGAGTGATTGTACTAACGTGGTAGTGGAACTTGGTGATGTTGAAAGTTGAGCAAGTAGGGGAAAAGATGGCTTAATAAAGGATTATAAGGTGGGGTGGTGGTGTTTTAGGTCAGAGAGAGTAATGTGGGCAAGGATCAACAGGGAAATAGATGAGATCTAGTTACAGTGAGTAGGTTAGTGTTAGAGGAATGAAGTGTGAAGATGGGATGGTCATAGGAGAACATCAAGATTAGGTAGGAAGGAGAGAGTTGACTGAGTAGCAATGGTAAGGAGTTTCTGTTTTATGTGGAGACGGATGTGCAACCAATGGAGATACTCGAGTGGGGAGTTATGGACTGAATGGTTTTTCAGAAAAATAATCTGGGCAGCATAGGGGAAAATGGACTGTAGAGGGGATAGACAGGAGGCAAGGAGGTCAGCAAGAAGGTGGATGCAGCTGTCAAGGTGGGTAATGCTAGGTGCTCAGATCAGTGTGGCAGCAGTTTGGACAGAGAGGAAAGGGTCTATTCTAGAGATGCTGTGATGGGAGAATGAACAGACTTTGGTGACAGATCGAATATGTGAGTTTAATGAGAGAGGTGAATCTCACATAGAACCCTACCTCCTCCCAAAAGACTTCCACAATTAATTCCCAGCAACCTGCAGTTCATTCATTCATTCAATCATATTTATTGAGCGCTTACTGTGTGCAGAGCACTGTACTAACGTGGCTCAGTGGAAAGAGCATGGGCTTTGGAGTCAGAGGTCAGGGGTTCAAATCCCGGCTCCACCAATTGTCAGCTGTGTGACTTTAGGCAAGTCACTTAACTTCTCTGTGCCTCAGTTAACTCATCTGTAAAATGGGGATTAAGATTTTGAGCCCCACATGGGACAACTTGATCACCTTGTATCCTCCCCAGCGCTTAGAACAGTGCTTTGCAGATAGTAAGCACTTAGCAAATACCATCATCATCATCATCATCATTATTACTAAGCTCTTGGGAAGTACAAGTTGGCAACATATAGAGACAGTCCCTACCCAACAACAGGCTCACAGTCTAGAAGGGGGAGACAGACAACAGAACAAAACATGTGGACAGGTGTCCAGTCGACAGAACAAATAGTATTAAAGCTAGATGCACATCATTAACAAAATAAATAGAATATTAAGTATGTACAAGTAAAATAAATAGAGTGCTAAATCTGTACAAATATATACACAGGTGCTTTGGTGAGAGGAAGGAGGTAGGGCGGGGGGGGTGGGGAGGAGGAGAGGAAGAAGGGGGCTCAGCCTGGGAAAAAGGGGGCTCAGTCTGGTGTGATGGTAGAATGAACAGAATTTGGGAACAGATCAAATATGTGGGTTTAATGAGAGAGGGGACTCTCACATAGAATCCTACCTCTTCCCAAAAGGCTTCCAAAGTTAATTCCCAGCAACCTGCATCATATCAACCCAATAGCCACTTCAAACAATCAATCAATCAATAGTACTTTGTTCTTCACTGATACCCATCTTCAGCACTTGTGCATATTCTTATATTCAGATGCATTTGAATAATTTAAAATTATTTCACTATTAACAATTAACTTTATTTCTGCCACTACCATAAGAATGTAAACTCTCTGAGGCCAGGGAATAACTCTGTTGCTTCTGTTTTACTTTCTTAAGTAGTTAGTACAATGCGTGGTAGTTAATACATGTTCGGCACATACCAAAATTACTACTGCTACTGTTCTACACCCACCACATTCCATCTTATAAGATCTATCAATCAAGCATATTTATTGAGTGCTTACTGTGTGCAGAGTACCATGCTAAGTACTTGGGAGAGTACACTTATTAGAGAGTAATTATTAGAGTAATTATTGGAGAGTAATAATAATTATATTAATTAATTCATTAATTATAATTTATTGATAAATTATTATTATAATAATTTAACAGAATTGGTAGACACGTCTCCTGCCCACAAGGAGCTTCCAGTCTAATACTGATCTGATGTATGAATCTCCGTTTAAGACAGCTTCAAACTATGTGGGCCCTAATTCACGATATTCTGACCGAAGAATGAAATGCTGCTGATAATAATAATAATGATAATGATGGCATTTATTAAGCGCTTACTATGTGCAAAGCATTGTTCTAAGCGCTGGGGAGGTTACAAGGTGATCAGGTTGTCCCACGTGGAGATCACAGTCTTCATCCCCATTTTACAGATGAGGCAACTGAGGCACAGAGAAGTTAAGTGAATAGCCCAAAGTCACACAGCTGACAATTGGTGGAGCCAAGATTTGAACCCATGACCTCTCACTCCAAAGCCCGGGCACTTTCCACTGAGCCACACTGCTTCAGCAGAAGACGAAGCCACGAGAAGCAGCATGGTTCAGTGGAAAGATCCCAAGCTTTGGAGTCAGAGGTCACGGGTTCAAATCCCAGCTCCACCAATTGTCAGTTGTTTAACTTCTCTGTGCCTCAGTTCCCTCATCTGTAAAATGGGGATTAAGACTGGGAGCCCCTTTTGGGACAACCTGACCACTTTGTAACCTCCCCAGCACTTAGAACAGTGCTTTGCACATAGTAAGCCCTTAATAAGTGCCATCATTATTATCATTGTTATTATCTGAGACAAGCCTGAAGCAGCAAGGAATAATAATAATAATAATGTTGGTATTTGTTAAGTGCTTACTATGTGCTAAGCACTGTTCTAAGCGACTACCTCCAGCTCACCAAAATTGGGTTTGTTCCTGGGCAAACTGTTAGGAGAACAAAGTGGTTGATTGGGCTTATTGTTGTATTGTACTCTCCTAAGCACTTAGTATAGTACTCTGCCTGCAGTAGGCTCTCAATAAATATGATTAAATGAATGAATGAATCAATCGAGTTTGTGTATTGCAGCCACACACTTCATTCCCCGAACTCCAACTTACTCAACTTGATCTTATCTATGTTACCACCAACCACTTGTCTTCCCCATCTAGATTGTGAGCCCGTTGTTGGGTAGGGACTGTCTCTATATGTTGCTGACTTGTACTTCCCAAGCGCTTAGTACAGTGCTCTGCACACAGTTAGTGCTCAATAAATACAATTGAATGAATGAATGAATAAATTTGTATACATATCTATAATTTATTTATTGTAATGTTTGTCTCCTCGACCTGTTCCTTGTGGACAGGGACTTTGTCTATCACCTCTACTATTTTGTACAATTCCAAATAGTTCAGTGCTGTGCTCATAGAAAGCACTCCATAAATACCATTGATTTAATGATTGAGCTTGGGGGCGTACAATCATCGAGAACAGAGAAAGTGACTGTATCGTACTCTCCATAGTGCTTAGAACAGTGCTCTGCACACAGTAAGCTCTCAATAAATATGATTGAAGGAATGAATGGGTTCCCACTATTCAGTATGTTCTTCTAGTCTACCCGGGTCTAGGCTGTGAAATGTGAATCCTAAAAAGTCAAGACTCCTAGAAAAAGAGACATATCATTTCATTGCTAAGGAAACATTTTTAAAGGATTTGGTAAAAAGTAATCCCAAGTTTAAAGGAATATTCCTACTTGCAAAAAAGAACTCTATCCTTCAGACATTGTATTGGGTTGATTAGATGTCCTCATCATTTTTTTTTAATGGTGTTAAGCACTTACTCTGTGCCAGGAACTATACTGGAGTAGATACAAGCTAATCACGTTGGACACATTGTTCCCCATGGGACTTACAGTCTTAATTCCTATTTTACCGATGAGGTCACTGAGGTACAGAGGAATTAAGTGACTTGTCCAAGATCACACAGCAGATAAGTAACAGAACTAATATAAAAATCCAGGGCCTTCTGACACCCAGGCCCAGGGTGTCTGTTTGGGAAATTCTTTCCTTTTGTGATTTCTTTTGGGAAAACAATTTCTGGGACGCAAATTCATTGCATCTCATTATCATACGAAAGGAATGATTTAAGCCACACAGGTTTTCAGTGTTGTAACTGTTACAGCAATTATCGAGGTATCTTTACAGCTACATGGAAAATAGTTTCTAAGGGCAACTCCCTTCAACTTCTTTGGAAGCCAATACTTACTAACCAGGTAGAACTTTCCTACCTCAATAACAAAGTTCTATTTTATTAGCTTCCTCTAAAAATAACACAGCTCATCCAATCTCTCCGCCTAAGACTGCCCCTTTTCCATTATAGAATTTAGGTCCACAATTCCAGAATGGCTATTACTTTTACCATCTGCCTTGCTGAAGCTGTTTCCTCTGGCTGTGTAATTATTTTTACTTTTACACAATGATTAGATTGTAGGTGTCTTGAGAGCAATCAATCAATCAAGGGTATTTATTTGGCACTTACTGTGTGCAGAGCACCATCCTATACAGGCTTCCAGAAATTCAGTGAATAAATAAACTGATTGGCTTTCCATTCTTGAGAAGAAATCTGCATAGAGGAGAAAGCTTTTGCAATCCACTCCCATTTCTTTGGTTGAAAAGGGTTCTTGAGGGAGATTCATTTATTCAATCATATTCATTGAGTGCTTACTTTGTGCAGAACACTGTACTAAGCACTTGGGAAGTGCAATTCGGCAACAGAGACAATCTCTTCCCACAATGGGCGCACAGTCTAGAAGGGGGGAGACAGACATCAAAACAAGCAAAAAGGCATCAGTAACCTCATTATAAATAAATAGAAATATGAATACATACACATCATTAATAGAAAGATCAAGTTCTTACTCTCGATCATATTTATTGAGTGCTTACTGTGTGCTGAGCACTGTACTAAGCCCTTGGGAGAACGTTCATCAAGGGCAGAGATTGGGTCTGTATATTGTTGTCCTGTACTCTCTCATTCATTCAATCATATTTATTGAGCACTTACTGTATGCATAGCACTGTACTAAGCGCTTGGGAAGTACAAGTTGGCAACATATAGAGACGGTCCCTACCCAACAGTGGGCTCACAGTCTAGAAGCACTTAGTACAGAGCACGGCACACAGTAAGCTCTCAATAAATGTGATTAAATGTGAATGTGGGAGTACACTATAACAGAGTTGTTAGACATGTTCCCTGCCCACCACAAGCTTACAGTCTACAGAAGAATGAAGTCTAACCCAACGAAATTCACCATTTGCTAGAAGTTGTAATAATAACAATAATGGCATTTGTTAAGTACTTACTATGTGCAAAGCACTGTTCTAAGCACTGGGGAGGATACAAGGTGATCAGGTTGTCCACAGGTGGCTCACAGTCTTAATCTCCATTTTACAGATGAGGGACCTGAGGCACAGAGAAGTGAAGTGACCTGCCCAAAGTCACACAGCTGACAAGTGGCAGAGCCAGGATTTGAACCCATGACCTCTGACTCCAAATCCCATACTGTTTCCACTGAGCCACGCTGCTTCTCTATATTCTGACAGATGATCCCTCTTCCCACCTTCGAAGCCTTATTAAAATCACATCTCTTCAGAGGACATCCCCGTTTGAGCCTCAAGTCTTTTCTCTACTCCCTCGGCCTTCCAAGGCCCAATCTTGGCCTTGGAATTGTACCCTCTATTCATCCCACCCTCAGCCCCACAGAATTTATGTATATATCCATAATTTATTTTAATACCTGTTTCTTCCACTAAACGTGAAGATCCTTGTGGGCAGCGAACATGTCTATTGTCTCTATTCTATTGATTAATCGACGGTCCCTACTCAACAACAGGCTCATAGTAAATATATAGAGAAGCAGCGTGGCTTAGTGAAAAGAGCCCAGGCTTGGAAGTCAGAGGTCGTGGGTTCTAATTCCGACTCCGCCACATCAGCTGTATGACTTTGGGCAAGTCTCTTCACTTCTCTGGGCCTCAGTTCCCTCATCTGGAAAATGGGAATTAAGACTGTGAGCCCCATATGAGACAGCCCGATCACCTTGTAACCTCCCCAGCGCTTAGAACAGTGCTTTGCACATAGTAAACGCCTAGTAAATGCCATCATTATTATTATTATTATAAATATGATTGAATGAATGATGGACATTTTCACTTAGAAAAACTTTCCACATGTTAATTCTAATCGATTGCCAGTCAAAGCAGCAGTTAAGGATCTATGTAAAGGGCATTTGCAAATCATAAAGAGAAGCTTGGATGGCGACAGCAGAAAAATTCTAAGTCTTGGGGATGACTATCCATAATTCATCATCATCATCATCATCAATCGTATTTATTGAGCACTTACTATGTGCAGAGCACTGTACTAAGCGCTTGGGAAGTACAAATTGCCAACAATTTGTTGCCAATTCATGTAGTGCTTATTATTATTTGGGGATAGCTAGAAGAGAGCGTCTGATTTGTTCATCTCATTGGCCACACACTGGATTTCTGGGATGTCCTAACAACAGAATTATCATAATGGCACCATTTATTAAGCTTTTACTAGGTGCCAAGCATTGCAGTAGAAACAAGGAATTCAGACCAGATATAGTCTCTTTCCCACCTGGGGATCATCACCTAAGAGGGAAGGGGAACCTGTATTATGTCCCCATTTTTTAGATGTGTAAACTGAGTCCTAGAGAGATCTAGTTATCCATCCAAGGTTATTCAACAGACAGGTGGCAGAGCCCAGATTAGAACCCAGGACTCCTGGCTTCTAGTCCTGAGATCTTTCCATTAGACCTTTCTGCCTTACCACTGAGTCTACGTTTGCTACCACATTACTTTTAAAAATCACCCAGCAATCAGTGGCATTTATTGAGCAATAACTGTAAATAGAGCACTACATTTAGCTTGCCCAAAGGCAATAAAAAACAGATTCCCTGATTCTCTGAAGCAGCATTTAATTCACTATCACGCTTCTTTTCAGCCTAGCCCAGTTTCTTTCTGAAAACTCCCAGAACTCGTGGGTGGGAGTCTGAGAGCTATGAGAAATAAGATACAGATTAGAGTTTGTGGTTTAATGTTTTGAAAGTGCAGTAAAGCATGTATATCCATGTATATCCATGGATAAATCAATCAGCATTATTTTCTAAAGGCCTAGAAAATGCAAAACATTATATCAAGTGCCTGGGAGAGTATACTCTATTCTCCCACTTCCTTCTGCTTTGTTCTGAATTGTTCCCTTTATTCGCTGTCCATCAGCTCTGCAGCACTGAGTGCAATATCCGTATTTTATTTATTTATATTAATGTCTGTCTCCCTCTCTAGGCTGTAAGCTCATCGTGGGCAGGGAATGTGTCTGTGATACTCTACTCTCCACTGCTCTTAGTAGCATGCTCTGCAATAAATAAGATGGATTGATCGAATGATTGATACAAATGAAGCAAGAGGCATGTTCTCTGCCCTCCGGGAAACCTACAGTTTAATGGAGGAGTCAGAGACAAAAAGTATTTTCAAATATGGGCATAAAAGGAAGAACCATGCTATAAAAGAGCATCATATAAAGATGTGAAACAGCTGAACAAGTACACATATGTACATAAAAGCAGAGAGGGATTGTAATGCATGATCCTCCTACACTGTTTTAGACTGAAAAAAAAAAAAAACACTGGAGGAATGTTGGTTTTTATGCAGTTCTGCTAATCTATCTGCTATTTTTTTCCTTTCCTTCTGCTCACCCTTCATTCTCAAAGTCAACTCCTCAAAAGCACAATCTGTGATGGTTTGGAGTTTCTCTTTCCTGCCTTGCCTCTTTTGCTCCTCCACCTGAAGTCACAGTCCTCTGTATGTGTGGCCTCACTGAGATTCTGAAGTCCCAAGCAAAGGACTTGCTCTACAGGTGGGAAGTAAGGGCAGAGGAGCACAGTGTTTCCTTCAAAATATTCTTCCTGAGAGGGAAAGGGAGAGGTCCTGAATGGTCCTGTTTTGTTTTTTGAGAGAGTTTCCAGTCCTCTACCAGTCTCGACTATGGGAGGGAGAGCCAAGCAGAGGCATATCCATTCCATTCCTAGCTTGACCAGTGGTGTGTGGCAGGCAATCTGCTAAATGTCAAAACTCACCTGGGCTGGACAGCAGCAGCAAGAGAGAGAGAGTCAAGGGTGGAGACTCAAGTTGACTGAGTGGAAGGAGGCAATGGTAAACCGCTTCCATATTTTTTACCAAGAAAACTATGGATTCACCACCAGAACGATTACAGACGGAAGTCTGGCATTCTGGGAGAGATGTGTCCATGGCACCGCTATGGGTCGAATATGACTCTGTGGCATAAGACAAAAAAAAAAAAAAAGATGAATTCACAACAGCTGCTCCAAGCATTTGCTGGATTATTTTGACTTCTAGAGTTTTCAAGTATTTCAGTTTTAGACTGTAAATTCATTATAGGCAAGGGATGTTTCCACTAATGCTGTTGTATTGTACTTTCCCAAGTGCTTAGCAAGTATCTTGCACATAGTAAGCACTCAACAAATATCACTGATTTATTGACTGACTGATAGATAACCTTATTGGCATTTCTTGAATGCCCACCTGTGTTTAGGAGTCCAAGATGAAAGGAGGATCATGATAATAATTGTGGTATTTGTCGAGCGCTTATCCTGTATTCCAGGCAGTGTACAAGGGCTGGGATAGATATAAACAAATCAGGTTGGACATAGTCGCTGACCCACATGCGGTTCATAGTCTTAATCTCCATTTTACTGATGAGGTAACTGAGGTACAAAATTTGAATGGCTTGCCTAAGGTCACGCAGAAGACAAAAGTGGTGGAGCTGGGATTAGAACCCAGGGACTTCTGACTCCCAGTCTCAAGCTCTACCCACTAGAACATGCTGCTATTACTGGTCAGATTAATATTTTGCCTCCTGCTCTCAATGAATGAACACAGCTTAGATTGGCTGGTTTTCACCATGTTTCTTTGTACCATTGTTTAATTGATTGATTGAGCAGGGAACACAAATTGGGCCCAATCCCATTATCTACCCCGGAATTTAGTGCAGTGCCAGGCACATAGAAAGGACTTAATAAATATCATCAAAAATCAAGAGCATAGAATGATGAATAAACATATAAGGAAATGGAAAATGTAAATCAAGACATAGCTAAGTGCTAAGGGTGGTTGTCGATGTGGCATGAGTTCAGATTATCTATCTTCTTTTAACCTCTTTATTTGACATTCATTAGCTCTCCTGTGATTTCTACCAGCTCTTTCCCCTTTAGACTGAAAGTTCTTTGTGTCAGGTAATATGTCTAACAACTCCGTGTACTGTACTCTTCTAAGTACTTAATACAGTGCTCTGCCCACTGAAAATGGTCAATAAGTTCCACCAATTGATTGATTTCAAAAGTTTCATACTCCTATTCTCCATCTCTCTTGTCATTTTCCCATTCAGAGAAATATCTGCAAACAGAAACATGGATGCTTAAATTCATTCGCACCACACTTTGGAAAATATTTCCCCTGTGAGAGTATTTTCATTCACAATCCCAAGCACAAGATCTGAAATTTCAGGAAGATTCAGAACATCTTGGGGTATGAGGGTTTTTTTTTCACATATAGTAAAAGGCACCCAATGAATCCCAATGGAATTTGACTTGAAAGAAAAGCTGCGTTTTAAAACATGAGCCATTTGAAAGGATGTTTCTTTTTCAATCTCCTGCTCAGATCACAGAGGGTTACAGCGATAATTGTTTCCAGAAGTAGAGACGTGTTATGTCGAGGGGAGAATTCCTAACAAACAGCCAAGGATGCCACGGTTCTCGCCACTCCCAATGAGTGCTACAGAATTAGATGCTAGAGGAAGAAGAAACGTGGGTGTGTGCCATTTAATGGATGACTAACCGGAAATTAAGGAAGCAAACAGAGACAGGCAGCGTGGAGACGGACAGTTGGGAGCCAGGAACACTTGCAGTACAAATGCAGGAACCTCGTTTGAGCCCGAACAAAGGTAATATTTAAAAAGCATTTAAAAATCCCAAGTGAGCCAGTGTGTTCATGGCGGACACCCGCTGAGGATGAGGCAATTCTCCGTCCACTGTGACACATCAGGACTGGGATATTTTCTCAGTCTACAACCATTTATCTGACTTGGCTTGAATTTTTAGGCCAGAATGGTTCCGTTTGGAAATTCAGTGGGGACCAAGTCATCCTTTTTTTCTGATTTTTCATGGGCAGATTTCGATTTGAGACTGGAATGTTCCCCGCCTCGGTTTCTGCCATGATAAAGTCAGCATGATGAACTAATCTACTGACAGATGAGCTCTTTAGAGCAAGTTAATTAGAGAATGTATAATGATAACGACATATTTTTTAAGTGTTCACTCTGTACCAAGCCCCGGAATATGTATGAAATGATAATAATAATGATAATAATAATTATGGTTTTTGTTAAGCACTCACTATGTTCCTGACACTGTACTAAGCAAATCAGTTTGGATACAGTCCCTGTACCACGTGGGGTTCACAGTCTCAATCCCCATTTTATAGATTAGGGAACTGAGGCACAGAGAAGTGAAGTGACTTTTTTTAAGGGCATTTATTAAGTGCCTACTACATGCAAAGCACTGTTTTAAGTGCTGGGGAGGTTACAAGGTGATCAGGTTGTCCCACGGGGGGCTCACAGTCTTCATCCCCATTTTACAGATGAGGTAACTGAGGCCCAGAGAAGTGAAGTGACTTGCCCAAGGTCACACACCCGAGGCCTGGGCTCTAACCATTATGCCATACTGCTTCTGAATGATCAAATGATCTGTTTGGACTCAGTCCCCATCCCACATAGGGAACGCAATCTAAGAAGGAGGGAGAGGAATTAGTGTATCCTCCCTTCCCCCTTGTCCATGACAAAATTAAGGTCCAAAGAGGTTAAGAGGTTTAGCCGAGGTCACACAGAAGGCCAGTGGTAAGGGAAGACTAAATCCTTGTTCTCCTGACCCACTCCCCATTCCCTGCTCTTTCTACAACACATATAAAATGGTAAGACCTTTGGAGAAAGGTACCAAGGAGATATAATAATAATAATAATAATAATAATAATAATTATAATAATTATAATAATTATAATAATTATAATAATGACTATTGGAACTATTGGAACTGAGGCACAGAGAAGTGAAGTGACTTTCCCAAGGTCACACAGCAGACGAGTGACGGTTCCAGGATTAGAACCCACGACCTCAGATTTCCAAGCCCCATACTGCTTCTCTAGGTAAGTATGTAGTCAGTGTGATCTAGGTAGAGAAGCAGCATGGCTTAATGGAAAGAACAGGGGCTTTGGAATCAGAAGTCATGGGTTCAAATCCTGACTCCACAAATGGTCAGCTGTGTGACTTTGGGCAAGTCACTTAGCTTCTCTGTACCTCAGTTACCTCATCTGTAAAATGGGGATTAAGACTGTCAGCCCCTCGTGGGACAACCTGATCACCTTGTTATCTCCCCAGCACTTAGAACAGTGCTTTGCACTTAATAAATGCCATCATTATTATTATCATTATTATTACAGGTAAATATATAGTCAGGTGCAGGAGAATTGCAGGGAACAAGAGCTGGACAAAGCATTTGATATTCATTCATTCAATTGTATTTATTGAGAATTTACTGAGCGCAAAGCACTGTACTAAGAGCTTTGGAGAGTACAATATAATGACAAACAGACATATTCCCTGCCCACAATGAGCTCACGTGATCTGCTAATCTAGGTTCTGGCTGCCTATGAAAATTTGAAAGCTCCCTGAGGGCTTGAGATTTCTTCATGACATCGTGACTCGTTGGGTCAGAGCCAAGGTTTCTTATCAGAGCCAATCCCCAGTGCCAACAGAATGTAGCAGGGAAGTGTACTGGGGCTGGCCTGTTAATAATGATGATAATAATAATAATAATAATAATAATAATAATAATAACAACGACTATCATTATTATTAATAATAATCACCAATGAGATATAATCATAATAATAACTATTATTCTTAATTATAATAATTATCATTAAGACTTGTTCATCTCCCCCTTCTAGACTGTGTGCCCGTTGTTGGGTAGGGACCGCCTCTCTCTAATAATAATAATAATAATAATAATAATAATAATAATAATAATAATAATAATATTTATCATTTATTAAGTGCTTACTATGTGCAAAGCACTGTTTTAAGTGCTGGGGAGGTTACAAGGTGATCAGGTTGTCCCCTGGGGGGCTCACAGTCTTCATCCTCATTTTACAGATGAGGTAACTGAGGCACAGAGAAGTGAAGTGACTTGACCAAAGTCACACAGCTGACAATTGGCGGAGCCGGGATTTGAACCCATGACCTCTGATTCCACAGCCCAGACTCTTTCCGCTGAGCCACGCTGCTTCTCTATATGTTGCCGACTTGTACTTCCCAAGCGCTTAGTACAGTGCTCTGCACACAGTACACACTTAATAAATGTGATTGAATGAATGAATGAATAATGATCATCATCAATCGTATTTATTGAGCGCTTACTATGTGCAGAGCACTGTACTAAGCGCTTAATGATGGTATTTATTAAACGCTTATTATGTGCCAGGCACATACTGTACTAAGTGCTTGGGTGGATGCAAGCAAATAGAGCTGGACACAGTCCCTGTCCCATGTGCAGCTCTCAGTCTCAATCCCCATTTTACAGATGAGGGAACTAAAGCCCAGAAAAGTGAAGTGACTTACCCAAGGTCACACAGCAGACAAACGATGGATGCGGGATTAGAACGCATGATCTTTTGACTCCAGGCCCATCCTCTGTCTACTACATCTGATCAGAGGACAAGGGGGATTCCTCGACAGCAATTTTCAAGTGGAACTATCCCCTTTTGATTTGAATCTGCAAACCCAACCTTTGAATAAACAGATATTAATAATAATAATGACTGTGGTATTTGTTAAGCTCTCACTATATGCCAGGCTCTGTTCTAGCATTTGTGTAGATGCAGGATAACTGGGTTGGACACAGCCACTGTCCATATGGGGCTTACAGTCTTAATGCCCATTTTACAGATGAGGTAACTGAGGTACGGAGAAGCTAGATGACTTGTTCAAGGTCATAAAGCAGGTAAGTGGCAGAGCGGAGATTAGAACCCAGGTCCTCTGACACTCAGGCCCATGCTCTTTCCACTTGGCCATGTTGCTTTCCTTCTATTAGTTCATTCATTCAATTGTATTTATTGAGCGCTTACTGTGTGCAGAGCACTGTACTAAGCACTTGGGAAGTACAAGTTGGCAACATATACAGACGGTCCCTACCCAACAACGGGCTCACAGTCTAGAAATAGTATATATTATTATGATGATGGTATATAATTATAATACATAATGGTGTAAAATATAATAATAATGATAATAATAATGGTATTTGTTAAGCGTTTACTATGTGCAAAGCACTGTTCTAAGCGCTGGGGAGGTTACAAGGTGATCAGGTTGTTCCACAGGGGGCTCACAGTCTTCATCCCCATTTTACAGATGAGGTAACTGAGGCCCAGAGAAGTTAAGTGACTTGCCGAAAGTCACACAGCTGACAGTTGGCAGAGCTGGGATTTGAACCTATGACCTCTGACTCCAAAGCCCGGGCTCTTTCCACTGAGCCATGCTGCTTCCCTCATAATGATGATGGTATTTGTTCAGTGCTTACTCTGTGCCAAGCACTGTTCTGAGCACTTGGGGAAGATGCAATGTGATCAGGCTATCCCCCGTGGGGCTCACAGTCTCCATCCCCATTTTACAGGTGAGGTCACTGAGGCCCAGAAAATAACACTAATGATGGCATTTATTAAACGCTTACTATGTTATTATGTTGCCAATTAGTACTTCCCAAGCGCTTAGTACAGTGCTCTGCACACAGTAAGTGCTCAATAAATATGATTGATGATGATGATGATGATGTTCCAAGCACTGCTCTAAGCGCTGGGGAGGCCACAAGGTGATCAAGATGTGTTGAAGAATGGATTCCCAGTGATCCCTGGCTAATCTTGTCCCAGAAACTGTACTCCGCTGTCATCCTGAAGGCAGTCTAGGAAGGCTGGAAGAGGGTTGGAGGTGCTGGTACAATTGAGTCCGGCTATCTCGACTAAAATCCAGCAGAGGAGGAAGGTAGAAAGGTTTTTTGTTGCGGCTTTATGCTTCTGGTTTTGCTCTTTAACTTGAACAATAGCAGGGATTCAGTGGACACCATTTTGTTCACAACAGCCAACAGGGTTTACCTGTTTCTTGAGAGATCAGTCAGTTGATCATATTTATTGAACACTTACTGTACTAAGCACTTGGGAGAGGACAATGTAACGATAAAACGGACACATTCCCTGTCCATAACGAGTCTATACCAAATCTAAATGGCCGATCCTTATAGGTGATTGCAAATGAAAACAAAATAACCATCATTTCATGTCTGGCACATAGTAAGTGCTTAACAAATACCTTAAAAAAATCGGCTAGACTCTCAGACTAATCATAAATCCCTCTTCAAGTCTCAATCACTCGGAAAAATATCCGTTCAACCACCAAGCCTGGGCTTTATGATAAGATGTTCTAGAGCAAATGCTCATTTGCTAAGTTAAATTCTGAAGCTGACAATGTTAGAGCTATTAAGACATGATTACACCTATTTTTTTTCTTCATTTGCTCTGCTCTACGCAGGTTTAGTGACTTTATTAATGTCATCTGCCTAATGGGTTTTGTATCCTAAATTGCCCAAGAATACTAAAACGCTGGGCTTGGAGTTAAAGTGGATTTTGTACTTTAAAAATGCTGTAAAGAAAAAACTCTGCCACAATTGATAACGATTTCCAGGACTAAAAGAATTATAGATTGACAAATCTTCATGGAACTACACTAGAGAAATGTTTTTAAGCATTTCTATAAAATTGGTCTTAAAGTTCTTATTATCGTATAAAGGCAGAACCCACTTTCCAGAGTTACATAAAACTGCCATGTGATTTCCATTAATACCACAGTGATTAGACAGCCTAGACTGGTATATCAGGGATCATTTCTGTATTAAAATTCTTTCGGAGAAAAACATCCTGGAAAATGATATCTTCATTTTCCTGTGACTTTCCTGCCTTATGCGTTGGCAACCTAAGTAGACATGGGTAAAATTAAATCGGAGCTACGTTTAGAAAGGTGTCATTGTAATTGAAGAGGCCAGAGACTTAGCTTAGAGGCTAATAAATCCTGGCTACATCCCTAATGTGCCATAGAACTCTTAACTATCTTTCTAAACCCTAATTACAACTCCCCCCGTTCCCTCATCCACATAGTGGGTATGGCTCTCTACTGGTGGACACTTAAATTTCAGCAAAATTATCATCAATTACAGAAACATAGAAAAAGAAAGAGAGCCCGCATCCCTGGATTAGCACTGACTGGAGCGAAGGACAACAATATATGTTAATGGTACAGTCTAAGGGCTTACTATCTGCCAGGCACTGTACTAAGCACTAGGGTAGATACAAGGTAATCAGGTGGGACACAGTCCTTGCCCCACATGGGGCTCACAGTTTTAATCCCCATTTTTCATATGAGGTAACTGAGGCACAGAGAATTGAAATAACTTGCTCAAGGACACACAGCAGACAAAAAATAAAATAAATGATGGCCTTTCGTTAAGCGCTTACTATGTGCAAAGCACTGTTCTAAGCGCTGGGGGGATTCAAGGTGATCAGGTTGTCCCACGTGGGGCTTATAGTCTTAATCCCCATTTTACAGATGAGGTAACTGAGACTCAGAGAAGTGAAGTGATTTGCCCAAGGTCACACAGCAGAGTGGGGATTAGAACCCATGACCTTTTGACTCCCGGGCCCATGCTCTAGCCACTAGGCCATGCTGTCTCCCCTAATTATAATTAAATGCAAAACAATTGAACCATCAAAACAAAACGTCACTCCATCAGAAAAATCCATTAAGCCGGGGAACAACTTTCTAACACCAAGTACTCGGTTTGAAGTGTGTTGTACAGGATGACAAAACAGGAACTCACTATGATTTTATTGTATTCTGATCCAGTGGAGATTTCCAAGCACAGAGCAGCCCCATTCCCTGAGGGGTTTGGATTACCTGTAGGGGAGAACACTGAAGGGAGAAAGTCACTTCAGCTGTAAACATCTTGGAAGCCAAAAACCTTTGGCTCCCTAAGGCATGTTATGATTCGTCTAGGGATACTTTTTTTTTTCTTCAGTAATAAACTAAAGTAGGAAAATTCAGGTTGCGCCAGGACGGCCACATAGTAAACTTCCTATGAGAACAAAGTGCTCGAGTAAGGTAGGCCAGAGTTCCTTTCTTGCAGTCACACATGGGCCTCCTTTTTCTTAACCACCAGAAACACTGCTCAGAGAAGCACTGTGGTCTTAGTAGAACAGGACTGAGAATCTGAAGAGTCAGGCTCTAGTCCCTCCTCCATCACCTCCCTGCTGTGTGACCTTGAATAAGTCCCTTCACTCCTCTGTGCTTCAGTTACCTCATCTGACAAGATTAAATGTCCTCTCTTCCTGCCCCTGAGACGGCGAGCCCGATGAGGACACAGAAACGTTTGATCATTTAGTAATAATAATGATAATAATAATAACTGTGGTATTTGTTAAGTACTTACCATGTACCAATCAATCGTATTTATTGAGCGCTTACTGTGTGCAGAGCACTGTACTAAGAGCTTGGGAAGTGCAAGTTGGCAACATATAGAGACAGTCCCTACCCAACAGTGGGCTCACAGTCAGGCATTGAACTAAGGGCTGGGCTGGATACAAACAGATCGGGGCGGATCCAGTCCCTCTCCCCCATAGGGCTCACAGTCTTAATCCCCATTTTACACATGAGGTAACTGAGGCACAGAGAGGTGAAGTCACTTGCCCAAGGCCGCACAGCAGACAATGGGGTGGAGCCGAGATTAGAATACATGACCTTCTGATTCCCAGGACTGTGTTCTATCCACTACGCCATGATGCTTCCCAGTAATACCTCAGTACTTAGCACAGCATAATAAGCACTTAAATACCACTATTATCGTTATTATAATATCAATTGTATTTCAATTTAGGAGAAAAATGATTTCACACAAACACTGGCTTGCTCTGTCCCAGGACACATAGGCTTTCCAAACATCTGGAGACTTTTAGGAACATAAGGAGACATGGAAGGAGAGCAGGATCTGAATAGTGTATGTTTTAAAGGCTCTAAAACTATATCAGTCATGTACACAGCTGTCTCAGAAATCAGGGGGTGCCATGGTTGTAGACATCTCATGGCTTAGTGGAAAGAGCCCGGGCTCGGGAGTCAGAGGACATGGGTTCTAATCCTGGCTCGCCACTTGTCTTCTATGTGACGCTGGGCAACTTCTCTGTGCCTTAGTTACCTCATCCGTAAAATGGAGATTAAGACTTGTGAGCCCCATGTGGGGCAACCTGATTACCTTGCATCTACCCCTGCGCTTAGAACAGTGCTTGGCACATAGTAAGCACTTACCAAATAATATTATTATTATCTTTTTTAATACCCAGTGAAAGTGGCCTAACAATGTTGGGGTAGCCATTTCCTATGTGGGAGGAAGTTTGTCTGTATCCACACACAGTAAGCTCTAACAAATATCCCAAGACCTGCTCATCTTTTCAATTTAAATGGCTTGAATTTATTTATTTATTTATTTTATTTTGTTAGTATGTTTGGTTTTGTTCTCTGTCTCCCTCTTTTAGACTGGGAGCCCACTGTTGGGTAGGGACTGTTTCTATATGTTGCCAACTTGTACTTCCCAAGTGCTTAGTACAGTGCTCTGCACACAGTAAGCACTCAATAAATATGATTGATTGATTGATTGATTGAATGTCTCTAAACAAGAGCAATGAATGTTCCCACAAGTGCAGATGGTTTGGGGCAGAAGTGACTTGCATGCTTCCCTCCCTTTGCTCTCATCTTCAGTACTTCTCCAAATCTTTCTTATTGAGAGGTGAGCATCCTGGGATTTGTGCACTGGGGGATTCACTCGACGTTAATGCCTCCAACTTTGGGGATTTCCTCTGGAATATGAACTCACAGGCCATTTCAAAAGAACTATCCCTAATCATCTTTAAATTACTTTCTCCCCATTGAATATACTCAAGTGCTAGGTATTACATAACATTATAGGTTAGATAATAGGACCGTAGGGACATGTTTAATCTAGGAGGAAATTTAAAGATGAAGATAATGCAATAGGTTGTAGCTCCTTGGAGAAAGGGAAAGTGTTATCTTAGTTTTGTTGTACTACCCCAAGAGCTTAGTACATTCAGATTGCAAGCTAGTTGTGGGTGGGAAAATGTCTACCAAGTCTGCTGTATTGTACTCTTCCAAGAATTTTGTAATAAAAATAATAATGATGGCATTTGATAAATGCTTACTATATGCCAAGCACTGTTCTAAGTGCTGGGGTAGATACACGCTAATCAGGTTTTCCCACAGTCTTAATCCCCACTTTACAGGTGAGGGAACTGAGGTACAGAGAAGTTAAGTGAATTGCCCAAAATCACACAGCTGACAAGTGGCAGAGCTGGGATTAGAACCCACATCCTCAACACCCAAGCCTGAGCTTTTTCCATTAACCCACGCTGCTTCACTCTCAGTGCTCTGCACATAGTAAGCACTCAATAAATATCATTGATGATGATGACGGCCCAAAGTAAAATCCACTGAATATCCTTCAAATAAGGAAGGACCACAGATTGTTACCTCTCATGCAACAGTGCTCTGCACACAGTAAGCACTCAATAAATACGATTGAATGAATGAATCATTAGTTCCCTGATTTAACTTGTTTAATTATGGTACTTAATTGTACTCTCCCAAGCACTTAATGCAGTGCTCTCCACACAGTAAGTGCTCAATAAATATGATTGACTGATTGACTGATATTTAAGTGCTTACTATATGCCAAGCACTGTACTAATCAATGAGATAGATACCACATAATCAGGTCCCAGAGGGAGCTCACAGTCTAAATAAGAGGTAGAACAAGTATTGAATCCCCATTTTCACAGATGAGGAAACTGAGGCACAGAGAAATTAAGTGACTTGTCCAAGGTCACAAAGCAGGGAAGAGACAGAGCCGGCATTAGAACTCAGATCCTCTTACTCCCAGGCCTGTCCTCTTCCACTAGGCAATGCTGCTTCTTTTTCTTAGTCTAATCTAGTATGCTGGCAATTATTAGGATGTTTATCAGACTAATGGCTCTCTTATCAATAGTTCTATGATTCAAGCAAATAAGCAGCATCAGTAGTAGTTACCATAATAATAGTAATCAATCACTGGTATTTATTAAGGGCTTATTATATGCAGAGCACTATACTAAATGCTTGGGAGAGTACAATACAACAGAATTAAGCGACGGGCTCTCTGCCCATAACAAGCTTACAGTCCAGTAATGATAATTGTGATAGTTCATAACTGTGGTATTTAAGTGCTATTTCAGTCAATCATATTTATTGAGTACTTACTGTGTTCATAGCAACTGTAATCTATTTATTTATTCATTTATTTTACTTGTACATATCTATTCTATTTATTTTATTTTGTTAATATGTTTGGTTTTGTTCTCTGTCTCCCCCTTCGAGACTGTGAGCCCACTGTTGGGTAGGGACTGTCTCTATATGTTGCCAACTTGTACTTCCCAAGCGCTTAGTACAGTGCTCTGCACACAGTAAGTGCTCAATAAATACAATTGATTGATTGATTGATTGTACCAAGTGCTTGGGAGAGTACAATATAACATAAACAGACTCATTCCCTGCTCACAAGGAGCTAACAGTCTAGAAGGGGAACACTGTACTAAGCACTGGGAAAGACAGTCTAGGTCCCATGTGAGGTTCGGAGCCCAAGTACTGGTTATTTGCCAACTACTTAATAAGTGCCAAATCCTGAGGTAGCTATAATGCAATCAGACTGGACACCTTCCCTGTCCCAGATGGGGCTTGCATATTAGGGGGATCATTGAATAAGAGAAATTCAATCCCTATTTTACAGAGGAGGAGACTGAGGCGCAGAGAAGTTAAGTGACTTAGAAGCAGTGTGGCTCAGCGGAAAGAGCCCAGGCTTTGGAATCAGAGGTAATGGGTTCAAATCCCAGCTCTGCCAATTGTCAGCTGTATGACTTTGGGCAAATCACTTCACTTCTCTGTGCTTCAGTTACCTCATCTATAAAATGGGGATGAAGACTGTGAGCCCCACCGTGGGACAACCTGATCACCTTGTAACCTCCCCAGTGCTTGGAACGGTACTTTGCATATAGCAAACAATAAATGTCATTGTTATTGTTATTACCCAATGTCACTCAGCAGGTAAGTGTTGGAGCTGGGATTATTCATTCATTCATTCATTCAATCGCATTTATTGAGCGCTTAAAGTGTGCACAGCACTGTACTAAGCGATTGGGAAGTACAAGTTGGCAACATATTGAGACGGTCCCTATCCAACAGTGGGCTCACAGTCTAGAAGGGGGAGACAGAGAACAAAACAAAACATATTAACAAAATAAAATAAATAGAATAAATATGTACAAGTAAAATAAATAAATAGAGTAATAAATACGTACAAAAATATATACATATATACAGGTTCTGTGGGGAAGGGAAGGAGGTAAAGTGGGAGGGGATGGAGAGGCAGAAGAGGGGATTAGAATCTAATTATAACTAAGTACAAGTTGTCACCAACAAGCAGAGGCCTGTCCATTCCATCCCTAGCTTGGCCAGTGAGTGGAAGGCAATCTGCTACAAGTCAAAACTCACCCGTGCTGGGTAGCATCAGCACGGGAGAGTCAGGGGCGGAAACTCGAGTTTACTGCACGGAAGGCGGCAGTGCTAAACCACTTCTGGATATTTACCAAGAAAACACAGTGGATCCACTTCCAGAACGATTGCAGATGGAGATCAGGGCGTTCCGGGAGAGATGTGTCCCTGGTGTTGCTACGGGTTGGAAATGACTTGATGGCATAAATGATGATAACTGAGGCACAGAGAAGTGAAGTGACTTGCCCAAGTTGGCAGAGTAGGATTAGAAACCATGACGTTCTCATTCCCAGGCCCATGATCTATCCACTATGCCATGCTGTTTCCCCAGAATATAAAAATACAACAGACAAATTCACTATCTGGAGTTTGATCTCCAGATCTCCCATCCTCGTGTCTCTCTCCACTTCAATCCATACTTCATGCTGCTGCCCGGATTATCTTTGTCCAGAAACGCTCTGGACATATCACTCCCCTCCTCAAAAACCTCCAATGGCTACCGATCAATCTGCGCATCAGGCAGAAACTCCTCACCCTGGGCTTCAAGGCTCTCCATCACCTCGCCCCCTCCTACCTCACCTCCCTTCTCTCCTTCTACTGCCCAGCCCGCACCCTCCGCTCCTCCACCACTAATCTCCTCACTGTACCTCGCTCTCGCCTGTCCCGCCATCGACCCCCGGCCCACGTCATCCCCCGGGCCTGGAATGCCCTCCCTCTGCCCATCCGCCAAGCTAGCTCTCTTCCTCCCTTCAAGGCCCTGCTGAGAGCGCACCTCCTCCAGGAGGCCTTCCCAGATTGAGCCCCTTCTTTCCTCTCCCCCTCGTCCCCCTCTCCATCCCCCCGCCTTACCGCCTTCCCCTCCCCACAGCACCTGTATATATGTATATATGGTTGTACATATTTATTACTCTGTTTATTTATTTATTTATTTATTTTACTTGTACATTTCTATCCTACTTATTTTATTTTGTTGGTATGTTTGGTTCTGTTCTCTGTCTCCCCCTTTTAGACTGTGAGCCCACTATCGGGTAGGGACTGTCTCTATGTGATGCCAATTTGTACTTCCCAAGCGCTTAGTACAGTGCTCTGCACATAGTAAGCGCTCAATAAATACGATTGATTGATTGATTGATTGATTGATCTCCTAATGCTAGGAACCTCCCAGTTTTCCCCTGGAAACTTCATCTTGAAACCTGTGTTTCTTCTATCTACTCGTTTAGTCCCATCTAGAGAGAAACAGTTCAGCAAGCAAGGCAGACCAATGGAAGGGTCCGATTTTCCTGCTCCAAACTCTGCCCAGCAACGGACTCTCTCCAAATTTAACTGGCCACTCTGGCTACTCTGGCCATGAAGTCTAGTTTTCTCAGGGACCTCCATCCAGGCTCTTCTCTCAAAAGTCACAAAACTCAGATCCTTCTGGCTCCCAAGCCTGGATTCTATCCACTAGGCCCTGCAGCTTCTCATAAATATCTCACTGAGATATCAATAGTGATTAAATGAGCCAAATAATTGCTTAACTCTTCACTTCTTTTTTGCCTATTTAGACACGGTCTTTGTATTCAGGGATATGGCTCTATTAAGGCTCTCATTGGAACCAGATGGAAGCCAACCTATTGTCATGACTGATCATTTATTTCTCAAGGAATTTCTAAATTTACAAAATGCAGTTATTGCAATTTATCTTTCTTTCGGGGATGAATTTGGCAGCCTGTCAGAAAATCAATCCCTGCCAAATTAATGTCAACTGGCATAGAGCTGAGCACCGTCCAATGGACCCAAACATGGCTAAGAAGCCATAAACAAAGGGCGGTGATGAATAGAATACTGGATGAGGAAGGGAAGGAGCATATACCAGCCAGGAGGGCAGAATAAATCATCCAAAAAGCAGTGAGGCACAGTCTCAAATAATGCAGCAGGCAGAGTCCTGGGTTATTGGGAGATCACCACCATCGAAAGAAAAGCTGCCCTGTTTGAGCACAGGATTTGTGAGAATTGGGATATGAAAAAAACGCCACTGAAAATAGAGAAAAAGCTCTTTAAAGGATAGATCCTTTGTCCAATGCGGAACCATCTACAGGTGAAGATGGTGTAGAAGGGAACATCAGTAATGCATTGGTCTTTCCATTCATTCATTCAATCAATCATATTTATTGAGCACCTACAGTGGATTGGAGAGTACGTGGCTCACAAAATCTGTATTTATTGAGCATTTATAGTGGATTGGAGAGTATGTGGCTAGCAAAATCTGGGGCACAGGGGACCCATTCATGCCCAACAAGCCATGAATGGAGTAAGAAATCTTTAAATCCTGAATTTACTACTACTCCTAGTACTACTCAGCGTGGCTCAGTGGAAAAGAGCACGGGCTTTGGAGTCAGAGGTCATGGGTTCAAATCCCAGCTCCGCCAATTGTCAGCTGTGTGACTTTGGGCAAGTCACTTTACTTCTCTGTGCCTCAGTTCCCTCATCTGTAAAATGGGGAATAAGACTGTGAGCCCCCTGTGAGACAACCTGATCACCCTGTAACCTCCCCAGTGCTTAGAACAGTGCTTTGCATGTAGTAAGAGCTTAATAAATGCCATAGTTATTATTATTATTATTATTACTCCCCTCTCACGGTCACTCCTGGAGAGTTTCCTGTACTCTACCAGTCACGACTACAGGAGGGAGAGTCAAGCAGAGGCCTGTCCATTCAATTCCTAGTTTGGCCAGTGGCTAGCGAGTGGAAGGCAATCGGCTACAAGTCAAAACTCACCTGTGCTGGGCAGCAGTGGCACGGGAGAGAATCGAAGGGCAGAGACTTGTTTACTGTGTGGAAGGAGGCATGCAATTTTTTACCAAGAAAACTCTGTGGCTATGATGCCAGAATGATTGCAGGTGGAGGTGGGGTGTTCTAGGAGAGATGTGTCTACGGCATCTCTATGGGTCAAACACGAATGAACTGCATAAGACAATAACTAATAGCACTAATGAGAAGCTGCATGGTATAATAATAATAATAATAATGGCATTTATTAAGAGCTTACTATGTGCAAAGCACTGTTCTAAGCACTGGGGAGGTTACAAGCTGATCAGGTTGTCCCACGGGGGACTCACAGCCTTCATCCCCATTTTACAGATGAGGGAACTGAGGCACAGAGTCGCCTGTCCCGCCATCGACCCCCGGCCCACGTCATCCCCCGGGCCTGGAATGCCCCCAATCCCTCTGCCCATCCGCCAAGCTAGCTCTCTTCCTCCCTTCAAGGCCCTGCTGAGAGCTCACCTCCTCCAGGAGGCCTTCCCAGACTGAGCCCCTTCCTTCCTCTCCCCCTCGTCCCCCTCTCCTTCCCCCCATCTTACCTCCTTCCCTTCCCCACAGCACCTGTACATATGTATATATGTTTGTACATATTTATTACTCTATTTATTTATTTTACTTGTACATATCTATTCTATTTATTTTATTTTGTTAGTATGTTTGTTTTTTTTTCTCTGTCTCCCCATTTTAGACTGTGAGCCCAATGTTGGGTAGGGACTGTCTCTATATGTTGCCAATTTGTACTTCCCAAGCGCCTAGTACAGTGCTCTGCACATAGTAAGTGCTCAGTAAATATGATTGATTGATTGATTAAGTGACTTGCCCAGTCATATAGCTGACAGTTGGTGGGGTCGGAATTTGAACCCATGACCTCTGACTCCAAAGCCCGAGCTTTAATCCCTGTTCCACCACTTGTCTGCTGTGTGACCTTGGGCAAGTCACTTAACTTCTCTGGGCTGCAGTTACCTCATCTGTAAAAACTGGGGATTAAGAGTGTAAGCCCGTTGTGGGACAGGGACTGTGTTTCCAACATGATTAGCTTGTATCTACCCCGTCGTAAGAGCTTAACAAGTACCATAATTACTAATAGTAATAATAGCAATAATTGTGATATGTATTAAGTACTTAGTCTGTGCCAAGCCCATCCTAAATAAACACCGGGGTACATACAGGATAATTAGGTCGGACACAGTCCTTGTCTCACAGTAGGTTTACAGCCTACTGGAGAATGAGAACAGGTATATTATCCCCATTTTAAAGATGAGGAAACTGAGGCATAGGCAAATTCAATGACTTGCCCAGTGTCACACAACAGGCAAGTGAGATACAGTATGACCTAGTGGATCTTCTAGACTGTGAGCCTGCACTTCTAGACTGTGAGCCCGTGTTGGTTAGGGACCATCTCTATATGTTGCCAACTTGTACTTCCGAAGCGCTTAGTACAGTGCTCTGCACACAGTAAGCACTCAATAAATCTGATTGAATGAATGAATAAGGAAGGAGCCTAGAAGTCACAAGGACCCAGGTTCTAATCCTAGCTCCGTCACTTTGCTGTGTAACCTTGGGCAAGTCACTTCACTTATTTGTGCTTCATCATCAATCGTATTTATTGAGTGCTTACTGTGTGCAGAGCACTGTACTAAGCGCTTGGGAAGTACAAATTGGCAACATTTAGAGACCGTCCCTACCCAACAGTGGGCTCACAGTCTAAAAGGGGGAGACAAAACCAAACATACTAACAAAATAAAAGATCAGTTACCTCATCTGTAAAATTGGTACTAAGACTGTGAGCCCCATGTGGGACATGGAGTGCATCCAACTTGATTGGATTGTATTTACCCCAGCGCTTAGAATGGTGCCTGGTAATAATAATGATAATGATAATGATGGCATTTGTTAAGTGCTTACTATGTGCAAAGCACTGTTCTAAGCGCTGGGGAGGATACAAGGTGATCAGGTTGTCCACGTGGGGCTCACAGTCTTAATCCCCATTTTATAGATGAGGGAACTGAGATATAGAGAAGCTAAGTGACTTACCCAAGGTCACACAGCTGACAATTGGAGTCAGGATTAGAACCCATGACCTCTGACTCCCAAGCCTGTGTTCTTTCCACTGAGCCATGCTGCTTCTCAACACTGGTACACAGTGGTACCAGTGGTACACAGTAGCACTGTGGTACTGGTACACAGTAAACACTTGACAAATTGTACTTCCCAAGTGCTTAGTACAGAGCTCTGCACACAGTAAGTGCTCAATAAATGCGATTGAATGAATGAATGAATGAAATACCATTAAAAAAATTGAAATTGTAGATCCGGCATTCGAACCCAGATCGTTTTACTCCTAGACCTATGATCTTTTCACTAGATCTAGGTTATGTTGCCTCTCTAAATTGTTTCTAATAATAATTAATAATATTAATAATAATAATGGCATTCATTAAGTGCTTACTATGTGCAATGCACTGTTCTAAGCTCTGTTCTACTGCATGAGAAAAGTGTAGGAATGTACCCATTAAGGCATTATCTTCTTAAAATAGTTATCTGATAATGAGGAAAAAAAATGACTAGTCTCCGTGGGAAGAATGAAGCCTTGTTTAGGGTATCATTAAGAGGGTTGTTTAGGTGTAGTTGGAACTTGATATGCTATTTGTTATTTATTATCTGCCATGCTATTTCCCTACTGTGCAGGTTAAGGGGAAGGGACTATTTTTACAGGATGTAAACCAATAATAATAACAATAATAATAACAATAATAATAATTATTATTATTACTATTATTATTATTATTGTTATTATTATGGCATTTATTAAGCATTTACTATGTGCAAAGCACCGTTCTAAGCGCTGGGGAAGATATAAGGTGATCAGGTTGTCCCATGGTGGGCTCACAGTCTTAATCCCCATTTTACAGATGAGGTAACTGAGGCCCAGAGAAGTGAAGTGACTTGCCCAAAGTCACACAGCTGACAATTGGCGGAGCCGGGATTTGAACCCATGACCTCTGACTCCAAAGCCCGGACTCTTCCTACTGAGCCAAGCTGAAAACCGTTTCCTTGGACTGCAGCTACCAATTTAGTTTGCGTTGAAAGTTCCCCAGGCAGATTTAGGAAAACAGCCTTTTCTTGTTTTGTGTCCATGGACACAGTCTCTCCCAGAACGACCCGCTCTCCATCTGCAATCATTCTGGTAGTGTATAATAGAGCTTTCTTAGTAAAAATACAGAAGTGGTTTATCATTGTCTTCTTCCACATTGTAAACATGAGTCTCCACCCTCCACTCAGGACAGGGGAGTTTTGACTTGTAGCATTCATTCATTCATTCAATCGTATTTATTGAGCACTTACTGTGTGAAGAGCACTATACTAAGCGCTTGGGAAGTACAAGTTGATTACCTTCCACTCTCTAGCCACTGCCCAAGCTAGGAATGGAATGGGTAGGCCTCTGCTTGACTCTCCTCCCCATAGTCGAGACTGGTAGAGGGGAGGAAAACAATAGATTTTCCCAAAAGGATCTTTTCCAAAAATATGCATGCCCCAAGCAGACATGGTCATTATATCTGTCTGGCACACAGCTGAAGCCAAATCAATGCTAAATAAATATACCCCAGGCAGAAAACTGGCCCCGAGAAAATACATTACTTTCATCAGGTGGCATATACTTGTGACTTGAATATTAAACAAGAAAGGAATTTGAGCTTTGCCTAGTTTTAGCCCCGATGCAAGTTATCCCTCCATCTGGACCCTTCGCTCCTCTTCTGTTCTGAATTTAATTGTCAGGTAGAATTGAGCAAGTTCCATTGATCTGAGCTGTACAGTGGAGCCAAAGTTGTGGGTTTGTGTTCCAGGCATGAGATCTATCATCTCTTTGTCATCTACTGGTGACCAATTGGTGCCTCATGCAGGAAGCTGCTTCGAACACAGTCTCCAGAGTTCCTGAAGTATTTCCATAGAGATTATAATCTGGCCAATACAAAGAGTCTTCTGACAATAAGCCATTGAAACCACCTCATATGTCCACATTCTTGTGTTTATAGTAACTCTTCCTTAATGTATTTTGAGAATATATTTTGGACCCTCTCAGGTGCTGTATTTGTTATTTTGGGTCTTGTGGCCGTATCTCCGAGGGGAACAAGACTCCGGTCTTCCGTCTTTTGGATCCATGGGGGATTAAAGTTATTTTTCTCTCTCTTACGGCACATAATTTAATTGCTATCAGGACCATTCCATTAGTGTTCTCTACAAAACCGTGCTATTTTATACCCAGAATTTGGAAAAATTACTCTTCCAGCTCTAAGGAAATATCACCTGTTTCATGAATAATGCAGATTTAGGGAAATTCTAACATAAAGTCCTTCCATTTAATGTTTTTCCACCTATTATTTATACCTTTAGGCCCTAGCCAATAACCTATGCTTTTGTCATATGAATGAATTGCAAAGTCTCCTGAAAAAGTCTTGGAAAACATTGCGTAGGATTTACTGCCTTTCCTGTCTGCAGATGTGGTAAGGATCATTACCTAGCTCTGAAGTAGAGAACAGACTATTTCTCATTGATTAAACCCTACTGAACGACTCTACCCCTTTGTTAAAAGCACAAAATAGCCATATTATATATGATGTGCTTCTGGGGGGAAGAAAATGTCTATACACAGATGACTCAATGACTTATTCTAGTTCAAAAGAAGTATCCTCTAGACTCTAATCAATCAATCAATCAATCGCATTTATTAAGCGCTTACTGTGTGCAGAGCACTGTACTAAGTGCTTGGGAAGTACAAGTTGGCAACATATAGAGACAGTCCCTACTCCCAACGATCTGGCCTCCTACTTCATTAATAAAATTAAATCCATCAGGTCCGACCTCTCCAAAGTCACTCCCTTACCTTCTCCAACCCTAAGGTTGTTGACTCTAAGGTTGTTGTGGGAAGGGAATATATCTACCAACTCCGTTATGTTGTATGTTTGTTGAGCGTTTACTATGTTCCAGGCACTTGGGTAGATATCAGCAACTCAGATTGGAAACAGTCCCTGTCTCCACATAGGGTTCACATTCTCATTTTACAGATAAGGTAACTGAGGCACCGAGAAATTGTGTGACTTACCCAAGGTCACACAGCAGACAAGGGGCAGAGTTGGGATTACAACTCAGGTCCCTCTGATCCCCAGGTCTGTCGCTCTATCCACTAGGCCCTGCTGTTTCTCTTCTCTCCCACACATCTTGGTTCAGTAGTCTGCACACAGTAAATGCTTAATAAATATGATGGATTTTTCTAAGAAGTCAAAGGTGGATGATCTATTCCAGGTTCCAGCTGAACAATCCCCTCAACATAAGGAAAATTTGCTGCTCTAAAGAGCCTCTGTCAAATTTTTTCTCCAGCATCTCTTGTGATGAATGTTCCACTCATTCCTTTGAGAAGCTTTTCCTATCACCTAAAGAGTTGTTGTCGTCAGGAAAACCGCTGTGACATTCTCCTTTTTAATTCCATTCTCACCCCAGGTTAAGCATATTCTTTCCCCTTCACTGTGGCAGGGCTGTTTCCTCTACTTTTCACTTAGCCAATCTACACAGTTTCTTTGAATTGTTCCTCATAAATCACTCAATCTTGGAGAAGCCGCATGGTGTAGTGGATAGAGACCAGAATTGGGAGTTAGAAGGTTTTAATCCTGACTCCGTCACTTGTCTGCTGTGCAAACTTGGTCAAGTCACTTGGCTTCTCTGTGCCTCAGTGGCCACATCTTTAAAATGACTGTGAGCTCCATGTTGGACAGGGACCGTGCCCCACCTGATTATTTGTATCCACCCCAGTGCTTAGTAGTCTGGGCTTTGGAGTCAGAGGTCATGGGTTCAAATCCCGGCTCTGCCAACTGACAGCTGGGTGACTTTGGGTGAGTCACTTGAGCCCACTGTTGGGTAGGGACTGTCTCTATATGTTGCCAACTTGTACTTCCCAAGCGCTTAGTACAGTGCTCTGCACACAGTAAGCGCTCAATAAATATGATTGATTGATTGATTGATTGATTGATTCTCTGGGCCTCAGTTATCTCAACTATAAAATGGGGATTAATACTCTGAGCCCCCTGTGGGACAACCTGATCAACTTGTAACCTCCCCAGCACTTAGAACAGTGCTTTGCACATAATAAGTGCTTAATAAATGTCATTATTATTATTATTATTGTTATAGTAAGCTCTTAAAAATAACACAATTATCATTGTTAGTATTATTATTATTATTTCCAGGAGCACTTTCATTTTTTATATTTTATTCATTTATTTATTGACTATTCTTTATTACCTATTAAGTGCTTACGATATGCCAGGCATTAGAGAAGCAGTGTGGCTCAGTGAAAAGAGCATGGACTCGGGAGTCAGAGGTCATGGGTTCAAATCCCAGCTCTGCCACTTAGCATTGTGACTTTGGGCAAGTCACTTCACTTCTCTGTGCCTCAGTTACCTCATCTGTAAAATGGGGATGAAGACTTTGAGCCCCCCGTGAGACAACCTGATCACCTTGTATCCTCCCCAGCACTTAGAACAGTGCTTTAGAGAAGTGGAATGGCTCAGTAGAAAAAGCCCGGGCTTGGGGTTCAGAGGTCGTGGGTTCTAATCCAGGCTCTGCCTCTTATCAGCTGTGTGACCTTGGACAAGTCACTTCACTTCTCTGGGCCTCAGTTACCTCATCTGGAAAATGGGGATTAAGACTGTGAGCCTCGTGTGGAACAACCTGATTACCTTGTATCTACCCCAGCGCTTAGAACAGCGCTCGGCACATAGGAAGTACTTAACAAATACCATTATAATAATTATTATAATTGCATTAAGTCCTAGGGTAGATACAAGGTTGGACACAGTCCATGTCCCACATGGGGCTCACAATCTTAATACCCATTCTACAGATGAGGGAACTGAGGGACAGAGGAGTTAAATGACTTGCCCAACATCACATAGCAGGCAAATGGCAGAGATGGAACCTCTTGTGTTGTTGAGGTTATTTTTTGTTTTTTTAAACGGTTTTTGTTAAGTGCTTATTATGTGCCAGGAACTGTACTAAACACTGGGATAGATAGAGGCTAGTCATACTGGACATAGTCCATGTCTTACATGGAGCTCAGAGTCTTAAACTCCATTTTACAGATGAGGTAACTGAGACACAGAGGAGTTAAGTGACTTGCTCAAGTTCACACAGCTGTGCAGGGATTAGCACCTAGGTCCTTCCGACTCCGAGGCCTGCTATCTATCCACTAGGCAATGAGGCTTATATTGAACTCTCCCAAGTGCTTTGTACAGTGCTGCTCACAGATTAAATGGAGAAATAGATTCTAGAGAAAAAAAAAACGACTGGAGCTTTGTTGTTTTTTGGTTACTATATTGTGGTGGTGGGTTTTTTTTTCTGGATTTCTCCAGTGAATAATACTAATACTAATACTAATACTACTACTAATAATAATAATGGCATTTATTAAGCGCTTACTATGTGCCCAGCACTGTTCTAAGCGCTGGGGAGGCTACAAGGTGATCAGGTTGTCCCATGGGGGGCTCACAGTCTTCATCCCCATTTTACAGATGAGGTAACTAAGGCACAGAGAAGTGAAGTGACTTGTCCAAAGTCACACAGCTGACAATTGGTGGAGCCGGGATTTGAACCCCAGACCTCTGACTCCAAAGCCCAGGCTCTTTCCACTGAGCCACGCTGCTTCTATTTATTTGTACCTCAGGGTATCTGTCCTCCCCCTTAGACTGCAAGCCCCAGATGGGACAGGGACTGGTCCGACCTTATTATCCTGTATCTACCCCAGTGCTTAGTATGGTGTCTGACGTATACTATTTATTAAATTAATAAATACCACTGGTTGATTGTAAGATAAATGCTTATGTAGAAAGCAAGGAGGCACTGGATACTGTGGGAATGAGAAAGTAATCCCACTACATTTATGTACATATCTACAATTTATTTATATTAATATCTTTCTCCCGTCTCGACTGTAAAGTTATCGTGAGCAGGTAACATGTCGATCAGATCTGTTATATTGTGCTCTCCCAAGCATTCGGGACAGTGCTCTGCAAACAGTAAGTGTTCAATAAGTATGATTGATTGATTAATTTAGATGGAGTAATATACTTCGCTGAAACTCAGCAATGACATAAAATGTATGTTCCAGTCTAGCAATTCCAACCACATTTAAGGAACAAATAATTAAATAGTAGCTGGAACACTCCTCAGTCCTTTCATTTTGGCCTTCACCTTCTTTACAGATGACTCAACAAATTAATCCAATTTCAATTTAGAAATTCATTTGTCCAGGGTACCTATTGCTACAAGGTTTAGAGATCCCCACCACCAGAGCTCTGAAATGGGCTGGGCATCTCACAAAACCACGGCATCCCCCTCCTCCGCACCCCCATTCATCACAGCCTAAAAAATTGCTTTGTAACAATTCCATCTCTGGGAATGTTAATCCATCCATTCATGGCATGCTTTGAAGGCTAATTCTATGCAGTTAGCAGACATGATCCCTACCCTCAAGAAACCGACAATCTATCAAGGGGAATAGATTTCAGATTATGTTACAAGATGGGGGAAGTGAAAGAATTTACAGATATGTTTCCACATGCTATCTGGGTGCGGGGAGTACGCAAGTCCTTAGATGAAGCAGAAATGTTGAAGTGGTAGTAAGTTGGGGGGGAGGGTGGTAATGGGCTGGGGAGATGAGAAATTAATCAATTAGCGCCTCATGGAAGAGATGTAATTTTAGAAAAGTCTTGAAGACAAGGAGATAGCCTTCCGGATGTGAAAAGGAAGAGGTTCCCGGCAGAAGGGAGGGCACGAGCAACAGATTGGCAGTGAGAGGGATGAGAGTGAGGCACAGTGAGTAGGTTGGCTCGAAAAATTGAAATGTGTGAGACAGGGAGGTGGAAAGCTGATTGAGTGCCTTAAAGTTAATAGTAAGGGACTTTTGAGAGGCAACGTGGCTTAGTGGAAAGAGCCCGGGCTTGGGAGTCAGAAGTAGTGGGTTCTAATCCCGGCTCTACTACTTGTCTGCTGTGTGACCTTGGGCAAGTCACTTCACTTCTCTGTGCCCCAGTTACCTCATCTGTAAAATGGGGATTAAGACTGTGAGCCCCAAGTGGGACAACTTGATGACCTTGTATCTACCCCAGTGCTTAGAACAGTGGTTGGCACATAGTAAGGGCTTAATAAACACCATCATTATTATTCTGCTCATTTGCAGGGATGGATGGGCAACCTCTGGTGGTTTTTGAGGAGTGGGGAGTTGAGTAGAAAGCAATGTGTCCGAAAAATGATATGGGCGGCAAAGTGAAGTATGGGTGGAGATGGGAGAAACTGGAAGAGGGAAGTCAGTGAGGGGGCTGATGCAGTAGTTGAGGTGGGATATGATGAGCACTCCTACCAATGTTGTGATCATTGTGATGGGGAGAAGTAGATTCTGGAGAAAAAAACAAAAAACGACTGGTGCTTTGTTGCTTTTTTGGTTACTGTATTGTGGTGGTGGGGGGGGGGGGGGTTTCTGAATTTCTCCATTTATTTGTACCTTAGATTATCTGTCCTCCCCCTTAGACTGTGAGTCCCAGATGGGACAGGGACTGGTCTAACCTCATTATCCAACTTGTACTTCCCAAGTGCTTAGTACAGTGCTCTGCACACAGTAAATGCTCAATAAATATGATTGAATGAATGACTGAATGAATGTATCTACCCCAGTGCTTAGTACGGTGCCTGCCACATACTAAGCTCCTAATGACTACCACTGAAAAAAATGAAATTGCCATCTTTCCAACTGTTGGTGGTATTTTCAAGTAAATATCAGCACCCTTGTAGTAGACCAAAATTTTTCTACCAAAGTTTTCTATTGAATTTTCAACCAGTCATCTGAAAATAATAGAAACAATGATCTCATCGATGCTTCTTTTCCAAATTTTGGCTTGTGTTTTCTACTGAGCACTTTTATCCAAAATTCTCAAAATATGTTACTAGAAAGTTCTTTTGTTCTAAGAAATGTAAATTATATTCAAGATTAAATGATTGTGTGTGTCATATGGCGAGAGTTGTTATTTTCTAACTTGTGGCTTAAACAGTCTTAGAATTGTCACATATTAGGCAAGTTTCAGTTTTCGAATCTCTGTTATATTTTTTAAAGGGCTTGCTTTGGAAGAAATTATGGTACACAAAGAAAAAAGAAACATATGCATTACCTTATTATATAGGAAAAAAATCACCCAATGCAAAGCTGGGTTTAATTACTCTCATGTTATGTATACAAGGTCCTTGTAGGTTAAATTGTTAGTCACATATTTAGGGCATTAGATCTGTCCGCTTTTTGTTATTGTAACTACAAGGCCATCAGAAATTCAACTCACATCGGAAAGAGAATTAGCATTTGTATTCGATGATTTATTAAAATAACAAAAATTTGCTATTATCATCAAGCTCATGTAACTCTGTGGGCTGGACAGAAGTCTAGGAAATTCTGGCTCAGCCCCTAACTTGCTGCATAATTTCAGACACACCTCCATGTATGAAAATTCAAAATATAGGTATCTGGGGAGGTACTGTAGACTGCTTGGTGGGAATCATTAATACATGGCCTAGTGGATAGAGCATGGGCTTGGGAGTCAGAAGGACCTGGATTCTAATCCTCCACTTGTCTGCTGTGTGACCTTGGGCAAGTCACTTCACTACTCTGTGCCTCATTCATTCTTTAAATCACATTTATTGAGTACTTACTGTGTGCAGAGCACTGCACCAAGCACTTGGGAAGTACAAGTTGGCGACATATAGAGGCGGTCCCTACCCAACAACAGGCTCACAGTCTAGAAGGGGGAGACAGACAACAAAACAAAACATGTGGACAGGTGTCAAGTCGTCAGAACAAATAGAATTAAAGCTAGATGCACATCATTAACAAAATAAATGGAATAGTAAATATGTACAAGTAAAATAGAGTAATAAATCTGAACAAACATATATACAATTACCTCTTCTGTAAAATGGGGCTAAGACTGTGAGCTCCATTTGGAACAGGGACTGTATCTCCTCCACTTGCTTGCTTCTGTGAGCCCACTGTTGGGTAGGGACCGTCTCTATATGTTGCCAACTTGTAGTTCCCAAGGGCTTAGTACAGTGCTCTGCACACAGTAAGCACTCAATAAATACAATTGAATGAATCCACCCCAGTGCTTAGTACAGTGCCCGGCACATAGTAATCACTTACCAAATATCATGATTATTATTATTATTATTAACATTCCATTGGTTTTGTCCTAGAAATAGATAAAGGCCACCCTAATATCCAGTGACAAATGATCCAATTAGATTGAACAAAAGACTGAGTGTCAAAAAGCAATATGTTTCACAGAAAATACCAAACAACTCCTAAAAGCCACTGAAAATTACAGAAACATGGAAACTTCTGCTCAATGGATCAGACCTGACGAATTTATCCTGCAGAGTTAATGCCAATCCTTTCTCTTAACTCCATCCCATCTGTCTTCCTTCCTTGTTCCCTTTGTGCTCACCCTCTGCATCATTCCCTCCCCTTTCCTTGTCACTTACACCTCCTCCCCTTTCTGAACTCCTTCAGTCAATCAATGAATCATATTTATTGGGTGCTTACGATGTGCAGAACACTGTATTAAGCGCTTGGGAGAGTACAATTGAGCAGAATATTTATATGGGTTTCCTGCCCACCGAGAGCTTACCGTCTATAGAGGGAGACAGACATTAATATATATGAATAGATTATGGATGTATATAAGTGTGCATAAGTGTTCTTTCTGTACATAAAAAGCAGCACAGGCTTGGGAGTCAGAGGTCATGGGTTCTAATCTCAGCTCTGCCACCTGTCAGCTCTGTGACTTTGGACAAGTCATTTAACTTCCCTGTGCCTCAGTTACCTCATCTGTAAAATGGGGATTAAGACTGTGAGCCCCATGTGGGGCAACCTCATTACCTTGTATCCCCCCAGTGCTTAGAAAAGTGCTTTGCACATAGTAAGTGCTTAACAAATACCATTATTATTATTATTATAAGTGCTGTGGAGCTGAGGGGTGCGTGAATAAAAGTTGCAAACCCAAGTGCAAGGGCAATGATGAAAGGAGTGGAAGAAGAGGAAATCAGGGGTCAGGTAAGATCTCTTGAAGGAGATCAGCTTTTAATAAGGGTTTGAAGGTGATTATCTGCTGAAAAAGAAGAGGGAGGGACTTCGAGGCCAGAGACAGGATGAACCAACAGGAAATGGTAACAGACTGAGAATATTGGATGAATGAGGTGGATGATTCTAGGATAACGCCTAGGTTATGGACTTTTCATTCATTCATTCATATTTATTGAGCACTTACTGTGTGCAGAGCACTGTCCTAAGTGCTTGGAAGAGTACAATAAAACAATAAGCATACACATTCCCTGCCCATAATGAGCTTCTGAGACAGGGATGATTGTCGTGCTGTCTAGAGTGATGGGAAAGTCACGAGCAGGACAGGGACTATGAGGAGTTCCTTTTTGCACTGCACATGTTCCTTTTTGCACATGTTAAGTTTGTGATTTTCTCTCCTATAGCACTCTCTTACCTGTCTCCTTGATAAAGAGTCAGGCAGGGAATGTGTCTCTACTTCTGTTGTGCTTTTCCAAGCGTTTAGCACATTACATTGTACCTAGTGGGTGGACACTCAATAAATACCATTCATTCATTCAATCATATTTAATGAGTGCTTACCGTATGCAGAGCACTGTACTGAACGCTTGGGAAAGTATAATACAACAATGAACTGTGATATTCCCTGCCCACTGTGAGCTTACAGTCTAGAGAAAGGGGGAACACCACTACTGCTCTTATTTTAAAGACTACTACCGCTATTAAGGTTTCCCCTCCAGAGTCAGGTATAAGAAGTGTGTGATGAAAACAGAGAACATCCCCTCCTCCTCCTCCTCCTCCTTCTCCTCCCCCTTGAATTCCCCTGTTCTTAGAGCCAATCTGACTCTGAGAAAGCCCCACGCTACAGGTAGTGCTAATTCAGCCCTGAGAATGGGGAAGAAGAGAATAGTGTTTCTTGAGGGGAAGATATCAGGAGGAATCAGAAAAAAAAAGTGTCCTGTCAGACTGTTCCAAGATAAATTATGTCCGGCCTCTGCACAGACATAAAAATGTCTACGGGTGGTTTGAAACAGGCTATAAGTTTTGTTAGACATTGTGTGCCTCTCTTTTGAGATGATTTGATTCTGGAAGCCCCAAATTTAGCTACTTGTCCGAGCTTTCCCTGTACCATCAGGTAGTAAAAAACAGCTTTTCCTCTGTCAGTGTAAGAAGGTAGCATTGGATACTCATTTAATAATAATGGTGATATTTGTCAAGAACTTATTAGTTACCAAACATTGTACCAAACCCTGGGGGTAGGTAGAAGACTAATGGGTTGGACTTAGGCCCCACCCCAGTGGGGGCTCACAGTCTAAGTTGGAGGGAGAACAAATATTGAAATCTAATTTTACAGATCATTCATTCATTTGATCATATTTATTGAGTGCTTTCTATGCACTAAGCACTTGGAAAGTACAATTCAGCAATAAAGAGAGACAATCCCTGCTCACAAGAAGAAGAAGAAGCAATAGAGAAGCAGCGTGGCTCGGTGGAAAGAACACAGGCTTTGGAGTTAGGGGTCACGGGTTCAAATCCCAGCTCTGCCAATTGTCAGCTGTGTGACTTTGGGCAAGTCACTTAACTTCTCTGGGCCTCTGTTACCTCATCTGTAAAATGGGAATTAAGACTGTGAGCCCCCCGTGGGACAACCTGATCACCCTGTAACCGCCCCAATGCTTAGAACAGTGCTCTGCACATAGTAAGCGCTTAATAAATTTCATTATTATTATTATTATTAAGAAGGGTGGAGGGAAGGAGGCAGACATCAAACCAAGTAAGATAAATAGAATTATATATGTGTACTTGTATATACAAATGCTTTGGGTCTGGGAGGGGGTTACAACAAAGGGAGGGAGTCGGAACAATGTTGGGGAGGGGGAGCTGAGGAAAAGCGGGGCTTAGTCTGGGAAGGCCTCTTGGAGGAGGTGAGCCTTTAGTAGGGCTTTGAAGGGGGGAATCGTGATTGTTTGGCGGATTTGAGGAAGGAGGGCATTCCAGGCCAGAGGTAGGATGTGGCCAGGGGTCAACAGCAGGACAGGAGAGAATGAGCATTTGTTAAGCACTTGGGAAAGTATAATGCATCAGAGTTGGTAGATGTGATATCTGCCAACAAGGAGCTTATATTATACGCCTTTTGTGGGGCAAGAACCATGTCCTCCTGTCTCTTTCCCTGCTGCCCAGATCATTTTTCTTAAAAAGCACTCAGTTCATGTTTCCTTGCTCCTCAAGAACCTGCATTGGTTGCCCATCCACCTCTACATCAAACAGAAACTCCTTACCACAGGCTTTAAAGTACTCAATCCTATCTTACCTTACTAATTTCTTAATAAAGCCCAGCATATTCACTTTTCCCCTCAAAGGCCAACCTGCTCACTGTACCTCAAGCTCATCTATCTCACCTCCCACATCACTTGACCACATCCTGCCCATGGCCTGGAAATCCCTCTGCCTTCATATCTGACAAACCATCATTCTCCCCACCTTCAAAGCCTTATTAAAATCAAAGCTTAAGGGCTTCCCATGACTAAGCCCTAACTTTCTCTGCTCCCTCTCCCTTCTGCATCATCCTCACATTTGTATTTGTACCCTTTATTCACCTAACACTCAGCCCCACAAACCTTCTGGACATTTCTGTAACTTATCTGAATATCTGTCTCCCGCTCTGGACTATAAAATCCTTGTGGGTAGGGATCAAGTCTACCAACTCTGTCACATTGTACTTTCCCATATGCTTGGTTCAGTGTTCTGTGAGCCCACTGTTGAGTAGGGACTGTCTCTATATGTTGCCAATTTGTACTTCCCTAGCACTTAGTACAGTGCTCTGCACACAGTAAGCGCTCAATAAATACGATTGATGATGATGTTCTGGACACAGTAAGCACTCAATTAACACGATTAATGGATTTTGTCTGATCTCAAATCCCCATACCTATGGTAGTGCTCAGCCTATAGTATTTATTATTATGGTTGCTCCAGTGATTTACTATGAAAGGCTAAGTCACTTACTTAACATACATGTGATTCAGTTGCCTTATCGAAGAAATGGGGATATCAATAGTGGAGTCACCAGGGAGGTGATAAAGAATAAAGGATTTAAAATGAAACAATATGCCCTCTAACTGTTACCAAGTCACGGGAAGATACAGTGTGCATATGGTATCCCAATCTTAATGAGGATTGTATTCTAGGTTACATCACTGTACCTCTGACAACATGTCTGCAAGAAAGAAAGTTAGTATACTCCTTCAGAAATCATGGAAATATTGGAATCCACCCTTCTTTTTTTGGTACTGGAATCTCATGTGGGAATGAACACCAGTGCACTGAAAAGAATTAATTGGGATTTTGACAACTGTGGGTCCTGGATTATAGTTCTACATCTGCTACTGGGTGACCTGGGGTGAGTTATTTGACCTCTACACTCCTCAAGTTTCTCATCTCTAAAATGGGGTTAAGGTAATTGATCTCCCTCCCTCTTTAAAAGCCACGTGTTGGCATCTAATCTGGTTGTCTCTTGTTTAGCTGGGGCTTGGCCCAGAGTAAGTGTTCAGTAAATATCCTGATTATTCATTTACCTCCATCCCAATGGCACTGTTGAGAAGTGTTACAGAGAGATAAGACCTCTAGATTTGGAACTTCCATTAAATTCCAAGTGGATTGGGTGCATGGGAGAATCACAGCGGTACAAAGGAAGAGATTAATTTGGTCTTGGGTTTTGCTAAAGCTCTTCTCTGTCTGTGAGAAAGAGGCAAGATACACGCTGATCGATGGAAACATTCCGTTTCAATGACGTGCAGGTTTAGAAGGACACGTTCTTCTAAGCACAGTAAAACAGAATCCAGTTCCCACATCTGGAATTCCAGAGAAAATTGATCTTAATTAAACCCTGAGGAATTCAAATTTATTGCTCACTATGAAGTGTCATCATTTGCCTCCATGGATCAAAACTGACATTCCAAAAGTCATTTGCACCTGGGACTTGATTGTTTGTCCCCGAGTCTGCCACTTCAAAAGATATTTGGGTGTAATGAGGCGAGGGGAAATGTTAGCTTCAAAATATTTGAAGGCGGAAGAGAGATTCACTGTTTACTGAGCACCATGTGGTGACAGGTACATATGGTTGCAGAAGAAGACTTTGTGTTAATTACACACCGACTGCTCTGTAGCTGGTCATTTTCTCCTATCCATTCTGAGATCCACAGAAGCGATCAGGAGGAAATGATGAAAACTGACTGCGTAAAACAAAACCTTTGGAAATCTTATAAAATAAATAAAAGAGAAATGTAAAGAACTAGACAGCTCTGGGAATGAAAAAGACTTGCTGCCTTTGTTATCAGGAAAGCAGGAAACATAGAAACCCCAGTAATCCAGAACTCAGAAACATCAAAATCCAACAAAGTGCTTAGTATGGTGCTCTGTATACAGCAAGAGCTTAATAAATATGATTGAATGAACAAACTAAATTCTAATGAAAATTTATGGAATGTTTTACCTCTTGTCTTAGGAATCAAAGCTTTATAAAAAAAACAAAGACAGACTTAATATCTTGGCATTGTCAGGGTTTGCCAAGCTCTACACAATAAAAAAATTTGTATTATACTCTCCTAATTGCTTAGGACAGTGCTCTGCACAGAGTAAGCACTCAATAAATGTGATTGAGTAAATGAATGAAATACCATTGTGTTTGTATGTAAGTGTGTTGGAGAGATGTGGCAGATAACATTCAAGAGTTAACATATTTTGCCATCTTCTCCTTTAACAGGCCTTATAAGTCACCCCCACACATGGAAGTCCTCTCTCAGGGTCACAACTGGAGAGTTTCCAGTCCTCTACCAGCCTTGAGTAAGGGAAGGAAAGTCAAGCAGAGGCATTTCCATTCCACATCTAGCTTGGCCAGTGGCTAGTGGGTGGAAGGCCTTCTGCTACCAGTCAAAATTCACCTGTGCTGGGTAGCAGCAGTTTTGGAGAGAGAAGAGTGCAGAGACTCAAGTTTACTGCTTGGAAGGAGGCAGTGATAAACCACTTATGTACTTTTACCAAGAAACTCCATGGATACACTACTAGAATGATTGCAGAGGGCGGTGGGGCATTCATTCAATAATAATAATAATAATAATAATAATAATAATAGCATTTATTAAGTGCTTACTATGTGCAAAGCACTGTTCTAAGTGCTGATCATATTTATTGAACACTTACTGTGTGCAGAGCACTGTACCAAGCGCTTGGGAAGCATTAATCAGCAACATGTAATATAACATATATATCTATAGCTATATATAGATATAGATATATATTTCATAATGTTATGTATATAATATATAATATGCATTACATTATATAATATATATATTAATCGGCATATCAATATATATATGTATATATCCATAATATATAAATCGGCAACATGTAATATAACATATATATATATGATATATGTATGTTATATTGCATGTTTCCAATTAATATATATATATTATATATTGATATGCCGATTAATATATATTATAATATTATATATATATATTATGATGTATATATTATGTATGTATAATTATATACGTTACTTATATAATATAATTGGCATTCTGAGAGAGATGTGTCCATGGCATAGCCAAGGGCCGGAGATGACTCAACAGCATAAGACACATGGAAGGGAAAATTACCCTGTAATTTAGATCCTAATTTTCTGCTTTATTCCATCACTCAAAATAGTCACGGGGTATTTACTGAGTGCAGAGTAGTGTAGTAACTACTTGGGAGACCACATCAGAAGCAAGCCACCTTCAGAGGAAGGAGACAAAAAGACTAAAGTATTTGTTAGTGGAAACAGGAGGAAGAATAAGCATATAACAAACTAGTATTATAGGTAACTGAATAAATCATTGAGTATATCAATCATATTGATTGGGTCCTTACTGTGTGCAGAGCACTGTACTAAGCATTTAGAAGAAAACAATATAACAAAGTTGGAAGACATGTTCCATACCAACAATGAGATTATAGTCCAGATCAGCTAATCAGGTCCCACATGGGGTTCACAGTCTAAAACCTCATTTTTCAGGTGAGCAAACTGAGGCACACTGAAGTTAAGTGACTTGCTTAACACAGCAGTTAACTGGGAGAGCCGGGATTAGAACCCAAGTTCTTTGACTCCCAGTTCTGTGCTCTTTCAAATAGGCCATGTTACTTCTCACATATTTGCACATAAATTGATGATAATAGGAATGAAATACAAAACTTCTTACTGCAACGGACAACTCTTTATTATAGGTATCTGCTTCAGCTTCATTTCAATGAGCAAGCAGGGCCAAAGAGCTTATTTATTCTGTCATTCCCTATTAAAAATTTTATAAAGTGGTTCCTCGACTGCTCTCTCTCTCTCTCTCTCTCTCTCTCTCTCTCTATATATATATATCTTCCCTACCTTCCCCCTCTTCCTGCCATGGCCACACATTCTTATTAATCTTCCAACACATTACAAAACATTACCACAGATCTCAATCCGTTCATAGTGCTGATTATGATATATTGACAGCTGGATTCTTATTTTCCACAAATCTCTTTATCTGTTTGAACTTATAAGACATTACCATGTGTGCAATACAATGCTCTGCACATAATAAGAGCTAAATAAATACTATTGATGATAAGTCTTCCCTCTGTTACTTGGGCATATCACATCTATCCATTCACATTTTAAGAATGGGCAATGGAAGCTATCTTCCCTTTTTGTTTTTTATTGGGTTTGATTAGGTTATTAACAATGCATCTTGTTTTACTGAAAAGAGTCAGGTTGGTCATACTGAGATAAATAAAAGTGAAACTCTTTAGTACTGGATTCTGCATTATTTTGAAGATAGTTCCTGGACTTTGGTGGCAGATTCCCCCGTCTTGACGTGAGCCCATTGTTGGGTAGGGATTGTCTCTATATGGTGCTGAATTTCACTTTCCAAGTGCTTATTACAGTGCTCTGAACATAGTAAGCACTCAATAAATACAGTTTAATGAATGAATAAAGGGGTGGGGAAGCTTGAAATATTTTGTCATTGACCATTCAGCCCAGTGGGCTGCCAAAGTGTTTATCAGGAACCATGGATTTTTTTTTGTGGCATTTCTTAAGCATTTACTATGTGCCATGCACTGTACTAAGCGCTTGGGTAGATATGAGCTAATCCAGTTGTACACAGTCCATGTCCCATATGGGGCTCACAGTCTTAACCCCTATTTTGCAGATGAGGTGACTGAGTCACAGAGAAGTTAAGTGACTTGCCTAAGAACACGCAACCGACAAGTGACAGAGCTGGGATTAGAATAAGGGTCTTACCGACACCCAGGCCTATGCTTTATCTACTAGCCAACACTGTTTCTCTATTGATACTATCTTTTTTTCTGTTATGTGGGAAGCACACTACCAAAAACAAAGAACAAAACTTGTGCAAACCTCTCGCAGAAATCAAGGCTTCCATAGCAGGAAATCACATCTGGGTTTGTCCTTCAGATTTTCCTCTGAAAGTGAAAGCATCATTTGAAAGATGTGTGAATGGTGAGAATCTCAAATCACTTGCAGAAGCCTTATTGCAAAAACCAGGCTCCAACAAGTCAAATAAAGAGCAAAATGGATGAAAATCAATGCCTTTGTCATTCATAATAATAGTAACTGAGGTATTTTTTAAATTCTTACATAGCGTCATGCACTGTTGGGGTAGATAGATAATAATCAGATTGGACATAATCATCATTCTACATGGGGCTGACGGCCTGATGAAGAGGGAGAACAGGTATTGAAAGCATATTTCACAGTGGAGAAAACAGGGTCACAGAGAAATGAAAAAATGTGCCCAAGGTCGGACAACAGACAAATGAAGGAGCTGGGATTAGGACAGCCTTATTCCCAGGTTTTTGCTCCTCTTCTCCAACAAGTTCATTCATTCATTAATTCATATTTATTGAGCACTTAGTGTGTACAGAGCACTATACAAAGCACTTGGAAAGTACAATTCCTTTCTCATATGCCCAACTTGATAGAAAAATATGGAATAAATGCATCAGAAATAGAAATCCAGGGCCATGAACTCAGATTTTGGCAGCAAACAGACCTTTGTGTCCGCTTTCAGGACTGTTTTTATCCCAAACCATCTTCATTTAGTTCACTCTTCCTGAGATTTGGCCCAAACATCTGGCCAAGACTGCAATGAACCAAGTTGAATGCAGGGTGGAGGCAAAAATCCAGATGATTTAGGCAAAACCATCTTAAATCACTTCAGTTCAAATTCTTTGTAAAGGTCTTCTGGGCTTTGAAGGGCTTTTCTGGGTGGATTATCTAGTTAATTACCCTGACCCTCCATTGACTTTATCTGTGGTGACCCAGGCTCAGTGGCCCTAGACAGGGCCCATGATTACACACTAGAGTTGGCCTCCACAATAGAAAAACAATCAACTATTAATTAAGCTCCCCTATACATTCTGGTACTGTTCTAGGCATAGGACAATGCCTGATGCTGCTACACAAGCATTCTCAATGGTCTTTATAAAAGGTCACTCTGTGCTTTGTCCAAACCAAAGCCCTTCAGAATTCACATTCCAGAGGCAGATTTGACCAGTCCAAATAATTTCCCGACAGAAGTTCTTTTTTTTTTTTTAATTTCTGTCCTCAGAGCTGGTGCTGTGGTTTAGAATATGTATTTATTTCCCAAACCCTTTGGTCTTTGTTTACCAAGGAGCTGGGCTTGCCAAAGGCTCAACAGTCCAGGGAAATTGAACTGAAGAATGTCTTTCTGTCAGCTAGAGTCGATGTGAGGGAGCCGATCCTGAGGTGGTGCAGAGTTAATCATTCTGGATTGGGGGGGGGTCATTAAATGAAAAAAATCAGAGGACGAAATAGGGGGTCATTTGATGGTGGGGACTCTGACCTTTGTGCTGTATTCCATTATCCCAGTTGTTTCCTTGAAGTCAGGCAAAAAACACTGTGAATGGAACATTGCACTGGTGATCTGGTAGTTTATATGGGGCTTATTGGTTAAACATAGAAATATCTCATAATGGAAAAATATTGAACTATAAAGAGAGGAGTTAGGGCAGTCAGTACACTGCCTGAATGTCATTTAAGGACCAGGCAGATAACACACATAAAGCAGAGAGAATACCACTTAGTGAGGACTCCCCGCCTTTATATGTCCTTCAAAATATGGGATTCAATCATTCATTCAATCATATTTTTTGAGCACCTACTGTGTGTAGAGCACTGTATTAAGCACTTGGGAGAGTACAATACAACAATAAAGTCACATTCCCTGCCCACAATGAGCTTACAGTTTATAGAGTATACTTGGGTCTGAGAGTATAGGATACCTGTATAGCATGTCAGGGTCATCATCATCATCATCATTATTCCTTCAATCAGCTGTATTTACCGAGTGCTTACTGTGTGCAGAACACTGTACGAAGCATTGGGAAGTACAAATCGGTAACATATAGAGACAGTCCCTACCCAACAATGGGCTCACAATCTTATTATATAGTTATTAGTATATCTTAAATGTTTACTATGGACAAAGCACTGTAATGAGAACTGGAGTTGGTGCAATATAAGCAGGTCAAACACAGTCCCTATTCCACATGAGGCTCGCAGTCTAAGTAGAAGGGACAAAAGCCATTGAATCCCCATTTTACACATGGGAAAACTGAGACACAGAGAAGTTGAATGACTTGCCCAAGGTCACACAGAAGGCAAGTGACAGGCCCGGGGATAGAACGCAGGTCCTATGACTTACAGGCATGTGGTCTTCCCACTAAGTAATGCTACTTCTCATCCTGCTTGTCTCCATCACAATATACACCTGGGATTTTTTTCTTTTCCTCTCAGCACCTTCTGGATGATCCAACTTCAGTTTGTCGACATTTAAGCACAGAAATAATTTCGTCGACATTTATGAAACCACTCCAGGGTAAAGTGTCATTCTCTCTGCTAGTTAGCATGATCTGAGAAATCCTTCCTCTAGTTAATGAACATTCAGCATGATTAATTGATTTTGGTCAGAAATGTGGCATTTCCTTTGCAGACTTTGTGGTTCACAGATGCGCTGCCTTCAAGACTGGGGTCTGTGCATACACACAGATCGCAGGGTGGAATGAACAGGGGACTTTTCCCTTGAAATCTGGATTTGGGGGCAGAGGTGATCCATCAGGGCATTCCTGTCAGGGACTGCCTGTCTCACCAGAAATTGAAAAGCGAGACAATCACAATTCTCCAAGGGCCTCACACGGGAGAAGCATATGGAATTTGTTTCCAGAGCAATTTCTGCAGACCAAAAATATCAGCAGGTTTAAGAAAGGTTTGGACATACTGATGGAGAAGGGGCAGGTTCCTAGAGGATAAATTTGGGATAATAATGATGATAATAATAAGAATAATAATAACTGTGCTATTTGTTGAACACTTACTATGTTCCAGGCAAGATACAAGATGATCTAGTTGGACAGAGTCCTTGTCCCACACAGGGCTCCCAGTCTCAATCCCCATTTTACAGATGAGGTAACTGAAGCCCAGAGAAGTTAAGTGACTTGCCCAAGTTCACCCAGCAGACAAATGGAAGAGCAAGGATTAGAATTCCCCATTCTGATGCCCAGGCCCATACTGTATCCACTAAGCCATGCTGCTTCTCTAATGTTCTAAGATCCACCCATAAACAATGCAACTGAAGTTCAGGAGAGCCATCATCCTGCTGGGCTGCCGAGTGGGCGGTTGGATAATAATAATGATGGCATTTATTAAGCGCTTACTATGTGCAAAGCACTGTTCTGAGCACTGGAGAGGTTACAAGGTGATCAGGTTGTCCCACGGGGGACTCACAGTCTTCATCCCCATTTTACAGATGAGGTAACTGAGGCCCAGAGAAGTTAAGTGACTTGCCCAAAGTCACACAGCTGACAATTGGTGGAGCCAGTATTTGAACCCGTGACCTCTGACTCCAAAGCATGGGCTCTTTCCACTGAGCCACGCTGCTTCTCTATGGACTACTGCTTTGTTCATGGCTGTTACAGAATTACCAGGGAGGATGGGAAGGGAGGGATTCAATGGTACAGGGTCTATGATCAACCCAATTACCTTGTATCTATCCCAGTGCTTAGTACAGTGCCTGGTAAATAGTAAGCACTTAACAAAATGGCACAATTATTATTATTATTACTATTATGATTAAACAGGAAGGCAGATTCAGGAAGGAAATTCAATAGAATACCATCACATTTAGAGCAACAGCATAGGAGGAAGCAGCGTGGCTCAGTGGAAAGAGCATGGGCTTGGGAGCCAGAGGTCATGGGTTTTAATACCGGCTCCGTCACTTGTCATCTGTGTGACTTTGGACAAGTCACTTCACTTCTCTGTGCCTCAGTTGCCTCATCTGGTAAAATGGGGATGAAGACTATGAGCCCTACGTGGGACAACCTAATCACCTTGTATCCCCCCCCAGTGCTTAGAACAGTGCTTTGCACATAGTAAGCACATAACAAATGCCATTATTATGAGCACACACTATTTCTATTCTCTCCTAATCGCTGCCACAGGAGAGCTGGTATAATTCCCTCATGGATTTCCAGACCGTTGTCCACACCAATCCTTCCAGACCTTCAATGACCTCCTAAAATCCCCAGTGCCCCCAATCACCCATTTTCCCACTCCTACTGATCTTGCCAACATGTCTTTGATAAAATAGAAAACATCAAGTATAAGGTAACCAAAGTCTCTGCCATTCTCAAGAGCAGTTTGTCCACCTAATTTGAAATTCTACCCCTTCTACTTTCATTCATTCATTCAACCATATTTATTGAGCATTTACTGTGAGCAGAGTAGTGCACTAAGCACTTGGGAAGTACAAGTTGGCAACATAGAGACAGTCCCTACCCGACAGCGGGCTCACAGTCTAGAAGAGCACCTGACCTCATTCCTTTCTCCTAAAAGCATTATACCTAATTTTCTTTTCAAATGCCATCTTCAACAGCTCACTCTGATCACGTCTTCCTTTAAGCTTTCTAAAGTGCCTCTCCCCTATCTTAAAAAATAAGTAGCATCACTAAACTACTACCTAACAATGTTTCTGATTTGGATCCTACTGAGCCTTCCAGCTCCTACTCTATTTCCCTCCCACGTTTTCTTTTTTTGTTAAATTATTTTATTTTAAGGAACGTGCTATGTGCCAGTCAGTAATACTAAGTGCTGGGGTAGATTCAAGCAAACAGGTTGGACAAAGTTCATGTCCCACATGGGGCTCATGGTCTTAATCTCCATTTTACAGATGACTTGCCCAAGGTCACACAGAAGTGGAAGACAAGTGGCAGATCCAGGATTAGAACCCAGGCCCACTTGATTCCCAGGCCCATGTTCTATCAACTTTTCCATGCTGCTTCTCCTTACTTTCCTATCCAAACTAATCAAAGGGGTTGCATACATTTACTTTAATAGTACTAGTAGTATTTATTAAACACTTACCGTAAGCCCTTTGTGGGCAGGGATTGTCTCTCCTTACTGCTGTATTGTACTTTCCAAGTGCTTAGTACAATGCTCTGCACACAGTAAGCACTCAATAAATATGATAGAATGAATGAATTAATGAATGGATGGATAGAAAGTGTAGCCCTAAATGATGGGAGAGAATAAACCAGTGGGAATTAGACATGGTTTCTGTCCCCTGAGGGGCTCCCCATCTAAGAGTTTCAAGGGGGAAGAAGGGATTGGAGACAGACACATTGGGAGTGATGAAACATTAAAACACAACATGGACACACACAAAACATGCTCAAAGTCTCGGTTGAGATAATAGAGTGTGTGGGAGCAACCATTATCCCCATTCCAGCATTCATGAAGCATTCCAAAACTTCCTTTCCCTCCACTCCCTTCTTAACTTCCTACCATTTAGCTTTCACCTCCTTCAGTCCATTGAGATTGCTCTCGAAGGTCACCAGTGACTTCCTCCTTGTCGATTCCAAAGTTCTTTACTTCATCATAATCCTCTTCTACATCTAGGCTCTTTTTGCCAGGGTGAACCTTCCCTTTACACTGGAAACACTTTCTAACCTTGTTTCCTTCGACGCTGTCCTCTCCTGGTTCTCCTCATCTCTCTTCCTCTGTCTTTATGACTTCTTCTTCTTCTTCTGCCTCTTATCCCCTTAACTGTTGGGGTCCCTCATTCATTCAATTGAGCACTTACTGTGTGCAGAGTATTGTAATAATAACTATGGCATTTGTTAAGCACTTACTATGAGCAAAGCACTGTATTAAGTGTTAGGGTGGATACAAACAAATTGCTTTAGACACAGTCCCTCGCCCACTTGGGGCTCAAATTACCAATCCCCATTTTACAGATGAGGTAACTGAGGGGCAGAGAAGTGAAGTGACTTGCCCGAGGTCACACAGCAGACAAATGTACTATTCTGGGTCCTCTTCTTTCCTCAGTTTACACTCATTCCATAGGGAGCTTGTCTGCTTTCACAGCTTCAACTACCGCCTCTATTTTGGATGATCCCTTACTGCATTCATTCATTCATTCATTTATTCAATTGTATTTATTGAGCACTTACTGTGTGCAGAGCACTGTACTAAGCGCTTGGGAAGTACAAGTTGGCAACATATAGAGACGGTCCCTACCCAACAGTGGGCTCACAGTCTAGAAGGGGGAGACAGAGAACAAAACAAAACATGTTAACAGAATAAAATAAATAGAATAAATATGTAAAAGTAAAATAAATAAATAAATAGAGTAATAAATACGTACAAACATATATACATATGCTAGCCCATCTCCCTCCTTCAATGCAATCTCACATTTCCACCTGCCTCCGGGATATCTCTACGTCTTTTTCACTCTTTCTAATCGCATCTACATCAAAGCTCTCCAAAACTGCAGGAAAATGTCTTATTGCATCAGTCCAGTGTTTCCTAATGGTCAGTGTTATTTCCTTCTCTACCTTATTCTTATTGAATTTCACAGGCCTCTCCTAAAAGAAAAGTGGCATAGTATGTTGGATAGACCATGGGACTGGGAGTAAGAAGGTCATGGGTTCTAATCTCGGTGCCGCCACTTGTCTGCTGTGTGACTGTGGGCAAGTCACTTCACTTCTCAGTGCTTCAGTCACCTCATCTGTAAAATGGGGATTGAGACAGTGAGCCCCATGTGGGACAGGGTTGTGTCCAACCTGATTTGCTTGTATCCTCTCCAGCACTTAGTGCAGTGCCTGGTACATACTAAGCACTGAACAAATACCATCATTATTATCATTATTAAATGAGCTGTGAGTCGATTTTTGAAACTTGTGGGGCAGATGGTATGAGAAGTTGTCCTTCTTTTAAATAACAATAATGGTGGTATTTGTTAAGTGCTTACTACGTGCCAAGCACTGTTCTAAGTGCTGGGGTAGATACAGGGTAATCAGGTTGTCCCACGTGGGGCTCACAGTCTTCATTCCCATTTTACAGATGGGGTAACTGAGGCACCAAGAAGTGAAGTGACTTGCCCAAAGTCACACAGCTGACAAGTGGTAGAGCTGGGATTAGACCCCATGACCTCTGACTCCCAAGCCCGTGCTCTTTCCACTAAGCCACACTGCTTCTTAATCCTTCCTTTAAAATCCAAATGGTGAGCCAAGCCTGGAATATGTGTTTTGGGCATTTTCATCATTATTCATTCATCACTATTCATTCATTCAATCATATTTATTGAGCGCTTACTGCGTGCAGAGCACTATACTAAGCACTTGGAAAGTACAATTCGGCAACAGAGACAATTCATTCATTCATTCAATCATGTTTATTGAGTGCTTACTGTGTGCAGAGCACTGTACTAAGCGCTTGGGAAGTACAAGTTGGCAGTATATAGAGACGGTCCCTACCCAACAGTGGGCTCACAGTCTAGGAGGATCCATACCCATCAATCAATCAATCAATCTTATTTATTGAGCACTTACTGTGTGCAGAGCGCTGTACTAAGTGCTTGGGAAGTACAAGTTGGCAACATATAGATATGGTCCCTACCCAACAGTGGGCTCACAGTCTAGAAGGGGGAAGACAGACAACAAAACAAAACAACTACAACTTCCAGTTGCCACAACCCCACCCCTTGTCTGCTGTATGACTTTGGACAAGTCACTTCACTTCTCTGGGCCTCAGCTACCCCACCTTCAAAATGGGGGTTTCAACTGTGAGCCCCACACGGGACATGGACCGTGTCCAACTTAACTTCTTTGTGTCTGCCCCAGTGCTCAGAAGAGTGCCTGGCATACAGTAAGCACTTAATACCATAAAACAACACCCAGCTGCAGGTCGCAGGTGAGGAGGATGAGGTCAAGCAGGGCCTTACAGAGCCTCAGTGGGGCAAAGTGGTGTAGACACTTGGTGTGCGCATATACACGTGAGGTATACCCCCACCAATCTGCACCTGGGCCATCCTACCCGCTCCGCTGCCAGTGACCCTCTTGCATAGTCCCCTTTCCAAATTCCCCTAGTCTTCTGCCCTGGTCATAATATTCACCCCTTCCAACCCCACAGTACTCATGCACATCTTTCATTATAAACCACTTCTTCATACTAAAGTCTCCCACATCTTCTAGTCTGTAAACTCGTGGTCTGCTAATTTTGTGGCACTCTTGTTCAAGCGCTTAGAACAATGCTCCGCACATAGTAAACACTCAATAAGAAGCACCGATCGACCAAAGGTTTTGATGTCTAAAAGTCTGAGTCAGATGAGTCCGCATCAGGCAGTTACAAGAGACAGAGAGAATGGCACCAAGGATCGGTCTTTTCCTTCTTGCCAGTATAAGGAAGGCCTCCTGGGGCTGAGGGGAAGGTGAGTCTCTCTGAGGACACTATGCAACGTGGCACTTATGGCACTGCATATGCATAGCATATGCAACATAGCACTTGATTCACTATCAATTTTTGCCTGAAAGTGGGGTAAAGATTTTGGAAAAGAAGCCCGTCTTTTGAAATGAAAGTCTATTGGATGCACTGCATGGAATTTATTAAACCCAGAATTGCTAGCGTAACTTGTTACACATGAAAGCCACAGTTAAGAGTAGGGACAATTCCAGGAACGATGTGTGGCGACCTATGACATCCATGCAGTGTGAAGTGTCTGTCCATTTGCCAAACTCTTTGGGTTAACCAATCTGTTTTACATAACCTCTATCTTACAGCTGCCTAGGCTCAATTACAGATCAATCCTGATAGGTCTTGCAGAAACAAAAGTAAACATTTAGTACATCTCCTCTGTTCTTGATTCTTTTTGCATCCAGTGGAACAAACCTATCTCCTTGAACAGCAAAACTTGCCCAAAGCCAAATTCTCCTGTAGGGATGAAGTAGGATGGACAGTGTTGGAACGAGAGGACAAGAACAACAAGGTCCTTTAGTTTTCTTCCAAGGTCTCTTAGCTTCCAAGAATTCCGTGAGAGAAGATTAGCCCAAAAGTATATGCAATGTTGTCCAAAATATCGTGTAAATGCATGGAGCTCAGATACCAGTGCCATTTGAAGCCAATTGCGTGAGGAAAGGACATTTCTTTTCTGGAAAATATCAAGGACCTTGAAAATGTATCCTGTCCTGCTTCATATAGCAAACATTCTCCTGCTTTGTGTGATGTGCACCAAATTTCAATAGAGTTCTGTTAATTTTCAGACTTTGGGTAAATGGATCTGCCCTAATACATGGAATATGTGGAGGTGGCTTTTCTAGACCAACAGTTACTAAATATTATGAATAAAATAAACCTAATGCATCACCCCAAATGTGACATATTCCCAGCTTTATCCAAGGCATAATGTTCAGAGTGAGTATGCTCTCTTCAGTTCAAACTTCACTCTACTGCCTGGATGATTTTTCTAAAAAAACCTCATCCCCTATCTTCTCACAGGCCTCCAATAGTTGCCCGTCCACCTCCACATCTAACAAACTCCTTACTATCAGCTTTGAGGCATTCAAGTCAGCTCTCCCCTTCCTAGCTCATCTCGCTGATCTATTACAACACAACTCATACTCTTCACTCCTCCAATGTCAAACAACTCACTGTACAACAATCTTGTCTTCCTCATCTCCAATACCTTTTCCATATCCTCCATCTGGCCTGGATCTCCCTGTCTATTAATTTTCAAAAGACCACCAATTTCTTCATTCACAAAGCCCCACTAATATCATATCATTTCCAAGAGGACTTCCCTGACTAAGCCCTCAATTCTCCTATTTGCCCTTCCTTCTGCTTCGCCTATGCAGTTGGGTCCGTACCCATTAATCAGTCGTATTTATTGAGTGCCTATTATGTGCCTGTTTATTGAGTAAGTGTTCAATAAATAGGATTGAATGAGTGAATGAATGAATGAATGAATGAATGAATGAATGCAGGGCACTGTACTAAGCACTTGGGAGAGTACAATTCAACAGAAGTAGCAGACATATTTCCTTCCCATGATGAGCTTAAAGTCTAGACAGGGAGACTGATATTAATAGGAATAAATAAGTTCTTTATGATATATAATTTAAAGATATGTATGTAAGTGCTGTGGGGTTGAGGGTGGGATGAATATCAAATGTCCAAAGGTCACAGATCGAAGTGTGTAGACATCGCAGAAGGGAGAGAGAGCTAGGGAAAAGAGGAATTAATCTGGGAAGACCATTTCAAGATGTGACCTTTAAAATGTTTTGAAGGTGGAGAGAGTGGTGGTCTGGGGTAGGTGGAAGGGGAGGGAGTTCCAAGCAAGGGGGAGAATGTGGGAAAGGGGTCATGGCGATATAGACGAGATTGGGGCACAGTGAGTAAGCTGGCCTGTAGTAGTAGATAAATGAGGTGAGGTAAGATGTGTCAAGCTGATGGAGTGCTTTAAAGACAGTGGTAAGGAGTTTCTGGTCAATGTACTCACTGTCAACATTATGCCTTGGATAAGGTGGGAATATGTCACATTTGCAGTGATGCATTAGGTTTAAGCTTTTATACTTGTGTTATTAATAACAACCGTCTCTATATGTTGCCAACTTGTACTTCCGCTTAGTACAGTGCTCTGCACACAGTAAACGCTCAATAAATATGATTGAATGAATGAATGAATAATAACAATGGCATTTTTAAGCACTTATTTTGTGTCAAACACTGTTCTAAGTACTGGGGTAGGTACAAGCTAATTGGGTGTGACACAGTCTCTGTCCCACATGGGGCTCACTGTTTCAATCCTCATTTTACAGTTGAGGGAACTGAGGCAAAGTAAAGTAAAATGACTTGCCCTAGGTCACACAGCAGACAAGTGGTGGATAAGAAGCCAAGGATAAGAAGCCAAGTCCTTCCAACTTCCAGGTCTATACTCTATCCAGTAGGCCATTCTGCTGATTTTTATACCACTTCCACAAAGCTTGGGTAGCATAGCTTATCTTTAATTTATTTCAGTGTCAGTCTCCCCCTTTAATCTGAAAGTTCCTAATGGGCAAGAATCCTGTCTACTCTATTGTACTGTGCTCTTCCAAGCACTTTATACAGTGTTCTTCACACAGTAAGAGCTCAATAAATACCACTCATTGATTAATTGAGTAATATGACAGCAGTATTTCTGAGCACTCATGAACAAATATTTACTAGTCCCTAAGAGTCAACTGACCACTTTTGCAAGTGACATTTTCTCCTGGAGACAAGCAGCTAATCTAAAGGAAAGGCCACCCTTGTGGACTGAAATGCTTAGTATAATTTCCAATAATTCCCAACTTGTCTCCCGGAGAGGCCAACTCACTGTTATTTTAATCACTTATACTCTTTAATTCCTTCTGCACTTGGAATTTCCAATTCAACTGCCTGTTGAGATTTTTTGTCCCTTGTGTGCCCCATTAGTTTGTAAGCTCCTAGGTGGCAAGGAATATGTTGTGTGCTTCTGTTGTATTCCCAAAACCCTTAGAAGAGTGCATGTCATATACTGCCTTAAAAATACTGGCACTATTGGTGTTATCCTTTGCTATCTCACCCAGTGGTCCAAATTGTGATTAAATATGAAAAGTTTCCATGTTGAAGAACCTTGAATGAGACACTGTTCAGATGCTGCCTTTGCACATCCTAAAAACCTCTAGTTGTCCCTCACAAACTACTTTAATACCGCAGCATCTAAAGCTGATTCGATCCCAAAAGCACAGATTCGGATTAAACAAAGGCAGCAACTTTATAAAATTAGATTTTAGCTTTATATTTAATCCAAAATTTCTTCCCTGTTAGAGGGAACATGGCCTACTAGAGAGCACAGCACTGAGAGTCAGAAAACTAGGTTCCAACCTCAAATCTGTCACTAGCCTGTCGTGTGACATAGAGGAATCACTTAACCTCCGTGGGCCTCAGTTTTCCTGAACTATAAAGTGGGGATAAATTATTTGTTCTCCCTTCCTCTGTGGCTTGATCTCATCTACTTTTTTGCTGACCCCATTCCCATGTCCTCCTTCTGGCCAGAACTTCTTCCCCTTCTGGAAGTGCCTTAATGCCCACCTTCAAAGCTTCATTAAGGTATCTCATCCAAGAGGCCTTCCCTGATTAAACCCCCTTTTCCCCACCCTCTTTCTCTTTTATATCACCTATGCACTGGGATTTCTACTCTCTGAGCCACTGATATTCACCCCACCCTCAGCCTCACAGAAATTATGTACACATCTATAAGGTGCAAATTTATTTTAATGTCTGTCTCTCCCTCTGGACTGTGGGTTCCTTGTAGCCAGGGAACTCGACTACCAACTCTACTGTACTATACTGTACTCTCCTAAACTTTTTGTACAGTGCCCTGCACACAACAAGTACTCAATAAATCCTGTGTGGGACAGGTACTGTGTCCGATCTGATTATCTTGTATCTATTCGGGTGCTTAGAACAGAGCTTGAATGTCCAAAAAATGCCATCATTGTTTAAATATGTTACTAACCAAACTGCCCTTTGTAGAAACCTCTCGCATTCTCACATGAGAAGCAGCATGGCTCAGTGAAAAGAGCCCGGGCTTTGGAGTCAGAGGTCGTGGGTTCAAATCCCAGCTCCGCCAATTGTCAGCTGTGTGACTTTGGGCAAGTCACTTCACTTCTTTGTGCCTCAGTTCCCTCATCTGTAAAATGGGGATTAAGATTGTGAGCCCTGCGTGGAACAACCTGATCACCTTGTAAATTCCTCAGTGCTTAGAACAGTGCTTTGCATGTGGTAAGTGCTTAATAAATGCCATTATTATTATTATTATTCTACTGATTCATCATTAACAGCTTACTGCTTGGACATACATTGTATAAATACATTGTATACATTGTATACATTGTATACATTGTAGAAATACGATTGAATACATTTAAGGTTATAACATTCTTAGCACATACTCGCAGGATTTTCTTTTTCTATTTTTATATTTTTTTAACCTGTCAGTATTTGTTGAGGCCGTACCTTAATGCAATTATTGCTCCATGTTCTCTCCTCATTTGTGGGTATGTAGTTATTTTACTAGTCTCTCAGGATCACACCTGGAGAGTTTCCAGTCCTCTACCAGTCTTGACTACAGGAGGGAGAGTGAAGCAGAGGCACACGGATTCCTTTCCTAGCTTGGGCAGTGGCTAGAGGGGAAAGCAATATGCTACAAGTCAAAACTCACCTGTAATGGGCAGAGACTCAAGTTTACTGCGTGGAAGTGCTCTGCACACAGTAAGCGCTCAATAAATACGATTGACGATGGAAGGAGGCAATGATAAACCGCTTCCAGATTTTGACCAAGAAAACTCTCTGGATCCACTACCAGAACAACTGCAGATAGAGATGGGAAATTCTGGGAGAGACGTGTCCATGGAGTAGCTATGGGTCGGAGATGACTCGACAGCATAAGACAAGACAAGACTTCTTTTACTCTCAGAATTCAAGTGTGGAGATTTAGAGCAAATGAGTCATTATTAGAGAAGCAGCATGGCTTAGTGGAAAGAGTCCAGGTTTAGGAGTAAGAGGTCGCGGGTTCTAATCCCAGCTCCACCACTTGTCAGCTGTGTGACTTTGGGCAAGTCACTTAATATATTAAATACAATTGAATGAATTTAAACTTCTCTGTGTCTTAGTTACCTCATCTGTAAAATCATCATCATCATCATCATCAATCGTATTTATTGAGCACTCACTATGTGCAGAGCACTGTACTAAGCGCTTGGGAAGTACAAATTGGCAACACATAGAGACAGTCCCTACCCAACAGTGGGCTCACAGTCTAAAAGGGGGAGACAGAGAACAAAACCAAACATACCAACAAAATAAAATAAATAGGATAGATATGTACAAGTAAAATAAATAAATAAATAAATAGAGTAATAAATATGTACAACCATATATACATATATACAGATGCTGTGGGGAAGGGAAGGAGGTATGATGGGGGGATGGAGAGGGGGACGAGGGGGAGAGGAAGGAAGGGTAAGACTGTGAGCCCCAAGTGGGACAACCTGATTACATTGTATTCATTCATTCGTTCATTCAATCGTATTTATTGAGCGCTTACTGTGTGCAGAGCACTGTACTAAGCGCTTGGGAAGTACAAGTTGGCAACATATAGAGACGGTCCCTACCCAACAGTGGGCTCACAGTCTAGAAGGGGGAGACAGAGAACAAAACAAAACATATTAACAAAATAAAATAAATCGAATAAATATGTAAGAGAAGCAGCATGGCTCAGTGGAAAGAGCATGGGCTTTGGAGTCAAAGGTCATGGGTTCGAATCCGGGCTCCACCACATGTCTGCTGTGTGACCTTGGCCAAGTCACTTAACTTCTCTGAGCCTCAGTTCCCTCATCTGTAAAATGGGAATTAAGACTGTGTGCCCCCCGTGGGATGACCTGATCACCTTGTATCCCCCTCAGCACTTAGAATAGTGCTTTGCACATAGTAAGTGCTTAACAAATACCATTATTATTATTATTATTATTTTGTACAAATAAAATAAATAGAGTAATAAATATGTACAAACATATATACATATATACAGGTGCTGTGGGGAGGGGAAGGAGGTAAGGCAGGGGGGATGGGGAGAGGATCTACCCCAGCGCTTAGAACAGTGCTTGGCAAGACAGTAAATGCTTAACAAATATTATTACTATTATTATTATTATCATTGTTATTATTATTATTATTATTAAAACTGCCCCAAGCAAACATCCAAGATTCTGCCAGTGACCTTAAATATTTTCATATAACCAGCAATTTATGTCTTGGGTAATGAGGAGGTGTTTTCAATCCCCATCTAACAGAAAGAACCGGAGAATTATTTTCTCCAAAATGGAAAATAGAGGTAGAATGAGAAAGTTGAAGCTACATTTAAATTAAGCTGAAGCTACAGTTAAATGAAACCACATTCAACTTATGTCAAGTGTGAAAGAGGGAGTGTGAATACAAGTAATGACTGGAAACAAAAAAGAAGAAACAAAAAACAAAAAAGAAGAAAGTATGCAAATTGGGGACTTCTGAGCACAGAAATAGCATAGTTTTAATAAACTGCCTAAAGGTATAGAAGTTAAGCCACTGAACTTTTTGATCGTAATAATATTGCTTATTAAAAAGGGGAATGGCCTTGTAGGTTTTGGCTGAATGTCTCAGAAGATTTTGAAATCTTTCTGATTCTCTCTTATTTTAAATAGAATTTAGTTATTGCAATCATGTATTTGATATATCAAATAATTTCAATGTAAATGTAGTTTTGGGGATTTTTTTGTCATTATCATCAATATTTATTGAGCACCTTCTCTGTGCAAAAGCACTGTACTAGATGCTTAATGAAATGGGTAGGAGGGTAAGAGCATGGGCACATGTGGTAAACACAAAAATAGGCAAGGTAAGAAAAACCATTAATAATAATAATGACAGCATTGGTTAAGCGCTTACTATGTGCAGAGCACTGTTCTAAGCACTGAGGGGATACAAGGTGATCAGTTGTCCTACGTGGGGCTCACAGTCTTAATCCCCATTTTACAGATGAGGTAACTGAGGCCCAGAGAAGTGAAGTGAATTGCCCAAAGTCACACAGCTGACAAGTGGCAGAGCTGGGATTAGAACCCATGACCTCTGACTCCCAAGCCCGTGCTCTTTCCACAATAATACACAAGACAATAATACACAAGATAGAATTAATCAGGAAATGCCTCCTGGGAAGAAGTTTTTTTTTTTTTTTTTTTGAAGAGCACGATACTAAGTGCTTCAGAGAGTAGAGTAGAATAAGTAGGCAGTATCCCTAGCTTTTCCCCTACCATGCCACAATACTCTCAGGTTCCAGTCCTCTACCAGTCTCAATTACATTCATTCATTCATTCATTCAATCGTATTTATTGAGCGCTTACTGTGTGCAGAGCACTGTACTAAGTGCTTGGGAAGTACAAGTTGGCAACATATAGAGACGGTCCCTACCCAAAAGCGGGCTCACAGTCTAGAAGGGGGAGACAGAGAACAAAACAAAACATATTAACAAAATAAAATCAATCAATCAATCAATCAATCATATTTATTGAGCGCTTACTGTATGCAGAGCACTGTACTAAGCGCTTGGGAAGTACAAGTTGGCAACATATAGAGACAGTCCCTACCCAACAGTGGGCTCACAGTCTAGAAGGGGGAGACAGAGAACAAAACAAAACATATTAACAAAATAAAATCAATCAATCAATCAATCATATTTATTGAGCACTCACTGTGTGCAGAGCACCGTACTAAGCGCTTGGGAAGTACAAGTTGGCAACATATAGAGACAGTCCCTACCCAACAGTGGGCTCACAGTCTAGAAGGGGAAGACAGAGAACAAAACCAAACATATTAATAAAATAAAATAAATAGAATAGATATGTCCAAGTAAAATTGAGTAATAAATATGTACAAACATATATACATATATACAGGTGCTGTGGGGAAGGGAAGGAGGTAAGATGGGGGGATGGAGAGGGGGACGAGGGGGAGAGGAAGGCGGGGGCTCAGTCTGGGAAGGCCTCCTGGAGGAGGTGAGCTCTCAGTAGGGCCTTAAATAAATATAAATAAAATAAAATAATAAATATAATAAATATGTACAAATAAAATAAATGAATAAAGTAATAAATGTGTACAAACATATATACATATATAAAGGTGCTGTGGGAAGGAGAGTCAAGCAGAGACACTTCCATTCCATTCCTAGCTTGGACAGTGGCTAGCGAGTGGAAAGCAATCTACTATAAGTCAAAACTCACCTGTGCTGGGAAGCAGTGGAGTGGGAGAGAGTCAAGGGTGGAGACTCAAGTTCACCGAGTGGAAGGAGGGAATGGTAAGCCAATTCTGGATTTTGACCAAGAAAACTCTATGGATCCACCACCAGAATGATTGCAGATGGAGAGTGGGATGTTCTGGGAAAGATGTGTCCTTGGTGTCGCTCTGGGTCGGAGATGACTCAACAGCATAAGACAAGACAATACCTAATCAATTGTATTCATTGAGCGCTTACTGTGCGCAGAGCACTGTACTAAGCGCTTGGGAAGTACAAGTTGGCAACATATAGAGACGGTCCCTACCCAGCAGTGGGCTCACAGTCTAGAATACCTAGCTTTAAAGTGCTTACAATATTAGACAAGGGAGAGTTTTAAGATGATGCAATTAACACGGTTAAAATGTTATCTTGGGAGGAGTGAATAATCTGAGTTCATTCATTCATTCAATTGTATTCATTGAGCGCTTACTGTGCGCAGAGCACTGTACTAAGCGCTTGGGAAGTACAAGTTGGCAACATATAGAGACGGTCCCTACCCAGCAGTGGGCTCACAGTCTAGAATACCTAGCTTTAAAGTGCTTACAATATTAGACAAGGGAGAGTTTTAAGACGATGCAATTAACACGGTTAAAATGTTAGCTTGGGAGGAGTGAATAATCTGAGTTCATTCATTCATTCATTCAATCATATTTACTGAGCACTTACTGTGTGCAGAGCACTGTACTAAGCACTTGGGAAGTACAAGTTGACAACAATCTGAGTGGCATGAACAGGAAAAGAGCGTGGTTAGGTGAGTGGAATATGTTTGATGGAGAGTCTTAAAGCCAAAATTAATTTTTTTGCCTAATGCAGAGAGAGAAACAGAGAGAGCCACAGGAGGATTTTGGGGAGAGGAGTGATCTAAATGAACTGAAAGACAGTTTTATGAACTCTGCAGCTGTTTGGAATCAGTTGCCGTTCTCCAATTTGATCCGTCTTCTAGTGCTATCAGCTGGCTGTCTACTCTTATAGCACCCTGTTTAAATTTTAAAGTTCTAATATAAATTTTATATAAATACTAATCAATCATTGGAACTTACTGAGTGACTCCTGGGGGTGAAGGACTGTACGATGCTCCTGGGAGAGTAGAGTGGGAGGAAGACACATGTTACCTGTTCTTAAATAGCTTACAATATAATGGGGGACCAAGACAAATCTGTTTCATAAATAATGGGAATAAAAGGAAGAACAAGGGTAGAGTAGGTAACAAATATAACCTAATGAATGTTAGGAAAGAAATAACTGAGTGAATGATTAAATCTACATATAATAACTACGTAATATTATACATATGAACATCTAGACTAGGTTTGGGAGTGAAATAGAGTGGCTGGCTGTATGCCCAGGGGGTGTGTTACACTGAGTAGCTGTGCTACACTGAGCAGGTATATAGAGCAGGGGCCTGGAAATCAGAAGGACCTGAGTTCTAATCCTGACTTCCCCATTTGTCTGTTTTGTGACCTTGAGCAAATCACTTCCCTTCTCTGGAACTCAGTTTCCTCATCTGTAAAATGGGGATTAAGTCTGTGAGCCCTTAGTGAGGAGTTTTTGTTTGCTACGGAGGTTTATACGCAACCACTGGAGATTTTTGAGGATGGGGGTGACATACCCTGAATGTTTCTGTATGAAGAGAATCTGGGCAGCAGAGTGAAGTATGGAATGAAATGGGGTGAGACTGGAGTTTGGGGAGGTAAAAAAAGAGGCTGATGCAGTAATCCAGTCGGGATAGGATAAGTGATTGTACTAACGTGGTAGCGGTTTGGATGGAGAGGAAAGGGTGGATCTTGGTGATGTTGTGAAGTTGGGATTGGAAGGATTTGGTGACAGATTGGATATGTGGCATGAATGAAAGAGCGGAGTCAAGGATGACACCAAGCTTACAGACATGTGAGGCAGCAAGGATGGTTATGTCGCCTAGAGGGATGGGAAAGTTGGGGAGAAGACAGGGTTTGGGAGGGAAGATAAGGAGCTCAGTCTTGGACATGCTGAATTTTAGGTGGTGGGAGGACATCCAAGTAGAGATGTCCCGAAAGCAGGAGGAGATACGAGCCTGGAGGGAGGGAGAGAGAATAGGGGAGGAGATGTAGATTTGGGTGTCATCCACACAGAGATGAGAGTTGAAGCCGCGGGAGCAAATGAGTTCTCCAAGGGAGTGAGTATAGATGGAGAACAGAAGAGGACCAAGAACTGACCCTTGAGGAACCCCTACAGTTAGGAGATGGGAGAGGGAGGAGGAGCCCATGAAAGAGACTGAGAATGAAGAGCACGAGAGATAAGAGGAGAACCAGGAGAGGATGGAGTCAGTGAAGCCAAGGTTAGATAACGTTTTGAGGAGAAGGAGCTTAGTATAGTGCCTGGTACATAGTAAATGCTTAACAAACACCACAATTATTATGATTGTTATTATTATTGTCTTAAATCATGAAGTTCTCTTTTGACTATGAAACCCTTGAAGGGGATTCATTCTTTACTGCAATATTCTCCAGAGCTCAGTAGACTGCTTGGAACATAGCACACATAACAAACATTTATTCAATGCCACTGAATACATAAGTACAAACGGGGGTGTTTCAAATCAATCAGGGCAGACTTTCAGGAGGAGGTAGGATTATAGGAGGATTTTGAAGGTGTGGAGAACCAGTTCTATTGCTCTTCATATTAAGATCTCCTGGGTGGGTTTTGGTAGTCAACTAGAAGGGAGGAGTGTTTGGTGGAAGGCAGAGATTTTCAGTGGTATTTATTAACTACTTACTATGTGCTGGACACTTTAATAAGCTCTGGGGTAGATACAACCTAATTAGTCAGAGACAGTTCCCATCCCCACAAAAGGCTCACAAGCTCAATTCCCATTTTACAGATGAGGTAAATGAAGCACAAAGAATTGAAGTGACTCACCCAAGGTCATTCATTCATTTATTCATTCAATCGTATTTATTGAGCGCTTACTGTGTGCAGAGCACTGTACTAAGCGCTTGGGAAGTACAAGTTGGCAATATGTAGAGGCAGTCCCTACCCAACAATGGGCTCACAGTCTAGAGGGGGGAGACAGACAACAAAACAAAACATGTTGTCAGGTTTAAAGTCATCAGAATGAATAGAAGTAAAGCTAGATGCACATCATTGACAAAATAAATAGAATAGTAAGTATGTACAAGTAAAATAAATAGAGTAATAAATCTGTACAAACATATATGCAGGTACTGTGGGGAGGGGAAGGAGGTAGGGAAGGGGGGGATGTGGAGAAGGAGAGGAAGGAGGGGGCTCAGTATGGGAAGGCCTCCTGGAGGAGGTGAGCTCTCAGTAGGGCTTTGAAGGGAAGCTCTCAGTAGGGCTTCAATCTGTACTTCACGCTGCTGCCCGGATCGTCTTTGTGCAGAAACGCTCTGGGCATGTTACACCCCTCCTCAAAAATCTTCAGTGGCTGCCAGTCAACCTACACATCAGGCAAAAACTCCTCACCCTCAGCTTCAAGGCTGTCCATCACTTCGCCCCCTCTTACCTCACCTCCCTTCTCTCCTTCTCCAGACCAGCCTGCACCCTCCATTCCTCTGCCGCTAACCTCCTCACTGGGCCTCATTCTCGCCTGTCCCGCCATCGACCCCCGGCCCACGTCATCCCCCTGGCCTGGAATGCCCTCACTCCCCACATCCGCCAAGCTAGCTCTCTTCCTCCCTTCAAAGCCCTACTGAGAGCTCACTTCCTCCAGGAGGCCTTCCCACACTGAGCCCCCTCCTTCCTCTCCCCCTCCTCCCCCTCCTCATCCCCCCCCGCCTTACCTCCTTCCCCTCCCCACAGCACCTGTATATATGTATATATGTTTGTACATATTTAATATTCTATTTATTTATTTTACTTGTACATATTTATTCTATTTATTTTATTTTGTTAATATGCTTTGTTTTGTTGTCAGTCTCCCCCTTCTGGTCTGTGAGCCCGCTGTTGGGTAGGGACCATCTCTATAATGTTGCCAACTTGTACTTTCCAAGTGCTTAGTACAGTGCTCTGCACACAGTAAGTGCTCAATAAATACGACTGAATGAATGAATGAAAGAAGAGAGCTAGCTTGGCAGATGTGCGGAGGGAGGGCATTCCAGGCCAGGGGGATGTCATGGGCCAGGAGTTGATGGCGGGACAGGTGAGAACGAGGCTCAGTGAGGAGGTTAGCGTCAGAGTAGCGGAGGGTGCAGGCTGGGCTGGAGCAGTAAGAAAGGGAGGTGAGGTAAGAGGGGGCGAGGTGATGGACAGCCTTGAAGCCGAGAGTGAGGAGTTTTTGCCTGATGCGTAGGTTGACTGGTAGCCACTGGAGATTTTTGAGGAGGGGAGTAACATGCCCAGAACATTTCTGCACAAAGATGATCTGGGCAGCAGCATGAAGTATAGACTGAAGTGGGGAGAGACAGGAGGATGGGAGATCAGAGAGATCAGAGAGGTCACACAGCAGACAAATAAATGGTGGAGCCGGGATTAGAACCCAAGTCCTTCTGACTCCCGGGCCCGTGCGCTATCCATCAGGCCTCTCTGCAGAGACAGCTTTTGAAACAGCTCTTCTTAAAGGACTCTTTTGTAGAAGAAGAAAAAGAGAAAACCAGACTACCAAACACTTTGCCAAAGTCAAATCTACTCCCAGGTCATTTGAGCAAAACCGCAGCATTTTAAAGACGTTTTAAAATGAACTCCTTCCCATAATATTCTGGATAACATCCCAACACCCAGAGTACATCAAAACTTCCTCTGGTCCTTTGGCTCTCCCTTAATGTTGGCAGGGCAGTTTCATATTGCCCAAGAGTTATCCTCCTCAATGAGGGGAAAGGCCACCCATTAAAAGCAATTTGGGGGATTGTTTTTGGCACTTAACAGTCTGGTCAAGACAAAATGAAACAAACAGCCACCTATCTTACAAAGCAAATTAGCCACCACAGATCGTAGCACTGACCACAGAGTTGCCGTTTCTGAAAACATTTCAACATTATAAATGACTCCTTACACCATTATTTCTTTCTCAGCGTTTCAAAATTATGATTATTTTTGGTGTTATCTTAAATGGAAAGAGCTTTGACACAGTCAACACAAAGGACTGTATCGCTACGGTATATAATGCAATTTCTTTTTCTGTAAGCTACTTCTTTTGAATAAAAATGTGGGGTCATCTATAAAATCCATAGTAGTAGTAATGGAATATATTACTCATAATATCTGAACATCATATAAGACGTAATAACAAACAACCTTTCTCACATTCAAGGTCTGTTTTGTAATGATTGTCCAAGATGTTCCTAAAACAGCAAGGACACAGTTAAACCAGTCATACAATTAATCAATTAATCAATCAAGTAGCTCCGCCACTTGTCTGCTGTGTGACCTTGGGCGGGTCACTTAACTTCTGTGCCTCAGTTACCTCATCTGTAAAATGGAGATTGAGACTTTGAGCTCCACCTGGGATAGGGACTGTGTCCAACACAATTTGCTTGTATCCACCCAGCACTTAGTACAGTGCTTGGCACACAGTAAACACTTAACAAATACCTTCGTTATTATTATTATTGTCATTATTATTGTTATTATTATTGTTTTCTCCTCTGTCCCTCAGTCACTTTCATTCATTCATTCAATCGTATTTCTTGAGCGCTTACTGTGTGCAGAGCACTGTACTAAGCGCTTGATGTCACCTCATCTGTACAATGGAGATTAAGACTGTGAACCCTATGTGGGACAGGGACTGTGTCCAACCTGATCAGCTTGTAGTAAGGGATTGGGAGAATACAATAGAGTTAAAAGTGCAGTTCTTTTTCTCAAGGAGCTTATAATGATGGCATTTGTTAAGTGCTTACCATGTGCCAAGCACTGTTCTAAGCGCTAAAGTAGATACAAGGTCATCAGGTTGTCCCACGTGGGGCTCACAATCTTCATGCCCATTTTACAAATGAGGTAACTGAGGCACAGAGAATAATAATAATGTTCTTATTTGTTACGCACTTACTATGTGCCAAGCACTGTTCTAAATGCTGGAGGGCATACAAGGTAATCAAGATTGTCCCACGTGGGGCTCACAGTCATAATATCCATTTTACAGATGAGGGAACTGAGGCACAGAGAATAATAATAATAATAATAATAATAATAATAATAATAAAACGATAATAATAATGATAATAATAATAATGTTGCGTATTTGTTAAGCACTTACTATGTGCCAAGCACTGTTCTAATCACTGGGGGGGATACAAGGTAATCAAGGTTGTCCCACGTGGGGCTCACAGCCTTAATCCCCATTTTACAGATGAAGGAACTGAGGGACAGAGAAGTGAAGTGACTTGCCCGAAGTCACACAGCTGACAAGTAGTGGAGCCGGGATTAGAACCCACGACCTCTGACTCCCAAGCCCAGGCTCTTGTCACTGAGCCACGCTAGACAGGGAGCAAAATAAATTTCTGTTAGGGGAAAGCATTCAGAGTCAAAAGGTATCCATACAAATGCTGTGTGGGTTGGGAGGAGATGGGACAATTCATTCATTCATTCATGTTTATTGAGTGCTTACTGTGTGCAGAGCACTGTACTAAGCGCTTGAAAGTACAAGTTGGCAACATATAGAGACGGTCCCTACCCAACAGTGGGCTCACAGTCTAGAAAGGGGAGACAGGCAACAGAACAAAACATGTGGTCAGGTGTCAAGTCATCAGTCTCCCCCTCCTCCCCATCCCCCCCGCCTTACCTCCTTCCCCTCCCCGCAGCATCTGTATATATGTATATATGTTTGTATGGATTTATTACTCTATTGATTTATTAATTTTTTTGTCCCTATTTATTCTATTTATTTTATTTTGTTAATATGTTTTGTTTTGTTGTCCGTCTCCCCCTTCTAGACTGTGAGCCCGCTGTTGGGTAGGGGCCGTCTCTATATGTTGCCAACTTGTACTTCCCAAGCGCTTAGTACAGTGCTCTGCACACAGTAAGCGCTCAATAAATACGATTGAATGAATGAATGAATGAATGAATCAGAATAAATAGAAGTAAAGCTAGATGCACATCATTGACAAGATAAATAGAATAGTAAATATGTACAAGTAAAATTGAGGAATAAATCTGTACAAACATATATACAGGTGCTGTGGGGAGGGGAAGGAGATAGGGCAGGGGGGATGGGGAAGGGGAGAGGAAAAAGGGGGCTCAGTCTGGCAATTACTCAAGTCTTTAGAGTATATAAACCACACTGCAGTCATCATCATCATCATCATCAATCGTATTTAACTGAGCGCTTACTATGTGCAGAGCACTGTACTAAGCGCTTGGGAAGTACAAATTGGCAATATATAGAGACAGTCCCTACCCAACAGTGGGCTCACAGTCTAAAAGGGGGAGAAGAGAACAAAACCAAACATACTAACAAAATAGAATAAATAGAATAGCTATGTACAAGTAAAATAAATGAATAAATAGAGTAATAAATATGTACAAACATATATACATATATACAGGTGCTGTGGGGAAGGGAAGGAGGTAAGATGGGGGATGGAGAGGCGGATGAGGGGGAGAGGAAGGAACTCCAAATGCCGTGTAAACTAGTGGATATAACATAGACCTGGGAATCTCCTTCCAGACTGTGAGCCCACTGTTGGGTAGGGACTGTCTCTATATGTTGCCAACTTGTACTTCCCAAGCGCTTAGTACAGTGCTCTGCACACAGTAAGCGCTCAATAAATACGATTGATTGATTGATTGAATCATAAAGACCTGGGTTTTAATTCTGGCTTCTCCACTTTGCTGTGTGACCTCACCCCAGTCAGCTCCTCTTGGCCCCAGTTACCTTATCTGTAAAATGGGGATGAAGACTGTGAGCCCCATGTGGGATACAGACTGTGTCCAACCCAATTCGTTTTCATCTCTCCCAGCACTTTGTACAATGCCTGATACATAGAAAGCAATTAAATACCATTAAAAAAAGATTTTCCAAAGTAAATAAATAAAAGTAATTTATAAAATCAATTGCATGATGGGGCAAAAGAGCAAAAATGCTATAGGAACCAAAACATTCCTCCAAACAAAAACGTTTGAAATATTTTTAGTCATAGTGTTTCACAGGCCAGGCGCTGGGGTTACCATCACACCCCCATTCCAGGATATGAAGGGAATGAAACTTCCTAATCCAGCTTCTACTTTGTTGTACTATCCAAAGAAATAGTATGACCTAGTGGATAGAGCCTGAGCCTAAGAGCCCGGGCTTGGGAGTCAGAGGTCATGGGTTCAAATTCCGGCTCCGCCAATCATCAGCTATGTGACTTTGGGCAAGTCATTCACTTCTCTGTGCCTCAGTTACCTCATCTATAAATGGGGATTAAGACTGTGAGCCCCAGGTGGGACAACCTGATCACCTTGTATCCTCCCCAGCGCTTAGAACAGTAAGCACTTAACAAATGCCATTATTATTATCATTATTATAATCCCGGCTCTGCCACTTGTCTGTTGTGTGACCTTGGGCAAATCACTTAACTCCTCTGTGCCTCAGGTACCTCAACTGTAAAATGGGAATTGAGACTGTGAGCCCCACTGTGTTCAACCAAATTTGCTTGTTTCCACGCAGTGCTTAGTACAGTGCCTGGCACACAGCAAATGCTTAACAAATACCATTATTGTTATTATCATTATTATTATTATCTCCTCTATCCCTCAGTTACCTCATTGTAAAATGGAGATTAAAACTGTGAGTCCCATGTGGGACAAGGACTATGTCCAACTTTTTTTTTATGGCATTTATTAAGCGCTTACTATGTGCAAAGCACTGTTCTAAGCGCTGGATTTATTAAGCGCTTACTATGTGCAAAGCACTGTTCTAAGCACTGGGGAGGTTACAAGGTGATCAGGTTGTCCCACGTGGGGCTCATAGTCTTAATCTTCATTTTACAGATGAGGTAACAGAGGCCCAGAGAAGAGAAGCAGCGTGGCTCAGTAGGAAAGAGCCTGGGCTTTGGAGTCAGAGGTCATGGGTTCAAATCCCGGCTCTGCCAACTGTCAGCTGTGTGACTTTGGGCAAGTCAGTTCACTTCTCTATGCCTCAGTTACCTCATCTGTAAAATGAGGATTGTGAGCCCCACGAGGGACACCTGATCACCTTGTAACCTCCCCAGCTCTTAGAACAGTGCTTTGCACATAGTAAGCACTTAATAAATGCCATTATTATTATTATAAGTGACTTGCCCAAAGTCACACAGCTAACAATTGACGGAGCCGGGATTTGAACCCATGACCTCTGACTCCAAAGCCCGTGCTCTTTCCACTGAGCCACGCTGCTTCTCTACTTGATTACCTTGTGTCTACCCCAGTGCTTAGAACAATGTCTGGCACACAGTAAACGCTTAACAAATACCAAAACAAAACGAACAAGTGTGTAGCAAAGTGCTCTGCACACAGTGTCTGTGTTGTTATAGTGTTCTCTCCCAAGCACTTAGTACAATGCTCTGCATACAGTAAGCGCTCAATAAATATGAACAAATGAATGAATCAATTAATTAATACAATAGGCTGAATGCTTGCTTCTCATCACCTCCTTCCTAACTCCCGTTGGATCTATAATGGCTTCCCTAAATCCCCCCAGCTGTGGTCTCTGAATGGGAAGTTGGCAGGGAAAAATAAAAATAAAAAAGCCTTGTCTTAGTCTGCAGGGGCTGTCCTTGGGGATGGGGAGGGATGAAAGAGGTTATCGAAGGCCTCTACCAAAGAGGCAGGAAACAGGACCTCTCTTTTCTCACCTCCCTACAGTTTGGGCTGAAGGGTTACAATAAAATAAGATTTTATTTCATTTCAAGCCCCTCTCCAGTCCAGTGGGGGACTGTAAGTGTAAAGGTGGGTACCTGGAGCCTGGATTGGGGAGACTTTACTACTGGGGAGATTTTACTGTTGCCGCCAGATATAAAAGCACCTGACATTCATTCATTCATTTAATCCTATTTATTGAGTGCTTACTGTGCACAAGCGCTCAGTACAATACTCTGTGCACAGTAAGCACTCAATAAATAGGATTAAGGGAATGAATGAATAAGCGCTTGGGAAGAACAAATCGGCAACATATAGAGACGGTCCCTACCCAACAAAGGGCTCACAGTCTAGAAGTCGCATGTCACAGTCTGACATGTGCCACTCAGAACTGGGCAGCAAATGTGTCTGTTTATTGTGGCATTGTAATAATAAAAATAATAATAGCATTTATTAAGTGCTTACTATGTGCAAAGCACTGTTCTAAGCACTGGGGAGGTTACATGGTGATGAGGTTGTCCCACGGGGGGCTCACAGTCTTAATCCCCCTTTTACAGAAGAGGTAACTGGGCACAGAGAAGTTAAGTGACTTGCCCAAAGTCACACAGCTGACAAGTGGCAGAGCTGGGATTTGAATCCCTGACCTCTGTTTCCAAAGCTTGTGCTCTTTCCACTGAGCACTTAGTACAGTGCTCTGCACATAGTAAGCGCTCAATATATACAATTGAATAAATGAATAAATGGGAACATTCCCTTATGTACTGGGGATAAAATTCTTGAACTAGTGGTTTATCTGAATCTGTGGGGTAATTAACGATGCTCTCAATCAATCAATCCATATTATTTAGTGGGGGCTTACTGTGTGCAGAGCACTGCACTATGTTCTTGGGAGAGTACAATATAACAGAGTTGGTAGATATCAATCAATCGTATTTATTGAGCGCTTACTGTGTGCAGAGCACTGTACGAAGCAGATATGTCCCCTGTCTTCAGTCTTCTGCATTCATGTTTTGTTTTCATGGTATGTTTTCATGGCCTAGTGGATGAAAGCACTTGGGAAGTGCTTGGGAAGTGGGAAGTGCTTCCCAAGTGCATAGACCCAGGGGTCAGGAGGATCTGGGTTCTAATTCCGCTCCATCACTTGCCTGCAGTGTGACCTAGGACAAGTCGCTTTACTTCTCTGTGCCTCAGTTATCTAATCTTGTAGATTAAGACTGTGAGGCCCGTGTGGGCAGGGACTGAGTCCAACCTGATTACCTTGTATCTGCCCCAGGGCTTAGAAGAGTGTCTGGCACAAGGTAAGTGCTTAGTACAGTGCTCTGCACACAGTAAGTGCTCAATAAATACGATTGAATGGATGAATGAACAAATATCATTAAAAAAAAGTTCACATGTTTATCGTGCCTTTACTGTACTTGTCCCAGAAATAAGGAACGCGCTGCTTTCCTTACTTATATAACCTCCCTTCACCCTTTGTTGTACCTAGAACAATCCTTTTATTTTTTATCATTTTTCCTGTTTTTGTTACTTTTTGGAAAGTCCAGCTGATTAAAGTCAGTGTAATTCAGGAGTCTAAATTTAGAATAGCCTATCACTCCAGGGAACTAGCCTCACTTGGGAACAGAATCGCTGTGACCTTGGACAAGTCACTCTGTTCATTAGTCTCTCATTTGTAAAACAAGAAAAGTGGAATGAACTTTCTACAAGACCAGAGGGACTTTGTCCAAGACTAATGATTACAGGAAATTAAAATTCTTTGCAAAAATTAAAAAATACTCGATAGTCCTATAGCACGCACGTACGAAGTATTACTGTAATTCTTCTATTTTCAAAGAGCATATTTCAAATGAGAAATAGAAGCATCATGGCCTGTATACTTGTTTGGATGTCTGTCTCCCCCATTCTAGACTATAAGCCCAGTGTGGGCAGGGATTGTCTCTCTTTTTTGCTGAATTGTACTTCCCAATTGCTTAGTACAGTGCTCTGGACACAGTAGGAGCTCAATAAATACAATTGAATGAATGAATGAATAGTGGATAGAACTGGGAGTTAGATAGAAGGCCATGGGTTCTAATCCTGACTCTGCTACCTGTCTGCTGTGAGACAGTGGGCGAGTCACTTCACTTCTCTGGGCCTCAGTTACTTCATCTGTGCAATGGGGATTAAGACTGGGATCCCCATGTGGGACAGGGAATGTGTCCAACCCGATTTCCTTGGATTTCCCCATCCCCCACCCCCAGAGCTTAGTAATAATAATAGTAATAATAATGTTGGTATTTGTTAAGCACTTACTATGTGCAAAGCACTGTTCTAAGTGCTGGGGGGAATACAAGGAGATGAGGTTGTCCCATGTGGGGCTCACAGTCAATCCCCATTTTACAGAAGAGGGAACTGAGGCACAGGGAAGTGAAGTGACTTGCCCAAGGTCACACAGCAGACATGTGGGGGAGGTGGGATTTGAACCCATGACCTCTGACTCCCAAGCCCGCTTAGTACAGCCCCTGGCACATAGTAGGCTTGTGACTAGGGGTATTACTTCCTTTGGCTCCTTTGCCTAGATCAGTCGATCAGTCATATGTATTAACCACTTAATGTGTGCAGAACACTGTACAAAGCACTTGGGAGAGTACAATATAACAGAGTTAGTAGACACATTCCCTGCCCACAACGAGTTTACAGTCTGGAAGGAGAGACAGACATGAATATAAATAAATTATGAATATGTACATAAGTGCTGTGAGGCTGAGAGAGGGGTGAATAAAGGGTGTAAATTCATTCATTCATTCAATTGTATATATTGAGCGCTTACTTTGTGCAGAGCACTGTACTAAGTGGTTGGGAAGTACAAGTCGGCAACATATAGAGGTGGTCCCTATTCATTCATTCAATTGTATTTATTGAGCGCTTACTGTGTGCAGAGAACTGTGAACTGTACTAAGCACTTGAAAAGTACAAGCTGGCAACATGTGGAGACGGTCCCTACCCAACAACGGGCTCACAGTCAAGAAGGGAGAGACAGACAACAAAACAAAACATGTAGACAGGTGTCAAAATCGTCAGAACAAATAGAATTAAAGCCATAAATCCAAGTTCAAGGGTGATGCAGAAGGGAATGGGAGAAGAACTGAGACTGAGACTGAGCCCCCTTTTTCCTCTCCTTCTCCCCATCCCCCCTCCCTACCTCCCTCCCCTCCCCACAGCACTTGTATATATTTGTACAGATTTATTACTCTATTTTTCTTGTATATATTTACTATTCTATTTATTTTGTTAATGATGTGTGCATAAAGCCTTAATTCTATTTGTTCTGACGATTTTGACACCTATCTACATGTTTTGTTTTGTTGTCTGTCTCCCCCTTCTAGACTGTGAGCCCATTGTTGGGTAGGGACCGTCTCTATATGTTGCCGACTTGTACTTCCCAGGTGCTTAGTACAGTGCTCTGCACACAGTAAGCGCTCAATAAATACGATTGAATGAATGAATGAAAAGAAATGAGGGCTTAGTGGGAAAGTCTCTTGGAGGAGACATGCTTTTAATAAGGCTTTGAAGGTGGGGAGAGTTATTGTCGGTAGGATGTGAATGGAGAGGGCATTCCAAGCCTGAGGCAGGACATGGGCGAGGGCTCAGAGGTGAATACATGAGACTAAGGTACAGTGAGTTATGATAATAATTATGGTATTTGTTAAGTGCTTACTATGTGCCAGGCACTGTACTAAGCACTGGGGTGGAGCAAGCAAATCAGGTTGGGCATAGTCCCTGTCCCGCATGGGGTTCACAGTCTTATTCCCCATTTTACAGATGAGGTAACTGAGGCACAGAAAAGTGAAGTGGCTTGCCTAAAGTCACACGGCAGATAAGTGGCGGAGCCGGGATTAGAACCCATGACCTTCTGGCTCCCAGGCCTGTGCTCTATCCACTGAACAAAGCGTGTGGGCTGGGTTGGAGCAGGAAGAGAAGAGAAAAAAAGCAGCGTGGCCTAGTGGGTAGAGCACGGGACTAGGAGTCAGAAGGACCTGCTTGGTGTGTCCCTCCACATCGAGCAAAATCTCCTCACGCACGACATCCAGGTCTTTCACCAATTCACCTCATCTTCCAATCTTCCTTCTTCACACACTGCTGGTCCCTCTGTTCTCTCCATTTCTCCCAAGGCAACCTTCTAACTGTACCTTCCTCTTGGCTCTCCCACCCCTGCCCTATCACTCCCCAGAAAATCCCTCTGAAAAATCCTACCCGCTCCATCAAGCCTCCTCCATTTGATTCCCACCCTCCCTCTCATACAAATCCAGAAGCCATTTCTAGCCGAGAGGGTGAGTGAGGGCAGGGCACTATTCTGGGCACTTCTCCAGGATTGCTTCAAGGAAGTGCCCAGGGGCAGTCCTTGCCCCTTTGGATTTCAGGTCAAAATACTAAGCATTTAGATCATGAGGAAATTTACTTTCACCCAGTGTGTCCTTTCTGAATCCCATCCACGCCTACCCTTTTTTTTTCTTTTTTTTAATGGTTCTTGTTAAGCACTTACTATGTGCCGGGTACTGTACTATGTACTGGGGAAGATACAAGCTCACCAGGTTGGACACAGCTCATTTAATTCTATTTGTTCTGACGATTTTGACACCTTTCTATATGTTTTGTTTTCTGTCTCCCTCTTCTAGACTGTGAGCCCGTTGTTGTGTAGGGACTGTCTCTATATGTTGCTGACTTGTACTTCCCAAGCGCTTAGGACAGTGCTGTGCACACAGTAAGCGCTCAATAAATACGATTGAATGAATGAATGAATGAATGTACTTATCTATACTTATCCTCTACACTTCTGTATGTATGTTTGTTCAACTGGGCACGGATTTATTTGTGCCAAGCACTGTTCAAAACTCTGGAATAGATACAAGTTTATCAAGTTGGGCATAATTCCTGTCCCACATGGGGCTCCTAATCTAAAGGGGAGGGAAAGCAGATATTAAATCCTCATTTTCCAGATGAGGAAAGTTACCTCTCAGGGTCACATAGACTTGCTCAAGGCCACACAGACTCACTCAAGGTCACAGGGAAGGTAGGTGGCAGAACCAGGATTAGAACCCAGGTCCTCTGACTCCCAGAAGCAGCGTGGCTCATTGGAAAGAGCCAGGGCTTTGGAGTCAGAGGTCATGGGTTCAAATCCCGGCTCCGCCAATTGTCAGCTGTGTGACTTTGGGCAAGCCACTTAACTTCTCTGTGCATCAGTTACCTCATCTGTAAAATGAGGTTGAAGACTGTGAGCCCCCGTGAAACAACCTGATCACCTTGTAACCTCTCCGGTGCTTAGAACAGTGCTTTGCACATGGTAAGTGCTTAATAAATGCAATTATTATTATTATTATTTACCCACTAGGTCAACACACTTCTAGACCGTAAGGTCCTGTGAGGAGGGAATGCCTCTGTTGTAACCCTGTATTATACTCTCCCAAACCGTTAATACATTGCTGTGCACACAGTAAGCATTGAATAAATACGATTGACTGACTGCTACTCTATGATTACTCTATATTACTCCGTCACCCCTATTAGAGTGTAAGTGCCTTGCATTGTATTTTCCAAGTACTTAGAACAATGCACTGCATCCCATGGGTGATCTTTAAGTACTGCTGCTACTACCCACTTAAATGAGCAGGCTGGTAGTCTAAACACCCAGAGTCCTGGGCTCCTCCACTGATGTGCTAAAACTTTGGTAGAGTGCACATTTGTAAAAAGAAAAAAAAAAGACCGAAGAATTTGTCCGTGAGGGAGAGATGGGGTGTGTTTGCTTGGGGCTCTGGGGGAAGGAGAATGACAGCTTGGCGAAGTGGATAGACCACTGGCATGGGAGTCAAAATCAATCAATCAATCAATCATATTTATTGAGCACTTACTGTGTGCAGAGCACTGTACTAAGCACTTGGGAAGTACAAAGGCGTGGGTTCTAATCCTGGCTCTGCCACTTTCCCACTGTGTGACCTTGGGCAAGTCACTTTATTTCTCTGTGCCTCTGGTACCTCATCTGGAAAATGGGGATTGAGTCTGTGAGCCCCACATGGGACAGGGACTGTGTCCAGCCCGATTTGCTTGTATCCATCCCAGTGTTAAGTACAATGCCTGGTTACAGTAAACACTTAACAAATACCACAATTATTAGTGAATCACTATTGTAAATTCCAGAGGACTCATGTCCTTCCCTCTCACTAGTGGCCCAGGAACACACAAGTAGCTAGCTTGTTTCTCTCAGCACCTGATATAATGGAAGGGGCTGATATCCTCAGGAGAAGCTGACTCTCCTGAGCTCTCGTCTTTCCTCCTTTTGTCGAGTCGTCCCCGACCCATAGCGACTCCATGGACACATCTTTCCCAGAACACCCTACCATCTACTATTCATATAATAGTAATAATAATGGTATTTGTTAAGCACTTACTACGTGCCAAGCTCTGTTCTAAGCACTGGGGGACATACAAGGTAATCAGGATAGCCCACATGGGGCTCACAGTCTTAATCCCCATTTTACAGATCAGGTAACTGAGGCACAGAATAGTTAAGTGACTTGCCCAGAGTCACACAGCTGACAAGTGGTGAAGCCAGAATTAGAACCCATGACCTCTGGCTCCCAAGCCTGGGCTCTCTCCACGTGGGGCTCACAATCTAAATCCCCATTTTACAGATGAGGTAACTGAGGCACAGAATAGTTAAGTGACTTGCCCAAAGTCACACAGCTGACAAGTGGTGAAGCTGGAATTAGAACCCATGACCTCTGGCTCCAAAGCCCGGGCTCTCTCCACATGGGGCTCACAGTCTTAATCCCCATTTTACAGATCAGGTAACTGAGGCACAGAACAGTTAAGTGACTTGCCCAAAGTCACACAGCTGACAAGTGGTGAAGCCGGAATTAGAACCCATGACCTCTGGCTCCCAAGCCCGGGCTCTCTCCACTAAGCCATGCTGCTTCTCTAGTGGATCCAAGTAATAGTGGATCCAAATAATTTTCTTTGTCAAAATTCGGAAGTAGAATTTTCTTAGTCTAAATTCGTAAATGACTTACCACTGTCTCCTTCCATGCAGTAAACTTGAGTCTCCAGCCCCCGACTCTCTCCCATGCAGCTGCTGCCCAGCACAGGGGAGTTTTCACCTATCCCGAAAGAGCAACTAAGGTCCTTGCCCTTTCTCTGCACTTGGTACAGAGCTCTGGGTATAGTGAGTTATCAATACATGTCATTGATTGATTAATTTATTTCTAGTCACTGGATAGCCTTTAATTCACTGCCTCTTCCATTACAGAAATAGCCCCCAGGTATTCTGAAAGATCTATAGATCTCTACCCTACCAACATCCCATTTTTAAAATTTTAATTTTGCAAACATACAATTCTCCTCCAAAAGGCCTTCCCCAACTAATCCTTCATTTCCCCTACTTCCTGTCTCTTCTCTGCCACTTGGATCTGTCCGCTTTAAGCACTTAATATTCACCCCTTTGTGAGCCTCAAGGTACTTACACATTTATACGCAATTCATTTTAACGTCAGTCTCCCACTATAGACTGTAAACTCTCTGTGGGCAGGGAACGTGTCCACCAACTTTGTTGCATTGTACTCTCCCAAGTGCTTAATGCAACGCTCTGCGCATGGTAAGGCTGAATAAATACCATTGATGGATTGCAGTTGATCCCTGAATGTGTAAACCGACATATGGACAGTTGGTCCAGGACTCCAGATTCCTAGTAGACCTTTTAGATGCTTGGCTTTACTGAGATTCGCATCTGAGTCGCTGCAGACTTTGCTGAAGGTATCAGAAAAAGTCGTGTTTTACAGAAGCACTCAGCCATTCTCAAATTGGTTAGAGCAGCTGTTTTGCAGCTGCATAGTTTACAACCCTTTCAGACAGGAAGGGAAGAATACCACATCTAATTGCTGGGGAATTCAAGAGAGCAAAATGGAGTGGTCCAAGCTGAAAATGAGCCAAGGGAATGGGGAAAAGTGTCTTTAGCTTTGAGGAACATTAGTTCCTTTTCATTTTTAAGCATTGAAGAAGTTGCTGAAAAGACTCAGAACTGAAGTAACTCCGGAGTCTATAGCTACTGAACCATTTGATTTCCTAGAGATCTCTTTCTGAATTAATTGATTTGAACTATTGGAAGAGCCTCACTGAGTAGCCTGAATACACAGGACTATGCCCTGAGGAGGTTTTGGTGGGAATCAATCTGGGGAAAATTTAAGATTCAGTGTCCTGAAAACACCAGTGGAGAATTAGGGTCAAAGGATGGATCTTTACAACCTACAAAAAGACTAAAAATTCTATAAATTTTAGAGCACAGTCAGAGAAAAAAACATGATCCATCCAAAACACTTTAGGTCTCCTATTCATTCATTCATGTATTCATTCATTCATTTATTCAATTGTATTTATTGAGCACACTTACTGTGTGCAGAGCCCTGTACTAAGCGCTTGGTAAGTACAAGTTGGCGACATATAGAGACGGTCCCTACCCAACAACGGGCTCACAGTCTAGAAGGGGGCGACAGACAACAAAACATGTAGACAGGTGTCAAAACCGTCAGAATAAATAGAATTATAGCTCTATGCATATCATTAATAAAATAATTTTTTTAGTGCTTACTATGTGCCAAGCACCATTGTAAGCACTAGGGTAGATACAAGGTCATCATGTCATCCCACAAGGGGCTCACAGTCTCCATCCCTATTTTTCAGATGAGCTAACTGAGGCACAGAGAAGTTAAGTGGCTTGCCTAAGGTCACCCAGCAGACAGGTGGCAGATCTGGGAAGAGAAGCCCGTGTTCTTTCATTCATTCAATCATATTTATTGAGCGCTTACTGTGAGCAGAGCACTGCATTAAGCATTTGGAAAGTACAATTCGGCAACATGTAGAGATGGTCCCTACCCAACAACAGGCTCCACTAAGCCATGCTGCTTCTCTAGACAGGTAACGAGGTGGGGGAGACAGGCATGAATATAAATAAAGAAATGACAGCTCTGGACCTAAGTGCTGTGGGGCTGGAAGTGGGGATGAACAAAGGGAGTAAGTCAGGGCGATGCAGAAGGGAACAGAAGAAGAAGAAGAGAGGTATTAATCCCATCCTCAATCCATTTTTTTTAAATTGCATTTGTTAAGCGCTTACTCTGTGCCAAGCACCATTCTAAGCACTGGGGTAGTTTCAACATAACCAGGTAGTCCCACTTGGGCCTCACAGTCTTCATCCCCATTTTACAGATGAGGAAACTGAGTCACCGAGAAGTCAAGTGACTTGCCCAAGGTCACACAGCAGGCAATTGGTGGAGCCGGAATTAGAACCCACGTCCTCTGACTCCCAAGCCCGGGCTTTTTCCACTAAGCCATGCTGCTTCTCTGGCCCCTGATGACCTCGACCCCCAGCCAGTAGCCCACATCCTGTTGCAGTGGACCTCATTCATTCATTCATTCATTCAATCGTATTTATTGAGCGCTTACTGTGTGCAGAGCGCTGGGGAAGTACAAGCTGGCAACTTATAGAGATGGTTCCCACCCAACAGTGGGCTCACAGTCTAGAAGGGGGAGACAGACAACAAAACAAGACATGTGCCTGGCTCAGGGCGGCCTGGGCCACCTCCAGACACTCCATCTGGTGCTTCTCTTGCCTCAGGGCCTCCTCTTGCTGCCAAAAGGTGGCCACGGCAGTCTCCATCTCAGGGCCCATGGTCATTTCTGTCTGCCCCTCTGCCTCCTCGCTTTCCTCCCTGGCCACCGACGACGGATCAGTTCACCTCTTCTCAAAGGGCTGAGAAAGAAATCAATCAATCAATCAATCAATCAATCAATCGTATTTATTGAGCGCTTACTGTGTGAAGAACACTGTACTAAGCGCTTGGGAAGTACAAGTTGGCAACATATAGAGACAGCCCCTACCCAACAGTGGGCTCACAGTCTAAAAGATAAAGATACGCAGTCACCGGGTCAGAGTCCTGCCTGGAAACCGGAGAATGGCCCCAATGACCCTCAGGGTCCCCGATTCTTCATTCAATGAATCAAAGGCCTCGGGGGCGGGGGGGGGGGGGCAAGATAAATATCAAACAGACATCAAACCAATCTGTCTACACAAGCATCAGTCCAGGTGGTACCAATCTGGTTTATTCTACTTCCCAGTTTGAGAGGGGGCAAAGGTGCATGATTCAACATCAACGTCATCAGCCAGAAACGTGCTTCCACCATCTCCCGTTGGTCCCCTCCCCACCTACAACTGGGATAAATTAGCCTCTTTCCTTGCGCTTAGTACAGTGCTCTGCACACAGTAAGTGCTCAATAAATACGATTGAATGAATGAATGAACAAAAAACAACAGTGATACCGCTTAATTCCTTGCTAAGCGACAGTGTACTAAGTGCTGAGATAAATACAACATAATGAGGTCTGACAATCCCTGCCCCATCTGAGACACAAAGTCTAAGTAGGAGGGAGAACAAAATCCCTATTTTAAAGATGAGGAAGCGGGCCAATCATTCATTCATTCATTCAATCATATTTATTGAGCGCTTATTGTGTGCAGAGCACTGTACTAAGCGCTTGGGAAGTACAAGTTGGCAATACAGAGACGGTCCCTACCCAACAGTGGGCTCACAGTCTAGAAGGGGGGAAATTTTGTCCCAAAAAACCCATTGTCATCAAATTAAAAGTGTTTGGAAGGGAGAAGTAGCATGGTCTAGTGGGAAGAGTATATGCTTGGGGGTCAGAGGTCCTGGGTTCTAATCCCTGATCTGCCACATGGCTGCTGCGTGACCTTAGCCAAGCCACTTAACTTCCCTGTACCTCAGTTACCTCATCTGTAAAATGGAGATTAAGGCTGTGAGCCTCATGTGGGACATAGACAGTGTCCAACCTGATTAACTTGTATCTATCTCAGTGCTTAGTACAGTGTCTGGTACATAGAAAACACTTAACAAATACCATTAATAAAATAACAAAACAACAGGTGGTGGAACTGAGATTAGCCCCAAGCCTTATTACAATTACTTATTATGTGCTATTTTCACTAGGTCAAACTCACTACTCACTTCCAACCTTATTAATTGGCAGATAATGGAGGTTTTTGGACTAACATGCACGATACTACAGTGAACAGATCTTTAGAGCTCTTCTCAATGGCTTGTAAGTTTCTCTGCTGTCAATAGAAATAGTTATGAAGCCTTTAATATCAGAATGGCCTGACATTTTTTTTTTAATTAGATGGGTGGTCACCTCATTTTTTCTCTCCTCAACATCCTCATTTTTCATGTTTTTGCTAAATGCATCCCATGTAAGAGCACTTAGAGAATGTGCTGACAGGTGTTTTGTGAAGACGGAGTGCTTTGTTTCTGATAAAGGACTAAAGGACTGTGGACCTTCCTAGATTTTTTTCACTTACAATTTTGGTTATTTGATACTTTCATCAATATGGAAGTGATGTAATTTCCAGAGTCGAAAGCATCTTAAATGAAGGAAACTCCACTTAGGCTGCAAGATATAAATCGCACTAAAGAGGCCTTACTGATACATTTGTCATTTGGTAAGGCACGTTTTTTGCCAAAGCAAATACCCTTGGCTGTTTAAATGTATGAATCACGGGTGTTTCTGATTTTAAATCTCAATACAAGTGTACCAGTGATTTATTTCCCTGTTATATTCATTTTTCTGGGGAGTCTTGCTCTAAGGAAAGGGGCCTCTGCTTTGAGAAGGACAGGATTAGCTGTCAGGGCAGAGAATATTTTGAACTCACGGGTTGTGTGGGAAGCAGCATGGTGTAATGGCTACAGCATGGGCTGGGGAGTTAAGAATGTCACGGGTTCTAATCTCAGCTCTGCCACTCTGCTGTGTGGCCTTGTGCAAGTTGCTTCAAGTCTCTGTGCCTCAGTTACCTCATCAATAAAATGGGGGTGGAGACTGTGAGCCACATGTGGAATTGGAACTGTGTCCAACCCATTGGCTTGTAGCCACCACAGTGCTTAGTACAATCCGTGGAACATAGGAAGTGCTTAACAAATACCGCATTTATTATTCATAATATCACAATGATATTATTATCAATAATAATCATAAATTGAGGCTGCCATAGGAGACCTGGTAATCATTCAATCATATTTATTGAGCGCTTATTGTGTGCAAAGAACTGTACTAAGCACCTGGGAGTGTAAAACAGAACAACAAAGAGACACATTCCCTGCACAGAATGGGCTCACAGTCTAGAGTGGGAAGCAGACATTTATATACATAAATACATAAATAAATTACAGGTAAATACATATAGGATGAATGAAGGGAGGAAGTCAGGATGATGCAGAAGGGAGTGGGAGAAGAGGAGAGGAGGGCTTAGTCAGGGAAGACTTCTTGGAGGAAATGTGCCTTCGATAAGTATTTGAAGTGAGGGAGAGCAATTATATGTCTGATATGAGGAGGGAGGGCATTCCAGGCCAGAGGTAGAATGTGGGAAAGAGGTCAGAGGAGGTAGTAATCTCTATCTCAAATTCAGGAAAATTTGGAAAAACGCTGACAAACAATGGAATATAAATAATCGACAAACACACAGAAAATGTAAAACGGTGCCCAGGGTTTGGAAGAAAACACAAGCAACAGACACACAACAATCTAAACGAGCCCTGTAGCCTTTGGAAGATGCAGGGGATCACAAAAATCACATTGCGATTCAAAGCAGAAATCCAGATTACATTAGCCTCATTGCACATTAAACCAGTATATAGATCCTGAAGTTTATTGTGCATGTCTGGAGGGAGTTAACTCTCCATAAGTGTAAAGTGTGTGGATGTTGCTGCACAATGATGAATGATGGATTATAAAGGACGGGGGATACGTGTAGATATGTATAAAACATATAGGGGGTGGGATTTTAGGGGAATATATGTATGTAGCTAACAAGTAGCAATAAAGCTAAGTGGGCTGATGGCTCAGAATGGTCTGAGAATTTTATCTTTCTTTCTTTGCCCAAGTTAACCAACTCCAGATGATTTCTCAGCACTGAGAGGCTTTCAGCCTTCCTGTCACTCTTGAAACATTGTCAGAGTCTTTAATACTAAATACCAGGACAATGGCCAAAATCTCGGAATCATTCAGGCTACCTGGCCTATTTACTCAGGAGTACCTAGCCACAATCTGTCTTGCAGTTGCAAATTAAAAACCTAATGAGAACAAGCCATATAACAAGACTGAAAAAGTATTTCTCAACAGATGGCTGAGGCTGCCAGCATTCAATTTGTCTTCCCCACATAAAATGCAGGAAAAAGTGAAGCATCTGCTCCTAATTAGTTTTCATGTGTTAGTTACTGCAGCACACAGACTTGAGTTGGCCTTCTGATCGCTTCCTACGATGTTAAATGATTAGTTTGTTTTTATCGCTCTTTGGAATTGTATCAAGTGAAACGTCTGGAGTCACTTACAACCATTTCTTCACACTGCCACCGAGAGGCCCGTTTGACGGGAATAATTGAAAATGATCGAACTAGAAAGGAAATGTTCCGATCTGGATGAACATTCGCTTTAGCGAAGGCTCATTAGTCGTTCAAAAACGATATAACATGGATGACACCCCAACTGTTTCTTTGGTTTTCAAAACCTGTTTGATCCTCACCTGCTCAAATATGCATGCCATTTGGAAGGTGGATTCTACCTCGCTTTATTGTCCTGTAACAATTATGTTTATACCCCGTGGGTCGCAAATCCCCAGATTCCTACTGTGACAGGAGGGGAATTACAGACAAACATTGGATGATGATAAAATTATGTATTCGTGTGCCATAACATGAGGCTGAGAGAGACACTACAGAGTTCATCGTTGCTCTTCAGTGAAAGCCAAAAGGAGGATTTACTTCCTCTTCAGAATGCATCATGGTTCCAAGATTAGGCAGACAATCTGGCACTTACAACAGGGGTTTATACAACATTGGCAGTGAGTCAACTCTCAAAAGTTAAAAAGCCTAGAACAGGATTTGGAAAAGAGGGGAGACCAGGCCCCTCACATCCTCTGAACCCTAATATCTTTGATGCTAACTTTGGATGTGCCTGGCAGCTTCCTTCTGAAAGTTGAGGGAAAAGGGTCAGAGCTGAAGGGGCAATGTGCAAGACAGAATGTGCCTTCTAATTCTGTCTTATTGTTCTTTCCCCAGTGCTTAGTACACCTCTCTGCACAGTCATTCATTCAATCATATTTATCGAGCACTTACTGTGTGCAGAGCACTGTACTAAGCACTTTAAGAACTCAGTAAATATGACTGATGATTGATTGATTGAGACATTCATCTACTTTTAGACCCAGGACTAGAACAAAGAGTCCTCATTCCCAGAGTTGGGATCTGTCCACCGGACCAAAAATAGGGTCATTTCCTTACCCTGTGGGGGAAAGAGTTTCTTTTGTATCCGCCTACTGGGTTTGGCTCATCCCTTCTCACTATTATAGTTCCTGGGTCACAGGAGTTTTTTCTCAGTTATCCTGTACTCAGGGACAACTGTAAGCCACCCATGGAATGGGAAACAGGGTGGTCTAGTTGAAAGAGCATGGATTTGGGAGTCAGAAGACCTGAGCTCGTTCATTCATTCATTAATTCATTCAATTCAGTCATATTTATTGAGCAGTTACTGTGTGGAGAGCACTGTACTAAGCACTTGGGAGAGTACAATACAACAATAAACAGACACATTCCCTGTCCATAATGAGTTTACAGTCTGGGGAGGCGGGGAGAGGGAAGAGTAATCCTGACTCCATTAGTTAGCTGCTTTGTGACTTTGAGTTAGTTGATTTCTCTGTATCGGTTCCCTCATCTGTAAAACGGAAATTAAATAGCTGTTTTCCCTCCACCTTATACTGTGAAGCCCGTCTGGGACAGGGATTGTGTTCAACCTGATTATCTATCCCAGTGCTTAGTAGAGTATTTGGCACAGGGTGCACACTAACAAATACCATATCATTATTATCATTATTTTATTATAAGGCAAGTGTAGTTTCGATAGTAGCCCTAGCTCTTCAAAGTAATCAGAGGATTTCTGGGCTGAACTTGATGCCCAAGTCAATCAAGCAAACCTTGGCATTTACTGAGTGGCTACTTGATGCTACAGAGCCTTGGAAGAGTGAAGCAGAATTTATTTATTTTACTATATATTTATTTTACTTGTACATATTTATTCTATTTATTTTATTTTGTCAGTATGTTTTGTTTTGTTGTCTGTCTCCCCCTTCTTTACTGTGAGCCTGCCGTTGGGGAGAGAACATCTCTATATGCTGCCAACTTGTACTTCCCCAGTGCTTAGTACAGTGCTCTGCAAACAGTAAGCGCTCAATGAATATGATTTGATGAATGAATGAATGAATGAATGAATGATTCCTGCCCTCGAGGAGTTTACATTCCAGTGGGATAGGCAGAAATTATTCACAAAGAGATGGAAGTAGGAAGAAAAACCAAAGAGGAGGGAGAAGCAAGATGGAAAGACAAAATAGATGATCTAATAGCTGAATACTCAGGAATGAACAGATATCTGTATTTACCATCGATATATAATCAACCAATGATATATATTGAGCACTTACTAAGTACAGAGCACTGTACCAAGCACTTGATAAAGTACCATACAACAGGGTTAGTAGACACGTTCCCTGCCCTTATTTAGATGTATGTATATATATATATATATATATATATATATATATATATATATATATATATATATATATATATATATATAATTCAATTTATTATATTGATGCCCGTTTACTTGTTTTGATGTTTATCTTCCCCCTTATAGACTGCAAGCCCGGTGTGGGCAGGGATTGTCTCTCTTTATTGCCGAATTATGCTGTCCAAGCACTTAGTACAGTGCTGTGCATACAGTAAGCGCTCAATAAACAATTGAATTGAATGAATAAACCAGCTTACAGCCTAGGGATGAGTTTACAGTCTAGAGGCATATTGACATATTGTTAGTCTGTCGATATACATCACACAAGGGCTGAGGATGGAAATGTAAAAGCCCATGGAGTAGCAAGAGGAGGCATCAGGAAGTGCTCCAAACGAACGGTCTTATAAGTGCCCTTTCCCCTGCTTCCCACAAAGAATAGTGGAAAGACCTCAGCCTGGGAGTAAGGGGACCTGGTTTCTAATTCCAGTTCCATCATTCCCTGGCTGTGCGAACCTGGACCAGTCACTTAACTTCCCTGTGCCTCAGTTTTCTCATCTGTAAAATGGGGATGAAATCCTAGTCCCTCCTTAATAATAATAATAATAATAATAATAATAATAATGGTATTTATTAAGTGCTTACAATGTGCAAAGCACTGTTCTAAGGGCTGGGGAGGTTACAAGGTGATCAAGTTGTCCCACAGAGGGCTCACAGTCTTCATCCCCATTTTACAGATGAGGGAACTGAGGCCCAGAGAAGTGAAGTGACTCACCCAAAGTCACACAGGTGACAATTGGAGGAGGTGGGATTTGAACCCATGACCTCTGACTCCAAAGCCCATGCTCTTTTTCACTGAGCCACACTGCTTCTCTAATGTGAATTCCTTCTTATACTGTGAATCCCATGTGGAAAAGGGACTATCCAACTAATAATAAATGGCATTTATTAAGCACTTACTATATGTGTTAGTACATATTTATTACTCTATTTATTTTACTTGTACATGTCTAGTCTATTTATTTTAGTTTGTTAGTATGTTTGGTTTTGTTCTCTGTCTCTCCCTTTTAGACTGTGAGCACACTGTTGGGTAGGGACTGTCTCTATATGTTGCCAACTTGTACTTCCCAAGCACTTAGTACAGTGCTCTGCACACAGTAAGCGCTCAATAAATACGATTGATGATGATGATGATGATGTGCAAAACACTTTTCTAAGCACTGGGGATATTACAAGGTGATCAGGTTGTCCCACAGTGGGCTCACAGCCTTAATCCCCAGTTTACAGATGAGGGAACTGAGGCACAGAGAAATTAAGTGACTTGCCCAAAGTCACACAGCTGACAATTGGCGGAGCTGGGATTTCATTCATTCATTCATTCAATCGTATTTATTGAGCGCTTACAGTGTGCAGAGCACTGTACTAAGCGCTTGGGAAGTACAAGTTGGCAACATATAGAGACGGTCCCTACCCAACAGCGGGCTCACAGTCTAGAAGGGGGAGACAGACAACAAAACAAACCATATTAACAAAATAAAATAAATAGAATAAATATGTACAAATAAATAGAGTAATAAATATGTGCAAACATATATACATATATACAGGTGCTGTGGGGAAGGGAAAGAGGTAAGGCAGGGGGGTGGGGAGAGGGACGAGGGGGAGAGGAAGGAGGGGGCTCAGTCCTTTTAGACTGTGAGCCATTGTTGGGTAGGGACTGTCTCTATATGTTGCCAACTTGTACTTCCCAAGCGCTTAGTACAGTGCTCTGCACACAGTAAGCGCTCAATAAATATGATTGATTGATTTATTGGGGGAGGAGGCTCAGTTTGAACCCATGACCTCTGACTCCAAAGCCCGTGTTCTTTCCACTGAGCCACGCTGCTTCTCTAGATGGTCTACAGATGAACTGGGAAAAACATTCTCTTTCTCCCTTGCTCATGAAGAAAGGTGAGCATAAATAATTGGGTAGGGTAAGGGGGATTGGAATGATATATTGTAGGGATCTTGCCTGTATAACTGATAGATCAGCTATCAACTAAATCAACTAGATGGTCTTATATTCATTCAATTGTATTTATTGAGTGCTTACTTACACAGTATCTGTCTTATATCTACCCCAGCTTATATCTACCCCAGTACTTAGTACAGTGCTTGTCATAAAGTCTTTAACAAATACCATAAAAAAAGTTCTTGTACTTATTTAGCAAGAGCTTGGTACAGGGCACTGTACGATACTCTTGGGAAATACAGGATAAAGAGCTGCCATGCTTCCCATCCACAAGATTTCATTCTTTCATTCATTCATTCAATCCTATTTATTAAGCGCTTACTGTGTGCAGAGCACTGTGCTAAGCACTTGGAAAGTACAATTTGGCAACAGATAGAGACAGATAGAGAAGCAGCATGGCTCAGTGGAAAGAGCACGGGCTTTGGAGTCAGAGGTCATGGGTTCGAATCCCGACTCCGCCACATGTCAGCTGTGTGATCTTGGGCAACTCAACTTCTCTGGGACTCAGTTACCTCATCTGTAAAATGGGGATTAAGACTGTAAGCCCCACGTGGGACAACCTCATCACCTTGTATACCCCAGCGCTTAGAACAGTGCTCTGCACATAGTAAGCGCTTAACAAATGCCAATTGAATTCCCTACCCAACAACGGGATCACATTATAGAAGGGGAAAACAAACAACAAAACAAAACAAGTAGACAGACATCAATACCATCAAAATAGATAAATAGAATTATAGATATAGTCACATCATTAATAAAAAGAGTAATGAATATGTACAAATATACACACGTCCCCATTACACTCTAATGGGGAAGACAAATATAAAAATACCACCACTAGAGTGGTAAAATAGATAATTGAATACACAGATACAATAGGTCCTTGGTGGTTATAGTCAGACATATAACACCCCCTGCTTCTTATTTTAAATGTAAAATTGGTCTGTTGAGAGGGAGGACACTCTAAATAGTGGAACGGAGAGGAAAAAGAACATAACTTAGTTCCAGACTTTCGCAGTCCCATCAGCATGTGAATGATTAAACGATAGATAGATGATCTATCAGTTATACAGGCAAGATCCTCACAATAAATCATTTCAATCCCCCTTACCCTACCCAATTATATATGCTCACCCTTCTTCATGAGCAAGGGAGAGGGAGAATGTTTTTCAAGATGTGACCCGAAACACCTGGCAGGTTTCTTTCAGAGTGGGCCTTGCGTGAATGTTCCTGGACTAAATTTCTTCTTCTCCCAAGCATGGAAGTGTTTGTCTCCAGATGCCGATGTGGCTATGCTCCTCTGCCCTAGAGCTGGCTACGTTTCAGCAGTGAGGTCTATCGGATGTGAAGTGCATAGAAAACCTTCAAGATGAAAGCAGCGCTAAAAGTGAAAACAAAGATTACCCCAGGACAATAGTACAAAACAGTACAAGTACTATTTTTTAAGGTATTTACTAAGCACTTACTTTTATAATAATAATAATAATGGTATTCGTTAAGCACTTACTATGTGCAAAGCACTGTTCTAAGAGCTGGGGGATACAAGGTGATGAGGTTGTCCCACATGGGGCTCACAGTCTTAATTCCCATTTTACAGATGAGGTAACTGAGGCACAGAGAAGTGAAGTGGCTTGCCCAAGGTCACACAGCTGAGAGTGGCGGATGGGGGATTCAAACCCATGGCCTCTGACTCCCAAGCCAGAAGCAGCGAAGCAGAGAAGCAGAGAAGTAGAGAAGCAGTGTGGCTCAGTGGAAAGAGCATGGGCTTTGGAGTCAGAGGTCATGGGTTTGAATTCTGGCTCTGCCAATTGTCAGCTGTGTGATTTTGGGCAAGTCACTTCACTTCTCTGGGCCTCAGTTACCTCATCTGGAAAATGGAGATTAGCACTGTGAGTCCCCTGTCGTCCAACCTGATCACCTTGTACCCCCCCCAGAGCTTAGAACAGTGCTTTGCATCTAGTAAGTGCTTAATAAATACCATTATTATTATTATTAAGCCTGGACTCTTTCCACTGAGCCATGCTGCTTCTCTTTATGACAACCACCGAATGACACAACATGGAGAAAAAAAGACATCTAGGACAAACACTGCTTCTGTCCCCCTGGCCCCAACCCTGATAATAAAATCATTTTTTTCTATACATTTTAGAATCTGGATTCTCTAAATCGTCAGCTCCTGGTGGACAGGGAACATGTCTATCCACTCTATAGTACTGTACTCTACCAAGTCAAGTCTTCTAGACTGTGAGCCCGCTGTTGGGTAGGGACCATCTCTATATGTTGCCAACTTGTACTTCCCACGCGCTTAGTACAGTGCTCTGCACACAGTAAGCGCTCAATAAATACGATTGAATGAATGAAAGTGTTTAGTATAGTGTTCAGCACACAGTAAGTGTCTGACACTGTGGGAAGCAGCATGCTCTAGTGGAACAATAGCAGGGAAAGTTCAGGGAAACCCATTTCTCCTAACTGCCAGTTTTCTCGTCACTAAGCGGCCCTGCTTCCTCTGAGTTTCAGCCAGAGGGCCCGATTTACCCCCTGGACGGAACATTAGGTGTGTATTACTTGTCTCATTCTTTCTGGATAATCCATTTTTTAGCTGGTCCGTCCCCTGTTCAGTAATGACGGGGAAGTATATACTTTTGAATCCATATTTAAATTTATTTTCGATACCGAACAACTCTCTGCCTATGAGTTGTGTGGCTCAAAAGCCTGGCCAGAGTTGAAACTGACCTGGGAGGGAGAACACAAAGATTCTGGAACTGATTGGTGTTTAGAGGTATTTGGATTCCCCTTGGAGTCCAGGATTGCAGGAAAACCGTACACAGCCCCAAAATGTACCCATGACGTCATTCCATTAGGCGATGTGCCCGGCATAAAGCCTATGACACCTCTTGCATCTCCTCATCTGGAATTTGGGCTGGCAGGCCATGGTCCCTTTAGCACTGAATGGCTCCCTCTCTGCTCCATTCATCTGCAATATCATTTAATTGGTATATTCAGGGCAAAATGCCATAGCAAGAAGGGACTCATTTTGACTGGCTTTCGTGTCCTTCGTAAACTTTTTGGAAAGGATTATAGCTAATCCAGTGGAGCTTTTAGGAAAAACAGATACTGGGCCAGACGTTCTAGTAGTAGTACTTGCATTTATTAATAATAATAATGGTATTTTTTAAGCACTTACTATGTGCCAGGAACCGTACTAAGTGCTGGGGTGGATAAAAGCAAATAGGGTTGGACACAGTCCCTGTCCCACATGGGGCTCACAGTCTAGATACCCATTTTACAGAGGATAATGATGTTGATGATGGTATTTGTTAAGTGCTTACTATGTGCCAAGCACTGTTCTAAGCACTGGGAGAGATACAAGGTAATCAGGTTGTCCCACATGGGGCTCACAGTCTTCATCCCCACTTAACAGATGAGGGAACTGAGGCACAGAGAAGTGAAGTGACTTGCCCAAAGTCACACAGCTGACAAGTGGGGGAGTCGGGATTCGAACCCATGACCTCTGACTCCCTAGCCCGGGCTCTTTCTACTGAGCCACACTGCTTCCCCAGGAATGGAGAAGTGAAATGACTTGCCCAAGGTTGCATAGCATGCATGTAGCAGAGATGGGATTAGAACCCAGGACCTCTGACTTCCAAGACTGTGCTCTTTCCAGTAGGCCAGGCCATGCTGCTTATGACATTACTACGTGCAGAGCACTATACTATTATTATTATCATTATTATTATTATTATTATTATTATCATCATCATCAACATCATTATCATTATTATTTTCAAGGTCATGACCTCTGGGCATCGTTTTGCACTCTGGGCTCGGACTAGCCAACAGAGTCAGCAGGGAAAAATTAGCATCTTCCAATGGACTCTATGCCTCAGTTACCTTATCTGTAAAATGGGGATTAATTCTGTGAGCCCCACATGGGGCAGCCTGATTACCTTGGATCTATCCCAGTGCTTAGAAGGTGCTTGGCACTTAGTAAGCGCTTAACAAATACCATCAGTATTATTATTATGCTAAGCACTGGGAAAGAACCCACTTGATAGAATTAGACATAGTCCCAGGCCCTCAGGTGATGTACAATTCATTCACTCATTCATTCAGTCGTATTTATTGAGCGCTTACTGTGTGCAGAGCACTGTACTAAGTGCTTGGGAAGTAGAAGTCAGCCACAGGTAGAGATGGTCCCTACCAAACAATGGGCTCCCAGTCTAGAAGGGGGAGATACAGAACAAAACAAAACAGGTAGACAGGCGTCAATACCGGCAGAATAAATAGAATTACAGCTATATGCACATCATTAACAAAATAAATAAACTAGTAAATATGTATAAGTAAAATAAATAAAATAACAAATCTGTACAAATATATACAAGTTCTGTGGAGATGGGAAGAGGGGTAGGGGGTAGGGTGGGGAGCCTGGGGAAGAGGAGATGAAAAAGTGTGGGGAAGCAGCATGGCTCAGTGGAAAGAGTGCGGGCTTGAGAGTCAGAGGTCATGGGTTCGAATCCCACCATCGCAACTTGTCAGCTATGTGACCTTGGGCAAGCCACTCAATTTCTCTGTGCTTCAGTTACCTCATCTGTAAACTGGAGATTAAGATTGTGACCTTTGCTCAACCTGATCACCTTCTATCCCCCCAGTGCTTAGAACAGTGCTTCACACATAGTAAGCGCTTAACAAATACCACCATTGTTGTTATTATTATTAAAAAGGGGGCTCAGTCTGGGAAGGCCTCCTGGAGGAGGCGAGGTCTCAGTAGGGATTTGATGGGAGGAAGAGAGCTAGCTTGGCGGATGTGCGGAGGGAGGGCATTCCGGGCCAGGGGGAGGACGAGGGCCGGAGGTCGATGGCAGGACAGGCGAGAACGAGGCCCAGTGAGGAGGTTAGCGGCGGAGGAGTTTCAGCATTAAAACCCTCAGGCGCCAACAGTAGCAGCCTGGTGTAGTGGGATAGAAGGTTTAAGAATCAGAAGGTCATGGGTTCTAATCCCAACTCTGCCACTCATCTCTTGTGTGACCTGGAGCAAATCACTTCAGATCCCAGCTCTGCCACTTGTCTGCTGTGTGACCTTGGGTAAGTCACCTCACTTCTCTGGGCCTCAGTTCCCTCAGTAGAATGGGGTGAAGATTGTGAGCCCCACGTGGAACAGGGACTGTGTCCAACCCAATTTGCTTGTATGCACTCCGGTACTTAGCACAGTGCCTGACACTAAGTGCTTAATGAAAGACCATAATTATTATTGTTCTCTGGACCTCAGTTGTCTCATCTGTATAAAAATGGAGATTAAGAATGTGAGCCCAGTGTGGGACAGGGACCATGTGCAACCTGATTGATTCTATCCAGCGCTTAGAACAGTGCCTGGCACATAGTAAGAGCTTAACAAACACTATTATTGTTATTATGAACCCAATTGATTCTATCCAGCACTTGGAACAGTGCCTGGTACATAGTAAGAGCTTAACAAATACTATTATTATCATTATTATTATTATTATTATGAACCCAGCACTTAGAAACTTAGATTAGTGCTTGGCATACAGTAAGCACTTAACAAGTACCATGATCATCATTATTATTACCTGCTATACACTATCAGCAAATCCCAGATGATTCTCTTTCTTGGATGTATGACTGTACTGGGGATTTGGGACTGGATCCTAAGTGTTTGGACAGATATGTTGCTACTGTCCAGCAGATCTTCAGGGAACTTACTCCTTCTCCACACAGTCGTGGTCTCTGAAGGTACATGCTTGGCTTTCCTGCTGAATCCTCTGAGCATTATTAGTTTTTGATATAGGAAAATTTGTTTAAAATTCTCCAACTTTTGTGCTCTAGACTGGCACCATCCAGCCTCCTTCCTCTTCTAGGAAATGTTCCCAAATGGGCAGGCAGATTTGGTGGTCATTTGTGGGCGAGCAGAGGATTTGTGGCATTCAAAGTTCTTTCAGGAGATTTGCCAGAAAGATGCTCAGTTGGGGAAGTAGGTAGGCTGTGAGAGTGGGCATAGGAGGGGCCGATGGTTGTAGTATTTAGTCAGTCAATTGCATTTATTGAGCCTTTACTGTGTGCAGAGCACTGTGATAATAATAATAATAATAATAATAATAATAATAATAATAGTGTTTGTTAAGCACTTACTATGTGCAAAGCACTGTTCTAAGCACTGGTGGTATAGGTTGATCAGTTGTCCCATATGGGGCTCACAATCTCAATCCCCATTTTGCAGATGAGGGAACTGGGGCACAGAGAAGTTAAGTGACTTGCCCAAAGTCACACAGCTGACAATTGGCAGAGCTGGGATTTGAACCACAACCTCTGACTCCAAAGCCCGTGCTCTTTCCACTGAGCCACGCTGCTTCTCCGTGGCTGTACTAAGCACTGTACCAAGTGCTTGGAAGAGTACAATATAACAGATATTCCCTGCCCACAAAGGGCTTACAGTCTAGATGGGGAGACCGATATTAATATGAATAATTCAAATTACAGATATGTACATAGTGCTTTGGGGCTGAAAGGGGGGATGAATCAGGGTGACACAGAGGGAGTGGGAGAAAAGGAAAGGAGGGCTTAGTCAGGAATGGCCTTTTGGAGGAGAAGTACCTTCAATAAGGTTTTGAAGTGGGGGAGAGTAATTGTCTACCAGATATGAAGAAGGAGGGCATTCCAGGCCAGAAATACAGTGTGGGCAGGAGGTGGGCAGTGAGAGAGATGAGATGGAGAAACAAATTGGAACTAATAGCATGAAGAAGTGTAAAATGGCAGTCATCAGGTCAAATGTAGGTGGCTAGGTAGGGGTCTGAAGTCTCAGTCCTCCATGGTCTGGGTGGAGGCTCAGGGCCCCTGTAGACTGTAAGCTCATTGTGGACAGGGCATGTGTCTGTTTTATTTGTTGTTTTGGACTCCCCCAAGAGCTTAGTATGACACCTATGCACTTATTTCTAAATTATTACCAACTATTTATTTATTCATATTAATGTCTGTCTCTCCCTCTAGACTGTAAACTCATTGTGAGCAGGGAACATGTCTGCTTATCCTGTTGCATTATATTCTCCCAAGAATTTAGAACAATGATCTGCACTTAGTAAGTGCTTGATATATACCACTGTTTAGTTAGTTGATCAATCAATCAATCAATCATATTTATTGAGCGCTTACTGTGTGCAGAGCACTGTACTAAGCGCTTGAGAAGTACAAGCTGGGCGCTGCACACAGTAAGTGCTCAATAAATACAATCAATTAATTGACTGATGGATTGAAGAAGCATCGGGAGGACCCCAAGAGCCTTAATGCCTGGATGGAGGGATGGTGCCGAAAGTCTGCTCGCTCTCAGACAAGTTGGCAGTGTGAGAAACTCAGCCCCAGATCTTCACAAAGTGCAGAATGATGTAGTGGACAGAGGATAAGACCAGAAAGCAGGAGACCCAGGTTTTCATCTTAATCCTACCAATGACTTGCTATGAAATCCTGGACCAGGCATTTAACGTCCCTCAGACACACTTTCCTCATCTGTCAAATAGATGTTAAAATGTTCATTCTCTGCCTCCTTCACTGTCAGGCAATTAATTCGATCGTATTTATTGTGCGCTTACTGTCTGCAGAGCACAGTACTAAGCACTTGGAAAGTACAATTTGGCAACATAAAGAGACAGTCCCTACCCAACAACGGGCTCACAGGCTAGGAATGAATGTCTGAACTGATTATCTATGACTACCTATAGTCCTTTGGCAAGGGTGAAGCAGTTGATGGCACAGTTATCATTTTTCATTGTATTAGAGAAGGAGGAGGGAGGGAGGGTCTGGTTTTCATTCATTAATTGTATTTATTGAGCACTTACTGTGTGCAGAGTACAGTACTAAGCACTTGGGAGAGTACAATGTAAAACTAAACACATTCCCTGACCACAGTGAGCTGACAGTCTAGAGGATGTGTTGGTATTATTAGTCAATCAGTCAACTGTATTTATTGAGCCCTTACTGTGTGCAGAGCACTGCACAATGCACTGGGGAGAGTACAATATAACAGACACATTGTCTGTCATTCATTCATTCATTCATTTGTATTTATTGAGCTCTTAATGTGTGCAGAGCACTGTACTAAGCGCTTGGGAAGTCCAAGTCGGCAACATATAGAGACGGTCCCTACCCAACAATGGGCTCACAGTTGTTTTGAGACAGACAACAAAACAAAACATGTGGACAGGTGACAAGTCACCAGAATAAAAAGAAATAAAGCTAGATGCACATCGTTAACAAAATAAATAGAATAGTAAATATGTACAAGTAAAATAAATAGAGTAATAAATCTGTACAAACATATATACAGGTGCTGTGGGGAGGGGAAGGAGGTAGGATGGGGAGGAGGAGAGGAAAAAGGGGGCTCAGTCTTGGAAAAAGGGGGCTCACTCTGTCCACAACTTACAGCACTGGGTAGTACATTGAGAGGTTATTAATAATAATAATAATCATTATCATAAAGCATGGCCTAGTGAATAAAGCATGGGCCTGGGAATCAGAAAGATCTGAGTTCTAATTTCAGCTCTGCCACCTGTCTCCTGTGTGACCTTAAGCAAGTCACTTCATTTCTCTGGGCCTCAGTTACCTCATCTGTAAAATGCAAAAGTGAAGTGAATTAATGGGGATTAAGACAGTGAGCACAATGAGGGACAGGGATTGTGTCCAACCCAATTACCCTGTATCTACCCTAGTGCTTAGTGCAGTGTCTGGCACATAGTAAGGGCTTAACAAATACCACAATTATTATCTCCTTAACACAGTATGTGCTATTGCATTGGAAACTAATCCCTCTGGATGTTGTCTTAATGTTTGAGCAGGTGGAGCTTGAAAATGATGTTGATTCCTACCTGGCTGGGACTTCCACTCTCCGCTGTGACTATCCCCTCTCTTCCTCTCCTGATTAAAAATCCTTGTTCAAACTTCTCCATGGGAGTCCCTTCTTGAGTCTCAACAGGCCTTTGCTGATAATCATCAGGAACTCAGACACTCCTGGAAACTCTCCTTTTCTCCCTGCTGCTCATGGTTTGTACCTATCTTTTCAGTTCACAAGACTTCTAAGCAGGCAGAACACTTAAACAAATAGAGGAATTTTCTCAGTGCCTTTAAATGCACTGAGATCTGAAGAAAAAACACCTAAATTTAAATCATACAAACACCAGCTAACAGATAGTTCCATGAGACATACAACCCAGACATCAGCAGATCTTAATATGAGTCTGTGTGTCCCTGTAGACTATGACATAGAGGATAGAGCCTAGGCTTGGGAGTCAAAGGGTCATGGGTTTTAATTCCACCTCCCCTAATTGTCTGCTGGGTGACCTTAGGCAAGTCACTTCACTTCTCTGGGCCTCAGTTAACTCATCTGTAAAAAGGGAATTTAGACTGCGAGCCCAATGTGAGCACGGACTGTATCCAACCCAATTTGCTTGTTTAGTACAGTGCTTGAGACATAGTAAGCACTTAAATACCATACGTATTTTTATGATTATTATTAAACTCACTGTGGTCAAGGAATGTGTCTTACAACTCTGTAGAATTATACGCTCCCAAGTGCTTAGTTCAGTGTCCTGCATACAGTAAGAACTGAATAAATACCACTGATCTGCTGATTCAAATCACCTCACAATTCAGCCACTCCTGTGATGTTACTTATTCTTCTTGATCAATTACTCCACACAAAAGACTGATTGCCTTGACATTCATTTCCACAATTTCAGAAAAAGAAGTCCCACCCCAACTCCTTCCCACCTGCATTGAGATAAACCAAACAGCAAAGAAGGACTCATGGGTTCATGGATCCAAATCCCGGCTCTGCCAATTGTCACCTGTGTGACTTCGGGCAAATCACTTTACTTTTCTGTGCCTTAGTTACCTAATCTGTAAAATGGGGATTAAGACTGTGATCCCCACGTGGGACAACATGATCACCTTGAATCCCCCGGCCAGCACTTAGAACAGTGCTTGGCACATAGTAAGTGCTTAACAAATACCATAAAGGACTCTTGAAGGAAACTCTGCCCATCCTTCTGACTCACCTGTACACTTAGGTGTGTAAAACTTAAGCATATTTATAATCATCCGCACCACCTGTATGCATATCCTTATACTCTTAACCTCTGCCTCTTCTCCTACCTATGATTTATTTTCATGTCTGTGTCCCCCCCACTAGATTATAAACTCCTTTAGGAAAGGGATCATGCTGTGGGAGCAGCATGGCTTCGTGGAAAGAGTCCGGACTTGGGAGTCACGGGTTGTGGGTTCTAATCCTGGCTCCACCACTTTTCAGCTGTGTGACTTTGGGCAAGTCACTTAACTTCTCTGTGCCTCAGTTACCTCATCTGTAAAATGGGGATTAAGACTGTGAGTCCCACGTGGGACAACCTGATTACCCTGTATCCATCCCAATGTTTAGAACAGTGTGCTTACACTGTACAACACTGTGCACTGTACTGACAGTGTACTTACTATGTACTTACCGCACATAGTAAGTGCTTAACAGATACCATCATCATCATCAAGCCCATCAACACTATTATAGTATAATCTCCCACGTGCTTAGTTCAGTGTTCTGAACTACACAATAACCACTCAATACCATTTATTGATTGAATGATTGTAGGATTTTTTGAAGTCTAGAGGAGAATTTGTCCAACCTCATTTGAACAACAAATAGCCCGGGCTTCTTCCTAAAGAATTTTACAGCAAGATAAATTCCTCTGAACACTTCTTCACCCTATTATCCAACTCTTCACTGTATGTTTTAAACACATCCTTAGAATCTTGAGGATGAGTTTAAACATTGTATGTATGTGTGTGTGCATAGTCAAATTTCACACAGTGCTTCAAACAGTGCTTTGCACATAGTAAGTGCTTAACAAATGCTATCATCATCATCATCAAGTAGAGACGTCCTAAAGGCAGGAGGAAATATCAGACTATGAAGGAGAAGGATCAGGGCTGGAGATATGGATTTGGTATTCATATTTATAAAGATAGTAGTTGAATCCATGGGAGCAAATGAATTCTCCAAGGGAGTAGCTGTAGATGGAAAATTGAAGGGGAACTAGAATTGACCCCTGAGGGACTCCCACAGTCAGGGAGTGGGAGGCAGAGGAGGAGCCCGCATAAGAGACTGAGGAAGAGCAGCCAGACAAGTAGGAGGAAAACCAGGAGAGGACAGTGTCTGTGAAGCCAAGGTTGGAAATATTTCCAGGAGAAGACGTTGGTCCAATCAATCAATCAATCAATCAATCGTATTTATTGAGTGCTTACTGTGTGCAGAGCACTGTACTAAGCGCTTGGGAAGTACAATTTGGCAACATATAGAGACAGTCCCTACCCAACAGTGGGCTCACAGTCTAAAAAGGGGGAGACAGAGAACAAAACCAAACATACTAACAAAATAAAATAAATAGAATAGATATGTACAAGTAAAATAAATAAATAGAGTAATAAATATGTATAAACATGTATACATATATACAGGTGCTGCGGGGAAGGGAAGGAGGTAAGATGGGGGGATGGAGAGGGGGAGGAGTGGGAGAGGAAGGAAGGGGCTCAGTCTGGGAAGGCCTCCTGGAGGAGGTGAGCTCTCAGCAGGGCCTTGAAGGGAGGGAGAGAGCTAGCTTGGTGGATGGGCAGAGGGAGGGCATTCCAGGCCCAGGGGATGACGTGGGCCGGGGGTCGACGGCGGGACAGGTGAGAACGAGGTACAGTGAGGAGATTAGCGGTGGAGGAGCGGAGGTTGCAGGCTGGGCAGTAGAAGGAGAGAAGGGAGGTGAGGTAGGAGGGGGCGAGGTGATGGACAGCCTTGAAGCCCAGGGTGAGGAGTTTCTGCCTGATGCACAGATTGATTGGTAGCCACTGGAGATTTTTGAGGAGGGGAGGAATATGCCCAGAGCGTTTCTGGACAAAGATAATCCGGGCAGCAGCATGAAGTATGGATTGAAGTGGAGAGAGACACGAGGATGGGAGATCAGAGAGAAGGCTAGTGCAGTAGTCCAGACGGGATAGGATGAGAGCTTGAATGAGCAGGGTAGCAGTTTGGATGGAGAGGAAAGGGCGGATCTTGGCAATGTTGCGGAGCTGAGACCGGCAGGTTTTGGTGACGGCTTGGATGTGAGGGGTGAATGAGAGAGCGGAGTCAAGGATGACACCAAGGTTGCGGGCTTGTGAGACGGGAAGGATGGTAGTGCCGTCAACAGAGATGGGAAAGTCAGGGAGAGGCCAAGGTTTGGGAGGGAAGACAAGGAGCTCAGTCTTCGACATGTTGAGCTTTAGGTGGCGGGCGGACATCCAGATGGAGATGTCCTGAAGGCAGGAGGAGATGCGAGCCTGGAGGGAGGGGGAGAGAGCAGGGGCAGAGATGTAGATCTGGGTGTCATCAGCGTAGAGATGATAGTTGAAGCCGTGGGAGCGAATGAGGTCACCAAGGGAGTGAGTGTAGATTGAGAACAGAAGGGGACCAAGCACTGAACCTTGGGGAACCCCCACAGTAAGAGGATGGGAGGGGGAGGAGGAGCCTGCAAAAGAGACTGAGAAAGAACGACCGGAGAGATAAGAGGGGAACCAGGAGAGGACGGAGTCTGTGAAGCCAAGGTCAGATAGCGTGTTGAGGAGAAGGGGGTGGTCCACAGTGTCAAAGGCAGCTGGGAGGTCGAGGAGGATTAGGACAGAGTATGAGCCGTTGGATTTGGCAAGCAGGAGGTCATTGGTGACCTTTGAGAGGGCAGTTTCCGTGGAATGAAGGGGACGGAAGCCAGACTGGAGGGGGTCGAGGAGAGAGTTGTTGTTGAGGAATTCTAGGCAGCGCGTGTAGACAACTCGTTCAAGGAGTTTGGAAAGGAATGGTAGAAGGAATATGGGACGATAACTAGAAGGTGAGGTGGGGTCAACAGAGGGTTTTTTTAGGATGGGAGAGACATGGGAATGTTTGAAGGCAGAGGGGAAGGAACCAGTGGAGAGTGAGCGGTTGAAGATGGAAGTTAAGGAGGGGAGAAGGGATGGAGCGAGAGATTTCATGAGATGAGAGGGAATGGGGTCAGAAGCACAGGTGGCCGGAGTAGCACTTGAGAGGAGGTAGGAGAGTTCCTCTGAGGATACCGCTGGGAAGGATGGGAGAGTAGCAATTTAAGTAGCAAGTTAAGTAACTTGCCCAAAGTCACGCAGCTGACAATTGGCGGAGCTGGATTTGAACCCCTGACCTCTGACTCCAAAGCCCTGGCTCTTTCCACTGAACCACACTGCTTCTCAGTGAGATCAACGTGGGGACAGGGGAGCAAAGGAGTTGAGTTCAGAGAAAGGGTGGCATTGAGGGAACTGATATGCACGTCAACAGAAGGTAGTTTGTGTTTGGAGATCAAAGAAGCATGTTGACTTTATAGAATTAGAAGGGGTCAAAAGATAGGGGGTCTCTGTGGGGGAACAGGACAGATATAGGAGAGGAGGGTGTGTGAGAGAGCAGGAGGAGGTTGTGGGCGGAGAGAGAAATTTCAGAGGCGGTGAGGGTAGAGATTATACAGCGACTAGAGGTGATGAGAATGAGTGCGTACAATTTAATAATTCCTGGAATCTAGGGTGGATAGACCTCTAGGAAAGAGAAAGAAAGACATTTTCCAGAAACATTTGAAAGCAACAAGTCAATCAGTCCTCACAATGCCTTTATCCAGCCAACTGCACTGTGGGTAGTTCACCTCACAAATAGATGACATTACTATTTTGGCAGCTAACGCTGGTCTGAGGATCGATTCGCCTCCTTTGTGGAAAAATCCATGTCAACTCTTTTTGTAATACTACACAGGATAGGGTTTTTAATATCAACCAGTAGGCAAGAATTTGGTGTCAATTCTAGAGGCATAAATAACCCACAGTCCCCTAACTGGGCAAGATCAGATCACATGATTAAGCTAGCTTGAGGAGAAATATACCTCTTAAGTATTGTTTGTTTTCTTTAAGATTCATTCAACAAAATTTAGATGGGGCCTGGGAAATTCAGCAAATTAATTCAGAACATTTTGACCCAATATGAGAATCTAAAACACAGCAGCAGAAGTCAAAATTAAGTTTTCTTATCACTGGTGATGGATACCCTTTTGTTTTTCTTCTCAAATGGCTGCAAGTATATTAACCACCAGAATTATCCGGGGTCTTTTGCAAATGAAGAAAATTCCCCAATGGAGATGGTATCTTTCAGATATTTGGCCTCTACTATGTAGTGGGAAAGACAGACTCAAATAATTTACAGCTAGGAAAAAGGAGAAGAAGGATGGAATAATGGTACTTTAGAAAAGAGTGTGCTTTTGATTGGAATTAACTTGATTTTATATTTCACTTTACTAGACTGTAAGTTCCTTGTTAGCAGGGTTTGGGTCTACCAACTCTTTATATTGTTCCTTCTCAATTACTTAAAACAGTGTAGAGAAGCAGCATGGCCGGATGGATAGAGAGTCAGAAGGAACTGGGTTCTCATCCCTGCTCTGCCACTTGTTAGCATGTGACCTTAGATAAGTCACTTAACTTCTCTGTGGCTGTGGTAACTGAGGCACAAAGTTTCCTCAGCTACTCCCTCCTTTCAGGCTCGTGTCTCCTCCTGCCTCCAGGACATCTCCACCTGGATATCAGCTAGCCACCTAAAACTCAACATGTCCAAGACTGAACTCCTTATCTTCCCTCCCAAACCCTGCCCTCTCCCTGACTTTCCCATCACTGTAGATGGTACTACCATCCTATCCTTCCCATCTCACAAGCCCGCAACCACGGTGTCATCCTTGATTCTGCTCTCTCGTTCACCCCTCACATCCAATCCGTCACCAAAATCTGCCGGTCTCACCTCCACAACATCGCCAAGATCTACCTTTTCCTCTCCATCCAAACCGTTACCCTGCTGGTTCAATCTCTCATCCTATCCCGAATGGATTACTGCATCAGCCTCCTCTCTGATCTCCCATCCTCCTGTCTCTCCCCACTTAAATCTATACTTCACACTGCTGCCCAGATCAGCTTTGTGCAGAAACGCTCTGGGCATGCTACTCCCCTCCTCAAAAATCTCCAGTGGCTACCAGTCAATGTAGGCATCAGGCAAAAATTCCTCACTCTCGGCTTCAAGGCTGTCCATCACCTCGTCCCCTCCTACCTCACCGCCCTTCTCTCCTTCTCCAGCCCAGACCGCACCCTCCGCTCCTCTGCCACCGCTAACTTCCTCACTGTGCCTTGTTCTCACCTGTTCCGCCGTCAACCCCCGGCCCACGTCCTCCCCCTGGCCTGGAATGCCCTCTCTCTGCCCACCCACCAAGCTAGCTTTCTTCCTCCCTTCAAAGCCCTACTGAGAGCTCACCTCCTCCAAGAGGCCTTCCCAGACTGAGCCCCCCTTTCCTCTCTCCCTCCCCATCCCCCCTGCCTTACCTCCTTCCCCTCCCCACAGCACCTGTATAGATGTTTATACATATTTATTACTCTATTTATTTTATTTGTACATATTTACTATTCTATTTGTTTTGTTAATGATGAGCATCTAGCTTTACTTCTATTTGTTCTGATGACTTGACACCTGTCCACATGTTCTGTTTTGTTGTCTGTCTCCCGCCTCTAGACTGTGAGCCCACTGTTGGGTAGGGACCGTCTCTATCTGCTGCCAACTTGTACTTCCCAAGTGTCCAGTGCTCTGCACACAGTAAGTGCTCAATAAATACGATTGAATGAATGAAAATGAATGAATAAGCCCATTGTTGGGTTGGGACTGTCTCTATATGTTGCCAACTTGTATGTCCCAAGCACTTAGTACAGTGCTCTGCAAACAGTAAGTGCTCAATAAATACAACTGAATGAATGAACAAATGAATGAATTAAGACTGTGAGCCCCAGGTGGGGACAGGGACTGAGTCCACCCCAATTTACTTGTATCTACCCCAGCACTTAGTACACGGCCAGGCACATCACTAAGCGCTTAACAAATGTCACAATTATTATTGTGAGAAACAGCGTGGTCCAGTGGAAAGAGCCCGGGCTTGGGAGTCAGAAGTCGGGGGTTCTAATCCCAGCTCCGCCACTAATAAGCTGTGTGACTTTGGGCAAGTCACTTCACTTCTCTGAGCCTCAGTTCCCTCATCTGTAAAATGGGAATTAAGACTGCAAGCCCTACATGGGACAACCTGATTACCTTGTATCTACCCCAGCACTTAGAACACTGCTTGGTACATAGTAAGCACTTAACAAATACCATAATTATTAGTACAATTGCAGTGCTCTGCACAAAGTAAGAACTAAATAAATAACAATGATTGATTGATACTAGACCAGTCTTGGGCTTGGAATTCCAAGTACATAAAACCAGAAGACATGGGTGAGACAAACATGAAAACAATTACAACCAGAGATGTCAAAAATAAAAAAAGCAGACGTACATACCTGAGCGATAAAGAGGATTGAAATGCATTCACTAGAGAAGCAGTGTGGCTCAGTGGAAAGAGCACGGGCTTTGGAGTTAGAGGTCATGGGTTCAACTCCCGTCTCTGCTAATTGTCAGCTGTGTGACTTTGGGCAAGTCACTTCACTTCTCTGTGCCTCGGTTACCTCATCCGTAAAATGGGGATTAAGACTGTGAGCCCCCCGTGGGACAACCTGACCACCTTGTAACCTCCCCAGTGATTAGAACAGTGCTTTGCACATAGTAAGTGCTTAATAAATGCAATTATTATTGTTGTTATTATTAATAATATTAATATTAATAATATGACCACTAGTAAAACTAGCTATTACCATCCTAAAACTAGGAATTTGACCTCTAGACGTTTATCCTGTAGGGAAGGCGCAATTCTGATTGATATATCCTCTGGACAGTAAGATCACTGGAGACAGAGAACAAGTCCATGAATTCAGTTGTATTGCTCTCTCCCAAGTATTTAGAATAGTGCTTTGCACCCAGAAAGTGCTCAATCAGTACAACTGATGATAATATACAGATAATTTTTTGGGACAAAATGTTTAGGATGCAATAAAATGCAATAGAACTCATTTGTTTTCTTATATTCTATCATCTTTAGTAGCAGAAGTTCAGGGAGAAAGCACATTTGACTGCAAACTAATAATTTCACTCAATTTCACTCTGCAACTGAAGGAAAATTGATGTAGTCTAAAGAAATGACATCCTACCAAATGTCCCACACCAGTATTATTGAGCTCATATTTCAGCTTCAGAATCCTCATTCGCTTTCTGCCTTGATATTTCCTGTCAAACTTTGCTCAGACATTTAAGTTGCAGTTTCTAGAGCCAAATCTTCCTTTATTTTCACATTATTTGAATGACTTTTGAGCCAATCCCCTCCTCCTTGGGTTTGTTGGATCTTTCAGGGTAATTGTGTATTTTCCCAAGTATGAATTTCCAAGTGTACCCAAAACTTCAAATCTGCTTTCTCAGCCCTGGTGAAAGAAGCACTGAAATACCATCTGACATTTTTCTGGAATGGATTGAAGGCCAATTGAAAAATGATACCCAGGTGTGATTAGGTACCAGGGTTGGCTAGCATAATGTGTCAGGTAGCATGGTGGGGAGTCAAAACTGGGAAACTGTTAATCCAAGGAGAGAGACCAGAAGGAGAATTGTGAAACAGCAATAATAATAACGGTAAATTGTATTTGTTAAGCACTTACTATGTGTCAAGTGCTGTACTAAACACTGTGGTAGACATAAGATAATGATAATAATGATAATAATAATAATAATGGTATTTCTTAAGTACCTACTATGTGTTACCTACTTACTGTTACTGTTCTAAGCACTGGGGTTGATACAAGGTAAGCAGGTTGTCCCACATTCATTCATTCAATCATATTTATTGAGTGCTTACTGTGTGCAGAGCACTGTACTACTAATAATAATAATAATGTTGGCATTTGTTAAGCGCTTACTATGTGCACTGTTCTAAGCTCTGGGGGGATACAAGCTGATCAGGTTGTCCCACGTGGGGCTCACAGTCTTAATCCCTATTTTACAGATGAGGTAACTGAGGCTCAGAGAAGTTAAGTGACTTGCCCAAGGTCACACAGCAGACATGTGGCAGAGCCGGGATTCGAACCCATGACCTTTGACTCCAAAGCCCGTGCTCTTTCCACTGAGCCATGCTGCTTCTCACTAAGCAGCTTGGGAAGTACAAGTTGGCAACATATAGAGACGGTCCCTACCCAACAGCGGGCTCACAGTCTAGAACGGGGGGGGCCACATGAGGCCCACAGGCTTAATCCTCAATTTACAGATGAGGTAACTGAGGCACAGATAAATGAAGTGGCTTGCCCAAGGTCACACAGTAGACAAGTGGAGGAGTCAGGTTTAGAATCCGCAGCCTCTGACTTTCAAGCCCATGCTCTTTCCACTAAGCCACGCTGCTTCTCGAAGATAATCAGGTCCCACATTGGACTCACAGTCTAAGTAGGAGGAAGAACAAGTATTGAATCCCCATTTTACAGATGAGGGAATTGAGGCTTAGAGAAGTTAAGTGACTTGCCCAGGGTCACATAAGTAAGTGGTGGAGCTGGGATAAGAACCCAGGACCTCTGACCCCCAAGCCCATGCTCTTTCTCCGAGGTCACACAGTTCCTCTATTCTATCAAAGTTTATTGACTCCCAACCCTGTCTCTGCTATTAATTAATTATGGTACTTATTAAACACTTAGTATGTGCCAAGCACTGTTCTAAGCACCGGGGTAGATACAAGCTAATCAGGTTGTCCCAAGTGGGGCTCACAGTCTTAATCCCCATTTTACAGATGAGGCAACTGAGGTACAGAGAAGTAAAGTGACTTGCCCAAGGTCACACAGCAGACAAGTGGCAGAGGCAGGATTAGAACCCATGACCCACTAGTGTTCTACCCACTTGTCATGCTGCTTATCACACTACAAAGCAGCATGGCTCAGTGGAAAGAGCACGGGCTTTGGAGTCAGAGGTCATGGGTTCAAATCCCGGCTCCACCAATTGTCAGCTGTGTCACCAATTGTCAGCTGTAATTAGAACCCATGACCTTTTGATTCCCTGGCCCATGCTTTAACCACTGGGAAGCAGCGTGGCTCAGTGGAAAGAGCCCAGGCTTTGGAATCAGAGTTCATGGGTTCGAATCCCGGCTCCACCACTTGTTAGCTGTGTGACTTTGGGCAAGTCACTTCACTTCTCTGTGACTCAGTTGCCTCATCTGTAAAATGGGGATCAAGACTGCGAGCCCCCCGTGGGACAACCTGATTACCTTGTAACCTCCCCAGCGCTTAGAACAGTGTTTTGCACATAGTAAGCGCTTAATAAATGCCATCATCATCATCACTACACCACGCTGAAAGCCATAGAAATGAGAACCCAGATTTTGTAACAATGTTCAACTTTCCTTCTGAATGTCAGTCTTTCATTAAGTAAACATTCTCTGAGTAAATTTTAATCCCCATTGCTTGTCAGCACTGTGTCTCTGAATTCCCTCCCAAAGATGTTGATTTGTGGCCTTTTATTGGGGCACATGTCCTCCCACTCTGCCATTTCCCCATCTTTAATGTATCAATCAATGGGATTTACTGAGTACTGACCATGAGCCAAGAACCATTCCAATTACTTGGAAAGAGTAGAGTACAACAGAGTTGGTAGACACATTCCCTGCCCATGAGGAATTCACAGTTTGCAGTCTATTTTAATGTCTGTCTCCCCCTCTATTCATTCATTTCTAGACTGTGAGCCTGCTGTTGGGTAGGGACCGTCTCTGTATGTTGCCAACTTGTACTTCTCAAGCGTTTAGTACAGTGCTCTGCACACAGTAAGCGCTCAATAAATACGATTGAATGAATGAATTTATTCAATCGGAGAACGAGGTACAGTGAGGAGGTTAGCGGCAGAGGAGTGGAGGGTGCGGGCTGGGCTGGAGAAGGAGAGAAGGGAGGTGAGGTAGGAGGGGGCGAAGTGATGGACAGCCTTGAAGACAAGAGTGAGGAGTTTTTGCTTGATGTGTAGGTTAACAGGCAGCCACTGGAGATTTTTGAGGAGGGGAGTAACATTCCCAGATTGTTTCTGCACAAAGATGATCCAGGCAGCAGGGTGAAGTACAGACTGAAGTGGGGAGAGACAGGAGGATGGAAGATCAGAGAGAGGAGGCTGATGCAGTAATCCAGTCAGAATAGGATGAGAGATTGAACCAGCAAGGTAGCGGTATGGATGGAGAGGAAAGGACAGATCTTGGCGATATTGCGGAGGTGAGACCGGCAGGTTTTGGTGACGGATTGGATGGGAGGGGTGAATGAGAGAGCAGAGTCGAGGATGACACCAAGGTTGTGGTGTCTGTAAACTGTAGTCTGTAAACTCCTCATGGGTGGAGATGAAACCTTTACTGAATTATATTCTCCCAAGTGCTTAGAATAGCACAGAGTGCAAAGTACCCATTCGATTGATTGATGGCTTGATGTCTATATGTGTACTTGTACTTTTCAAGAAGCAGTTTGGTCAAGGGGAAAGAGCATGGAACTGGGAGTCAGAGGAGCTGGGTTCTAATTCCACCTCTACCACCTGTCTGCTCTGGGACCATGGGCAAGTCACTCAGCTTCCCTGTGCCTCAATTTTTGCACCTGTGAAAACAGAGTTTTAATACCTGTCTTCCTCATGTTAGATCTACAGCGATTGAATTCTGTCTACCCCAGTGCTTAGTGCTTGGCTTATAAAAAAACACACAACAAATAACACAATTACTGTTGTTCTTCTCATTACTATTATCATTATTATTTTTATGCCTAGTCATGCGTTTGTAAAGGAGCCTACCTTTCACCAGTGTTCCCAGAGAGACTAACATTACAAATACACCAATGAAGCAAGGAGGAAATCTTTTACGATAGAGGATAATTAGTCGGCCATTCACTGGTGAATAGACTCTCACCATCGGTAATAACATGCATCTGTGGGTGTTGTGATAGTAAGACCATTTTTAGGTGAGTGTATGTATGCACGTGTGTTTATAAAGGAATTGATCTCTAGGACATCTGAAGGGACTCCGATATTTTTCGGGGCTCCTCTCTTTGAGGCAGGGCAGGATGAAAGAGCTTACTGTTTTTCTTTCTGGGATGTGAAGCAACCCCTTGAGAGGAGGGAGAATCTAGGAAAGGGATTGATAGTAGTGATCAAGGAGTCGTCAGCAGGAAAAAGCCATGGGAGTAGCTCCATCAGCGATGCGGAGGCCATTTGGAAGAGGAAAATTTAGGTAACTCTGATGAGTGAGCCATTAGTTGTGGCTTTTTTAAAAAATATATCTAGAAGATGTCACTTAGATTGTGCTTCCAACTCTATAGGGGAAAATTAGAATCAGCCTAAACCTTTGATGAACCCCAGAAAGCCTTTCTACTGCATGTGGAATTTCCTAGGATTTCAGTTTGCAGACTATCCACCTTCAAATCAACTTGAGAGTATTTCCAGAAGAAGAAGCAAACCCAAGGCAAGTGACTCACTGTGGGCAGGGAATGTATCTACCAACTCTGTTATATTATTCTCTCCCAAGAGCTTAGTACAGTGCTCTGCACACAGTAAGCACTCAATAAATACGATTGAATAATGATAATAGTAATTATGGTACTTAAGTGTTTACTATGTGCCAAGCACTGTTCTAAGCCCTGGGGTAGTTAATTGGGTTGGACACAGTCCCTGTCCCACATGGGGTTCAGACTCTTATGCCCATTTAACAGATTAGGTAACTGAGACCCAGACAAGTTAAGTGACTTACCCAAGGTCACACAGCAGACCTGTGGCAGAGGTAGGATTAGAGCCCATGATCTCCTGACTCCTGGGCCGTGCTCTACCCACTACGCCATACTGCTTCTACAGTGAAAGAATGATTGAAGTGCTTGGCAATTTCTGAACTTTGGCAATGTCATCAGGCTGATGATCGCATTAGCTTCCCATGTCCACATATTCATTCATTCATTCCATCGTATTTATTGAGCACTTACTGTGTGCAGAACACTGTACTAAGCGCTTGGGAAGTACAAGTTGGCAACATATAGAGACAGTCCCTACCCAATGGCGGGCTCACAGTCTAGAAAGTGGGCTCACAGTCTAAAGTTATAATCCTTGAAAGATTCAATTTACCTTATGAGGTCAGCAATAAACCACCTCAGGCAAATTGATCATCACTCTTCTTAGGCCATATTGGTTATAGCCATATATGGCTACATGCCCACTATATGGCCATTAGGCCATAAAAAACCAATGTTTTAAAGTTACAAAGTCAAATATGCAAGGCAACTTCAGTCATTGTGCACCAAAAGTCTGGCTGCACAACAAATACATGAAACTCTTTATGAAACCAAAAAACAAAAATTTTAGCACTTTTACTGAGGAGTTTCCAATAAAACATATGGTCTATTAACATACATCATATATATGAGAATAAGCTTTGCCTAGCGGAAAGAACACAGGTTTGGGAGACAGAGGATCTGGGTTCTAATCCCAGCTCTGCCATTTACTGGCTGTGTGCCCTTGGGCAAGTCACTTAACTTCTCTGTGACTCAGTTTCTTCAGCGTAAAATGGGGATGAAATGCCTATTCCCCCTCCTACTTAGACTGTGAGCCCCAGATGGGACAGTGACTGTGTCCAACCTAACTTGTATCTACCCAGTGATTAGAACAATGCTTGACACATAGTAGGAATTTAGCAAAGACAATACTGATACTAATAATAATACCATAGTAAAACATTATAACGTTTGTGCTTAATAGCACTGATTCTCTGCTATTTTGGAAATCATCTAATTAACATAAAATGACAAATGGATTTCCAGCCTTTTGGTCAAAAGTTGGTAGACTCAGACTCTGAAAATAGAAGAAATTCAGTGAAAAACAGCGAAATTTATGATTCAGTAAATGGTCATTGACTTAGTGTGAAAATGTTAATATGAAAAAGAGGCAAGATAGAATAATGTTCCAATGTAGAACAATTTTTGGAGAGGAAAAAAATATATTTTCCTATTTCCTTTTGCATCACCCTGATCTGCTCCCTTTATTCACCCCTCTCACAGCCCTACAGCACTCTCATATATATAATAATGATAATAATAATAATAATGATAATGGCATTTATTAAGTGCTTACTATGTGCAAAGAACTGTTCTAAGTGCTGGGGAAATTACAAGGTGATCAGGCTGTCCCACGGGGGGCTCACACTCTTAATCCCCATTTTACAGATGAGGGAACTAAGGCCCATTGAAGTTAAGTGACTTGCCCAAAGTCACACAGCTGACAAGTGGCAGAGCAGGATTTGAACTCAGGACCTCTGACTCCAAAGCCCATGCTCTTTCCACTGAGCCTTCCATGTACATAAGTGGTTAGTACAGTGCTTTGCACACAGTAAGTGCTCAATAAGTATTATTGAATAAATGACTATCTATAATTTATTTATTTCTATTAATGTCTGCTTCCCTCTCTAGACTGTGCGTTTTTGGTGCATAGGGAATTTGACTACCAACTCTATTTATTGAACTCTTCCAAGTGCTTATTAAGTGCTTTGCAAATGATAAACTCTCAATTAATGCAATTGACTGATTGACTAATGTGACGTATGTTGATTTAGAATACAGAGATTGCTTGATTTTTTTTATGGTATTAGTTAAACACTAACTGTGTTTCTGGCACTATACTAAACACTGGGGTAGATAGAAGCAAAGCAAGTTGGGCCCCATCCCACGTGGGGCTCACAGTCTCAATTCCCATTTTGCAGATGAGGTAACTGAGGCCCAGAAAAGTGAAGTGACTTGCCCAAGGACACACAAGTGACAGAGCCAGGATTAGAACCCATAATAATGATGGTATTTGTTATGCGCTTACTTATGTGCCAAGCACATTAGCTCCTGGAGGAGCTCACCTCCTACAGGAGGCCTTCCCAGACTGAGCCCCCTTCTTCCTCTTCCCCCTCCTCCCCCTCTCCATCCCTCCCGCCTTACCTCCTTCCCTTCCCCACAGCACCTGTATATATGTATATATGTTTGTACGTATTTATTACTCTATTTATTTTACTTGTAAATATTTATGCTACTTATTTTATTTTGTTAACATGCTTTGTTTTGTTCTCTGTCTCCCCCTTCTAGACTGTGAGCTCACTGTTGGGTAGGGACCGTCTCTATATGTTGCCAACTTGTACTTCCCAAGCGCGTAGTACAGTGCTCTGCACACAGTAAGTGCTCAATAAATACGATTGAATGAATGAATGAATGAAAAGCACTCTTCTTGTATGCCATGACCTTCTGGCTCCCGGGGCCGTGCTCTAACCACTGCTCCATGCTGCTTCTACAACTATCTGCCCCATAGACTCCCTCTGAAGATGGATTCATCCATTCATTCATATTTATTGAGTATTTACTATGTGCAGAGTGCTATACTAAGCACTTGGGAGAGTACAATGGAATAATAAGCAGACACATTCCCAGGCTACAACAAGTTTACAATCTGCATCGAGACTAATCCACACTTCTGGGCAATACCAATATCAGGTGAGAAGGAATCCATCTCTTTGGGGGCAATATGCCATCCAGGGAGCAGGGGAGAATAATAATAATGATAATAATGGCATTTATTAAGTGCTTACTATGTGCAAAGCACCATTCTAAGCGTTGGAGTTAGCATAATGTATATCCACAGGGTACCAGAGACTGGTTTCCTGTCAATAGGGCCACATCCTGGAAGACAAATGCCCAGGGTAAATATGCATCCCTGGTGTTTGTTAATGTATGCCCTTTTGAGTCAACATTATCTCCTTTACTCTTTTCACAAGTGCTGTTGTTATAGCTGTTCTCATTTTCAACCCTGAGAAGTTCCAGTAAAATCCAATGAAGTGCGAAGCAGCGTGGCCTAGTGGGAAGAGGGCCGAGCAGGGAGCCAGAGAATCTCGTCTGCTGTGTGAACTTGGGTAAGTCACTCACCTCTTCATGTCTCATTATTTCATCTGTGAAATGGGGATTAAATCCTGATTAAATTCTCCTCTCTCCAATTTAGACTATGAGCCTATGTGGGACAGAGACTGTGTCCAGCCAGATTACTTTGTATCTACCCCAGTCCTTAGAACAGTGCCTGACACATAGAAAACGCTTAACACCCAAAAAGAGAAGGAAAAAAAAAATGTGATCCCACTTTTACAGTTAAATTCTAACCCAGTGCTTTTATGTCTTTTCAACAAAACATTGCACTTCCAAAACATTGCACAAGACGTGAGTGCTCAATAAACACTAAAAATAATGTTAATACTCATTAGTGAGGCAGGGGAAAGGAAAAAAATATTGGAATTTTCTTAGAATACACACTACTACAACACATACTGAGAAGCAGGCCTGGAAATCACGAAAACCACATTCTAATCCCAGGTCCACAGTTCTCTGCACACAGTAAGCACTCAATAAATACGAATGAATGAATGAATGAACAAATGAATGAGTAATGCTCAGCAAGTCATTTAACTTCTCTCTGCCTCAATTTTCTCATCTGTAAATTGGGGACGAAACACATGTTTTCGCTCCTGTTAGACTGTGAGCCCTATATGGGACAGGGAATGTGTCCAACTTAATTACCCTGAATCTACCCCAGCATTCAGTACCATGCATGGCACATAGTGAGTGCTTAAATCCCACAATTATTATTATTAAGAAATACCACAATTATTATTACCAAGAAATACTACAATTAAAATAGGATTATCAAGAAAATATTAAATGCATTTCCACTCCACTCCATCTTTCAAACACTAATTCAGCCCAAGAGCTCCCCTTGAGCCTGCTATAAGTCTATTTATGATCCAATACAAGATCAGGATAAACAAGTGCTAATCCTGAGAACTTTCTACAGAATGATGAATACAGACTGTTATAAAGCACATCCAGATGTTAGCCAGGACAAGCAAAATTCAAATAATAGCCCCGAGGTAAAATCAACAAAGCAATACATTTCCCAGTGAGTTGATGGCTAGAGGTCCGATTTAGGGAGGCGTGGAAGAATTCTCATATGCCCAGTGCTTTGATCAGCACCCCACAAAGACTGCTTATTTAGACAAGTCTGTAACTGGAATTATAAGGATCAGTAAGGATCCACATGGATCTTCAAAGATCTTTATGGACTTAGCAATAAGGTTGAAAGAAAATGGATAATGGAAAATCATCAGTGACTAAACACTTCTGCATAAAGAGAGCAAAATTGGAAAGCATTTCTGATCATTTGATGCCTCTTCAAGTTCTGTGTAACACGAAAGTGAATAATTGTCAGGCATTCAAGATTTTATTTTTAAGTGGATAAGTATCTGAGAGGGAGCCAAAACTCAAAGACTTGAGAGTTTATTGATGCAACAGTAAATTTTAGAAAGCATTTTTATAAGATTATTTCAGTGTAGAAGATTAATGGGTATGTTCTGAGTTTAAACAGATAATCAGAAATAGAGAAATGATATTATAAATAGCGAGCAATTGATAGATGGTGAATGATGATGCTCTTTTGTTCATATCATTCGCTAGGTATAAGGATGACATCCAAAATAGAATCAAACAGTATTGCAATCATTTAGAATTTCAGCTTTATATACATTTCCCCTTGAAAAGTAGCCTGCCCTGGTGGACGGACCACAGGGCTGGAAGTCAGGGGAACTGGGTTCCAAATCCAGCTCTGCCACTTGCCTGTGTGTCACTTAGGCAAGTCACTTTATTTCTTTGAGACTCCTCATATACAGAGCTGATTTTGTCATCATTTTCTCCTCTCAGACTGTGAGGCCCATGTGGGGCAGAGACTGATCTGATCTGGTTATCTTATAGCTACCCCAGCACTTAGCATATTTCTTGGCACTTACAAATACCACAGTTATTGTTACTGTGGTTCACTTATTCAAATTATCATGAGGCACAGCTCTCAAGAAAACTATGAAATTCCATTCAAAAGCATAAGGAAAGGGGGCTTCTGGAAAATGCATAAAACTCAGAGCCGGGAGACCTGGTTTTAGCTTTGGTTTTCTTGTTGGCCTCCTGTAAGACCTTGGGTAAGCCACTTATTATCCCCGTGACTCAGTTTTCCCATTGCTAAAACAGGAATAAAAGCTGCATTCTCCCTGTCTCTAAGATTGTGAGCTTCATGTGGTTCATGTGGAATATGTGCAAGGTGATTATTTTGCATCTACTCTAGCACTTACCACAGTGCTAGCCACTTGGTGCTTAAGAAAACAATACTATAATTATTATCCCATTTTGCCTTCGAAATGACTCAGTATCAGACATTTTGAGGCCCAGAATATGTAAGAGATCTTGAAAATTTCAGGGTAGAACACTGTGGCATGAATTCTTCAGTTGTTTGCCAGATTGCATATTTTTATAATTACTTCTCTTCAGTCTTATTTTTTTATGGTATCCGTTAAGAATTTGCTATGTGCCAGGCACTTTTCTAAGCACAGGGGTAGTCCATGTCCCACATGAGATTCACAGCCTTAATCCCCATTTTACAGATGGGGTAACTCAGGCCCAGAGAAGTGAAGTGACTTGCCCAAGTCCCTAGAGCAGACAAGTGGCAGAGTTGCCATTAGAACTCAGGTTCTTGCGATTTCCAAGCACATGCTCTCTCCCCTAGGCAATGCTGCTAGTCTATCCACTCTGTAATATTGTACCCTCCCAAGCATTCAGGACAGTGCTCTGCATGCAATAAGTGCTCAGTAATTATGACTGAATGATGAACACTTTCTTCCTAGAAATCTCCAAGTGGGAAGTTCTGAGTTAGAAAATTAGCTCTCTCGGCGGTTTGCGGTTTCCTCTCCACACTACATGTAATTAATTTTATCTAATGTCTCCCCTGCTGGATTTTAAGGTCATTGAGGGCAGGGACTCTCATCTACCTACTCTACTGTACTCTCCTAAACTCTTAGAACAGTGTTCTGTCTCCATTAAGCTATCAATAAATACTGATTGACTGAATCAATTCATAGATTCTGAAGATATTTGCAGCTTTACAAAGCAGTTAGACTGAATCAATTCGTAGATTCCGAAGATATCTGCAACTTTATTAGACAGTTACTTTAACCTGTGATTGCTACTAAGGAAGTTAGAAATCTAACACTCTTCCACCTTGCCACATGAGGCTTTTGGCAGCATTAATGCCCAGCATTGAACTCCTTCATAGAGATACTACTCCTTGAATCCCAGCAAACGGATGAGATGCATCCTCTTCCTTTCCGAATTTATTCTCAGATGGCTGCCCTTCAAAATTTTTATCTGCTCTTCTCCCCTTCCCTAGAAACCTAGCGAGGGAGAGAGGGAAGGAGGAAGCAAAAAGAGAAAGGAGGGAGAGTAATAATAATAATGATAAAAATGGTTCCTGTTAAGTACTTACTATATGCCAAGCACAGTTCTAAGCACTGAGGTAGATACAAGTTAATCAGTTTGGACACAGTCCCTGTGCCACATGGAGTTCACACAAGAAGCATCGTGGCTCAGTGGAAAGAGCCCGGGCTTTGGAGTCAGAGGTCATGGGTTCAAATCCTGGCTCCACCACGTGTCAGCTGTGTGACTTTGGGCAAGTCACTTAACTTCTCTGTACCTCAGTTCCCTTATCTGTAAAATGGAGATTAAGACTGTGAGCCTCTCTTGGGACAATCTGATCACCTTGTAACCTCTGCAGCGCTTAGAACAGTGCTTTTCACATACTAAGCACTTAATAAATGCTATTATTATTATTATTATTATTATTATTATTATTATTATTATTAATCCCATTTCCACAGATGAGGTAACTGAGGCCCAAGGAAGTTAAGTGACTTGCTGAAGGTCACATAGCAGACTCGTGTGAGAGCTGGATTGGGAACCCAGATCTTTCTGATTCCCACGCCTGTGCTCTATCCATTAAGCCACACTGCTTAGTTAAGCCCAACGTGTAGAAAGGACAATGTAATCTCAGTTGTTGTGCTTTGTTTTATTCACTTAGTAATCTGGAAAGGTGTTTCATTATTATTATGCATCCACCCAAATATTTGGAAGAATAATTAGGTATGAATAGCCTAGGAAATATGTTTCTGGATTTTGTATGGAAGTGGAAATTATCCAGAGGTGCCCAATTCTTTCTTTATCTTCGAGAAATTATCTGAAACCAGATGGTCACCCATTAATAATCATTTGTCAGAACCAGTTTATATCAGTGAATGTATATTATATGAGGCACTGGAGTGCCAGGAAAGACTTGCCTGCAGACGAGCTGGGAGTGAATCCAAACAATAAGCAACAGCAACCATTAATTACGATGGCATCTGTTAAGTGCTTACTATGTGCGATGCACTGTTCTAAGCACTGAGGGGGATACAAGGTGATCAATCAATCAATCAATCGTATTCATTGAGCACTTACTGTGTGCAGAGCACTGTACTAACTGCTTGGGAAGTACAAGCTGGCTACATATAGAGTCAGTCCCTACCCAAAGTGGGCTCACAGTCTAGAAGGGAGAGACAGAGAACAAAACCAAACATACTAACAAAATAAAATAAATAGAATAGATGGGTACAAGTAAAATAAATAAATAAATAAAGTAATAAATATGTACAAATATGTGATCAGGTTGTCCCACCTGGAGCTCACAGTCTTAATCCCCATTTTGCAGATGAGGTAGCTGAGGCACAGAGAAGTTAAGAGACTTGCCCAAAGTCACACAGCTGACAAGCGGCGGAGCTGGGATTAGAACCCATGACCTCTGGCTCCCAAGCCTGGGCTCTTTCCACTGAGCCATGCTGCTTGGCAGCAGCTTGATCTGAAAAAGCAGTGAGGCCTAGTGGCTAGAGCATGGGCGTAGGAGTCAGAAGGACCTGGGTTCTAATTCCAGCTTCACTTGTCAGCTGTGTGACCTTGGGCAAGTCACTTGTGTTTGCTTTATCGTACTCTCCCAGGTGCTTCATACAGTGCTCTGCATGCAGTAAGCGCGTAGCGAATATGATTGATTGGCTGACTATAATATAATAAAGTTGGTAGACAAATTCCCTGGCCACAACAAGCTGCCAGTCTAGAGGGGGAGACAGACATTAACATAAATAAATCAATTATGGATATGTCCATAAGTGCAGTGGGGCTCAGGGAAGGTGAATACCAAGTGCCCAAAAGGTAATCATAATAATGGTATTTGTTAAGCATTTACTACATGCCAGGCACTGTACTAAGCGCTGCGGTAGATACAAGCACATCAGGTTGGACACAGTCCCTGTCCCATGTAGGCCTCACAGTTCTAAATCTCCACTTTACAGGGAGGTAACTGAGGCAGAGAGAAGTGAAGTGACTTTCCCAAGGTCACACAGCAGAGAAGTGGCAGAGCTGGGAGTAGAACCCATTTATTCAATTGTATTTATTAAGCGCTTACTGTGTGCAGGACACTGTACTTAGCACTTGTGAGAGTCCCTTTTAGACTGGGAGCCCACTGTTGGGTAGGGACTGTCTCTATATGTTGCCAACTTGTACTTCCCAAGCGCTTAGTACAGTGCTCTGCACACAGTAAGTGCTCAATAAATGCGATTGATTGATTGATTGAGTGAAATGCAACAATAAACATTGACAATCCCTGTCCACCACGAGCTTACAGCCTAGGGGTGGGGAGACACATAAATACAAAAAAGAATAATAATGATGGCACTTATTAAGCGCTTACTACATGCAAAGCACTGTTCTAAGCACTGGGGAGGTTACAAGGTGATCAGGTTGTCCCACGGGGGGCTCACAGTCTTCATCCCCATTTTACAAATGGGGGAACTGAGGCCCAGAGAAGTTAAGTGGCTTGCCCAAAGTCACACAGCTGACGATTGGCAGAGCCGGGATTTGAACCCATGAACTCTGACTCCAAAACTCGGGCTCTTTCCAGAGACATCAATATGATTAATAAAGTTACAGATATGTACACAAGTGCTATGGGGCTGGGAATGGGGGGAAGAGTAAAGGGAGGAAGTCAGGGTGATGCAGAAGGGAGAGGGAGATGAAGAAAAGTGGGGTTTAGTCTGGAAAGGCATCTTGGAGGAGAGGTGCCTTCAATAAGGTTATGAAGGAGGGAAGAGTCTGGTGGATTTAATAATAATAATAATAATAATAATGGCATTTTTAAGTGCTTACTATGTGCAAAGCACTGTTCTAAGCGCTGGGGGGATACAAGGTGATCAGGTTGTCCCACGTGGGGCTCACAGTCTTAATCCCCATTTTACAGATGAGGGAACTGAGGCTCAGAGAAGTGAAGTGACTTGCCCAAGGTCACACAGCAGACGTGGCAGAGCTGGAATTCGAACCCATGACCTCTGACTCCAAAGCCCGGGCTCTTTCCACTGAGCCACGCTGCTTCTGGATTTGAGGAAAGAGGGCATTCCAGTACAGAGGCAGGATGTAAGCCAGTGGTTAGAGGCAAGACAGGTGAGATCGAGGCACAGTGAGAAGGTTAGTGGCACCGGAAGAGCAAATTGTGCGGGCTGGGCTGTAGAAGGCGAGAGGTGAGGTGAGGAAGGAGGAGAGAAGGTGATAGAGTGCTTTAAAGCCAATGGTGAGGAGCTTTGATTTGATATGCAGGGTGGCTCAGTGGAAAGAGCACAAGCTTTGGAGTCAGTGGTCATGGGTTCAAATCCCAGCTCCGCCAATTGTCAGCTGTATGACTTTGAGCAAGTCACTTAACTTCTCTGTGCCTCACTTACCTCATCAGTAAAATGGGGATTGACTGTGAGCCCCTCTGTGGGACAACCTGATCACCTTGTAACCTCCCCAGCACTTAGAACAGTGCTTTGCACATAATAAGCGCTTAATAAATGCCAGCATTATCATTATTATATGGAGGTGGATGGGCAACCACCTTCTGAAACCCAGGCCCAAGCTCTATGCACTACATCATGCTGCTTCCCCAAAAGGTAAAGATCCAAGTGCACAGATGATGCAGAAGAACAGAAGAAAGGAGAGCTTAATCAGGGAACACCTTTTATCAATCAATCAATCAATCAATCGTATTTATTGAGCGCTTAGTGTGTGCAGAGCACTGTACTAAGTGCTTGGGAAGTACAAGTCGGGAACATATAGACAGTCCCTACCCAACAGTGGGCTCGCAGTCTAAAAGGGGGAGACAGAGAACAAAACCAAACATACTAACAAAATAAAATAAATAGAATAGATATGTACAAGTAAAATAAATAAATAAATAAATAGAGTAATAAATATGTACAAACGTTATGCAGTGCAAGACAGGCTTGTGAGGTCTTGATTGGTGGAAAGTTACTTTTGGCCTTTCCATTGCCTCATGATGCCTCAACCTTTCTTTGCTATGGAACTGGCATTTCTCGCTTTTGATATAAAATAAAACAGTGTGGTATAGTGGATAGAGCACAGGCCTTGGTGACAGAAGGACATGGATTTTAATCCCAGCTCTGCCACTTGTCTCGTGTGACCTTGGGAAGTCACTTCACTTCTGTGGGCCTCAGTTCTCTCATCTGGAAAATGGGGACTAAGACTGTGAGCCCCATGAGGGAAAGGGACTGTGTCCAACCCAATTATCTGTATCTACCCCAGCCCTTGGTACAGTGCTTGGCATGTAGCAAGTACATAACAAATACCACATTTTTTCTTTTTTTTTTTTAACCTTGTGCGGAGCACTGTCCAGGATCACACCTGGAGAGTTTCCAGTACACTTCCGGTCTTGACTACTGGAGGGAGAGTCAAGCAGGGGCATACCCATTCCATTCCCAGGTTGGGCAATGGCCAGTGAGTGGAAGACAATCTCCTACAAGTCAAAACTCAAGGTCACACAGCAGACGTGGCAGAGCCAGGATTCGAACCCATGGCCTCTGACTCCAAAGCCCGGGCTCTTTCCACTGAGAAAGCCCGGGCTCTTTCCACTATGCTGGGCAGCAGTGGCATGGAGAGAGTCGATTCAAGTTTACCATGTAGAGGAAGGAAATGGTAAACCAATTCCAGATTTTAACCAAGAAAACTCTATGGATACATTACCAGAGAGATTGCAGCTGGAGTTGTGGCATTCTGGGAGAGGTGTAAAATCTGTAAAATGGGGACTAAGACTGTGAGCACCCCATGGGACAACCTGATCACCCTGTAACCTTCCCAGTGCTTAGAACAGTGCTTTGCACATAATAAGCACTTAATAAATGCCATAATAATAATAATAATAATAATAATAATAATAATAATAATAATAATAATAATAATGTGCCCATGGAGTCGCTATGGGTTGGAGACAGCTCGGCAACATAAGACAAGACCCAAGCACTTAGTATAATGCTTGGCACTTAGTAAGTGCTTAACAAATACCACATTTTTTTTCCTTGTGCAGAACACTATACTAATAACTTAGGAGAGCACAATACAAAAGAGTTGTCAGATACGTTCCTTGTCCACCATGCTCACCATCCAAATGCTGTGTCCTTTTTAGTGCCCTTTTTGGTCCTTATTACTTCAATACAGAAGGTTTCCATGACTGACACTTTCCCAGGGTAGGAAACGAAACTGAGTGTCGTATCAGTAATGAGTCTCTTTGAGTGAACAGTGATAACTGGAACAACTTGAAAAGGAGAGGCTAGAGGTCATGAATAGGGATGAAAGCTCTGTCATACGTGTGAAGATTTCTCAATCCATTATAATGTCTCTGATTTCTGTCCTGTGCTATCTGCTTGTCCAATCAATCAGTGGTCTTTAATGAGTGGTCATTATGTGCCAAGCACTTTACTAAGAGTTTAAAGACATGGATATAAGTGCTGCAGGGATAAGGGTGGGTTGAATATCAAATGCTTGTAGGTCACAGATCTAATTAAGCAATAGTATTAAACCGCTCACTCTCCAACAGCTTCTGCCCCTCTGCCTTCAAACACACCCACATCTCCCCCATCCTAAAAAAAAACTCTCTTTACCCACAGCCCCTTCCAGTTATTGCCCCATCTCCCTCCTACCCTTCCTTTCCAAACTCCTGGAGTGAATTGTCTACACCAGCTGTCTCGAATTCCTCTCCCCAGACTGTCTCCTGGACCCTCTCCAATTTGGCTTCCGTCACCCTCCACTCCACTGAAACCACCCACTCAAAGGTCACCAATGACCTCCTTCTTGCCAAATCCAATAGCTCCTACTCTATCCTAAACCTCCTTGACTTCTCAGCTGCCTTTGAAACTGCTGACCATCTCCTTCTCCTCAACACATTATCCAACCTTAGCTTCACTGACTCCATCCTCTCCTGGTTCTCCTCATCTCTCTGGCTGTTCACTCTCAGTCTCCTTCGCAGGCTCCTCCTCCCCCTCCCATCCCCTAACTGTAGGGGTTCCTCAAGGGTCAGTTCTTGGTCCCCTTTTGGCCTCCATCTATACTTACTCGGTGAACTCATTTGCTCCCAAGGCTTCAACTATCATCTCTAGGCAGATGACACCCAAATCTATATCTCCACCCCTGTTCTCTCTCCCTCCCTCCAGGCTCATATCTCCTCCTGCCTTCAGGACATCTCCACCTGGATATCCACCCACCACCTAAAATGCAACATGTCCAAATTTGAGCTGCTTATCTTTCCTCCCAAACCCTATCCTCTTGCTGACTTTCCCGACACTGTGGACGGTGCTACCATCCTTCCTGTCTCATAAGCCCGCAACTTTGGTGTCATCCTTGACTCCACTCTCTCATTCACCACACACATCCAGTCTGTAACCAAAGCCTGCCGGTCTCACCTTCACAACATCACCAAGATCCACCCTTTCCTCTCCATCCAAACAGCTACCTCATTGGTACAATCACTCATCAAATCCCGACTGGATTACTGCATCAGCATCCTTTCTGATCTCCCAACCTTCTGTCTCTCCCCACTTCAGCTTATACTTCACTCTGCTGCCCAGATTATCTTTCTACAGAAACGCTCTGGCCATGTCACTCTGCTCCTTGAAAATCTCCAGTGGTTACCTATCAACCTTCAAATCAAGCAAAAACTCCTCACTCTCAGCTTCAAAGCTCTCCTTCACCTCACCCCTTCCTATCTCACCTCCCTTCTCTCCTTCTCCAGCCCAGCCCGCACCCTCCGCTCCTCTGCCACTAACCTTCTCACTGTGCCTCATTCTTGCCTGTCCTGCTGTCGACCCCCAGCCCACATCCTCCCCCTGGCCTGGAATGCCCTCCCTCCACACATCCACCAAACTAGCTCTCTTCCCTCCATCAAAGCCCTACTGAAAGCTCACCTTCTCCAGGAGGCCTTCCCAGACTGAGCCCCCCTTTTCCTCTGCTCCTCATCCCCTCCCCATCACCCCGACTCCCTCCCTCTGCTCTACTCCCTTCCCAGAACCATGGCTCTTATATATATATGCACATATTTATTACTCTATTTTATTAATGATGTGTATATTTCCTTAATTCAATTAACTTATGTTGATGCTATTGATGCCTGTTTACTTGTTTTGATGTCTGTCTCCTCCCTTCTAGACTGTGAGCCTGTTGTTGGGTAGGGATTATCTCTGTTGCTGAATTATACTTTCCAAGTGCTTAGTACAGTGCTCTGCATATAGTAAGTGCTCAATAAGTATGATTGAATGAATGAATGACTATGTGCAGAGCACTGTAGTAAGCGCTTGGGAGAGTACAACAGAATTGGCAGACATGTTCCCTGCCCATAATGAATTTGCAATCTAGCATGGGAGATGGACATTAATAGGAATAAGTAATTTATAATATAGAATTTAAAGGTATGTACATAAGGGCTGTGGGATTGGGAGAATACGAAGTGCCTAAAGGACACAGATTGATATGAATAGATTCATTCATTCATTCAATCATATTTATTGAGAGCTTACTGTGTGCAGAGCACTGTACTAAGCGCTTGGGAAGTACAAATTGGCAGTATATAGAGACGGCACCCAACAACGGGCTCACAGTCTAGAGGACTATTTGTTCTGATGAATAGATGACTCAGAAGGGAGACCGTGATGGGGGAAAAAAAAGGCTTAATAGGGAAGGCATCTTGGAAGAGATGTGACCTTAGCAAGGCTTTGAAGGTGGAGAGAGTGGTGGTCTGGTGCATATTTGGGGTCAGGGCGCGGAGTTCCGGGCTAGAGGATGGGTGTGGGAACGGGTTTGTTGGTAAGATAGACAAGATCAAAGTCTTTAATTCTACTTTTTCTGACGACTTGACACCTGTCCACATGTTTTGTTTTGTTGTCTGTCTGCCCCTTCTAGACTGTGAGCCCGTTGTTGGGTAGGGACCGTCTCTATATGTCTCCAACTTGTACTTCCCAAGCACTTAGTACAGTGCTCTGCACACAGTAAGTGCTCAATAAATATGATTGAATGAATTAATCAATCTCAGGGCAAAGTGAGGAAGCTGGCACTACAGGAGCCAAGTTTGAGGGCTGGGTTGTAGTAGGAGATTGGTGAGGTGACGGAGGATGGAGTGAGCCGATTGAGTGCATTAAAGCCTATGGTAAGGAGACATATTAGGAGAAAACCAAATATCTTCATAATCCCTCTTCAGCTTTTCTTTCCTGTTTCATTCATTCAGTCATTCAATCGTATTTATATCTTTAAATTATATATTATAAATTACTTATTCCTATTAATGTCCATCTCCCACGCTAGATTGCAAATTCATTATGGGTAGGGAACATATCTGCTAATTCTGTTTTATGTTCACATTCCTATACCAGAAATTGACTGCAGTCCTGGAAAATCCATCATGATATTGTTATATTGCATTCTCCCAAGGACTTAGTATAGTGCTCTACACACAATAAGTGCTCAGTAAATATCACTGATTGATTCTCATGAAATTGGTAAAAAAAAAAGCACATAGGTTAAAGAGTGAGCCCATTTCTAGGTTGTGAGCCCATTTCTAGGCTGTCAGCCCATTGCTGTGTAGGGATTGTCTCTATTTGTTGCTGAATTGTACTCTCCAAGCACTTAGTACACTGGTCTGCACACAGTAAGCACTCAATAAATATGACTGAATGAATGAATGAATGAAAGAGGGATATGTCAAGGGAAAATATTTCTGAATGATCAGTTAGTAAATTGTGTTCAGTCCTATCCCAACCACTTATCATATGAATATTTCCTGACTCCCAGTAGTTCTTACTATTAACCTAGGCAATAATCCAAAAGACAACATCGTCTATTTTATCCAAAAAGGTTCTATTTCCATCCTCCATATTAGCAGAGTCACAGAAGTGAATTTTAATCAATCAATCAATCAATCGTATTTATTGAGCGCTTACTGTGTGCAGAGCACTGTACTAAGTGCTTGGGAAGTACAAGTTGGCAACAGATAGAGACAGTCGCTACCCAACAGTGGGCTCACAGTCTAAAAGCTTTAAACTTCTCTACCTTCAAGAAGTTCTCAGTACTTGGGTGGGTATCATGTCTATTCATTCATTCATTCAATCACATTTATTAAGCACTTACAGTGTGCAGAGCACTGTACTAAGCGCTTAGGAAGTACAAGTTGGCAACATATAGAGATGGTCCCTACCCAACAGTGGTCTCACAGTCTACCAACTGCATTGCACTGTCCCATGAGTTTAGTATAGCACTCTGTACAAAGTAAATATTCAATAAATACCTCTGATTCATTACTCGGGGCTGTTTTGAAATACTGCCCCAGTTCTCCATTCCGTTTCATTCATTCAGTCATATTTATTGGGTGCTTAACTGTGTGCAAAGCACCATACCAAGCATTTGGGTGAGTACAATTTAACAGTGCTCAATTCAATTCGATGGTATTTATTGAGCTCTGACTGTGTGCAGAGCACTGCACTAAGCACTTGGAAAATACAATCCAGCAACAGAGACAATGCCTACCGAACAATGGGCTCACAGTCTAGTCACAGTCTAGAGTCCCCCTCTCCATCCCCCGCATCTTACCTCCTTCCCTTCCCCACAGCACCTGTATATATGTTTGTACATATTTATTACTCTATTTATTTATTTATTTATTTTACTTGTACATAGCTATTCTATTTATTTTATTTTGTTAGTATGTTTGGTTTTGTTCTCTGTCTCCCCCTTTTAGACTGTGAGCCCACTGTTGGCTAGGGACTTTCTCTATATGTTGCCAATTTGTACTTCCCAAGCGCTTAGTACAGTGCTGTGCACATAGTAAGCGCTCAATAAATATGATTGATGATGATGATGATGATGATGATGAAGTGGGGAGACAGACAACAGAACAAAACAAATCAAGTAGACAGGCATCAACAGTAAAGAGTAAAGTCCTTGCCCACAACGAGCTTTCCTCTGGAAGCAGAATTTACCCTGAAATACACACACACACACACACACACACACACGCAGTTTTTCATTCATTCATTCATTCAATCGTATTTACTGAGTGCTTACTGTGTGCAGAGCACTGTACTGAGCGCTTGGGAAGTACAAGTTGGCATCATATAGAAACGGTCCCCACCCAACAGTGGGCTCACAGTCTAGAAGGGGGAGGCAGAGAACAAAACCAAACGTATTAACAAAATAAAATAAATAGAATAAATATGTACAAATAAAATAGAGTAATAAATCCGTACAAACATATATACATATATACAGGTGCTGTGGGGAGGGGAAGGAGGTAAGGCAGGGGGGATGGGGAGGGGGAGGAGGGGGAGAGGAAGGAGGGAGCTCAGTGTGGGAAGGCCTCCTGGAGGAGGTGAGCTCTCAGTAGGGCTTTGAAGGGCGGAAGAATCTTCAAATTTGAAGTTATGATCGACAGTAAGTAATAATTTAACATGGCTGTAATGACCACCAAGGGTCATTACTTGTACCCAAGAATTTACCAGCAAGGATCAATTTACTTGGCGCTACTGGTTTTAGCCCAAAAGCTGGTTATGGGCTGGGAACATGCCTGCTAATCCCGCCATACTACACTCTCCCAAGATCTTAGTACAGAGCTCTGCCTATACTGACTGCTCAATAAATACCACTTGTTGACTAATTAGGTCTGACTCTGCTTCCTCCATCCAATCTTTACAAAGGTTTTGCTTGAAGAGTGCAACCCCTTTTTTGATTTGAAATAATCATCATCAACATCTGGGTGAGATTACTACTCCAGTGATCTCTGGTTTAATCAATAGTAGATTGTGAGCATATTGTTGGGTAGGGACCATCTCTATACGTTGCCGATTTTTACTTCCCAAGTGCTCAGCACAGCGCTCTGCACACTGTAAGTGCTAAATACGACTGAATGAATGAATGAATGAATAGTAATTACTGAGTGCTTTCTGTGTGCAAGATTTATTAGACATGGTCCCTACCCTCAAGGAACCTATCATCTATTACGTTCAACTATTTTCCTTTCCCCCATAAATTCTGTTATTGTGCATTATGCATGACCTGAGTGTAATTTGTTTGAAAATCACTTTTACTCTTCAGGAGATAAAGCTTTTTTTTCTTTTTTTAATTATTGAACATCTGGCTTCATTAAACTTGCAGAGGAACTTCCTGTTGAAAAATAGGACAGAGTAGTGGGAGAGGAGGATGGGGTGGGAGGTTTAGGAGTTTGCTTCCCAGTGTCGTTCTTCCTAGAGAAAGTGACGGCCCAGACACCATGTTATGAGAACGTTTTGCTTGTAGCTTGGGAAGTCTGGGCCCTGGGCCCGGAGAGTGTGAAAAAATGTTCAAGTTAGCCAGGGAATTTCCTGACCCAATCTTTGGCACAGACCGAATAAGCTAAAATGTAGTCACTTTTATTATTATTATTATTATTATTTGCCTTTTGAGAGGATGTTGCCTGCCATTTTTTTTCCTATCAATTTCCATAGCACCACAATGCAACCTTGTGGTGTTTGTGTTTAAAAAAAAAAGTCATCCAAAATTTTGCAGATGAGTTTTAAAACAACACTGGAGGATGGGATAAGGGCAAACACCAGTTTTAGGAGAAAAAACTCTCAAGGGGTTGGGAAAATCTGGGAATTGCATTCTTTCAAGTGGCTATTACATTGAGTTCCTTCAATCAATCAGTCAGTGGTATTTGTTGAGTGCTTACTTTGCGCAGCACACTCTACTCAATGTTTGGAACAGAAACTATGACCATAACTTTGGTTTTTGTTAAGCACTTACTCTGTGCCAGATACTGTATTAAACGCTGGGGTGGATGCAAGCAAATTGGGTTGGACACAGTCCCTGTCCCACGTGGGGCTCATAGTCTCAATCCCTATTTTCCAGATGAGGTAACTGAGGCCCAGAGAAGTGAAGTGACTTGCCCAAGGTCACACAGCAGACAGGTAGCAGAGCCTGGATTAGAACCTACCCTACCAGCAGCAGAGAAGCAGTGTGGCTTAGTGGCAAGAGAAGCAGCATGGCTTAGTGGTGAGACCCCAGCCTTGGAGTCAGAGATCGTGGGTTCTAATCCCTTCTCCTCCACTTGTCTGCTGTGTGACCTTGGGCAAGTCACTTCACTTCTCTGGGCCTCAATTCCCTCATCTGTAAAATGGGGATGAAGACTGTGAGCCCACCATGGGACAACCTGACCACCTTGTAACCTCCCCAGTGCTTTGAACAGTGCTTTGCACATAGTAAGTGCTTAATAAATGTTATTATTATTATTATTATTATTATTATTATTATTATTATCATTATTATTGTTATTATTATTATTATTATCCAAGTGCTTAGAACAGTGCTTGGCTTATAGTAAGCTTTAACAAATACCAAAATTATTATCATTATTATTATTTTAAGAGCCCAGGCTTGGGAGTCCTAGGACATGGGTTGTAATCACAGCTCTGCCAATTGTCTGTTGTGTAACCTTGGGCAAGCCACTTCATTTCTCTGAGCCTCAGTTACCTCAGCTGGAAAATGGGGATTAAGACTGTGAGCCCTACATGGGACAACCGGATGACCTTGTAATGACCCAAGTGCTTGGCATATAGAAAGCTTCAACAAATACCATAACAATAGTAGTAATAATACCAGCTCTATTCTATTGTACTCTCCCAAGTGCTGAGTTTAGTGCTCTGCACACAGTAAGCAATCAATAAAAATATTGGTTGATTCCAGTTCATTCTCCCAGGTGCCTAGTACAGTGTTTCACCCCAAATAGGAGCTCAGTAAATAACTTTGAGTGTCTGATCTGATCAGAGTACCACATGAAACGATCCTGCAACTTCAACTCAATAAATATGTATTAAGCTGTTACTGTACTAAGCACTTGGGAGAATAAAGTACAAATGAGTCAGTAGACACAGGCCTATGCTCTACCCACTACACCATGCTACACTGCATGTTTGCGGTGTGTCCTTGGGCAAGTCACTTCACTTCTCAGGGCCTCAGTTACCTCATCTGTAAAATGGGGATTAAGACTGTGAGCCCCATTTGGGACAGGGACTGTGTCCAACCTAATTAACTTGTAGCTACCCCAGTTCTAGAACAGTGTTTGGAACACAGTAAAAGTTTATCAGGTAATTATTCTGCTATTTCATCCTGGTATATTTGTTGATTTACCCATTTGATGGTTCATCCCAACCTTAACTCCACAGTAGGATGGCTCCGTGGAAAAAGCCTGGGCTTTGGAGTCAGAGGTCATGGGTTCTAATCCTGGCTCCCCCACTTGACAGCTGTGTGACTTTGGGCAAGTCATTTAACTTCTCTGTGCCTCAGTTTCCTCATATGTAAAATGGGGATTAAGACTGTGAGCTCCAGGTGGGACAACGTCGATTACCTTGTATCCTCAACAGTGCTTGGCACATAGTAAGCGCTTAGCAAATACCAACATTATTATTATCATGTACATAGTCATAATTCATTTTAATGTCTCTATCCCCCCATAAACTGTAAAACCCCTTGTGGGCAGGGAGCGAGTCTACCAACTCTATTATATTGTACTCCTCCAAGTGCTTAGTAAAATGCTCTGCACACAGTAAGTGCTCAATATTCATTCATTCATCCAATTATATTTATTCATGCATTCATTCAACCATATTTATTGAGCACTTACTGTGTGCAGAGCACTGTACTAAGCACTTGAGAGTGTTTACTGTGTGCAAAGCACTGTACTAAGTGCTTGGGAAGTACAAATTTGCAACATATAGACACAGGTCCTGCCCAACAGCGGGCTCACAGTCTAGAAGGTGGAGACAGACAACAAAACAAAACAAGTAGACAGGTGCCAATACCATCAAATTAAATAGAATTATAGCTATATGCACGTCATTAATAGAGTAATACAAATATACAAATATACACAAGTGCTGTGGGGAGGGGACGGGGGTAGGGCAGAGGGAGGGAGTAGGGGCGGAGGGGAGGTGGAGGAGAGGAAAAGGGGGGGCTCAGTCTGGGAAGGCCTCCTGGAGGAGGTGAGCTCTCAGTTGGGCTTTGAAGGGAGGAAGAGAGCTAGCTTGGCGGATGTGCGGAGGGAGGACATTCTAGGCCAGGGGGAGAACGTGGGCTGGGGTCGATGGCGGGACAGGCGAGAAAGAGGTACGGTGAGGAGATCAGCGTTGGAGGAGCGGAGGGTGCGGGCTGGGCTGTAGGAGGAGAGAAGGGAGGTGAGGTAGGAGGGGGCGAGGGGATGGAGAACCTTGAAGTAGAGAGTGAGGAGTTTTTGCTTGGCTCGAAGGTTGATAGGCAACCACTAGAGATTTTTGAGGAGGGGAGTGACATGCCCAGAGCATTTCTGTAGAAAGATAATCCGGGCAGCAGAGTGAAGTGTAGACTGAAACGGGAAAAGACAGGAGGATGGGAGATCAGAAAGGATCAATAAATACGATTGATCAATCGATTGCTTTTCCTCTAGCTTCCCTTACTTATAAGTTAGTTTGGATGTCTGTCTCCCCCATTAGATGATTATTTTCTTGTAGTCAGTGAACACAAATTGGTTTCTGTTGTATACCTCCCTAAGGGGTTAGTATAGAGCTCTCCACTAAGGAGGGGCTCACAATTTCTAAAAGTCCCTAAATGAGAGGATGCTTCCTTCAGCCTCTAAGTCATAAGTTACAGAATCATCCATATCAGTGAAGAAAAAAAAATGAATAACAGCCCACCCAAGAGAAAAATCTCAGCTTATGGGATCCAGCTGGAGAAAGGACGGGTGAAGCAGAGGGGGTGAAAACGAAAGAATCAGTGGGATTTGAGTCCTTACACATGTAGAGCGGTGTACTAAGGGCTCAGAAGAGCTGAGAAACAATCAATCAATAAATCAATCGTGTTGTCGAGTGGAAACAGCATGACCCTGGGTGTCAGAGGACTGGGGTTCTAATCCCAGTTCTGCCACTTGCCTGCTGTGAGACCTTGGGCAAGTCACTTAACTTCTCTGAGATGCAGTGTGGCTCAGTGGAAAGGGCATGGGCTTTGGAGTCAGAGGTCGTGGGTTCAAATCCCAGTTCCATCACACGTCTGCTGTAGTCACTTAACTTCTCTGAGCTTCAGTTACCTCATCTGTAAAATGGGGATTAAGACTGTGAGCCCCACGTGGGACAATTTGGTCACTTTGTAACCCCCCCAGAGCTTAGAACAGTGCTTTGCACATAGTAAGCGCTTAACAAATGCCATTGTTATTATTATTATTCTCTGGGCCTCTGTTACCTCATATGTAAAATGGGGATTAAGGCAGTGAGCCCCACGTGGGACAACCTGATTACCTTGCATCTACCCCAGCGATTAGAACAGTGCTTGGCACATCATAAACGATTAACAAATACCACAATTATTATTACTATTATTATTACAGTACCTGGAATATAGTAAGCACTTAAATAACATACAAAAAAGAATACAACACAGTAAGTATCCAGGATGTCTAGGATGTCTAGAGAGAGAAAGAGAGAGAGAGAGAGAGAGAGAGAGAGAGAGAGAGAAATAAATATGTAGAAATACATATATACGTATTTCTACATATTTATTACTCTATTCATTCATTTATTTTACTTGTGCATATTAATTCAATTTATTTTATTGTTAATATGTTTTGTTTTATTGTCTGTCTCCTCCTTCTAGACTGTGAGCCCACTCTTGGGTAGGGACTGTCTCTATATGTTGCCAACTTGTACTTCCCAAAAGCTTAGTACAGTGCTCTGCACACAGTAAGCACTCAATACGATTGATTGATTGATTGAAAAGTAGAGAGCAGAAAGTTGATTGTCTTAAAAACCAAGGCATCAAAACTCAAAAACGCGTGTAGAGGTGATGAAAGCTGAAAAGAAAGCATCTTTCAAACCAAAGTGATGTTTGCTTGAGGCAGCTTTGTTGGTAGCTAGTACCCAATGCATTTTGTGCCCATTGTTAGTGGCCAAATGATAGAAAAAAATAATCTTGTACATAATATTCTTTCTACTTTCTGGTCTGCTAGGAAACTGTTCCAACCGGTTACAAGCACCTTCAAAGTATTTAAAGTAGTCAGAAACAGTTGGTGACCCTGTTGATCATTTTCTACACACACACACACACACACACACACACACGATAGCATGCCCATTAATATGAGTTGCCTTGTGGCTTTAGCTAAGTGCTAGGAATGGACATTAAACATGACAACAATAATGATGGTGATGGAGTCTTCCAATTATTCTAATCATACCACTGTGGATGGTCCTAAGTGGATTTCTCCAGCTTCTCCTCCTCCTCTTTATCTCCCAGACTCTTTGGATTTGTATACAAATATTTCATGAGGAAATTATCTGCTTTTCTCCTTGCTACCCTACCCTACCTCTCTAGAATTCCCCAAATATAGCCTAGAATTTAGGATCCAGACCAATGGATGTTTCATTTTCTTCTGGCATTAATGGATCTGTCCCTGACAAGGGGCTTCCTTTGCTATTCTCCACTGCCCCCCCGCCACTCCAGCCCCATGGCACTTATGTACATATATGTTATTTTAGTTATTTGTACTCAAGCAATCAATCAATCATATTTATTGAGCGCTTACTGTGTGCAGAGCACTGTACTAAGCGCTTGGGAAGTACAAGTTGGCAACATATAGAGACAGTCCCTACCCAACAGTGGGCTCACAGTCTAGAAGGGGGAGACAGAGAACAAAACCAAACATATTAACAAAATAAAATAAATAGAATAGATACGTACAAGTAAAATAGAGTAATAAATATGTACAAACATATATACATATATACAGGTGCTGTGGGGAAGGGAAGGAGGTAAAACGGGGGGATGGAGAGGGGGATGAGGGGGAGAGGAAGGAAGGGGCTCAGTCTGGGAAGGCCTCCTGGAGGAGGTGAGCTCTCAGTAGGGCTTTGAAGGGAGGAAGAGAGCTAGCTTGGTGGATGGGCAGAGGGAGGACATTCCAGGCCCGGGGGATGACGTGGGCCGGGGGTCGACTGCGGGACAGGCGAGAAGGAGGCCTAACGGTGAGGAGATTAGCGGCAGAGGAGCGGAGGGTGCGGGCTGGGCTGGAGAAGGAGAGAAGGGAGGTGAGGTAGGAGGGGGCGAGGTGATGGACAGCCTTGAAGCCCAGGGTGAGGAGTTTCTGCCTGATGTGCAGATTGATTGGTAGCCACTGAAGATTTTTGAGGAGGGGAGTAACATACCCAGAGCGTTTCTGGACAAAGACAATCCGGGCAGCAGCATGAAGTACTCATGTCTGCCTCCCCAATTCTAGACTGTAAGCACATTGTGAGCAGGGAATGGGACTGTTTATTGCCGTATTCTACTCTCCCAAGCATTTAGTACTGTACTCTGCACGTAGTAAGCACTCGATAAATATGATTGAAGGAATGAATGTATGAATTTAAAATTTTCCTCAGTAAGCAAGCCAGTATGTCTCCATAGAGACTCTTCCATCTCCTCCAGGAACAAATTTTCCCTTGACCTGAGTGTTTCTTCAGTGACAAACCACTCTATTCCCCACTGGTAGCTGTTCTGGCTTCCAGATGGCCTCCCAAGAATCCACAGTTCCATTCCATTATTCGAGGTCATTCTTCACTACCCATTTAATGATTTCTCTCTCCTCCCTGTTGGCTGATAATCCACTTTATTTCTCCTGCAGCAGTTCCTTCATTATCCTCCTTCCATCCCACAAATAAGAAGTGGGGACATGTTGTAATGAGCACTGTTACACACTACTTGGCTGGCTGTCCTCTATGATCTTATTGTTTGTAATGCTACTTTTGTGATCCTCCAGTTTCCTTTGAGGTTTGATACAGCACTGTTGCCATCCTGTATCTGCCAATCTCCTTAAGGAAGACCTGTCGACCTTCTGGATTCCATTTTCCAGTATGTCAAACAATGCATTAAACACTCTCCTAAAATCCAACTCATCTGTGTGTGGGGGGTGGAGGGGTGTCCGTATGTGCATATAAACATCCACCACAAAGTCTGGATGGGAAAGGTTTTCTAGGCTTAAATTCAACAGGAAAAGACATAGGGCATCAGTCAACCATAAGTCAACGTTATAGGGCTTTGATTTTTTTTTAATGAGTCAATGTGGCTCAATGGTGCATTTTCAGAATTATGATGTGCAAAGGTCAGGAGATAATTGAGAATAGTGGGATCAGCTTGGGCCATGAAAGTTTACAAAGGTGGTGGGGGAACTAGAAAAGAGAGGTGACCAAAGCGATTGGGGGTTGGAAAAAGATGACTTTTAAGAAGAGGTGAATAGAGCTGAAGGTGTGTAGCCCACAGAAAAGCAGAGGGATGGGTGAGGGGTTGTCATTTGTCTTTAAGTGTGCCAGAATGACCTCTAAAGATCTTGTTGGCTTACCCAGGGAAAGCAGCCTGTTTTCCAGTAACCCAGGGAAGTTTGGGGATGGTGAGAAGGGAAAGGAGAGTGACCATTCAATTTTTTCTTATGGTATTTGTTAAGTATTTACTATGAGCCAGGCATTGTACTAAGCACTGGGGTAGATACAAGCTAATCAAGTTGGACACAGTTCCTGCACCACATGAGGCTCCCCACCCTAATTCCCATTTTACACGTGAGGTAAGTGAGGCACAGAAAAGTTAAATGACTTGCCAACTTGTACTTCCCAAGGGCTTAGTACAGTGCTGTGCACACAGTGAGTGGTCAATAAATACGATTGAATGAAATGAATGAACGAACTTGTCAAGGTCATAAAACGGACAAGCGGGAGAGTCAGGATTAGAACCCAGATCCCTCTGATTCCCAGGCTCATGTTCCAGCCACTAGGCCAATCTGCTTCCCCACCTTCATTCATTCATTCAATCGTATTTATTGAGCGCTTACTGTGTGCTCAATAAATAATAAATAAATAAATAAATAAGTACTATGCGCTTGGGAAGTCCAAGTTGGCAACATATAGAGACGGTCCCTACCCAACAGTGGGCTCACAATGTAAAAGGACCTCCGACATGCCCTCCATTGTGAGCCTCCATCTCCTGTGAAATCCCTGCAGCAAACTTTGTATTCCTACGCAGGGCCATCACTGACTTTCATCCCAACTAGGTGAAATAACAGAATGCAATCCAGGCTCCCAGGAGATCATAATCATTGACAGGGCTTCCAGCTGTTCATAAATTATACTCTGACAGCTTCCAAAGTGGACAACCTTGCTTAACCTTGTATTCATGAGACAGGCAAGAGTCATTAGAGGCATTTGAAAATTCAGTCTATAAATAGGGAAAAGCTTTGATTTCCCCATGAGGCCCAAGCTCTGGTTGAGACTGTAGTGTGAACAGTGCTGGGTCTAGACTGGAAGCTTCTTGTGGGCAGGGAGAGCAGCGTAGCTCAGTGGAAAGAGCGCGGGCTTTGGAGTCAGAGGTCATGGGTTCAAATCCTGGCTCCACCAACTGTCAGCTGTGTGACTTTGGACAAGTCATTCAACTTCTCTGGGACTCAGTTAGCTCGTCTGTAAAATGGGGATTAAGACTGTGAGCCCCCCGTGGGACAACCTGATCACCTTGTAACCTCCCCAGTGCTTAGAACAGTGCTTTGCACATAGTAAGTGCTTAAATACCATCATTATTATTACCAACTCCGTTATTTTTTACTCTCCCAAGGACATAGTACAGGGCTCTGCATGTACAGAAAGCATTCAATAAAGCTTTATTGGCTTCCAAAATCTGGCTAACGTGGGCCGAGAAAAAAATCTATTGCTCCTTCCTGTTGTTTATGATGTCACCAGGGTACATTGCATGCATTGCATTTCCCAAGCGCTTAGTACAGTGCTCTGCACACGGTAAGCGCTCAATAAGTATGATTGAATGAATGAATATACAATGGGACATCATGGTATCCCAGAGAAATCTTTTCAAACCCAAACTCACATCGTATCTTGTGGGGGGCCTCTGCCACTTACTCCATGACCTTGGCTCTGCCACTTGTCTGCTATGTGACCTTGGGCAAGCAACTTCACTTCTCTGGGCCTCAATTATCTGTAAAATGGGGATTTTGACTGTGAGCCCCATGTGGGACAGCTCTGTCCAACCTAATTTGCTTGTATCTACCCCCGTGCTTAGTACAGTGCCTGGCACATAGTAAGTGCTTAACAAATACCATTTTTTATTGTTATTATTAATGTTCCCTCAAGCCTCTGTACCAACTGTGACTTGGGCAGAATCTAAGTCTATAATTTTAATGTTCTCTCCTAAATGCTTAGTAAAGTGCTCTGAACAAAGTACACATTACCATTCAATTGCATTGTGTGTGAAGCAATGTGCTAAGCACTTAAAATAATGGCATTTATTAAGCGCTTACTATGTGCAAAGCACTGTTCTAAGCGTTGGGGAGGTTACAAGGTGATCAGGTTGCCCCACGGGGGACTCACAGTCTTAATCCCCATTTTCCAGATGAGGTAATTGAGGCACAGAGAAGTTAAGTGACTTGCCCAAAGTCACACAGCTGACAATTGGTGGAGCTGGGATTTGAACCCATGGCTTCTGACTCCAAAGCCTGGGCTCTTTCCCCTGAGCCACGCTGCTTCCCTTTTAAGAGATGACTATGTGCCAAGCACTGTGCTGAATCCTGAGCTTACACAATAACAGATGACAAGAAGCTTAAAAAAATTTTTACTACTAAAGTGTCCAAAATGAATAATTGAAAAAATACATATCCCTATGTGCTAAGGATGGGTATAAACAAGTTCATAAGTACTGGATGTGAATAAAGGGATGATAGGATTTAGGGGAAGTGTGGAATTTTAGGAGAGATTTGTATGTGATGAATGCTGTGGTCAGATTGTAGTCTGTCTCCCCCTTCTAGACTGTGAGCCTGTTGTTGGGTAAGGACTGTCTCTTTATGTTGCTGATTTGTACTTCCCAAGCGCTTAGTACAGTGTTCTGCACACAGTAAGTGCTCAATAAATACGACTGAATGAATGAATGAGTTCCAAGCCAGAGAAAAAGCTTAAGTGAGGGGATGGGCATGACGCCAAAGGCGGTACAGCAGAAAGTTGACTTGGGAGAAATGAAGGGAGGGAATTGAGGAAGAGTGTGTGAAGAGGCCCTAATGGGAATGATAACAATGGCATTTATTAAGCGCTTACTATGTGCAAAGCACCGTTCTAAGCGCTGGGGAGGTTACAAGGTGATCAGGGTGTCCCACGGGGGGCTCACAGTCTTCATCCCCATTTTCCAGATGAGGTCACTGAGGCCCAGAGAAGTGAAGTGACTTGCCCAAGGTCACAGAGCAGACATGTGGCAGAGCCGGGATGCGAACCCATGACCTCTGACTCCAAAGCCTGTGCTGTTTCCACTGAGCCAAGCTGCTTCCCTACTTCTACTTATCTTCGCTAATGGGAAGGAGAAGATAAGTCGAAGGAGGATTTTGAAGCCAATTGTGAGGAGGTTTTATTTTGAAGTGGGGCGGGCAGCGAAGTGGAGTAGGAGTTATGTGGACTTTGAGGAGAGGAGAGATGTGGGATGAGCAACACTTCAGGAAGATGATCTGTGCAGCGGCATAAACTGTTTAGGAGGGAAAGCAGGAAGACAGATCTTTCTCTGTCTCTCGCTTTCTCTCTCTCTCCACACACACACACACACACACACACACTTCTAAACACTCTAAGCTCCTCACGGCAGTGAACTCATCCACCAACTCTGTTTTATCGTACTCTCCCAAGTGTTTAGTACAGTGCTGTACACACAGTATGCGCTCAATATACCACTGGTTGATTTTGACTAATGAGCTGATCAGAGAAGTAAGAAAATGATTTCAGGGTGGCTTTAAGAGTGAGGGGCCACGAACTGACCAAAACCAGGGTTGGGACACTTTCACCTGTTTCATCTTTTTCCACCAACTCTGTTTTATTGTACTCTCCCAAGTGTTTAGTAAAGTGCTGTACACACAGTAAGCGCTCAATATGCCACTGGTTGATTTTGACTAAGGAGCTGGTCAGAGAAGTAAGACAATGATTTCAGGGTGGCTTTAAGAGAAGAATAAGAGGCCACACACTGACCAAAACCAGGTTTGGGACACTTTCACCCGTTTCATCTTTTTCCTAACCCTCTTCATAGGGCTTCTAACATTCTAATAGTAATTTTGGTAGCTTCATCACTCTCCTGTGGAAGCTTACACTAGGTCTGGTTATCCCAGACAGGATGAGGGTATGGAAAGCCGGGGATAGGGCCAAAAAGGGGAGGACAGAAAGAGAAAAGAAGAAAAGGAGAGGGGGACAAAGGGAGAGTGATAAAGGAAGAGGAAACTGAAGAAAGAGAGTCAAGGGGAAAGGGCAATTCCTCCTCCATCATTCCCCAAGAGGCGACAGCTTTGGCAGCCTGATCCAGGTAGAAGGAGATGAGCCTTCTTGGCTTCCCCAGCCAATGGTCTTGGTCCAACTGGCTTGATAGAGCACGGGCTTGGGAATCAGGAGGACCTAGGTTCTAATCCCGGCTCTGCCACTTGTCTGCTGTGTGACCTTGGAGAAGTCACTTAACTTCTCTGGGCCTCAGTTCCCTCATCTGTAAAATGGGGATTAAAACTGTGAGTCCCCCCTGGGACAACCTGATCACCTTGTAACCTTCCCAGCGCTTAGAACAGCGCTTTGTACATAGTAAGCGCTTAATAAATGCCTTCATTATTATTATTATTATTCTCTGTGCCTCCGTTCCCTCATCTGTAAAATGGGGATTAAGACTGTGAGCCCTATTGTGGAACAGAGACTGTGTCCAACCCAGTTATCTTGTAACTACCCTAGAGCTTAGAACAGTGCCTGGCACATAGGAAGCGCTTAACAAATATCATTATTATCATTGTCATTATTAGTATTATTTTGAGGCTATTAAGAGGCACACCATTTAAGAGGTGTCAGTGCAGGGTGGAAATCACCCTTCAACTCTCCCATCCTGGGACTGGCACGGGTCTCATGACATGGGGGATGGGCAGGGATGGGGACAGGCTCACCCACAGCTCTGGTAATCAAGCCTAGACTGCCCATCGACTCAGTTGGCACCACTGCCATAACCTTCCAGACACCAGTGACCATCGACTAATCAATGACCCTGATACCTGCTTCTAGAGAAGCAGCATGGCTCAGTGGAAAGAGCATGGATTTGGGATTCAGAGGTCATGGGTTCTAATCCCGGCTCAGCCCCTAATCAGCTGTGTGACTTTGGGCAAGTCACGTAACTTCTCTGTGTCTCAGTTACCTCATCTGTAAAATGGGGATTAAGATTGTGAGCCCCACATGGGACAACCAGGTCACCTTGTATCCCCCCAATGCTTAGAATAGTGCTTTACAAATATTAAGCGCTTAACAAAATAACATTATTATTATATCTGCCCCATCCCTCTTTATAGCTGTTCTGGCTACCTTTGGGCTATCAGTGAATGGGAGATTTGGGCCCTTCTAGACACGCAGTTTTTTGTGTGTGTGTTTGGGGTTTTTTTTTGTATTTGTTAAGAATTTACTCCGTTCCAGACACTCTACTATGTGCTTGGACAGATATAAACTAATCAGATTGGACGCAGTCCATGTTCCTAAGAATAATAATAATAATAATAATAATAATAATAATAATAATAATAATAATAATAGTATTTGTTAAGCGCTTATTATGTGCCAAGCACTGTTCTAAGTACTGGGATAGATACAAAGTAATCAGGTTGTCCCACGTGGGGCTCACAGTCTTAATCCCCATTTCAGAGATAAGGTAACTGAGGCACAGAGAAGTTAAGTGGTTTGCCTAATATCACACAGCAGACAACTGGCAGGGGCAGGATTAGAACCCATGTCCTCTGACACCCAAGCCTGTGCTCTTTACACTGAACCACGCTGCCCCATTGGACTCACAGTCTTAATGCCCATTTTACAGATGAGGTACAGAGAATAAGTGTGGTATTAGTTCAGCACTTACTAGGTGCTAGGCACTGTAACAGTAATAATGACAGCATTTGTTAAGCACTTACTATGTGCAAAGCACTGTTCTAAGCTCTGGGGAGGATACCAGGTGATCTGGTTGTCTCACGTGGAGCTCACATTCTTAATCCCCATTTTACAGATGAGGTAACTGAGGCCCAGAGAAGTTAAGTGGCATGCCCAAAGCCAAACAGCTGACAAGCGGTGGAGCCAGGATTTGAACCCATGACCTCTGACTCCCAAGTCCTTGCTCTTTCCATTGAGCCATGCTGCTGTAGTAAGTGCTGGGGTGAGTACAAGCAAATAATTACGATGGTATTTGTTGAGCACTTACTATGTGCCAAGAAAATCGGCTTGGATACAGTCTTTCTCCCATATGGAGCTCACATTCATCATCTCCATTTGCAGGTGAGGTAACAGAGGCCCAGAGAAGTGAAGTGATGTGCCTAAAGTCACACAGCACACAAGTGGTGGAGCCAAGGTGCTTCTACTCCAAGACTTATGTTGGAGTCACTAGACCATGCTGCTTCTCAGTTATGAGAAGCAGCATGGCTCAATGGAATGAGCACGAGCTGTGGAGTCAAAGGTCATGGGTTCAAATCCCAGCTCTGCAAAATGTCAGCTGTGTGACTTTGGGCAAATCACTTAACTTCTCTGTGCCTCAGTTACCTCATCTGTAAAATGGGGATTAAGGCTGTGAGCCCCCCGGGGGACAACCTGATCATCTTGTAACCTCTCCAGTGCTTAGAACAGTGCTTTGCACATAGTAAGCACTTAATACATGCCATTATTATTATTATTATTATTATTATTATTATTATTATTATTATTATTATGGCTGTTCTGGAAATTGCCAGCATATACTGAGACAGGATTCATTCATTCATTCATTCAATCGTATTTATTGAGCGCTTACTGTGTGCAGAGCACTGTACTAAGCGCTTGGGAAGTACAAGTCGGCAACATCTAGAGACGGTCCCTACCCAACAGCAGGCTCACAGTCTAGAAGTCTAGTTACGCGACCCCTCAAGCCCCAGACTGAGCCCCCTCCTTCCTCTCCCCCTCCTTCCCCTCTTCATCCTCCCCGCCTTACCTCTTTCCCTTCCCCACAGCACCTGTATATATGTATATATGTTTGTATGTATTTATTACTCTATTTATTTATTTTACTTGTACATATCTATTCTATTTATTTTATTTTGTTAATATGTTTTGTTTTGTTGTCTGTCTAGACTAGACTGTGTGCCCACTGTTGGGTAAGGACCATCTCTATATGTTGCCAACTTGTACTTCCCAAGCGCTTAGTCCAGTGCTCTGCACACAGTAAGCGCTCAATAAATACGATGGAATGAATGACTGAATAGAAGGGGGAGACAGACGACAAAACAAAACATATTAACAAAATAAAATAAATAGAAAAAATATGACAGGATGCATTAGTATAGTCAGAGTGGCCAAACGTTTCACAGTAGCAGCAGTCAGTGCCGCCGCTGAAAAGGAGAAGGCCTCTGCTTCTCTTCCTCCTCCTCACCCAATCAAGTAGTGGCATTTATTGAGTGTTTACTATCAGCAGAGTACTTCATTAAGTGCTGGAGAGAGTAAAATATAATTAGAGTCAGTACACTCCTAAGCACGAATCCCCGGAAGCTTCCCTCTGTTACCCTGGCCAAGAACGGGGACCGTAACGTATCCAACCAGAGGCCTTTCGGGTGATGGCCTAGTCACGGACTGTGTCCAACCTGATTAGCCTGTATCTACCCTAGTGCTTTTTACAGTGCTTGGCACATTGTAAATCCTTTTTATCATTAAAAGAAAAAAAAAAAGAGAAGGAAAAACTGGATATCCTCAAAAATCATACCTAATGCAGGACATCTGGTTGACACCCGTCTTCTGTCCATTCTTTTGCAGTGACACAGCCCCTGGAAACCACCCAAACTACTGAGAAGCCGCGTGGTTCAGTGGAAAGAGCCCGGGTTTGAGAGGCGGAGGTCATGGGTTCTAATCCCAGCTCCGCCACTAATCAGCTGTGTGACTTTAGGTAAGTCACTTAACTTCTCTGTGCCTCAGTTACCTCATCTGCAAAATGGGGATTAAGACTGTGAGCCCCACGCGGGACAACCTAATTACCTTGTATCTCCCCCGTGCTTAGAGCAGTGCTGGCACATTCATTCACTCATTCATTCAGTTGTATTTATTGAGCGCTTATTGTGTGCAGAGGACTGTACTAAGCTCTTGGGAGTACAAGTTGGCACATATTCATTCATTCAATTGTATTTATTGAGTGCTTACTGTGTGCAGAGCACTGTACTAAGCGCTTGGGTAGTACAAGTTGGCAACAAATAGAGACGGTCCCTACCCAACAGTAGGCTCACAGTCTAGAAGGGGGACACATAGAACAAAACAAAACATATTAACAAAAAATAAATAGAATATGTACAAATAAAATAAATAAATAAATTGAGTAATAAATACGTACAAATATATATACAGTTGCTGTGGGGAGGGGAAGAAGGGGAGAAGGGGGAGAGGAAGGAGGGGGCTCAGTCTGAGAGCACTTAAACAAAGTGCTTAACATAGTAAGCAAATACCATCATTATCATTATTATTACTACCTTATTTGCTTTTTAATCTTTTGTGAAAATGCATTTCTCCCTTAATAGGACCTTTCAGTATCTCAAATCCCTCTCCTCAAGAGCCAAAATATAAGGAAGTCAGAAGAGGACAGCAATGAAACAAAAAGGCAGGGGGAAATGAACAGACAATATTCTTCCCACATCTCCCCAGCACCAAAGACAAATCACTACCTTAGCTGCAATCTTTATAACCTGTTTTGGCAATTCAGACTGTCAACTCAGGTCAATCACTCAGTAAAATTTGTTGAGCTTTTACTCTGGGTAAAGTACTCTACTAAGTACTTGGGTGAGTGCATCGGAGTTAATAGGTTGAGAAGCAGCACGGCTTAGTGGATAGAGCATGGGCCTGGGCATCAGAAGGTCATTAGTGCTAATTCTGGCCCCGCCACTTGTCCACTGTGTGACCTTGAGATTGTGCCTCACTTTCCTTATCTGTAAAATGGGGATTAAGACTGTGAGCCCCATGTGGGACAGGGACTGTGTCCAATCTGATTTGCTTGTATCCACCCCACTGCTTAGCTTAACAAATACCACAATTATTATTGTTATTACTCTGATCCTGGGAGTCAGAAGGCCTAGGTTCTAATCTCAGCTCTGTCACCTGTCTTCTCTGGGACCTTGGTCAAGTCACTTCTACTTCTCCATACCTCAGTTACCTCATCTGTAAAAATGAAGATTAAAGCTGTGAGCTCCATGTGGGACATGGACTATATCCGACCTGATCATCCTGGTTTCCATCCCAGGGTTTAGTACAGTGCCTGGCAGCAAGTAAGCTTTAAATGCCATAAAAAAAATTTGATACATCCCTGCCCTCAAGGAGCTTAGGGGGAGATAAAAGTAAATCACAGATAGGATTATCCTTCAGTTTCTATCTTGTAGAGAACCAACAGCTAAACGAGCAGTGGATGATCAGAAACCAAGAGAGACAGGATAGCACACACCTTGTGATGTTTTCAGTCAGATAGAAAGTATTCAAGAGATTCATTCATTCATTCATATTTATTGAGCGCTTACTGTGTGCAGAGCACTGTACGAAGCGCTTGGGAAGTCCAAGTTGGCAACATCTAGAGATGGTCCCTACCCAACAGCGGGCTCACAGTCTAGAAGGGGGAGACAGAGAACAAAACAAAACATATTAACAAAATAAAATAAATAGAATAAATATTTACAAATGAAATAGAGTAATAAATACATACAAACATGTATACATATATACAGGTGCTGTGGGGAGGGGAAGGAGGTAAGGCTGGGGGGATGGGGAGATCTCAGGTGGGCAAGCCTAAATCTGGGTTTCCACCTGGACTAGGAACCCCTGTCAATCTGACTGTCTCCATATCAGAACCTCACTAACAACAACCCCGGCCACCAATCCTCTAAAATTCCGGGACAAGGTACAGATCTTACCATGGTGAGTGGCTAACCCATGAGGTGAGTGCTAAATCATAATAATAACGTGTAATACTGGTATTTGTTAAGGGCTTATTATGTGTCAGTGGATGGTCTAAGTTCTGGGGATGATACAAAGTAATTAGATCAGACACAGTCCTCGTACCAAACAGGGCTCACAGTTTAAGCAGGAAGGAGGACAGGTATTGAGTCCCCATTTTTCAGATGAGGTAACTGAAAGCACAAGGAAATTAAGTGACTTGCCCCACGTCACACAGCAGTGCTGTGGCGGAGCTAGAATTAGAACCCGGATCCTCAGAGTTCTCATGCTTTTTCCACTAGGCCATGTTGCTCCTAAATGTAGAAAACATTTTCTCAGAGTGTTCCTTAAGATTGGGCTCCCTGTGTGAGATAGGAACTATCTCCTATATGATTATCCTGCTTTTACCCCAGTGTTCCGCACACAGAGGAAATGATTAACAAATGTCTTTATAGTTATTTCTGATCCCAGGGTACAAGATAGCTAGACAGTGTTTCCTTGACACTAAGCAGCCTCACAGAATAGACATGGAGTTCAACAACACAGAAGGCACAGAGAAAAGCCGTGAACTATGGTTCATTCATTCAATCGTGTATATTGAGCGCTTACTGTGTGTGGAGTGCTGTATTAAGCAATTGGGAGGGTATAATATAAAAATAAACAGACACATTCTGGGGAGGAACCATCCCTGTTTGTGAATGGGGCTGATCAGATTAATGTGGGACAGACATCCCTTCCCATGTTTGTCGATGGATTTGTCCCACATCTGGCCTCTCTGACTGTTTTCCTTCAGCCCCAATTTTCACCAAGCCATTGTTCTTGGAGAGCATCCTTCCTCTTGATCGCTACTCACTGCAAGCAGAGCACTCCTCCAAGGCCTTAGGGACTATATTGTCTTGTCTCGTGCTGTCAGTGTGGCTCAGTGGAAAGAGCACGGGCTTTGGAGTCAGAGGTCATGAGTTCGAATCCCGGCCCTGCCACAAGTCTGCTGTATGACCCTGGGCAAGTCACTTAATTTCTCTGAGCCTCAGTTACCTCACCTGTAAAAATGGGGATTAAGACTGTGAGCCCCACGTGGGACAACTTGATCACACTGTATCCCCCCCCATGACATTATTATTATGTCATGTCTGACCCATAACGACGCTACGGACGTATCTTTCCCAGAATGCCCCGCCTCCATCTGCAATCGTCGTGGTAGTGTATCCATAGTTTTCTAGGTAAAAATACAGAAGTGGTTTACTACTACCTCTTTCCGCACAGTCATCATCATCATCATCATCAATCGTATTTATTGAGTGCTTACTATGTGCAGAGCACTGTACTAAGCACTTGGGAAGTACAAGTTGGCAACATATAGAGACAGTCCCTACCCAACAGTGGGCTCACAGTCTAGAAGGGGGTGCTTATGGTAAAGAAGTGAGCACCCTCGACTCTCTCCCAGACCGCCGCTGCCCAGCACAGGTGAATTTTGACTTGTAGCAGGTTGCCTTCCACTCGCTAGCCACTTCCCATGCTGGGAATGGAATGGGTAGGCCTCTGCTTGACTCTATCCCATGGTTGAGACTGGTACAGTACTGGAAATTCTCCGGGTGAAACTCTGAGAGAGGTCGGGAGTATATAGAAACACAGACGCTGCCCTCAGAACACTTATGATTTAATGAAGAAGAGCAGGATATATAAGACAATGAAGAACACAGATGATCACAGAGGAAAATAAACACAAGTCCATCAATCTGGCCACCATAAGGCAACTGAAATGCTGAGTTGGCAATGGAGAGGGTGTGAATAGAAAGGTCAGGGAATCCATTATTCAGGAATGTCTCTTGAAAGAGAACTTTAAAAGAAGGGTAGGGTGGAATTTGGCACAGCTGAGAGGGGAGAACATTCTACAAAGAGAGAAGGGCATGATCAGTTTGACTTTTCTTGAGCCAAGTACTTCACTAACAGACACCTAGTAGTATTGGGATGATTACAGAAATTCCATAGAATAATTTCAGAGTCTTGAACTCTGAATTCAGTAAGTGCTCAATAAATTTCATTAATTATAATGATATAAACAACAATAATAACAATAATAATAATGGGGAGAAGCAGCATGGTCTAATAGAAAGAGCACAAGTTTGAGAGTAAAGAGGACCTGGGTTCTAAATCCAGGCCATCACTTGCCTGTTGGGTGACCATGGGCAAATCACTTCACTTCTCTGTGCCTCAATTCTTATCTGCCAAAAATGGGAATTGAATTCCAGCATGGCTGGAATTTCAGCGTGGTTCAGTGGAAAGAGCATGGGCTTTGGAGTCAGAAGTCATGGGTTTAATTCTGACTCCACCAATTGTCAGCTGTGTGACTCTGGGCAAATCACTTCACTTCTCTTTGCCTCAGTTACCTCATCTGTAAAATGGGGATCAAGACTGTAAGCCCCCCCTGGGACAACTTGATCACCTTGTAACCTCCCCAGCGCTTAGAACAGTGCTTTGCACATAGTAAGTGCTTAATAAATGCTATTATCATTATTATTACTCCTTTCTACCTAGACAGTGAGCCTAAAGTGGACAATAATGGTAACCAAACTAAAAACCTTGTATTTATCCCAGAGCTTAGAGTGGTGCTTGGCACTAGTAAGCTCTTAAATATTATTATTATTATTGGTATTAGTGGTATTTGTTGAGTGCTCACTATCTGCCAAGCTCAATGCTGAGTGCTGGACTAGATACAATCACCCTACTTTGTTTATATTAATGTCTGCCTCCCCCCTACACTGTGAGCTCCTCGTGGGAAGGGAATGTGTCTACCAACTATATTGCATGATATTCCCCCACATGCTTAGTACAGTGCTCTGCACACAGTAAGTGCTCAATAAATACCATTGATTGATTGAAGATATTCTGCAGTGAACACTGGGAATGAGCCAGTGAAGGTTGAAACTCTGCTTGTATAGTAACAACGCCCTCACCCTCTTCCTTATATGTGGCTGTCTTTGTCTTTCATATTGTTGGTTGTCAATCTTTCAGTCTTCCTTATATGTTCTCTGTCCCCTCCCTATTCTTCTACTGTAAAACACCTGAGGGCCAGGAACTGTGTCTAATTTTTACCTCTGTGATCCAGTGTTTAGTACAGTGCTTTGCACACAATAAGCACTTTATTCCATTATTACTACTAGACATCTGGCATCTATTAAAACACTCATTTTAAAAGGTACAACTGGTTTCATCCCTTTCCACTTGGTTGTGTACCCTTTATCAACCCTTCCCTCAGCCCCACAGTGCTTACATATATATCCACAAAGTATTTGTTTAAAATCTGTATCCCACTCTACAATGTAAACTCATTATGGGCATAGAATAAGCCTAGCAACTCCATTACATTGTACTTTCACAAACACGTAGTATAATAGTCTGCCCACAGTAAATGCTCAATAAATATGACCCACTGACTACCCACATCCTCCCTCTGGCTTAGAATTCCCTCCCCCTTCTTATCTGAATTCTCACCACTTACAAGACTTTATTAAAACAATAATAATAATAATTTGTTAAGTGCTTACTATGTGCAAATCACTGTGCTAAGCTCTGGGGGGGATACAAAGCGATCAGGTTGTCCCACGTGGGGCTCACAGTCTTAATCTTCATTTAACAGATGATGTAACTGAGGCCCAGAGAAATTAAGTGACTTGCCCAAAGTCACACAGTTGACAAGTGACGGAGCCAGGATTAGAACCTATTACCTCTGACTCCCAAGCCTGTGCTCTTTCCACTGAGCCATGCTGCTTCTCATCACACCTCTTCCAAGGCTTGGGAGTCATGGGTCATGGGTTCTAATCCTACCTCTACCACTTATCAGCTGTGTGACTTTGGGCAAGTCACTTGACTTCTCTGGGCCTCAGTTACCTCATCTGTAAAATGGGGATTAAGAGTGGGACAACGTGGGACAACCTGATTACCTTGTATCTACCCCAGCACTTAGAACAGTGCTTGGCACATAGTAAGTGCTTAACAAATGCCATCATTATTATTATTAAGAGACCTTCTCTGATTAAGCAATCTTTTCCCCTACTCTCTCTCCTTTCTGCTTCACCCATGCATTTGGATGCATACTCTTTAAGCACTTAATAATTATGCCACCCTCAGCCACACAGCATCTACTTACATGCCTTCTCTATGTAAGTTACTTAATAATTTCTGTGTTCTCCTCTAGACTATGATTCCTTGTGGGCAGGAAATGTGGCTACTAACTCTATACTGATGGTATTTGTTAAGCATTTACTATGTGCCAAGCACTGTTCAAAGTGCTGGGAGAGATAATAAGATTATCAGGTTGTCCCAAGTGGGGCTCACAATCTTAATCCCCATTTTACAGATGAGGTAATTGAGGCTCAGAGAAGTGAAGTGACTTGCCCAAAATCACACAGCTCACAAGTGGTGGAATCTGAATTAGAACCCACAACCTCTTACTCCCAAGCCCGTGCTCTTTCCACTAAGTCGTGTAGCTTCCCCTAGTGCTTTATACCCTCCCAAGTGTTTAGTAAACCTTTCCACAAACAGTAAGTGCTCAAAAGTATTACCGATGGATTGATTTCCAGTAGACCTACACTCTGGGATTCTGCTGAATGCTGCCAGGTGAGAAACTGTGCATTCTAGGACATTCCGCTAAAAAAGAAAAAATGCTTGGCAACTTTTAGATCTGGGAAAAGAGAGTTGGGGAATGATAAGCAAGAATACTCAGCTGATTCTGATTCTAATGATCTTAATCCTTATGGGCCATAGTGGTAAACACTAAGCTAGGTAGGACCACTCCCAGAGGGAACTCCAGAAACCATTGTCAACATCTTGAATTGTATGCAGGAACACACGGACAACCAGAAAAGAGCAATCATGTACTGTAGTAATAATAATAATAATAATAACGGTATTTGTTAAGCACTCACTATGTGCAAAGCACTGTTCTAAGCACTGGGGAGGTTACAAAGTGATCAGGTTGTCCCACAGGAGGCTCATAGTTTTAATCCCCATTTTCCAGATAAGGGAACTGAGGCACAGAGAAGTTAAGTGACTTGCCCAAAGTCACACAGCTGGAGTTGGGATTTGAACCCATGACCTCTGACTCCAAATCCCGTGATCTTTCCACTGAGCCACGCTGGCAACTCTCCCCCTACAGCTCTACTTTGTACCAGCTGCAGGCAACCAAATGATGATCTGGGCTGGAGATGCAGGTCCTTCCCGTTAGCCACCAAGATCTTTAGGATGTCTCCGGATCAAAGTCCCAAATAATGATGATGGTGGCATTTATTAAGTGCTTACTATGTGCAAAGCACCATTCCAAGTGCTGGGCAGGTTACAAGGTTGTCAGATTGTCCCACCGGGGGCTCACAGTCTTAATTCCCATTTTGCAGATAAGGTAATTGAGGCACAGAGAAGTGAAGTGACTTGCCCAAATTCACACAGCTGACAATTGGCGGAGCTGGGATTTGAACCCATGACACGTGACTTCAAAGCCGGTGCTCTTTCCACTGAGCTACGCTGCTTTTCAAATCACCAGACTACACTCCATCCAGGTGGCATGGAGGACAGGTATATAACACCTCAAGTTCCACAAGTCATCTCTCTAAGACTCAGACACAGAAGTTTACATCAGCGAATGGGAATGAAAGAAGGAAAATCTAAGCCAAATCTGAAAGACACCACTAGACGAACGGGCCTTAATACATCCCTGTGGGCAGTTCCTACGAACTCTTTTGTATGATATGTCCTCGAGGGTTTAAATATAGAGCTCATACACAGTAAACCCTCAATAAATAGCATCCATTGGTTGATAAATCCATACACAAACTACTTAAAATAAGCAAGCCAAACTTCCTTAGATAAACTTAGTGAGTTCCAAATGGCTGTAGTCACACGTCAGTATATGAGCAAAAAAACAGAGAGGCTGACCAAACAAGCAGAAAATCAGAAAGCGAGTACTCTCACTACAGTATGCAGAGACTGGGCCCAATTTGCTGATTGATTCCTGGTCCCAGAGATTCCTAGATATGGGCCAATATCATTTCCAAACAGCAAGTGCTGCAAGAATAAGCTTCCTATGTCTCCCTGCCCTTTTAACCTCAGTTCCACCTCCAATAGTTGCCTGAAGAGTTTATAGCTCTGCCAATCAATTAATAATAATTATGGCATTTATTAAGCACTTACTATGTGCAAAGCACTGTTCAAAGTGCTGGAGAGGTTACAAGGTGATCAGGTGGTCCCACGTGGGGCTCACAGTCTTCACCCCCATTTTACAGATGAGATAACTGAGGCACAGAGAAGTTAAATGACTTGCCCAAAGTCACACAGCTGACAAGTGATTGAGCTGGGATTTGAACACATGACCTCTGACTCCAAAGCCCGGGCCCTTTCCATTAAGCCATGCTGCTTCTCTAATTAATCAATTGATGGTATTCATTTTCAAGGCGGAGTAGAATAAATTCTTGGGTCATCATGGTAGCAGTTTGGATGGAGAGGAAAGGGTGTTTGAGTGATGTTGTGAGGATATAACCAACAGGATTTGGTGACAGAATGAATATGAGTGTTGAAGGAGAGAGATGAATCTAGGATAATGCCAAAATTATAGGTTTCGGGAGATTGGTGGGGTAGTGGTGTTTTCTACAGGGTTGGCAAAGATATGAGAAAGATAGATTTGAGTGGGAAGATGAGTTCTGTTTTGGACAGACATGTTAAGTTTGAGGTGTTGGCAGAACATTCTAGTAGAGATGCCCTAAAGGCAGCAGAGAAGGAGAGAGATCAGAGCTGGAAACACAGATATGATAATCATCTGCTTAGAGGATTCTGAGTTTTCCACGGGAATGCTTGTAGGTGGAGAATAGAAGGGGACCAAGATCTAAGTCCTGAGTGACTCCCTCAGTTGGGGGGCGGGTGGGGGGGCGCAAAGGAAGAAACAGCCAGAGAGACATGAGAAGGATCGGTCAGAGAGGTGGGAAAATTAGGAGAGGGGAGTGTTGGTGAAGCCAAGGTTTCATGGTGTTTCCAGGGGAAGGGGTATTCCACAGTGTTGGAGACCACTGAGAGGTTGAGGAGGAATAAGATAAAGAAGTTGTTGTTTGATTTGGCAAGAAGAAGGTCGTGGGTAACCTTAGAGAGGGGAAGTTCTGTGGAGTGAAGGGGGCGTTAGCCAGATTGGAGGAGGTCAAGGAGAGAATTAGAGGTGAGGAAGAGGAGGCAGTACATGTAAAAAATAATAATAATAATGACATTTATTAAGCACTTACTATGTGCAAAGCACTGTTCTAAGCGCTGGGGAGGTTACAAGGTGATCAGGTTGTCCCACAGGAGGCTCACAGTCTTCATCCCCATTTTCCAGATGAGGTAACTGAGGCCCAGAGAAGTTAAGTGACTTGTCAAAAGTCACACAGCTGACAATTGGCAGAGTCAGGATTTGAACCCATGACTTCTGACTCCAGAGCCTGTGCTCTTTCAACTGAGCCATGCTGCTTCTCTAATCACTCCAGGAGATTGGAGAGGAGTGGTAGGAGGAAGATGGGGCAATAAGTGGAGTAATGGCTGTGGGATCAAGGGAGGGGTTTTTTTTTTTAGGATAACTGATACATAAGCCTGTTTGAAAACAGTGGGGATGAAGCCAGCAGAAAGTGAACTGTCAGAGAGGGAAAAAGACAAAAGTGTTTTGATAAGATGTCAGGGGATGGGGTATATGAGGCATAGGTGGTGCTGTTAGATTTTGAGAGGAGACAGGAAATCTCTTCATGAGATACTGTTAGGAAAAGAGAAGCAGCGTGGCTCAGTGGAAAGGGCCTGGGTTTTGGAGTCAGAGGTCATGGGTTCAAATCCCAGCCCCACCAATTGTCAGCTGTGTCACTTCACTTCTCTGTGCCTCAGTTCCCTCATCTGTAAAAATGGGGATTAAGACTGTGAGCCCCATGTGGGACAATATGATCACCTTGTAACCTCCCCAGCGCTTAGAACAGTGCTTTGCACATAGTAAGCGCTTAATAAATACCATTATTATTTTATTTATTTTTAAAACAGAGATTATGACTGTGAGCCTTACGTGGCATGTGTGTCCATTCTGATTAGCTTGTATCTACCCTCAGCGCTCAGTACAGTGCCTGTCACCTAGTAAGCACTTCACAAATACCATAAGTAAATAAATGGAGTCTGTTCAAGATAAATGGATTGGACGCAGTCACTGTCCCACATGGGTCTCACAAATTGAGGAGGAAAAGAATCAGCATGGCTTAGTGGCAAGAACACAGGCTGGAGAGTCAGAGGATGTGGGTTCTAATCCCGACTTCACCACTTGATGATGGCATTTATTAAATGCTTACCATGTGCAAAGCACTGTTCTAAGCACTGGGGAGGTTACAAGGTGATCAGGGTGTCCCACGGGGGTCTCACAGTCTTTATCCCCATTTTACAGATGAGGTAACTGAGGCCCAGAGAAATCAAAAGACTTGCCCAAAGTCACACAGCTGATAATTGGTGGAGTTGGGATTTGAACCCATGACCTCTGACTCCAAAGCCTGTGCTCTTTCCACTGAGCCACGCTGCTTCTAGTCTCATCTTGTCACACTTGTCTGCTCTGTGACCTTGGGCAAGCCGCTTAACTTCTCTGTGCCTCAGTTACCTCATCTGTAAAATGGGGATTAAGAGTGTGAGACCTATGTGGGACAACCTGATTAACTTGTATGTATCCCAGCTCTCAGAATAGTATGTGGCACATAGTAAATGCTTAATGAATACTATATATATATATATAGAGAGAGAGAGAGAGAGAGAGAGAGAGAGTATAGTAATATATATATGTATATTAATATATATTAATATATATTAATATATATATATATATATATTAATCTCCATTTTACAGAAGAGGAAAATGAAGCACAGGGAAGCTGTGACTAGCCAAAGGTCTCACAGTAGGTAATGTAACATGAACCTTCTAGACTGTGAGTCCACTGTTGGGTAGGGACCGTCTCTATATGTTGACAACTTGTACTTCCCAAGCACTTAGTACAGTGCTCTGCACACAGTAAGCACTCAATAAATACTATTGATTGATTGACCGGGTTTAGAACCCAGCTCTCCTAATGCTCAAGCATGTACTTTTCCGCTAGTCCATATTGCTTGACTAATTCAGTTTCATTCATTTTTGAAAACAAAAAAAGTTTGTAACAGCACTGACCTTTAGAATTTCCTTAAGCTTGGACTTCAGGGCTATCATAAGCCTACTCGGGATTATAAAGGTCTACGAGGTCATTTGGGTTTTGTTTTCACCCCAGCAGAGAAATTCCCCCTGACCTAGATGGCTGTTCATTCAGATTTTCAGATTGCTCAAATGATATTTGGCATTCTTATGGAGTAATCCCCTGAAAAGACTTCCTTGAAAAACCTCCCACCTTATCCCTACTCTCCCACCTTCTTCCCTTTATTCAAAACCCTCAGTAAACCCCGCCTCTTCCTGGAAGCCTCCTTTGATTGACTGGATGCCTTCCTTCCCCAAACATCATTTCCAAATGACTTTCCCTTTCCTTGTTTTGAACCTTTTAAAGTATGGCCAGAGAATAAATATATTCCTCTGATTAAATTCCTAGATATTATGGACCAGATTTTTATGTTTTATGTAGCAGTCAGTTCATTTTAAGCGCTTCATAAATAAGAGTATCCCCAGGCTGATGTGAATTGTTTTGTTATATCATGACCCAATATGGCCAAGTCTTGTTCTCATTAACACTAGCAGACTTTTGAAGAAATAAATCTTGACACTTTCTAAACCACTTTTTCCTCAAACTCGCTCTTTTTATGGAATTTAAGCGCTTACTATGTGTCAAGCACTGTTTTAAGCTCTGGGGTAGATACAAGTTAATCAGGTCACAGAGTCCCTGTCCCACATGGGGCTCACAATACAAGTAATCAATCACTCAATCTGATTTACCGAGTGCTTACTGTGTGCAGAGCACTGTACTAAGCACTTGGGAGAGTACAGTATAACTGAATTGGTAGACACCTTCCAATCTCACCAGGAGCTCACCGTCTAGAGGAGCTAATGGTCTAAATTGGAGGGAGAACAGGTATTGAATCCACAATTTGTATTTGAGAAAACAGGAAAGTTAAGTGACTTGGCCAAGGTCACCCAGCAATCTTCGCTGCCGCCCAATACCATTTCTCAGGTATTAAAACAGCCTAGCACAGGTTTACCTGTCAAAGTAGTGGTTGTTAAGCTGATACATCCTGTCCCTCCTCTAAGCATCCTGTTTATTGATCCTTCCATTTATCATGTTCCCGTATTTCTCTTTATCCTCTGGAAGTTGTGGCTTGTCTCCCTCTCCCTCTCTACCCCAGGCATTTTTATTCCTCTGTTGGATAGGGACCATCTCTATATGTTACCAAATTGTACTTCCCAAGTACTTAGTACAGTGCTCTGCACACAGTAAGCGCTCAATAAATACTATTGAATGATTGAATGAATCTCTGTGGGGGTTTATCTTGACTTCAGGGCACTTTCTGGCAGTGGATTACATAGCAGTACATCAGAACTGACCCATTTCTTGAGAAAAAAATGAAGGAAGAGAAAGGTTTTAAAGTTTCTCAACAAAATTTAACAACACTCTCCTAAAATGAAGACCTAATAGTAATAATTATTATTATCATTATGTAATTTGTTAAGTGCTTCCTATGTGCCAAGCCCTGTTCTAAGCACTGGGGTAGAAACAAGGTAATCAGGTTGTCCCACATGAGGCTCATAGTCTTAATCCCACTTTACATATGAGGTAACTGAGGCATGGAGAAGTGAAGTGACTTACCCAAGGTCACACAGCAGACACGTGGCAGAGCCGGGATTAGAAGCCATGTCCCCTGACTCCCAAGCCCAGTTTCTTTCCACTAAGCCACTCTGCTTCTCGCTAACTAAAATGATGATGATGATGGTATATGTTAAGCACTTACTGTGTGCCAAGCACTGTTCTAAGCACTACAGTAGATACAAGGTAATCAGGTTGTCCCACATGAGGCTCACAGTCTTAATCCCCATTTGACAGATGAGGGAACTGAGGCACAGAAAAGTTAAGTGACTTGCCCAAGGTCACACAGGAGATAAGTGGCAGAGCTGGGATTAGAACCCATGACCTCTGCCTCTCAAGCCCGTGCTCTTTCCACTAAGCCACGTCGCTTCTCAATGAAGCAAATGGCGAATTAATGTTTCGGTAATGAAACTGAATGTCCAAGGTTGGTTTTTTCTTGTATATATATTTTCTTAATGGCATTTATTAAGCACTTATTATGTGCAAAGCACTGTTCTAAGCACTTGGGAGGTTACAAGGTGACCAGGTTGTCCCACGGGGGGCTCAAAGTCTTCATCCCCATTTTACAGATGAGGTAACGGAGGCACAGAGAAGTGAAGTGTCTTGCCCAAAGTCGCTCAGCTGACACGTGGCGGAGCCAGGATTTGAACCCATGACCTCTGACTCCAAAGCCCGGGCTCTTTCCACTATTTTCCTAAAGGCATGGAGGCAACTCTTGGATGATATGGAAAACTTTGAGATTCAGTAGGTCAGGGATCGGCTACTGTTTTGAGAGCTTAAAGTTTCACCTGAAATATCACCAAGCACACTCCCACATTGGAATCAGGAGACTCAATCAAACTCCACCACCATTGCCTGCTGTGTGACTGTGGGCATGCCACTTTACCTCACTCTGTGCCTCAGTTTCCTCATTTGCCCTCCTCTTAGACTGTAAACCCTATGTGAGACAAGCATTGTGTCTGATATGCTTATATGGCATCTACCCCTGCACTTAGTACAGTAGTTGGTATATAGTAAGCACTTAACCAATACTGTTATTATTATCATACCCATCTCCCTCCATACACAGATCTACATACCAGAACAGAGACTACTTTCTTGTGGAGTGGAGAGAAGCAGCAGCTGGGACAGATGACAAAAGAAGATAATTCCTCTCTATCTCGACATTTCATGGCAATTAGCAAGCCTCCCCGCTCTAAGGGTCACACCTGGAGAGTTTTCAGTCCTCTACCAGACTTGGCTACGGGAGGGTGAGTCAAGCAGAAGCATAACCTCACCTGGAAAATGGGAATGAAGACTGTGAGCCCCACATGGGCGAACCCAATGACTTTGTATCTCCTGTGGCGCTTAGAACAGTGCTTGGCACATAGTAAGTGCTTCACAAATCCCATCATCACCATATGCATTCCATTCCATAGAGGATAGAGCACGGGCCTGGAGTCAGAAGGTCATGAGTTCTAATTCTGGCTTTGCCACCTGTCTGCAGTGTGACTAGAGAAGCGGCATGGCTCAGTGGAAAGAGTATGGGCTTTGGAGTCAGAGGTTATGGGTCCAAATCCCGGGTCTGCCAATTGTCAGCTGTGTGACTTTGGGCAAGCCACTTAACTTCTCTGGGCCTCAGTTACCTCATCTGTAAAATGGGAATTAAGACTGTGAGTCCCATGTGGGACAACCTGATCACCTTGTAACCTCCTCAGCGCTTAGAACAGTGCTTTGCACATAGTAAGTGCTTAATAAATGTCATTATTATTATTATTATTATTATTATTATTATTAGTGCAAGTCACTTCACTTCTTTGAACCTCAGTTCCCTCATCTGTAAAATGGGGATTGAGACTGTGAGTCCCACATGGGACAGAGACTGTGTCCAACCCGATTTGCTTGTATCTACCCCAGTGCAAAGTACACTGCCTGACACCTAGTAAATGCTTAACAAATGCCATACTTTAAGCACTTAGAACAGTGCTCTGCACACGGTAATCACTCAATAAATTCATTCATTCATTCATTCATTCATTCATTCATTCAATGGTATTTATTGAGCACTTACTGTGTGCAGAGCACTGTACTAAGCGCTTGGGAAGTACAAGTTGGCAACATACAGAGATGGTCCCTACCCAACAGTGGGCTCACAGTCTAGAAGGGGGAGACGGAGAACAAAACAAAACTTATTAACAAAATAAAATAAATAAAATAAATATGTACAAATAAAATAAATACAATTGAATGGATTCCTAGCTTGGCCAGTGGTTAGCGAGTGGAAGGCAATCTATTATAAGTCAGAAATGACCTGTGCTGGGCAGCAGCGGAACGGGAGAGAGTCAATGGTGGAGACTCAAGTTTACTGTTTGGAAGGAGACAATGGTAAAACACCTCTGTATTTTTATTTTTAAAAAGTCTTTGGATCCACTACCAGAACAGAAGGGGTAGACAGACAATAAAACAAAACATGTAGATGGGTGTCAAAATTGTCACTACACTCTGTCAGTCTAGAGGAAGAGCTGACAGTCTAGGGGAGTCAAAGCAAAAGATTAGGAGCCAGACATTGTTGAACCATCAATTTTGTTGATGATAATAATAATAATAATAATAATAATAATAATAATAATAATAATAATAATATTTGTTAAGTGCTTACTATGTGCCAAGCACTGTTCTATGTGCTGAGGTAGATACAAGATAATCAGGTTGTCCCACGAGGGGTCCACAGCCTTAATCCCCGTTTTACAGATTAGGTAACTGAGACACAGAGAAGTAAAGCAGCTTTTCCAAGGTCACACAGCTGATGAGTGGCAGAGCCGGGATTAGGACCCACATCCTCTGACTCCCAAGCCCGGGCTCTTTCCGCTAAGCCACGCTGCTTCTCTACATTGCAGTCTCAATGATAGTAATTCTACTACTACTAATAATAAAGCTAATAAAATCAATCAATCAATCAATCAATCGTATTTATTGAGCGCTTACTATGTGCAGAGCACTGTACTAAGCGCTTGGGAAGTACAAATTGGCATCACATAGAGACAGTCCCTACCCGATAGTGGGCTCACAGTCTAAAAGGGGGAGACAGAGAACAGAACCAAACATACCAACAAAATAAAATAAGTAGGATAGAAATGTACAAGTAAAATAAATAAATAAATAAATAGAGTAATAAATACATAATAATAATAATAATAATAATAATAATAAATAAAAATAACAATAACAATAGTGTTTGTTAAACCCTTACTCTGCATGAAAGGGTTGTGGCCAACTTGTACTTCCCAAGCACTTAGTAGAGTGCTCTGCACATAGTAAGCGCTCAATAAATACGATTGAATGAATGAATGAAACCTTATGTTAAGCACTGAGGTAGATACAATATGACCATAGCGGCCTCATTCTCTGTCCCATCTGGCAATCACAGGGTGGTATGGCGAACACTTAGCCATAATTTACAGTAAAGTCCTTGGCCCTGAAAATATGTTTTAAAATGCCGAAGAATAACTCCGAAATGATTCTTTAGCCAAGGTCATCCCTAAGTCATTTGGGCCAGCTGTCTGAAGACAGAACTCAAGACATCTCCTCAGAGTGTTTTCACAACTTCTAGAGTGGCTGGAATTCTCAAGCTCGCACAGCTGAAAAACCTAGGCCATCAGTTTTAGGTTTACACAAAAAGTAACGATCTTTGGATTCTTGGGGCTTTTTGCTGGCATCTTAATCAGGGGTAAGTGATTCAATTACAGGCAACACAATATCAACGGAAGACTTGGCCAGCAGCATCTGAGCAGTTTGAAATACCAAACACCAAATGAATGTTAGCTTTTCTGAAGACCTCCTTCCCTTCCCCACAGCACCTGTATATATGTATATATGTTTGTACATATTTATTACTCTATTTATTTATTTACTTATTTTACTTGTACATATCTATTCTATTTATTTTATTTTGTTAGTATGCTTGGTTTTGTTCTCTGTCTCCCCCTTTAAGACTGTGAGCCCACTGTTGGGTAGGGACTGTCTCTATATCTTGCCAACTTGTACTTCCCAGGCACTTAGTACAGTGCTCTGCACACAGTAAGTGCTCAATAAATATGATTGATTGATTGATTGATTGATTGAAGATGTTGCTCTTACTTCTCTCTCTCAGCTACTCACAGGTATTTTAACCACCAATGCCACCCAGAAGCAGTATGGCCTAATGGAAAGACTAGGGCCCTTCAAGTCAAAAGACCTGAGTTCTATTATTTTTAATGGTACTTGGTTTTTTTTGTAATGGCATTTCTTAAGCGCTTACTATGTGCAAAGCACTGTTCTAAGCGCTTACTACGTACCAGTCACTAAACCAAGTGCTGAAGTAGATACAAGCTAATCAGGTTGGACACAGTCCATATCCCACATGGGGCTCACAATCTTAATCTGCATTTTACAGTTGGGTTGTAACCCCAGATCTTCCACTTATCCGCTGTGTGTGACCTTGAGTAGCTTCTTTGTCTCAGTTCATTAATCTGCAAAATGGGGATTCAGTACTTGTGGGCAGGGAATGTGTCTGTTTATTGTTGTATTATACTCTCCCAAACACTTAGGAGAGTGCTCTGTACAGAGTAAGTGCTCAGTAAATACAAATGAATGAATAAATGAATACCTGTTCTCCTTCCTATTTAACCTGTTAGCCCCATTTGGTACCTGATTATCTTGTATCTAAAGCAACACTTTGTACAATGCTTGACACGTCGTGAGTGCTCAACAAATACCACAATTATGATTGGTACTTAGAGTCAATCCAGGCTAGCTGACACCTTAAACTGCTAGTCCTCTTTGCTCGGTGGCTGGCACATAGTAAGCGCTTACAAATGCCACAGTTATCATTATTATTGTTATTATTAGTGTTATTAACTAGTCCTCTACATACAATTTATGTATGCAATAGAGTCAGAATAGCAGCAATAGAGTCAGAACATTTATAATAATAATAATATTTATTAAGCACTTACTGTGTGCCAGCCATTGTACTAAGCACTAGAGTGGATACAAACAGTCTGGTTGGACTCAGTTCCTGTCCCACATGAGTCTCATAGTCTCAATCCCCATATTCAAGATGAGGTAACTAAGGCAAAGAAAAGTGAATTGGCTTGTCCAAGGTCACGCAGTAGACAAGTGGCAAAGTTGGAATTTTTATATCGTTACCCCCACTAGAACACAAACTTCTTGTTGGGAGGTAATGTACTATTCTTTATTCTGTACTATCCAAATGCCTGATTCAGTGAACCACACCGAAAGCTCAATAAATGCTACTATTATGCAGCGCCGGGCTTGGAAGTCAGAAGTCGTGGGTTCTAATCCCGGCTCTGCCACTTGTCAACTGTATGACTTTGGGCAAGTCACTTAACTTCTCTGTGCCTCAGTTACCTCATCTGTAAAATGGGGATTAAGACTGTGAGCCCCACGAGGGACAACCTGCTAACCTTGTATCTATCCCAGCACTTAGAACAGTGCTTGACACGTAGTAACAAATGCCATCATTATTATTATAATTATTATTATATTTTTTCTGGTTACAATTTTAGTAGGATTGATTGAAGCACTTACTCTGGGCCAGGCACTGATCTAAATGCTGGGGTGGATACAAGCAAATCACAATAGACACGATCCCTGTCGCACATAGAGCTCACCATCTTCATCCCCATTTTACAGATGAGGTAACTGAGGCACAGAGAAGTAAAGTTACTTGCCTGAGGTCACACAGTAGACAAGTGGTGGGGCGGGGATTAGAACCCAGATCCTTCCTACTCTCAGGGTTGGGCCCTATCCATACGCCTTCCTACTTAGACTGTGAGCCCCAGGTAGGACAGTGTGTCCAATCTGATTAGCCTGTAGCTGTCCCATCATTTAGAACAGTGTTTGATATATAGAAAGTGCTTAACAAGTGTCATAATTAAAATTTTGCAATTCCTCTGCTATTTCAAACCCCATTTTTGTGGGAAATTAATAGATTGGATTGGGAGGAACTTTCTGAAGTTTCTCTATCTCAATCCTACTTGCTTTTTTTTTTTTGACAAATGTTGCCACAATGTTGCCTAGAGAAGCAGCATGGCTCAGTGGAAAGAGCATAGACTTTGGAGTCAGAGGTCATGGGTTCAAATCCCAGCTCCGCCAACTGTCTGCTGTGCGACTTTGGGCAAGTCACTTCACTTCTCTGTGCTTTAGTTCCCTCATCTGTAAAATGGGGATTAAGACTGGGAGCCCCATGTGGGACAACCTTATCACCTTGTATCCCCCCCAGCGCTTAGAACAGTACTTTGTACATAGTAAGTGCTTAACAAATACCATTATTATTATTATTATTATTATTATTATCATTATTATTGTTATTGGAAAGAGCCCAGGACTGATAGACCAGACACTAGGAGTAAGACACCTCAGTACTTTTCCAAGTGCTTAGTACAGTGTTCTGCACACAGTAAGAGCTCATTGAAGATGATTAATTGATAGATTGAAAATGGCAACAGCCTTTTTTGATTGATAGTGCTGGCACCCTCTATTAACATCAAGAGCAAGCTAATGGCTCATCTCACCCACAGCAGTTCATGAATATGAACTCCAAATCAACATATTCTATTTCTTCTAAGCCTGCCTTCCCTCTTCCCAGCATCACTACCGACTGACCCCACAATGGCCCCAGAGGCAGCATGGCGTAGTGGTTAGAGTGCAGGTCTGGGATTCAGAAGGTCACGGGTTTTGATCCCAGCTCTGCCACTTTATTATTATTAAGGTATTTATTAAGTGCTTACTATGTGCCAGGCACTGTACTATGTGCTGAGCCACTTTGCTGCGTGACCTTGGGCAAGTTATTTAACTTCTCGGAGCCTCAGTTACCTCATCTGTAAAATGGGGATTGAGACTGTGAGCCCCACGTGGGCCAGGGACTGTGTCCAACTCGATTTACTTGTATCCACCCCAGTGCTTATTACAGTGCCTGGCACATAGTAAGAGCTTAATGAATACCAAAATGATTATTATTAAAATGTGATGTGTGACCCACTGATTTTGAAACAACTTTGGATGACAAATATTGGGAGTTTCAGGGTTCAGTCAGCAGGCATGGGGTCACCCAATATTAGGGAGATTTAATCCAAAAAGTGAGAAGGCAGCATCCAGCTGCAAAGTATTCCATGTCAGGGAGTTTGGCAGCAGAGACGTGTGTCCTGCCAAGGCCAGTTTCATCTTGAGGAAAGGGGAGTTTTTGCACTGTTTCTAGACTGTGAGCCCACTGTTGGGTAGGGACTGTCTCTATATGTTGCCAACTTGTACTTCCCAAGCGCTTAGTACAGTAGTCTGCACACAGTAAGCGCTCAATAAATACGATTGATTGATTGAAGGTGAACTAGGCATTTGCGATTATAAGTGTCCATATTTGGGGTAATGAAGGAAAGCAATTGTTTGAGCTGGAAGGAAAAGGAAGTCTGCAGAAATGAAAAGTCCTCTCTGTCTCCCAACTGGGATGGCCAGGCCACCAAAAAACACAAGAGTGGCCCAACTGTGGCTCACAAGCCATGTGGCACTTTTCTTCACTGGCCTTCCTAGGTCGTTACTTGTTATTTCACTGGAGAGGTGGCAGCAGGCTAAATTAAGAATAATAATAAAGATGGCATTTGTTAAGCACTTACTACATTAACAGCACTGTTCTAAGCACTGGGGAGGATACAAGATGATCAGGTTGTCCCACGGGGGGATCACAGTCTTAATCCCCATTTTGCAGATGAGGTAACTGAGGCACAGAGAAGTGAAATGACTTGCCCAAAGTCACACAGCTGACAAGTGGCGGGGCTGGGATTTGAACCCATGACCTCTGACTCCCAAGCCTGTGCTCTTTCCACTGAGCCACGCTGCTTCTCATTGCATGAGCGAGCCAGTGAGGTTGATAGCAGAGGTGTCCAGATTAATGTAGGGCCCGTCCAGAGAGAGTTGAGGTGCCCCATCCCCCTCTCCACCAGGCCCAGTCATCTCTGGCTGACAATTGCCAGTCATAACAATGATAATTGTGGTATTTGTTCATCACTTACTGTCTGCCAGGCACTGTACTAAGCGCTGGGTTGAACACAAGCAAATCCAGCTGGACACAATCCCTGTCCCACACAGAGCTCCCACTTTCAATCTCCATTTCAGAGAAGCAGCGGGGCTCAGTGGAAAGAGCCCGGGCTTTGGAGTCAGAGGTCATGGGTTCAATTCCCGGCTCCGCCGCTTGTCAGCTGTGTAACTTTGAGCAAGTCACTTCACTTCTCTGGGCCTCAGTTCCCTCATCTGGAAAATGGGGATTAAGACTGTGAGCCCCATGTGGGACAACCTGATCACCTTGCATCCCCCTCCAGTGCTTAGAACAGTGCTTGGCACATAGTAAGTGCTTAACAAATGTCAATATTATTATTATTATTTTTGCTATTATTATTATTATTATTATTTCATGGATGAAGTAACTGAGGCCCAGAGAGGTGAAGTGACTTGCTCCAGATCACACAGCAGACAAGAGGCAGAGCTAGGATTAGAACCCATGACCTTCTGACACCTAGGTCTGTGCTCTATTCACTACGCCATCCTGGTCCTCCTCTTGGATTCTCCTCCTTCCCCATCCCTCCCAAACACCCCTGGGATACCTACTCACCATTCCAGTTATAGGGTCGGTGGCCTGCAGCCTGATCGTGCTTTTGGTCTGTGGCCCTTCCGTCTGTGAGGCTTGACCCACTTGTAGTCCATGAGAATCTGTCCCCTTCAAGACCTAGACATAGCAGTGTCGTGACTAGTCGGCTACTAGACGGCCTTTAGCCACTGGTGAAGCCACCAGATGGAGGCTCCTCTCGTGATCATGGTGACTCTTAAATGAGCATCTCATGAATTGAGGAAGTGCAAGAAAAAATCACTTAAACGAGGTCAAGTCTGAGGCCTAGCTTAAGATTAGCTTGTCTTGGCAGAGAGAAGGTTAGAACATTCTTGTCTACTCTTTGCAATCACAGATGTTTGCAAGGAAAGTGATCTCTTCTATACTGGAGATTACCTCCATTTCACCTTTTGCTATTTAATTATGTGGCTAAGGGGTGAGCTCTCTTCTTCCCCTAGAAGATCAGGGTGGAGACTTGAACGCTCTTTTGCAGTTCCGTTTATCAAAGGTCCTTCAGGATCCTAGTTATAATTAACATCCTTCACTGATTGACTGATACAGAAAGGTCAGGTTTAGCACTCTCAGGCTGGTTTTTATTATTATAGTTATCATTATTATTATTATCATCATCATCATCATCATCATTATTATGATGGTGATGATGTAGCATGGCCCAATAGATAGAGCAAGGGCCCGGGAGTAAGAACAACCTGGGTTCTACTTTCAGCTCTGGCAATCGTCTGCTCTGTGAGCTTGGGTTAGTCCCTTACCTTCTCTGTGCCTCAATTACCTCATCTGTAAAATGGGGATTATGACTGCGAACTCCATATGGAACATAATAATAATAATAATGGTATTTTTTAAGTGCTTACTATGTGCAAAGCACTGTTCTAAGTGCTGGGGGGATACAAGGTGATCGGGCTGTCCCACCTGGGGCTCACAGTCTTAATCCCCATTTTACAGATGAGGGAACTGAGGCCCAGAGAAGTGAAGTGACTTGCCCAAAGTCACACAGCTGACAAGTGGCAGAACCGGGATTAGAACCCATGACCTCTGACTCCAAAGCCCGGGCTCTTTCCACTGAGCCACGTTGCTTTGGACTATGTCCAACCCGATTACCTTGCATCTACCCCAGGGATTCTTTCATTCTATCATATTTATTGAGTGCTTACTGTGTGCAGAGCACTGTACTAAGTGCTTAATTTAGAGCAGTGCGTGGCACATAGTATGCACCTATCAAATATCAATCAATCAATCAATCAATTGTATTTATTGAGCACTTACTGTGTGCAGAGCACTGTACTAAGCACTTGGGAAGTACAAGCCGGCAACATATAGAGACAGTCCCTACCCAACAGTGGGCTCACAGTCTAGAAGGGAGAGACAGAGAACAGAACCAAACATACTAACAAAATAAAATGAATAGAATAGATAGGTACAAGTAAAATAAATGAATAAATAAATAGAGTAATAAATATGTACAAACATATATACATATATACAGGTGCTGTGGGGAAGGGAAGGAGGTAAGATGGGGGGGATGGAGAGGGGGAAACACCTCATGAAAAGAGGTGTTTAAGTGTGTACTAGGTTCAATCAATCAATTGATGGTATTTATTGAGGGCTTACTCTATGCAGAGTACGATAGAATAAGTAGACATGCTCCCTGCCCTCAAGGAGTTTAAAAACTAGTGAGAGAGACAGGAATTGTCCCTACTGAAATTTCACCTCCTCCAGGAGGCCTTCCCAGACTGAGCCCCTTTTTCCTCTGCCCCATCTCCCTTTCCCATGGCCCTGATTCCCTCTCCCTGCCCCACAGCACGTGTGTGTATACATGCACATATTTATTATTCTATTTATTTTATTAATGATGTGTATCTATCTATTGTTCTGTTCATTTATATTAATGCTATTGATGCCTAGCTACTTGTCTTGTTTTGTTTTGTTGTCTGTCTCCCCCCTTCTAGACTGGGAGCCCGTTGTTGGGTAGGGATTGTCTCTGTTCCCGAAATTTACTTTCCAGGCCTTTAGCACAGTGCTCTGCAAACAGTAAGCGCTCAATAAATACGAGTGAATGAATGATTGAATGAATTGATTCAAATGAATTGCAGGTAGGGGAGGCAACGTAAGCAGCAGGGAGAGAAAATAGGAGTGGGAGATGAGAGATTAGTGTCGGATATGTTCCAGGTTTATGGAGCCATGGTAAATTCCAAGAACTGTGCTAAGCGCTGAGGAAGATACAAATAATCAAGTCAGACACCATCTCTGTCCCGCACGGAACTGCTAGTTTAGGAGAAGTAGGACAGAACCTCCCTTTGGCCTTCAAAGTGTGGTTTGGCAGTCCATGAACCACTGGGCTCCCACCTTCTCCCAACAACCTCCAGTTTGAAATGTCTATTATGAGGTTGCCCACCTGGACTGTGAGGTTCAGAATTTATAATAATAATAATAATAATAATAATAATAATAATAATAATAATAATAAATAATGTTTTTGTTAAGCACATACTATGTGCCAAGCACTGTTCTTACTACTAGAATAGATATAATAATGATAATAATAATTATTATTATTATGGTATTTGTTAAGCACTTACTATGTGCCAAGCACTGTTCTTAGTAC